>NC_053490.1:238824488-239424488 GCF_905171775.1 Rana temporaria | reverse complement strand
ACATTAACCAGTTCCAGACCACCCTACGTACGTTTATTGTGGCAGGACGGCCTCTCTAAGCGAAATCATTTACCTATACGCGATTTGTGCCCGTGGGTAGGGGGGAGTGCGTGCCTGCTGGCCCGACGATGATCGGATTCGATTCAGAACCAATTATTCATCAGGTCCAGGCCAATGATTTATGGCCTGGACCTGCTGATCAGTTCTGACGAATGGCAGAATGTCCTGTACCTGTGTAATGTAAACACAGGCGCAGGAAATTATGTAATCTTCCCTCCTGGAGTCCTTTTCGGATTCAGCATGAGAGAAGAGAATATCTACTGTGAGTAAAAGCACTAAACTGACACCACACACATTTAACCCCTTGATTGCCCCTCCAGTTAACCCTTTCACTCCCTGTCACAGTGTCTTTAGTACAGTGTACAGATATTTTACTGATTACTGTATTTAGTTTCACTGGTGACGCTAGATAGCTTTAGCGTCAGTCCCAGATAGGGTCAGGGTACCCGCCATATATTCCCTTATAAGGTTTTAAGCCCCTGATCACCCCCAGTTAACCCTTTTACTGCCCTGTCACAGTATCATTAGTACAGTGTACAGATCTTTTTTCTGATCAATGTATTAGTGTCACGGGTGATGCCAGATAGCATCAATCTCAGACAGCGTCAGATTACCTGCCATATATTCATTAATACATTTTAGCCCTTTGATTGCCAGTAACACTAACACACACACACTATACACCTCCAGTCTGAATGGATCAATATCTTTGATCAGATCAGAACTTTACTAGCGTCCCCAATAGTATAGTGTTCCCAAAAAGGCAGTGTTAGCAGGATCAGCCCCAACACCCCCGAGCACCTACGTTTAGTCCCAAAGAAAGGTACACTAGTGAGGAGGCCCACCAGATGCTGAGCATGACAGATGAGAGCGATGGGGAGTCCTCACTGTCAAAATCAGGCTCAGTTTTTGAACCTGTAGAGAGCAGTGGCACCCTGACAGATAGCTCTGATGACTGAGGTGCTACAATCACGTGATTCTTGTATGCAGCAGAGAGCCAGTACTAAAGCCATATGTAAAGAGGGGAGTGTAATGGCGCTTGCCAGCGGAGAACTATAATAAAGTAAATATCAGATAACATACAGCAACGTATGGATATTGACCAATGAATCCAATAGAAAAGTGTTCCACTCCTAAATTCCTCAAAAAACCCTCATGACATCCACAAACATGATGTGAAGGGTAGGAATAGTGAGATTAATGAAATTAATGAAATCCAAAACAGGTTAAGACTAAAATGACATAGTAAAGTCATTGAATAATGTGAAAACAATTGCAATACGTAATAAACTCCAGTGCCATCACCAAATATGCAAAATAGTGGTACAGTGAATAATGATAATAATAATAACGGCACTTCTCCTTCACCTGACGCGTTGCGTAGCAGATCGACGCTACTTAATCATAGGTAGGCTACCTATGATTAAGTAGCATCGATCTGCTACGCAACGCGCCAGGTGAAGGAGAAGTGCCGTTGGTGAAGTCATCTCCGCTCGCGGCCTAGAGCGGAGATCTGCTGCCCATCTACAACATTCGCTGTAACCATTTGCATGCTGTTTACAGTCATTTTAAATGTGAGTGCTACTATTTTGTTTATTAAACCATACTTTATTTACTACACTATGGAGATTACACTTTGCTTTTATTGAGAGTGGTCTGGATGAACCTGTGGTCGGAGGATTAGAGCAAGCTGAGCTTTCCTGGATCCATAGTGTGTGCTGCTGGGCTCCATCCACATCTTACAGGCTGGTTTAATCTGTTTTGAGGTGAGAGGCTAGTATTTCCTTTATCTTGGGTCTGCACAACTACACTGGAGGATCGTGCGGTGGATTGCAGCATCATCTTCTGTTTAAACACTATTGCACCTTTTGGGAAATCTTGAAATCAAGCACCTTATTAACTTTATTATATATACATATTTTTTGCACTTTTGGAATATTTTATCAAGCACTGGAATTTACTTTGAATACCATATTAACTTGAACTTTATTTATTTATTTATGCCTGAACATTATTTATTCATTTATTTCACTTTGCACAATTTTTTGGTGCACATTTTTTCCGATTTTTAAACACATCCAAAGTTATTTCACTTTGTGTTTTTTGGACTCTACATTATTATCATTATTCACTGTACCACTATTTTGCATATTTGGTGATGGCACTGGAGTTTATTACGTATTGCAATAGTTTTCACATTATTCAATGACTTCACTATGTCATTTTAGTCTTAACCTGTTTTGGATTTCATTAATCTCACTATTCCTACCCTTCACATCATGGTTGTGGATGTCATGAGGGGTTTTTGAGGAAATTAGGAGTGGAACACTTTTCTATTGGATTCATTGGTCAATATTCATACGTTGCTGTGCGTTATCTGATATTTACTTTATTATAGTTCTCCACTGGCAAGCGCCATTACACTCCCCTCTTTACATATGTCATTTGGTGCGTGAGCACTGTTTTGGTAGTGGCTGCTGCTCGTATATTCTAGTATTGTTATTTGAATTATACTTATTATAGTTGCCCATGGTTAGTTTGGTTTTGCGCATTAGTTCCCCCCTTTATACAGTACTAAAGCCACTCTACCTTCTGATGAACTGGCGAGCACTAGCGGCCTAGTACATCCTGGTCATAGACAAACCAGCACTGCAGTACCACTTGGTGATGTGGCAAGTCCCATAAGTGCAGTTCGAGCTGGTGAGGTGGTTAGCACAAGTGTCCTGCAGCCACCAAGAATTCAAAGACAGGCCCATAGAGCCCATACTGCCCTTCCCACCGAGTGTGCAAATCCTGATTGGGAGCTTACAAATTCTGCAGCGCCTGTACTTCCCCCCCATTCACCGGCCAACCTGAAATTTAGGTGGAAACAGGCTATACATTTCGTTTTCTGGTTTACAAGGGAAAAAATAGCAGCATGGAGCCCCGTGGCTGCCCAGAGAACATAGGGAGCAGTCAAGAGTGTTTTTTGTAATTGGTGGGGTACCACTTGTACGTGGACAATTATTGACACTTTTTAGATACCTTTTTGAATTTGGAATTGGCTAATGTTACTGACCTTTGGCTTGTTTACTAAGTATGCTTCTGCTTAATTGCTAGCCGCTGTATCTTCTACTGGACCCCAGCTTGCTCACCTCCTGGTGGAGCAATTTTGAAAATCGTGACCTTCCACAAACATGCAGCGAAACTCTTCTCCACCATCAGAAGCTCTGATGAAAACCAGTTCCGCACCTCTGGTGAGTTTGCCAGGGTGACCTGCTTGTATAACTATCCTGCTGGTTGGTGGGAGCCTCTCTACTGCTATGGCTACTGGTCTCAGAAATAGACAAAACAATGACTTCTGAGGCAGTGACTGGTTAAGTAGCACACTCCCTTGCCTACTAGCCCAGAAAATGGGTATTTGTAATTAGATATATTTAGCTCTTATTAATTTCAGGGGAGTTCGTGTTCAGAATGTGAACTTATTTGAAGTTCACTGAACCCTGCTTTAACCTGCTTAGCGGTATCCCCGAGCGTGACTCGGGGTGTTTTTTTCATGCTACTATCGGTATCCCCGAGTCACGCTCAGGGTAGATGTGCAGAGCGCGCAGAGGCGCGGCTTACCTTTCGCAGCATCCACAGACAAAGTTACTTACCTTGTCCCTGGATCCTGCGATGCATCCCCGCTGTGTGAGCGAGCGGGTCCTCGCTCGATTCACAGTGTCCCCGTGTGCCGCGGATCTCCGTTCCCTGCGACGTTACGACGCACGTTGGCGGAGAACGGCGACAAATTCAAAAAAGTAAACAAACACATTACATACAGTATACTGTAATCTTATATAGCTAGATTCAGAGAGATTGCCTTAACTTTAGGGCGGCGTAGCTTAGCGTATTTACGCTATGCCGCCTTAAGACAGAGAGGCAAGTACTGTATTCTCAAAGTACTTGCCTCCTAACTTACGACGGCGTAGCATAAATGCGGCGGGCGCAAGCGCGCCTAATTAAAATTCGGCTGAGGGGGCGTGTTTTATGTTAATATGCTTTGACCCGACGTGATTGACCTTTTTTTGCAACTGCGCATGCGCCTACATTTCCCAGTGTGCATTGCGGCTAAGTCCGCCGCACGGGCCTATTGATTTTGACGTGGATGTAAACGACGTAAATCCCTATTCACGGACGACTTACGCAAACAACGTAAAATTTTCGCATTTCGAAGCTGGAACGGCGGCCATACTTTAACATTACTATTCCAACTATTTGATGGAATAACTTTAGGCCTGGTAATGCGTTACGGAAACGGCGTATCTGTACTGCGTCGGCCGGGCGTACGTTCGTGAATAGGCGTAACTAGTGATTTACTTATTCTACGCCAAAATATTGCACCCTAAGATAGGATGGCGCAAGCCGTCGTATCTTAGATAGGTTTAAGTGTATCTCTGTTTGAGAATACACTTAAACCTAGGTCGGCGCAGATTCAGAGTTAGGTCGGCGTATCTACTGATACGCCGACCTAACTCTACCTGAATCTAGCTACTAGATTACAGTACTGTATGTAAAAAATACACACCCCCCTTGTCCCGAGTGGTCTGCCCAGTGCCCTACATGTTCTTTTATATAATAAAAACTGTTCTTTCTGACTGCAAACTGTAGATTGTCCATAGCAACCAAAAGTGTCCCTTTATGTCAAAAATGGTTTTAGAGCAGCTAGAAAACAGCGATAATAAATTATAATCACTTGCAGAATTGAGCGATAGCGATTTGTGGGGAAATTCGTCATAAAAAAATAAAAGTAATGACAGCGACAATTCTGCAACTGAGCAAATTTCAGTGATTTTGAGTTGATTACATTATTGAATAATTTTTATTATAATTATATTATATTATTATTTGTTATAATTATTTATAATTATTTATTATATTATAATTTATCATTTTGTTTTTAAAACAAATTCATACCCGGGATGCCTACTAGACTCTTGTTTGGTCAGATTTAAATGAGTTATTCCTATGAATTACAGGCCTACAGTATAAAACGCCAAATTTCCTTGCAAAATAATTGTACCGCGTTTGGTACGTAATTCCAGACAGAATCATACCGCCAGGGAGGTTAACCAAACTTAGGTTAGTTTGGCTCATAACTACCAAAAAAGCAAGCACAAAAAAAAGAAAAACAGATGACTTAGCTGGGTGCAGTATTAAAATTTTTAGTAAAAGGTACTTAAAATGGCTACTCACTTGTGTAAACAATGAAGCAATGCACATAAAGATTCTCAGGTGCAAAATCACCACTTTGCTCTCCCATCCAGCCTGGAGTCAGCTCAGGTTAGCCAGCAAGGTATCACCACTGCTAGGAGGCCCTACCTTACTGGCTGAAATCCAGCATGACCAGCTGGGGGAATCCCTGTGACATCCTCAGATGGAGAGGATCATGGTGAGCTACACATTTTGCGCCCCCCTTCCCCTTTCTCAAGCCTGAATGATGATGGATCCTGGTCTCCCAGGAAGTCCCAAAACACCTCCCCCAAAGAGCTATATTTTTTCCACACTCTCCTGACAACACCACTCCATTCTTGCTATATTCTCCTCCCTTCAGGGTTGAAACTGTGGAACCAAGATCTATCACCATTCAGGCTTAAGAGATATGGCTGAACTCTGACACACTGAGCCACGCGCACTAAGGTTCTCTCGATCTGATGACATAATAGGGATTCCCTAAGCTCGAAAAGCTGAATTTCAGCTGGTGGTGTGTGTTGAGGGAAGGGGGGAATTGAACAGCAGTTATATCTTACTGGCTAATCTGAGCTGACTCCAGACTGGATGAAGGAGAGACAAGAGGCGTTTTTGCACCTGAGAATCTCTGCGTCTTTCATTATTTACATGTGAGTGGCCATTTTTAAGTACCTTTTACTATCTAAAGATTTTTAATACTGTACTTAGCTGCATTCTCTTCCTTTTCCTTATTTTGTCTTGTTATTACTTGGCTCTGAGAAATATCTAACATTGTATGATGGTTTTATGTTTCATGCATATCTCGTTCATACAAACACTGATATGTAACCCCAATTTCATCTGCAGATTTCTGTTTAATGCTATTATTACACAGCTACAGTGATATTTGTTTGTTCAAAAACATAAATAAAGAATTAAACAAAAAAGCTCAGAGGATTTTTTTCACAATGAAGCATAAAGCACAAAGTATAAAGCTCACAACAGGCAAGATTTTTCAACCATTTTCAAAGATGAAAAAGCTTTAGTTTTCACTCAGTTCACCTTTTGGCCTGCTAAATGTCCTGTAGTCTGTCAATAGAAAGAGAAACAAAGTTAAGAGTCCCATACCCTGTTTCATCTAGCTATTTCAGCAGATAGCAGCAAGGGTTTAGGGACTTGGAGAGAAATGTTTTCTCTGTTTTATTCCATTCATCTGGTTCCGTAACTCAAGTTTATGTACATTGGCGTCAGATTTAAAAGCATGTCAAATGTAGTGTGCGTTCAGGTAAAATTGCAAACTTTTTTTGTGTATACTTTCTCTTGGTTCTCTTTGCCTTGCTTTTGGATTGATTTCACCTACTTATGACTTGCTTCTGATGATTTTCTTGAGTTGCCTGATCGTAGCTTCTTTTGCATTTACATTGACTTGCATGTGAGGGAAAGCAGTTAAGACAAATGTCAGCGCACATAAAACCATAAACTGATTGCAAGACAGCACACATGTCCTGGTTCTTTTTTTCCTCCTTCCTTCAAATCACAAGTTTACACTTCATTATTTTAGCAACACGTGGCAATGCACAATACATGAATTGTGGTGCCATTAATTTTCTGTTCTTTGCTTTGCAAAAAACAAAGTCCAATTTTCCGCACATTAGGGTGCATTAGGGTGCATTAGTAGCTCATTCATTTCAATAGTCTGCCTTAATTAGATATGTGCAGAATGGAAAAATGTGTTTAGTTTTGGATAGATTTGTTATGTTACAAATTTTGTTGAGTTTTGTTTTTCATTTCGTTTTGTTTTGTTTATTAATATTCTAATGAATTCCAAATTTTCGGAATCATTCGAATTCAGATATGACGAAAAATGATCGACTGGTTCGAATTCTGTGTGAAGAATAGCTGGTTATTAAAGAGTGGGCCGGGAAGCCGGCTGTCACTTCCTTCCCAACAGATGACTCATCAGCTGTCAGCGGGCTTCTCCCTGAGAGCTGAAATATAAACAAAAGAGTGTCAGCAATAGAAAAGTCAGGAAAAAAACAGCGTGGGGTACCCCCCAATTTAAAAAAAACTGGTGTGGAGTCCCCCCAAAATCCATACCAGGCCCTTATCTGAGCATTGAAAAAAGAACATCAAAAAGTGCGCAACCTAATACTGTAAGTCAATATAAATAAAAATATATACATTGAATATATTTCAAATAAATGGTGTGCTATTATAAGTTGAATCAATGTCCAAAACGGATATCAACATAAAAAACACATATGAAGTAACACTAATCATGTGCAAATAAAAACATAAAATTCATGTAATGTGATTCTAAGAATGAAAAGTCCAAAACTTGATGAATCCACCAAACAGCCACAGAATATTTGTATTGCAGCAACAGGTATGTTGAATAGATGGTGTAATATCAGAACAAATAAATCCAGCGGGCTATTAGTAAGGCAATGGCTGCTTACCAGATCCATAAGATATTGTGCTCTGAACCAGGCCGATCTGCCTATGACCAATCTATCCGCAGCAAAATTTGGCGTTTTATACTGTAGGCCTGTAATTCTTAGGAATAACTCATTTAAATCTGACCAAACAAGAGTCTAGTAGGCATCCCGGGTATGAATTTGTTTTAAAAACAAAATTATAAATGATAATATAATAAATAATTATAAATAATTATAACAAATAATAATATAGTTATAATAAAAATGATTCAATAATGTAATCAACTCAAAATCATTATATAAAAGTACATGTAGGACACTGGGCAGACCACTAGGGACAAGGGGGGTGTGTATTTTTTACATACAGTACTGTAATCTATAAGATTACAGTATACCGTATGTATTGTGTTTGTTTATCTTTTTAAATTTGGCGCCGTTCTCTGCTCCCGTGCGTCGTAACGTCGCAGGGAACGGAGATCGGCGGCACAGGAGGACACTGTGTGAATCGAGCGAGGTCCTGTTTCGCTCACACAGCGCGGTGGCATTGCTGGATCCAGGGACAAGGTAAGTAAACCATACCTGTGGATTCAGCGAGGCGAGCCCGAGTCTGACTCAGGGTTACCGATCGTAGCCAAAAAATCTCACCCTGAGTCAGCCTCGGGAACACCGCCAGGGGGGTTAAATAATAGTTCTTTTGACCAGAAGTGAAAGCTTCTGGAACTAGCTGAGGCAAATTGTCTCTTAAAAGGGTATCTGGTTCGTTATCATAGAAGAATACAAAAGCCTTTATCTAGCTAATGAAGGCGGCCCGCATAGACTACGCATTCAGATGGGATCTCTTGCTGGCCTTTTTGAATATTAAGTTAGGTACACAGACGGAACATCTCCACAACACCTTAGTCAACAGCATTCCTCCATGTAAAAAGGGAATGTTAAATGGAATATATGATTGGCAAGGTCTTTCATATACATGTTTAGAGTTTAGCCAAGTTAACCCTTACAGAAACAATATTACATACACACTACAATTTCTTATCCTAAATTATATATATACATCTATGTACAAGTATTCCCAATCGCTAATGGAGATTACTCATAAACTCTTCATAAGGCAACAGCAGGCACATATAAGGAATATGAAATGCTGGGGTAACAAACACTTTAGGTGAAATAGTTCTGCCCCAGTGAGGTTGCCTTAACTACTCTTTATTTGGGAAAAAATCAGTGCCTGTTTGGATTACAAAGACTGTACTAGAGAGCACTCCCACCACTTGTAAGGAAGGAAAAGAGAGAGATCACAGCAACTTCTATCCCTGTCTGACTTGAACTTGACTTTTACTGAATCAGAGCATGTGTATAGAGATCCAAAAGAGGGTGCTCTGGGTCTGGTAAGAGACTAACATCATGCACGTTCATCTGTTGTTTGCTGGGAACTGTTGTGTTTTGTTCAAGGGCTCCAACGTTGGTGCTAACATTTATTTTCCATCATTCACTGGCCAGTGTGACAAAACAGGGGACTGTTATAGTAGGTTAGGACTGTCTGTATATAATGTTGTTAGGTAAATGAATAAAGTTTTTTTTCTGTTAAATACTGTTATTCGGAATACTGCAGGTATTTAACCATACCTCTCAGAGCAATGCTATTGTCTTATTAAATGTTTGTTTAAGTACACTTGCTAATCCTTTATTATTTTAGGCCAATACATTCTTAACCTTATAAATAAATTAATAAATTCTTAAATTTATATCCTATTTAATACCTCAAGGTGTGTCGGTATGTGCTGGATGAATGAGGTGTGTCATCTTCAGGTCTTTAGAGAAATCACAAAACAATTCAGCATCTCCTCTGGGGGTAGTGCTACATGTATATCACACTGCCATCTATCATAGGAACATTCTTATATAATTGTATTGCCTTTTAACAAACAGCATTGTGGTTATCATTCATTTTATTGGCCTTCGTGTATTACGTTGTACAAAAGACTTCTTCAGCAAAGTGTTAAAAAACCAAGAGAAGAAAGATCAAAGGTGTATTATCTAGCTTTTGGAACACTTGCATTTTACAATTGTCATAATCTATTACTCAGTCTCCAATGTTCGTAGCACTTTGCTACATTGGCCTTGTGTAATTTTAATTGCCATTAACCGCCTGATGACTGGTATGTTAAATCCAGACCATTTGTCAGTTTTCAGCACTGTCATATTTTAAATGATAATTACTCAGTCATGCAACACTGTACCCAAATGAATTTTATACAATTTACTGAGACAGATAGCACTTTCTTTTGGCGGTATTTAATCACCACTGGGCTTTTTATATCTAACTATATAAAGGAAAAAAGACCACATTTAAAAAAAAAAAATAATAATTATGTTTTTCTTAGTTTCTTTTAGAAAACCTTGTAAATTAATAATTTTTCTTCACAAGTTTAGGCCAAAATGTATTCTGCTACAAGTCGTTGGTAAAAAAAAATTCTCACACACAGCATATAAATACAACTGTACTTACAATTGTGCCCCAAAACACATTTGTCAGTTTCTCCAAAATAAGCAGATACCACGTGTCAAGCCTCGTACACACGGCCGAGGAACTCGACGTGCCAAACACATCGAGTTCCTCTGCGAGTTCAGGGATGAAGCCGCCGAGGAGCTCGGCGGGCCGCCTTCTCCCATAGAACAACGAGAAAATAGAGAACATGTTCTCTATTTTCTCGACGAGTTCCTCGGCGGCTCCATCAGGCCAAAAGTGTACAGACGACAGAGTTTCTCGGCAGAATCCGGCTCTGACCGAGTTTCTTGCTCAATTCTGCCGAGAAACTCTGTCGTGTGTACGAGGCCTTAGACTTTTTCTGTTTTTTTTATTTTTTTATTTAAAGATAAGACGCAGATACAAACATAAAGACAACTTTGCATTACATATAGATTGTGATGAACATATCAAGTATAAAATTTTTCTGTCTTTATATGCATAGAAAGGTCAAAAATCCAAGAGCGACTTTGGGCTTTCAAGGGACATAAATTACATGTGTAACTTCCTGACTAATGCCGCGTACACACCATCACTTTATGTGATGAAAAAAACCCCAAATTTTTAAAAACGTCAATTTAAATGACCGTGTGTGGGGGAAAACGTTGTTTTATGTCTTGTGAAAAACGACAACATTTTTTTTAAGCATGCTTCAATTTTTTGTGTCGTTTTTCAAAACATTGTTTTTTGTTTCACAAAAATTGACCGTGTGTAGCAAAAAACGACGTTTTTAAACCCGCGCATGCCCAGAAGCTAGTTATGAAGCGAGCTTTAATGGAAAAAAGTGGTGAACGTAACCTCGCTTTGCTAGAGCATTGTGAAAAAACGATGGTGTGTAAGCAACGTCGTTTTTGAAAATTGAAGTTTCAAAAACGTAATTTTTTACTTCACAGAAAATGTCGTTTTTTTCCATCACATAAAGTGATGGTGTGTACGCGGCATAAGTATTTACCATTTAACTTGAGGCCCTGAAGGGCAAGGACAGGTAAAACACACACAAAATGACCGCAAAGCAGACTCTCCAACATATTTACAAAGAGGCATGGTGAGTCTTTTGAGAATCAAATTTTTGCAACAAGTTTTTTGAAAATGCTGAAACAAAATCGTGTGCAACATATGTCTGAAGCGCATCAAACGTGGCCAAAACAGCAGCCGCTTGGGCACCACATGCTTGACCAGACATATGTCAACCTCCCATGCAGTCTGTTGGCAACAGTACTTAAAAGACCCACACCAAAGAACAAGGCGGACCTCTCCTTGCTCCTCATCAGCTGGGATCTCCAACCCTACTATACCTTCAGTCCTCTCAGAGAACTGCACAGGGAGGAATGAGGGTGTCGAATTAAGTGTCTCAAGCACTTGCGGGCAATCTGCTAGCGGTACACATAAATAAAATTGTAGCAGGCAAATTTCCCCTACCCCAGTTGTTAAACTGTCAAAAGAAATTTGGTCCCAGCCATCCACATGCTCAGTGGCTGAATGCTAGTTTGGCTAAATTGCTAGCACTCCAACTGCTGCCTTTTCAGCTGGTAGACTCTGCCCCCTTTCGAGAATTTGTGGAATGTGTGGTACCTCAGTGGCAGGTTCCCAAACACCATTTGTTTTCTCGGAAGGCCCATCCGACTCTCTACCGGCATGTGGAAGGCAATGTCTTGGCCTCGTTGGACAGGGCGGTCAGTGGTAAGGTGCATATTACTGCTGACTCATGGTCCAGCAGGCATGGACAGGAACGTTACCTTTCTTTCATGGCGCAATGGGTAACTCTGCTGGCAGCTGGGAAGGATGCAGGACAGGGTACAGTATTGTTGGAGCTTGTTCCGCCACCACGCCTCCAAACTGCTGGTAGTGGTGATTCTACCACACCTCTCTCCTCCACCCCCTCTTATTCTTCCTCTATGGCCTCTTCCTGTGCAGATTTGTCCTCGGAACCTGCGGTGCTCCTTAGGCATTCTAGGGGCTACGCAAGCACTCAGGCAAAAAGATGCCATGCAGTGCTTGAGTTGGTCTGCTTAGGGGACAGGAGCCACACAGGGGCAGAGATTCTGTCAGCTCAACAGGGGCAGGCTCAGAGTTGGTTGACACCACACCAGCTTCAGACAGGATTGGTGGTTTGCGACAATGGCACCAACCTCCTCTCTGCCCTCCGACAGGGAGACTTGACCCATGTGCCCTGTTTGGCTCACATCCTTAATTTGGTGGTGCAGCGATTCTTGTTCAGGTACCCGGGCTTACAGGATCTCCTGAGGCAGGCCAGGAAAGTCTGTGGGCATTTCCGCCGGTCATATAATGCCAGTGCTCGGCTGGCTGACCTTCAAAAGGAATGCAACCTGCCCAAGAACCGCCTAATCTGTGACATGCCCACCACGTGGAACTCAGCGTTGCCAATGCTGCAGCAGCTGCACATGCAGCAGGGGGCCATCAATGAGTAACTGTGCGAGTATGGCATCAGGACAGGGTCAGGGGAGCTTGGCATTTTTTTGCCACACCAGTGGCTACTGATAAAGGATGCATGCACTGTCCTGTCACCATTTGAGGAGGCCACGAGGATGGTAAGGAGTGACAGTGCATGCATCAGTGATACTGTCCCTCTTGTCTTCCTGTTGGAGCACACGCTGAGTGGAATAATGGACAGCGCACTTGAGGCAAAACAAAGGAAGGAAGAGGAGGACTTCCTTACCTCTGAAGGCCCTCTTTATCCAGACAGTATTCCTGCAGGCCCGCCAATCACACAGGAAGAGGAGGGGGAGAAGGAGGAGGATGAGTATTGTGTCAGCATGGAGGTGGAGACTAGCACCTCAGCATCTGCAGAAGTCTTCAAGGAATCGTTTTCAGTCCCAAGAAACCTATGGACTTGTACGTGGCTGGGAGGAGGTGGCTGCGGATCATGTCATCCTTAGTGTTCCAGAGGACCCTGAACCGAATGCCTCAGAAAACCGACCAATGCGTTCAGACAATTTTTTAGTCCGCAGCCCCAAGGTCTAATCGGTTCCAGCAACCATCGCCAGCATCTGCTTTACGTGGTGCAGGAATACTTAGGGGCAAGATCAGACTTGGAGACGTTTCCAACCGAAAATCCACTGGGTTACTGAGTCTTGAGGATGGATCACTGGCCAGAGCTTGTTCAATATGCAATTAAGCTACTGGCCTGTCCTGCATCTGAACGCACATTCAGTGCTGCTGTAGGCTTTGTAACCGATCACAGAGTGTGCCTGTCCACAGACTCAGTTGATCGGCGCACCTTCATAAAAATGAATCAGTCTTGGATCACCAGCTACCAAGCACCTGATGCTGATGTAACCAAATAATTTTACTATGAATGTGAGATCCCTTGAAGACTGCCTATGCTGATGCTGAGCGACTATCCTGTTATGCTGAGTGAATTTCCAATTCCTCCTTAATGTTCATGTTGATAGCTTCTAAGAACATTTTGGTTTCTGGGCACCACCACCAGTGGCTAAGGCCCAATTTTTGTGCCCCTGTTTAACAGGGGAGTGTAATTGCAATTTTTGCTGTAATATTTCACACTAGGGCTTGTTCCTGCACTCAACGGCCCAGATTCACGTAGGACTTACGCCAATGTATCTTCTGATACGCCGCGTAAGTTCTCGGATGCGCCGTCGTATCTGTGCACCTAATTCTCAATACAAGCTACGCCAGAATTTTGGCTTTATCTGACCGACCTAAGTCTCCTACGCCATCGTATCTTGGGAGCAT
This sequence comes from Rana temporaria, assembly GCF_905171775.1. Taxonomy (NCBI): domain Eukaryota; kingdom Metazoa; phylum Chordata; class Amphibia; order Anura; family Ranidae; genus Rana; species Rana temporaria. The sequence continues at coordinate 239,410,562 of NC_053490.1, read as the reverse complement.
ATTTACGCTGGCCGCAAGGGGCGCTTCCATTGATTTACGTGAAGAATATGCAAATGACCGAGATACGCCGATTCACGAACGTACTTGCGCCCGTCGCTGTAATCTACGGCGTTTACGTAAGGCGTACGTCCAGCGTAAAGTTATTCCACCTAAAGCAGGTGTAAGTCATGTTAGGGTATGGACCAGGGAACAGCCGTTGTATTTTACGTTGTTTACGTAAGTCGTACGTGAATGGGGCTAGGCGTAGGTTACGTTCACGTCATAGCCATTGAGCCGTCGTATCTTAGGGAGTGTATGCAATGTAATTCTGAGCATGCGTGCGCATGCGCCGTTCGTTCGGCCCTTCATTTACATGGGGTCACGGTTAATTTAAATGTATCAAGCCCACTACCATCCTACTTTGAATAAGGGGGGTTACGCCGGCCAATTTACGTTACGCTGGCGCAACGTAGGGAGCGAGTGCTTTGTGAATACTGCACTTGCCTCTCAGAGTTACGTTGGCGTAGCGCATATGAGATGCGCTACGCCGGCACAAAGATGCGCTGATCTACGTGAATTCGGGCCAACAAGTGTATCTGTGAGGCTTTACAGTGTTGTGCACTGGAATATTTAAAGGAATTAAGGGAATTAAAGGAATATTTCACTTTTATTTTTTCACTTTAAGCATTATTAAAATCACTGCTCCCGAAAAAATGTTTTTAAAACTTTTTTGGCATTGATACATGTCCCCTGGGGCAGGACCCAAGTCCCCAAACAACTTTTAGGACAATAACTTGCATATTAGCCTTTAAAATTCGCACTTTTGATTTTTGATGTTCGAGTCCCATAGACTTTAACGGTGTTCGAAAGTTTGCACAAACTTTTGGTCTGTTCGCATGTTCTGCTGCGAACTGAACCGGGGGGTGTTCGGCTCATCCCTAGACAATAGTAACATGCGTGACTCCTTATTCCATCTTTGGAGCATACATAGCATTTTTGGTGGGGTTTTGGGCTGTTTTGGTAGGAAGGAAAATATCAGGGAAGAGTCTTGCAGACTGCTGACTGCATCAGATGGAAAGTTTTCAGGTGCAGGGCCTTCCCGATAAATTAAGGCTGGTACAATCTCCTCTTTCTGTTGACTTGTATCTGATAAAAGAATTGTAGATGGGCAATTGGAATATGTACTGCAGATGGACACTTTTTTTAATACCAGTGAACAGATCTTCTTTTTGTCAGGTAGGGCTTCATTATCTGATCAATGAAATCTATACCACTTATATGTGTGTATGCAAAAAGGTTTTTGGAACAGCCTGGACTTTCCCTGAATTCCTACTGGGGTGTCTTTCCATTAGGTGTTGGAAAATTAATCATTGACTGGTATAGAAATTGTCCACATAAAAAGGTTAACATAATGGAGGGGTTACTTCAGTGAGGGCACACAGAAATGTCATTGAAATGCAGGAATTCCACAATTATTGTATAGTGTGTCCTGGTTGTAACTAAGGAATACAATGGCTTATCGTTGGGCATGTGGACCAATAGCAAGTAAAAATTTTTGTCCCATGTTCAGGGTATGGAATTTTTTTACCTGAATGCCTATTTGGGCCGTAAATTGGGGGATGATTAGCGCTGAAGTTAAGGGTAGCCACAAAGGATTTGAAAGTACTTCTGGGACACTAGTATGTTCCCTAATCCTTTGTGGCTGATGTTATGAGGCCACACTACTTGCTGGTGAAGTCCTTTTCAGTTCACCAGGATGTAATGTACTACTGGTGCTTGCCACACCGAAACGTGCTGCTATACTTGTGCTTGCTTTTTGTAGTTCAGTAGGATGTTCAATATGACTGATTCTTTTAGTAGGCGCCCTTTCATCCTCTACATCAGAGGTGGCTGTCATTGAACTGCTACTTTTGACAGGTTAATGTTCTGAATTGGAATCTGACACTCCCCTCCCGGCTACTGTGATCTATCATGCTCTGAATTTGAAAGGCCTAATCACTTGTGTACAATGACATGCATACAGTATATCATGTGATTGTGCTATGTAGTTCAATAAAAACCATTTTAATTATAATCCTTTTCTGCCAGCAAGAGATTGAGGTCACAATGCTTGTCTGACTGGGGTCAATGCAGATCGCAAACAATCCACTGTAGAGCAGATAAGCTATAGAAACAGAAACAAACAAAACAGAGAGTGCACTGGCCCTAGTGCAATTAACCTTTTATTGATGAATAAAACACACAAAAAAAACATTGCATTCAGATGACACATGAATAAATCAAGCCCATTAAAGAAACATAGTGGTATACAGTAAAGGTAGTCCTCATATATCCCTCCAACTTGCTTCGGGACATGGACTAGCTTGTGGTGGTGTACAGCGTTCTTGCACTGCTCCTGAGGAGAGATGTAAACAATAGCTGCTTCACATAAGCAGGCTGGCTGGCTCTAATGCATACGGCTAAAGGGAAGCCTGCGTCTCTCAAAACAAAGGCAACCTGGAGATGATGTTGTGCTCGTTTGCAGTGTTTCAAATGTGTGTAGCCCCCTTTTTAAAGTCTCCTTGATAAAGCAATACTTTTGCTGGCTGCACTGGTCTGGTTATCCTAAAACTGATGTGGCAGCGACAAACACTGTTGGGTGGCTCACACTGGTTTGGTGGCATTTAGGAACGCTGTGACATTGTGACGATGATCAGCAACACTTTTGCTGGCTCACACTGGTCTGGCAAATATGTGACTAATGTGGTAGTAATTAGGAACACTATTGCTTGCTTACACTGGTCTAGTGACACTGTTACTGGTGTGGCTTTCAATTAGCAGCACTGTTGCTGGCTTACACTAGGCTGGTGACACCTACACTGGTGTGGCAGCAATCCACACCCAGGAAACTGGGTAGGTTAGCCCTTTGATTCTCTGTAGCATTATGGATGAAGCACAAGCCCAATACATACAACTATAATACTAAAGTTGATGTGAGCGCCAAAATTGTGGGCCTCTCTGAATAATTATAATACTTTTGAACTATGGGTAAATGTTTCTTCCTTTACCTTTTTTATTTTGCTCAGTTTGTGAGCGATCTGTGCTGTGGATCCTTACCCCGTGTCAATTTCTTTCTATTACTCAGCACCCTAAAAGTTCACTAAATTAATTGTGAGGAATGCTGCTTTTGCATTAGGCAACGAGTATATATATATGATTATTAATGGCTTTGCCTATGCTGTCTTTAAGTCTGGTCCCTGTCTGCCTTCTGTAGCCACCTGCAGTTCTGCAGTGGATGTCGCACCTTACTCTTACTAAACAAATCAGTGACTATACATTTAAGTAACATTGCAGAAGTTCGAGGTAAGCATGTGGGAGGGTTAGAATCAACACACACGTGTATAATATAATTTCAAATGAGGATGTAATGAAAATGTTTTTGCGTATATTCTGTGATTATATGTTATTCATGGTATATTTTCTATTCATTAGAAGGCTGAGATCCTAAGCGGACAGCATCCCCTGAGGAAGCCCAATATCAAGGTGAAACATGTGGGGATCTACATCTGTACCACCAATATGGACCATAGAATATGGGTTATGAGCATATGTGGATATGTGATGTTAGATCATTGTTAATAAATACTGACGTTTTTAATCCTATTCTTGATTTGGTTTTCATATTGCACTGAAATAGTCCCATTTAATTAGTTATTGTTTTATATAAACCCAGGGATGAGGTTCTTAAATTTGGTGATGATCAATCCACATTAGAACATATTCAATCATGGACACTACTGCTGGCTCACACTGCTCTGGTTATCAGCATGGGTTTACGAAAGGTCGTTCTTATCAGACCAATCTGTTAACATTCTACAAGGAAGTGTGCTGCCACCTAGACAGGGGAAGGCCTGTGGATTTAGAGTACCTGAATTTTGCAAAGGCATTCAATACTGTCCCCCATAAGCGCTTAATCGACAAGCTAAGGTCTCCAGGTGTGGATCATGAGGTTTGTCCCTGGGTAAAAAACTGGGTACAGGGGTGTGTCCAAAGGGTAGTGATAAATAACAGGTACACAGACTGGTCTGGAGTGGTAAGTGGGGTGCCCCAGGGTTCTGACTTGGGACCAATTCTATTCAATTTATTCATTAATGATATAGAGCAGGGGTCTCCATACTATGGCCCTCCAGTTGTTCAGGAACTACAATTCCCATAATGCCTAGTCATGTCTGTGAATGTCACAGTTTTACAATGCCTCATGGGACGTGTAGTTCCACACTTTTGGAGGGCATTAGTTTCATGATATAGAGGATGGTATGAATAGCTCAATAAGTTCAGTTTTTGAGACAAGAAACAAGAAAATTCGCGCTAACCTAAATGGTGAATTAATGGAAAAAATTTGGTGATCTAAACCAGAAGGCAGCAGTAAGCAGTGCATACACACATAAATACATAGAGAAAAAGAAAAAACTGTGCCAACAATATCCAACCAGCTGTTGAGCCGGAACTGAGTAAATAAATTGATCCGAGTGAAACAATTGTGAAAAATGTCCCAACAGTGAAGTGAAAATAAATGATAATCAGCTGGAACAAACAGCACCGCAGTGAGGGATTAAACCATCCGTGAAACCGCCACCACATAGACAGCCTCTTACCAGATCGATAAGAAGAGTCAGCCTTAAGCAGGTAAATTCTTAATGAATGGATTCACACACACAGTGGTAACACGGGGTCCAGGAAACTCCGGAACGTATTATCATCCACAGGGAAAAAAACAGCTGCTCCTTCACTCGGATGGTCCGAGGATCACAAGAACAAAAAACGGGCCATAGCGTGATACCGTTTGAGGGATTTTATTAAAGTATAAAAGATTGTACTTACAGATAAGCAGAATCATAAAAGCATTTAAAATAGTGCCGGCCGGCAATGGAGGAGCCCTTCCTCATTCACAATAAGCGCGGTGGTGTCACTGAGCGCACGTCCCAGACGCGTTACTTCATAGGTTGACGTTTTCAATGGGGATGGGCTATACAGTGACACACCGCTATAAATACCCAACCTCGTTCTGATATGCAAGGAAAGGCCTGAAGAGAAAACGCCATCTTAACTAAGGGAAAAAACGGCAAACATGCCCACAGTGGACTAGGAAGGTAAGAACCTTCAGCTAGGTCTCGATGTGGGTCATGCTAAACAAAAAAACTATGGAAAAATATATATATATTGAGCACCATAAATAGGTGTTTGAAACGATATTAGAAGCCAGAAAAATGTATACGATGTAAACATTAGAAAAATTATAAAAACAACCAAAAATGTTTACTATGAATTAATATGCAGTGTAAAGAGCCAGGTACGGATATTATTCATTAAGACGTACCAAGCGACCCCTAGTGGGAAAAAAGGTGACAACACCTAAATGTCACATATAAAAATAAGGTTTACACGAACATGCCTGTAACAGACTATTAACCATGAAAACAAATAAATAGCACCAGTGCGCCAACCTAATATTAATCAGTAAGTGATTAAATTAAGATAAAAAAAAGAAAAAGAGAAAAAGGGGGGGAATTTTTTTTATATATAAATATATAAAAAAATATATAAAAAAATATATAAAAAATGGGGTAATGGCCGTAATTAAATAACCACCAACTAGAAATAAATATTGGAACTAATTATACCCATAAGGCCATAAACTTTGAAGAATGGTGAAAAATAAAAAATTGTATGAGAGGGGATCTATTCCCCCCCAATAACAATACTACAGGAATTAGTATTGATCAGAATATAGATGTGAAAAAAAGACATTACATCTAGGCATAGCAGAAAAAAACTTGTTATTAGAAAACCTTTCAGTCCTCCAAAAAAAAAAGCCAATCCTTGCATATCACAACCAGGTCTATAATCAAACCTAAATATGACATAAAAAATGACATAAAAATAACCTCAAGCATTATTTATAAAAGCATTCACATCAGTGTCTATATTAAGATCATGGGGGTATATGATTTTGTTCGGCATACCCAGGCCATTTCAGACTTAGAGATCTCCCTCACCAGGGAGCTACCCCTCCAATTCGGTTTATACTTGTCAATTCCCAAGAGCAGAGTCCCTGTAGGATCCCGGTCATGTTCAAGGAGATAGTGCTTTGACACTGAGTGGTTCTTAAAACCGGTGAGGATATTTGTAATGTGCTCATTAAGATGTACTTTAAGTGGGCGCTTGGTCCTGCCCACATACTGCAGGCCACATTACAGTGGCACAAGTAATGAGAGGTTTAATAATATGTGTTTTCTGAGTGGCAGTACATACAAAGGAAGTGGTCCTCCTACTCCTGCAAGAATTAAGTGAACACACTCTACATCTCCTACATTGATAAAAGCCAGAGAGCTGATCAAAAAAAAACATAGTGGTAACTGGAGGGTTAAGGACATTAGGTGCAATATGGCCGCGTAGGGAAGGGACACCCTTGAAAATTACTCTAGGTTTGTCAGGTAACAAATCTTTCAGCACCGCATCATTCCTAGCAATGTGCCAATGCTTATTAATAAGATGTTTAATGCCCCTATGCTGAATAGAGTATGAGGTGATAAACGGCACACCCACTGGAAACGCGGCATGATCCTGAGGGCCTCTTTTGATTAACAAATCCTCACACACAGTGGTCCTAACGGACTCCAAAGTATCTCTCAAGAAGTCCCTTTGGTATCCCTTTTCAAGAAAGCGGCTTGTTAATACCTCTGCCTGCTCAAGTAACTCCTGAGGGTCTGAACAGTTCCTACGAAGTTGGAGATATTGGCTTTTCGGTACTGCCTTAAGCCAGGAACTATGATGGCAACTGTTCGTTGGAATGAACGAGTTCCGGTAGAGGTGAAAAATTGTTCTCCTCTGATCAGGATTTTCAAATCTAGATACTAGACCTCTGACTGGCTAGCTTCAAACTTGAGATGAATCCCCCTCTGGTTGTGGTTCAAAGAAGTTATGAACTCAACCAGATCATCGTAGGGACCATCCCATAGGAGGAGGATGTCATCAATGTACCTAGCCCATAGGGCTATCTGGGGTACATCCCCAGAAAAGATGACATCCTCCTCCCACTTGGCCATAGATTGGCCAGGCTCGGTGCATACTTGGCACCCATGGCTACACCAGTTTCTTGTTTATAGAAACTACCCTCAAACCAAAAATAATTGGAGGCAGCCGCAAATTTAAGGAGGGACATAAGAAAATGAATCTGCTTTTCAGGAAGGGTGGACCTCTTGCCCAAAAATATTGCACAGCTTCTAGCCCGAGTGCATGCGGAATAATAGTGTAAAGGGATGTGACATCAATAGTCACCATCCATACATCTATTTTAGGGGTAATGCCTGACAGAAGGTTGATAATGTGTCTAGAGTCCTTGACATAAGACGGTAAAGTCTTTACCAATGGTTGCAAAAAGAAATCCACGTATCTGCCCACCCGGAAAGTAATGGAATCAATCCCACTAACAATGGGACGTCCCGGGGGGCAGACTGGATCTTTGTGTAGTTTGGGCAAGTAATAGATTGTAAGGGTTCGGGGGGCTTTAGGTATTAAATACAGCCTCTCTCTAGAGGTGAGGATCCCCTCATAAAAACTTCTAGCAACTAGGGCCTCAAGCTCCCTCGTGTACCGGGCTTTAGGGTCACAAGGTAGCACTGAATAGGTATTGGTATCTCCAACAATATTGAACATTTCTTTAAGATAGTCAGCCCTGTCAAGGACAACAATGCCCCCCCCCTTATCAGCTGGTCTGATCACCAACTCTTTATTATTACAAAGGGAATCCAATCCCTCTTGCAGAGGTTTCTTCAGATTGGCTTTTTGGACATTCATCTTATCAAGGTCTCTCAATAGCACATCTCGGAACACCCTAAGGGATGGTGCCAGGGTGCCCGGAGGGTTAAAGAGAGACGCATTAGACAACCCAGAGTGGCTATATTCATTAGAACTGGCCTGATCAGTAGAGGGAATACCTGCCATGTATCGTTTGATATTAAGTTTTCTGATAAACTTATGTATGTCCATATACGTATGGAATTTGTCTAAACCTTTGGGTGGTGCAAATTTCAGGCCCTGATCCAAAACGTGTTGTTCAGACGGGGTTAAAACCTTGGAACTTAAATTAAATATGCCTTGTCCTATTCCTAAATTTTTGGTTGTTTGTGCTGCTCTGACCCGCCTCCCCCCTCTGGTTCCTCTCCTCTTTCTCCCTGTCGCTTTTTTCCTTGTGTGGGTTTGTGAAAACCCCAGCTGGTGGACCCATTGGGTATTGCAGGAGCCCGGGCCTAATGGGACCCTGTTGAGAGTAAGTCCCATTCATACCACCCTGATAATGGGGTTGGGAATATTGGGTATTAGTATTCCTCCACTCACCATCGGGGCCATCCCTATCCCCTAGGGGGAAGAAGGAATTCTGTGTTGGAACATTATAATCCCAACCAGGTAAACCTCCAGGATGGTAGTAAGAGGGTGACTGTGAGTCCCAATCAGAGTCTGGACCCTGTCTCCATCCCTCTGATTGGTCAGTATATGGTCCCCTTCCTCTCTGGCTACCTTGGCCCCACCCCCTTCCTCTAGATGGCTGACCCCTAGGTCTAAATGGAGCACTAGGATAGTTCAGTTTTTGAGGACGACACAAAATTAAGCAGGGCAATAACTTCACTTTAGGATATTGAAATTTTACAGTAAGACCTCAACAAAATAATGGAGTGGGCAAATACATGGCAAATGATGTTTAATGTGGAAAAATTTAAGGTAATGCACTTGGGGGCAAAAAACATAAATGCAAACTACTAGTGGAAGAACCGTTGGGGGAATAAAGGATGGAGAAATATCTGGGGGTCCTAGAAGATGACAGATTGAACAATAGCATGCAATGTCAAGCTGCAGCTACAGTACCAAAGCCGGCAGAATTTTAACATGCATAAAAAAAATACTTCAGAGATAGAATGATAATCCTACCACTTTATAAAACTCTGGTTAGACCACATCTGGAGTATTCTGTTCAGTTCTGGTCACCAGTTCTCAGAAGGGATGTGCTGGAGCTGGAGATAGTCCAAAGAAGGGCAACAAAACTAATAAAGGAACTGGAGGACCTCAATTTTGAGGAACGACTGTAAATACTAAATGTATTCTCGCTGGAGAAACAACGCTTGAGAGGAGATATGACAGCAATTTACAAATACCTCAATGGCGCTAACAGCCTAGGAAAAAAACTATTTATAGACACTGACACACATACACTTACACAGGTTTAACTGGATGGACTATTGTCTTTATTCAAGTTTACCTACTGTTGCGGTACCTCTCTTCCCGAGCTCCAAAGTACACGAACCACCGCTAACCGCCGAAGTGCAATAGGTTCCAACCGGCAACTCTCTCCATACACCGTCCTTAGTGGCCAGTAACCCAATCCCCTCCAATAACGAGACCAAGCTCCATCATGAGGGTAAAACACAAACTCATTTACTGTGGGCTACCCGCCCGTATTTATGCAGGTCTCCCACCTGGTGGACACTCCCCTAGGGGACCAGATGGGAGACTGAAATAACAGACATTAAAATCTATAACTTTATAACTGCCGAACATTTTATATTCATATAACGTATCCCCAGATAGCCTGGAACTGAGGGCATATTATTTATGCAGGTCTCCCACCTGGTGGACACTCCCCTAGGGGACCAGATGGGAGACTGAAATAACAGACATTAAAATCTATAACTTTATAACTGCCGAACATTTTATATTCATATAACGTATCCCCAGATAGCCTGGAACTGAGGGCATATTATTGGGGAATAGCGCCCAGATCCCATCCACATAGTCCGATCGCCTCGTGGTCGACATACGAATGGGCGACTTCATGTAAAACGGCAAAGCAGACGAACACAATATGTCCAGTATACGGATGGGTCCGTCACATGGCTCCCTCCTTGTGGAACACTCCGGCAGACCCGGCTTGACCCTTTGGCGGGTCAACTTGGGGATGACCGGACGGAGAAGGCGTAGAGACGTCTGTTTGCCGAGATAATCCATCCGCATTCCCATTCTGCTTACCGGGTCGGTAGCTGATGGTGAAATTGTAAGGCTGTAGTGCCAGACTCCACCTCAGCAGTCTGCTATGAAATTATGAATATTTAACCACTTAAGGACCGCCTAACGCCGATATACATTGGCAGAATGACTAGGCTGGGCACAGGCACGTACAGGTACGTTTCCCTTTAAGTGTCCAGCCGTGGGTCTCGCTTTTCGCTGTGAATATGTCAATGGTCCCAAAAATGTGTCAAAAGTGTCCGATGTGTCCGCCATAATGTCGCAGTCATGAAAAAAATCGCTGATCGTCGCCATTACTAGTAAAAAAAAATATTAATAAAAATTACATAAAACTATCCCCTATTTTGTAAACACTATGACCCCTTTCACACTGAAGCGTTTTTACAGCGTTTTAGAGTTAAAAATAGCGCTATTAAAATGCTCATAAAATGCTCTCCATGCATCTCAATGGACCCTTTCACACTGAGTCCTGCAAGCAGCATCTTTGGAGCAGCTTTTGGGTGCTGAAAAAAACGCTCCAAAAACGCCCCTTTGAAATGTATTTAAAAGCGCTGTAAAAACGCCTTACCCTTTCACACTGAGGCACTGCAAAAACACCCTAAAACGTTAGGGTCTTTGCAGTGCTTTACCAGCACATTGGGATTGCAGATGAGGCTTCGCTCAAATAACGCTCGAATAACGCTTGAATAACGCACGAAAAACGCTCGAATAACACTCGGATAACGCTCGAAAAACGCTCGAAAAACGCCCCAGTGTGAAATATAACTTTTAAACACTTATTGCGATTTTTTTTACCAAAAATAAGTAGAAGAATATGTATTGGCCTAAACTGAGGAAAAAAATGCTTTTTTATACATTTTTTGGGGATATTTATTATATCAAAAAGTAAAAAATATTGCATTTTAAAACAAATTGTCGCTCTATTTTTGTTTATAGCGCAAAAAATAAAAAAAAGCAGAGGTGATCCAATACCACCAAAAGAAAGCTCTATTTGTGGGGAAAAAAGGACACCAATTTTGTTTGAGAGCCACATCACACAACCGCGCAATTGTCAGTTAAAGCGACGCAGTGCGGAATAGCAAAAAGGGGCCAGGTCCTTTACCTGCATAATGGTCCGGATCTTAAGTGGTTAAATAAATGTAAACTAATTATTGTCATTGGTACTATGCTTTTTAAAGGTTTAATTTTTTTTTAATTCAATTCCCTTGATATTTCTCCTGAAGAAGTGGTTCACCGCAAAACCTGTCTAGATCGACTGACTACATGCACACTCTTTCCTTGGTCTAACATCCTTTGTGCAAACTTTATGGCCCGGATTCACAAAGCACTTACGCCGACGTATCTTGAGATACGCCCCGTAAGTGTAAATATGCGCCGTCGTATCTATGCGCCGTGCCATAAACTGAGATACGCCTGAAAAGAGGCTTCATCCGACCGACGTAACTTTACTACGCCGGCGTATCGTGGGCGCATATTTACGCTGGCCGCAAGTGGCGCTCCCATTGATTTCCTATTCAAATATGGAAATGAGGGAGATACGTCGATTCACGAACGTACTTGTGCCCGGCGCATAATATACGCTGTTTGCGTAAGTCGTACGTCCGGCGTAAAGTTATTCCCCATATAGGAGGCGCAACCCATGCAAAAGGTATGGACCAGGGAACACAGCCGTCGTATTTTACGTCGTTTACATAGTACGTGAATAGGGCTGGGCATAGGTTACGTTCACGTCGTAGGCAGTGATCTGTCGTATCTTAGGGAGTAGTTCCGACGTGATTCTGAGCATGCGTACTGGAATACGTCCACGCATGCGCATGCGCCGTTCGTTTTAAGTACTTGTGTGGGCACTCGGCCCATCATTTGCATGGGGTCACGCCTTATTAGCATTACTCACGCCCAGGGCCGCTGATAGGGGGGGACCACCAGTCCTCCTGTAGGGGGCCCGGGCTCACAGGGGGGCCCATACAGCAGAGGGAATCAGTGCGGTCGGATGGAGGGGCAAATACAGGATGCCCAATGTGAACCCGGTTTCTCTCCCTCCCACAACTTTCAGCTGCTGCAGGGAGAGACACGGACACAGCTGCCAGCTTCTCTGTCTCATTAAAAAAATAACAAATTGTTACCCCGTATTGTTTTAAACCCTTGTAAAATGTAATAAAATTCTTGGGAAAATTTGGTTAAAAGAAAAAAAAACTATTTAAAAAATGTCTAATTCACACAGCTTCTCTGTTATCTTTGTGTCCGCTAAGAATAATTTTAGTATATTTTAATTGAAAATATTGGTTTGATATATTTGAGGGGGGCCCTGCCAGGTAGGCTGTACGGGGCCCCGTGATTTCTAACAGCAGCCCTGCTCACGCCCACTTCCACCTACGACGGCTTACGCCGAGGGAACCCAGTGCAGTTTGGGAGGCAAGTGCTTTGTGAATTCGGTGCTTGCCTCTCTACGCTACGTCGGCGTAGCGTATATTAGATACGCTACGCCGGCATAAATATGCGCCAATGTATGTGAATCCGGGCCTATCTGTTATCTGGCTGTAGTACAGCTATAAGGCCCCGTACACAGATTGATCCGCGGATCAGTTCCAGCAGATAGATCCGGTCGTGTGTAAGTCCGAGCGGACATTTCCCAGCGGATAAAAATCCAGCCGACGGATTCCCAGCGGATAAATATTTCTTAGCATGCTAAGAAATCTATCCGCTGGAATCCAGTCCAGCGGACTGATCCGGTCGTCTGTACAGACTCACCGGATCAGTCCGTCCGCTCCCATCCCTCGCATGCGTCGTAATGATTCGACGCATGCGTGGAAGTATTTACCTTCCAGGGTCGCGGCACGTCACCGCGGATGTATTCCACGGGGATTTTGATCTGATGGTGTGTACAGCCATCAGATCAAAATCCGCCAGAGGATTTATCCGCTGGAAACGGTCCGGCGGACCATTTCCAGCGGAAATCCTCTCGTACAAGGCCTTAGAGGGTTGAGTGTAAAACTCTTTCATTTTTTTATATTATTTGTTTTGTAATGCACAATAATGTGTAATACATTTTTGTGTTTTTAACTACTTGTTGTGTCTTATATGGTACCAAGAAAATCCTGCTGCCCCTCCCTTCATTTCTTCCAAACTAGTAGATTTAGATGGACTTTATATACGAAGTGACAGTCAAATCAAGCTTAGCTTCAGCTACAGAAACATCCTTTTGAATTAAGGCTTCATGTACACAGGACTTTTTTACAACCTCTCCTGAACGATTTACCTTGACAGCTAGTAACCCACGTTTAAAACTTCCATTTTGCCACGTTTATATGCCGCGTTTAGCGGTTAAAAGCGCTTCAAAAATTTAATGGGCAAAAACGAAAAACGCCTATAAACGAAATGTGGCTAAACGCGCGTTGACGCGTTTTGATGCATTTGGCATCTGAACTCATTTTATTGCCTTAAAACGCAACTGCCTAAAAACAACAGCAAACGAACCTGTGTACATGTCCACATAAGATTGAATGAGTTCAGGGGCAGTTGAAAAAAAGTGTCCAAATTCCTCTGAACGTCCGTTTAGCAGCAGCAGTGTACATGGGGCCTAAAGGTTGTAACTACAGTAACTGAATACAAGCTGACAATTATAAGCACCTCTGTTATGCTGCGTACACACAACCGTTTTTAATGCCATGGAAAAAAAACATTGTTTTTCCTTGACGTGATTCTTGTCAAGCCTCCCTTGCATACACACGATCATGAAAAAAAAATGCTCGAGCAAAGCACGGTGATGTACAACACGTACGACAGTACTATAAAGGGGAAGTTCCATTCGGATGGTGCCACCCTTTGGGCTGCTTTTGCTGATTTCAGATTAGTAAAAATTTGGTGAGAGACGATTCACGCTTTTCAGTCTTCGTGCTGTTCAGTCTGTTACAGCGCGACGAATGTGCCATCTCCATTACAAATGCTAGTTTTACCAGAAGGAGTGCTCCCAACCCATAAGTTGCTTCTGAGCATGCACATTTTTTTCCCCGTCATTAAAGCCTACTACACGACCATTTTCCACGACGTGAAAAAATTACGAGAAAAATTAGAGCATGTTCTAAATTTTTAATGTCCATTTTTTCACGTTGAGAAAAATGCTCTGGAGCCTACACACGATCGTTTTTAACCACTTAAGGACCGGACCAATATGCAGCTAAATGACCCAAGGGGTTTTTACAATTCGGCACTGCGTCGCTTTAACAGACAATTGAACGGTCGTGCGACGTGGCTCCCAAACAAAATTGGCGTCCTTTTTTCCCCACAAATAGAGCTTTATTTTGGTGGTATTTGATCACCTCTGCGGTTTTTATTTTTTTGCGCTATAAACAAAAATAGAGCGACAATTTTGAAAAAAATGCAATATTTTTTACTTTTTGCTATAATAAATATCCCCCAAAAACATATCTAAAAAAAAATGTTTCCTCAGTTTAGGCCGATACGTATTCGTCTACCTATTTTTGGTAAAAAAAATCGCAATAAGGGTTTATCGATTGGTTTGCGCAAAATTTATAGCGTTTACAAAATAGGGGATAGTTTTATTGCATTTTTATAATTTTTTTTTTTTTACTACTAATGGCGGTGATCAGCGATTTTTTTCATGACTGCGACATTATGGCGGACACTTCGGACAATTTTGACACATTTTTGGGACCATTGTCATTTTCACAGCAAAAAATGCATTTAAATTGCATTCTTTATTGTGAAAATGACAGTTGCAGTTTGGGAGTTAACCACAAGGGGGCGCTGAACGTGTTAGGCTTCACCTAGTGTGTGTTTACAACAGTAGGGGGGTGTGGCTGTAGGACTGACGTCATCGATTGTGTCTCCCTTTATAAAGGGGATGACACAATCGATGCGCCGCCACAGTGAAGCACGGGGAAGTCGTGTTTACATACGGCTTTTCCCGTTCTTCAGCTCCGGGGAGCGATCGCGACGGAGCGGCTATAAACGAATAGCCGCGCCGTCGTCCCGGATCGCTCCCCGAGGGGATCCTACCGCCGCATGTAGCGGGGGGGGGGGTCCCGATCGGACCCCCGACCCACGTCTAGGCAGGCACGTACAGGTACGTTGATGTGCCTGTCCGTGCCATTCTGCCGACGTATATTTACATGCGGCGGTCGGGAAGTGGTTAATGACCAATTTAAAAAATTGCATTTTTCTCGTCATGAAAAACGGTCATGTGTACGCGGCATCAAGCCCTGTACACACGGGCCAGAATCTCGTCAGGAAAAAGAGATTCTTGGCAAGAATCTCTTGCCGCCTGAGTGTACAGACACTACCACGCATGCGTCAAAGTCATTTCAAGCATGTGCAGGTTTCCAAGGCGACAGGTAAGGATACACACTCTTGGCCGAGAATCACAACGAGAAAATAGAGAACATGTTTTCTATTTTTCTCGTCGAGATTTTAGGCTTTTAGGTTTTCTTGACTAGAAACCTGAAAGCCTCGTACACACGCTCGGTATACTCGGAAAGAAAGCTCTGCCAGCAGTTTTCTTGCTGGTTCTTGCAGAGTAAAGCGAGCGTGTATACGAGGCCTCAGTGTTAAATATTGTTTACCCCTTAACTGCCACCTTTCCTGGGCAGCTTGGTTCTGAAAGGAAGTTGAAAAATAACAGACTTATTTGCAGGGTCAACAAGTAATATTTTTTTTAAATAATTAATCATAATGCTGTCATCTGGCTTAGCATTACTTACTGTTTGTTGCATGCACATAACCTACGTCTTATAAATTGTCAACAGAATGAACTGAGTACTGTTTATGGGCCAATAAAGTAGATTCTGTATTTTAGTCATGGAATAGTGAATGGAAAGAATGTAGTCATCTTTATCAGATTGAAAGGAGTCCCAATATTTCTTGGCAACCATTTGTAGTTTGGTTGATTCATATCACTTTGTTTCTTGTTTTTAACTCAACCTATTTCCACATAACCTCAGATTTTGATGTGTTTCTTTGATCCCTATTTACTTCATTATTCATGTTTTTTAACCATGAAGATGTTCAATATTTCTTTCCAGAGAAAACATTTTTGAAACAACTGTTTATTTACTTATTGTAGTCAGAATATAAAGTGAGGCATGGCTCTGGAAAACTGCAGTAGACTGGCCCTATTCTTTGCATAATTATCTTGTTTAATGATCTGAGGCCTCCTGCTTTCCTATTCTGAATGTACTGGAAAGCATCCTTTCACTTGCTCAATTCATTTCAATGAAAACTTGCAGAGCAAGGGGCAAGAGGCTTCTCTGCATATTAAACAGGCATTTTTTTCAGGACACTAAATACAAAAAGAAGAAACACACTGCCTATGTCTATTTACCATAGTAACAAAGTGGCAATTAGATAGTCACGCTTATTGGTTTAATACAAACTAAATAATGCTTTGGTAAATTTGTTGTTAAAGTGTTTTGTTAACTAATTATTACTTTTAAAGAATGCAATATTTATGCCAAAATACAACTCCCTTATACTGCATACGCTACAGTTTAGAAGGGGTTCTTACAATAAGGGCTGCTTCTTTTAACAATCAGAAAAAACTGTAAATACACTGTGCCTGATTTAGCAAAAGGAGTAAAGCCTATTGCAAAGTGTATTTTCACTTTCCAAGGGAATTGTCACTTACCTTAGTAAATGTGAGGAAAAATCACTTTGGAAAAAATACACATTCATGTGCAATGTACAATGGAAATATTTTTTTTATATAAAACACAATACCTCTACTACATTAGGATGCTACATGTCACTCTACTATTTTACTAAATGTAACATGCCTATTACTAATAACTAATATTTCCTACAACTACAACAGTTCTAACCCAATTTATACCTCACATACCTATATCTCAACTGACTTTTACCATGCTTTTTATCTCTATTTTTATTATTTCAGCTCAGCCCACAATTCTCTCCAATAGTAAAAAAATAATAATATTTGGACACATTTTTTCTTTTTAAATCTCTTTAATAGCAATCAAATCCATACAAACATTACACGTATTCTATGAAAAAAGATTATCATGCAGGGAAAAGAAAAAAAGATTACATCCAATCAGCATAATTGTTTTATTTAAAAGTTTTAATTTACTTAAATTTACTTAAATACTTGAAGAGGGTGATGCAAATGTGCAAACCTGGAAGCCAGGAAATTGTGATTCAGGAATTTAAGATTCTTTATGTATATTCTATATGTATATATGTTCTAAGTATATATAGTATATGTGAATCAAAATATTTGTGATTTGCTGACAGGTCTAATTTGTGAATTGGTTTCTTTTTTACTACATACTGTACTATTAAATTAGAGATATGTAAAGGTGTATTCCATTTAAAATTATTTTATTTAAATACTATTATATAGAAAATATGTATTTTACTTAAAAGGGGTAGTTAACTGTACTTTTTTTTATTTTTACCTACAGGTAAGCTTATAATAAAGCTTACCTGTATGTTAAATTAATATCTCCTAAACGGGCAGTATTTAGAAGATATTCTAGTGCATGCACTCTGAAGGGA
This sequence comes from Rana temporaria, assembly GCF_905171775.1. Taxonomy (NCBI): domain Eukaryota; kingdom Metazoa; phylum Chordata; class Amphibia; order Anura; family Ranidae; genus Rana; species Rana temporaria. Next base: position 239,392,997 of record NC_053490.1, on the reverse strand, counting down.
CGGTATACCTGTGCCGCTCCTTCAGAGCCCCGTGCCACGGCCGTGACTAGATATGTGCATTCCCGTTCGTACGAATAAGGAGAAAACACAAAAACTGCGCTACAACACAATGATTTCAAGGCAGCAGCTATCGTGCGAAATACACAATCAACATAAATAAACAAAAAGCCACGCCAAGTAAGTATGAATGAAAAAAACTCTCCTTTAGAAAGAGAGGTTAACAGAAAGTCCAAAAAAGAGTCCTTATATTGATAAGCATAAGCTCCCAATATAACATCCAACAAATGTAATTCCTTAGAGGTTGCTCGTGTTAAATACTGGATCTTTCAATCACCCGGTGACATATCATACAAATCGTGAGATCCCTCCACCGAGAATAATGAGCCTCTTACCTCTAAAGGAGAGGTTTTTTCATTCATACTTACTTGGCGCGGCTTTCCGTTCGTACGAATGTTATTTTCGTACGAAAATGGTAATTTTCGTACCCGCAGAATAATGTGTACATACGAAAAAACGAAAGCACCAAAATACGAAAACAACGGGATTACGAATGAGCCGCATAACAAACAACCGCAAATACGAACGAACGATCCGACGAAAATACAACAAAACGAAAACGGCAAAAGAACGAAAATTACATCTATAACAAAAGATTTGCATTCTGTATTTTGTTTGAATCCCTTCTCTGTTCGCACCCTCAGTCGCATGCTCACACGACATCCACAACAAAAGACCTGCACTCTGTATCTTGTTTGAATCCTTTTTCTGTTCGTATCCTCAGTCGTATGTTCACATGACATCTATAACAAAAGACCCGCACTCTGCATTTTGAATTCCTCTTCTCTGTTCGTATTTTGGATTCAACAGAATGCAAATCTTTTGCCACAGATGCCACATGAACACACGACCGAAAACACCAAAAGAAAAAGGACCCAAAATACAGAATGCAAATCTTTTGTTATAGATGTAATTTTCGTTTTTTTGAATGGGCAGTGAGTGTAGTTAGTGAAGCAGCTTCTCTTTTGTGCTGAGTAGTACAGTAAAGCCAAATAAACTTTTCTGTGGATTTTCATCTGAAGGGAGATCAGTTGGCCAGACTTTTGAACCCAAAAATGGTTTTCTAATGGAGTTTAAAAACGAACAAATTTTCTGAGAACGAACGGAAAACGATCGTTTTTATGTTTGTTGTTAAAAAAGTCTGACCAAGTGTATGGGGCTTAACTATAATTAATATGGATGAGCCGCGTGTTGAAAGTGCAGCGAATCCCGCGATATATTTACGAAAGTACAAAATGACGAAAATCCTTTCTCTGTTCGCACCCTCAGCCGCATGTCCACACGACATCCACAACAAAAGACCTGCACTCTGTATCTTGTTTGAATCCTTTTTCTGTTCGTATCCTCAGTCGTATGTTCACATGACATCTATAACAAAAGACCCGCACTCTGCATTTTGAATTCCTCTTCTCTGTTCGTATTTTGGATTCAACAGAATGCAAATCTTTTGCCACAGATGCCACATGAACACACGACCGAAAACACCAAAAGAAAAAGGACCCAAAATACAGAATGCAAATCTTTTGTTATAGATGTAATTTTCGTTTTTTTGAATGGGCAGTGAGTGTAGTTAGTGAAGCAGCTTCTCTTTTGTGCTGAGTAGTACAGTAAAGCCAAATAAACTTTTCTGTGGATTTTCATCTGAAGGGAGATCAGTTGGCCAGACTTTTGAACCCAAAAATGGTTTTCTGATGGAGTTTAAAAACGAACAAATTTTCTGAGAACGAACGGAAAACGATCGTTTTTATGTTTGTTGTTAAAAAAGTCTGACCAAGTGTATGGGGCTTAACTATAATTAATATGGATGAGCCGCGTGTTGAAAGTGCAGCGAATCCCGCGATATATTTACGAAAGTACAAAATGACGAAAATCCTTTCTCTGTTCGCACCCTCAGCCGCATGTCCACACGACATCCACAACAAATTGTCACAGATGTCACATGAACACACGACTGAAAACACGAACAGAAAAAGGAATTCAAAACACAGAATGCAAATCATTGACGAAAATTCACAAAAATTATTGTCTAACAAGTAACGAACATGAATTAAACAGAATAACGAACCATCCCGCATGTACGAAAATAAAACGGTAACGAAAATACGAAACGATCGGAATACGAAAAAATCTCGTCGTACGAAAAACGAACGAGAACGAACAGGAAAACGGGCGTCTTACGAAAAACGAACGGAAACGAACCTACGGAACGATACGAAACGGAACAAAAAAAAACAATTTTTTTTCTGTGCACATGTCTAGCCGTGACTCAAGGTAAGTCCTTCATAATGTGCTAATATGCGTTGCCTACTAGTACATTATGCCTTTACCTTGCAGGAGAAATCTTTTTTTTTTCCTTTTTAAGTTTAATACCGCTTTAAATACATTCATAATCTTTACAGCAAATCATTTGTTTTCATTAGTTCTATAGTATACAGTTACTATTTTATATCTTAGCTTGAATATATTTTGTTCTTCCTTATTTTGCAAATCATTATGACAATCGAAAAGGGCCCTATTTTGGGAAAGTAAGCAGAGGATATGGGAGATCTTCTATGCTACAACATTTTCATTGTGTAGGAAGATCATTGACTAATATATCAGTAGCTTGATTGAAGCAGCTATGTAGTTTCTGTTCTCCTTGTTTGCTTACTGTGTTAAGGCTTTCCTCTTTGCAAAAATTGTACATCCATTGTACATCCTGGGCCAGATTCAGGTAGAATCGCGGCAGCGTAACGTATCGTAGATACGTTACACCTCCGCAATTTTTCATCGCAAGTGCCTGATTCACCAAGCACTTGCGTGAAAAATTACGCCGGCGGTCTCCGGCGTAAGCCCGCGTAATTTAAATGGGCGTGTGCCATTTATATTAGGCGCGCTCCCACGCCAGACCTACTGCGCATGCTCCGTCGTGCTTTGCGCGCAGTGACGTCATTTTTTCGAACGGCGACACGCGTAGCGTAATTCCGAATTCCCGGACGGCTTACGCAAACGACGTGAATTTTTACATTTCGACGCGGGAACGACGGCCATACTTTATACAGCAATACGTTTACTGTGTAAAGTTAAGGCACCAAAAACGACTACTAACTTTGCGACGAGAAACTAGACTAGCGGCGACGTAGCGAACGCGAAAATCCGTCGTGGATCGCCGTAACTCCTAATTTGCATACCCGGCCGCGGTACTGCATCCTAAGATCCGACAGTGTAAAACAATTACACCTGTTGGATCTTAGGGATATCAATGCGTAACTGATTCTATGAATCAGTCGCATAGATACTCTGAGAGATACGACGGAGTATCTGAGATACGACGGAGTATCTGAGATACGACGGAGTATCTGAGATACGACGGAGTATCTGAGATACCACGGAGTATCTGAGATACTCCGTCGTATCTCCGCTGTGAATCTGGCCCCCTATTCCTCTTTGTCTTGTACAGTTTCTGTTTGATGCATTTTGAATACAAATACATTCTTTGCTAGAAACTATTTTAATCTTTGCCTACAGCTGAAATCACTATAGCCCTTTTTCCTTCTTTTGGTGGCCCTTAAACTAAGGTATGGTGTTTTCCCCACTATAACCCGATCATCTTAAAATTACAGTGTACCTGTTTCCAGAAGCATTTTATCAATAGTGTACATAACATCAGATATATTTTTTCATGGGAAGCCTGGTACACACTGCTAGTTCTTTTATTAATTTTACCCAGTGGATCTAAGAAGGAAGCGTTAGTTACAATGTTTCCTGTTAAAAACTTGGCAGACTGCCCAGATATTTTCTTTTGATAGCTGAAAGTCTTTCCACTTGTTATATGAAAGAATCGGCAAACTCTGCATTGGAGATCGTCAGGGTGGTTGAATCGAGATCACGATTTTTTTAACGATTAATTGTGCAACTCTAGCACGGTATTTGCGCAGGAATTTTTCAAACATGTTTTTTTTGGAAAAAAAAACTGTTTCATTCATAAAAAAAAAACACTAGTTAGTTAAGTTAGCACAATTTTTTTGGTATCCTAAGCGATGCTTTAATTTTTTTTTAGGTTACATGTTTAGAGTTACAGTTAGAGTCTCACCTGCTGACCTGTGGATGGGGGAATCACTCCTGCAGTGTTATTGTGTTCTGCCAGTGAGTACAATGATCAGTGTTGCTAACTATAGCTGGCAGCACTGATTGCATGCTCCTAATCACGTCGCAAATAGTCAATGCTTTTGACGTGAACGTAATTTCCGCAAAGCCCTATTCGCGAACGACTTACGCAAACGACGTAAACTACGCAAAATTCGATGCTGGCCCGACGTCCATACTTAACATTGCGTACGCCTCATAGACCCAGGGGTAACGTTACGCCGAAAAACGGCGTAAAAAAAATCCGCCAGGCGCACGTACGTTTCTGAATCAGCGTATCCAGCTCATTTGCACATTCTACGCTGAAATCGACGGAAGCGCCACCTAGCGGCCAGCAAAAATATGCACCCTAAGATACAACGTCGTAGGAGACTTACGCCGCTCGTATCTTAGCCTAATTTAAGCGTATCTGGTTTCCAGAATACGCCTAAATTTACAACGGCGTAGATTCAGAGTTACGACGGCGTATCTACTGATACGCCGGTCTAACTGTCTCTGAATCTAGCCCATTGTGTTTTATAATTTATTTTTTAGTCTTTTTTTGTTTATAGCGCAAAAAATAAAACCTGCAGAGATGATCAAATACCACAAAAAGAAAGCTCTATTTGTGGGGAAAAAAAGGACGTAAATTTGTTTGGGAGCCACGTCACACGACCACGCAATGGTCATTCAAAGCGTGACAGTGCTAAAAGCTGAAAATTGGCCTGGGCAGGAAGGGGGTGAAAATGCCCGGTATTGAAGAGGTTCAGGACATACTTTTATGCTAAATTATGGTTTTCTGCATTTCCACAACTATATAACTTATTACTGAGGAGAATTTCGTGGTGAGTGATGTATAAAATGCATGAAAAATCCATAAAAGATGTTCTCTTCTTTAACTTGATGAAGTGTTTTTTTGGGTCGTCTTCATTAAAGTGGAAGTAAACCCCCCCTATCGTTTTCAGCCAAGGAAGCTGCCATCCTTGTCTCTGTTTAATCTACAACTGCCATGATGTTGCACATGTGATCAGTTATGACACCAGCTATTGGATGGTTTGACAGTTTGGTTGAGAGCACAACCAATGGGAGTGTTACGTTTCCGTAAACAAAACTGTTTTATGGATGGGTTTACTTCTGCTTTAAATCACAGACAAAACATCTGTTTCTTATTACTCAGCCCTCCTTTTCATTAATCCAGATTATCTGTAAACATAATTTTAGCCTGAGCAAAGTCAGTAAAGCCCCGTACACATGGGTAGAATGTCCGGAGACATTTGCCTGTTCAAAAAATTGTCTGACAGACGTGCATGCTGCAAAACCAGAAGCCGGCTGACTCCCGATGAGCGCTTTCAGCCAATGGCAGAGAACGCTGATCAGAGTATTCTGGCGGGGAGGGGAATTTCCCTGTCAGGACACAAGAGCTCAGTGGGGTAGATCACTGAACTAACCTTGTATGGTTAGTACAGCGGCTCCAACTGGAGCTGCCGGGTTGCACGGAAAAAATATGTCAGCCTGTACCCAGCTTTAACCACTTGCCTACTGTGCACTTTCACCCCCTTCCTGCCCAGGCCATTTTTCAGCTTTCAGCGCTGTCACACTTTGAATGACAATTGCGCGGTCATCCAACACTGTACCCGAATGAAATTTTTATCATATTTTCCCACAAATAGAGCTTTCTTTTGGTGGTATTTTATCATCTCTGCAGTTTTTATTTTTGTGCTATAAACAAAATCTAAGGGACAAGTTTGAAAAAAAAAACAATATTTTTTACTTTTTGCTATAATAAATATCCATTATTTTTTTTACATTTTTTTCTCAGTTTAGGCCGATACGTACTCTTCTACATATTTTTGGTTAAAAAAAAAATCGCAATAAGCTTATATTGATTGGTTTGCGCAAAAATTATAGGGTCTACAAAATAGGTTTATAGATTTATAGCATTTTTATTATTTTTTTTTTTTTACTAGTAATGGCGGCGAACAGTGATTTTTATTGTGACTGCGATATTGTGGCGGAGGCATCGGACACTTTTGACACATTTTTAGGGCCATTCACATTTATACAGCGATCCCTGCTATAAAAATGCATTGATTACTGTATAAATGTGACTGGCAGGGAAGGGGTTAAAACTAGGGGGCGATCAAGGGATTAATGTGTTCCCTAGGGAGTGATTCTTACTGTGGGGGGAGGGGAGTGACTGGTGGAGGTGACCGTTGGTTGTCCCTATGTACACACCATCGGTCCCCACTCCCTGACAGGACGTGGATCTGTGTGTTTACACACGCAGATCGACGGTCCTGCTCAGTTACTGGGCAATCGCGGGTTCCCCCGGTGGCCATCGCGGCTGCCTGGCATGCGCACCCGTTCCCCAGTGACGCAGCGGGCGCGCGCCTCCTAGTGGATTAAAAGGGCGCAACGTCATATGACATCCACCCAGAACAATAGGGTCTGCCATTTGACGGCGGGCGGTGGAGAAAAGGTTAAACTACATTTCCAGCTTTATTTATCATTAGTAAATTGTATTTCTCTTATAATACTCAGTCTGCTGCAGTCAAGAGAAAGCATTTCCTCAGTCTCCTCTACTCCAGTGATGATTCTGTAATATCATAACAGTCACAAGGGCAAGGGCTACACCAGGGGATTGTTCTATGTCTGAAATTTGTGAACACAGCTAAGACCTGGGAGGTCAGTAAGATTTACATGGTTGTATCATTTATAACAGGCATCTCAGTTCAAGGAGTACTGTAGATACAGACCCTGTATGATGCCTAAACAAAGATGGCACCAACCTTTAAATAAATACCTAGAATGTTACACTTTCACTTTTCTTAGCATACTGTTATTGTGAAAAATAAACTGGATGCTGGGTCCACTTTAAGAAACTAGTCTAGTAGTTTAGTACTATCTAAAGACAGAAGAACATTCATTATAGTACCCAAAAGAGATAAGTGGTGTGCAGCTACATGTAGATTGAAGCTGAGAGAATGCAATTCTTTCAGCAGCACCTGAATCAAAGAGTGGCACAAGGGAGAAATTGCAGGCTTTTATATTCTACATCAGGTAGGGTGCCACAGTAGATTTCCATCCAGACTGCAAAATGCTGTTCTTTTCTGGAGAATAGAGGCTCTTGGAAAATGAATGGTGAAGCAGCTATTGATTTCTTTATTTGTTTTGAGTTGAGTGAGCGAGGAAAGCTCTTGTTTAATGTTTCAAATAGTTTTACGCTTTATTTCTTAAAGTATTTTGCTTGCTCAGTAAAAAAATTGCTTTGGAATAATAAAAATGTACAGGCAGTGCTGGAGTGATGAAGATACTCTTGCAAACAATTTTCTGTTTCACATTTGTAGTTGTTAGAAGATGTGGAACAATAGTTGCAATCATCAGTCCATTAGATTACATATAAAGAGGAGAACACTATATAGATTACTATCAGAGTATAAAGATTATCAGTTTATAGAAGCTTGTCACAAATGCCATGGATATCCAATATGAAATGAGGAAGCTTTTGATTTTACTATGAAAAAGGAATCGTTTTCCCTGAAGAAGCTGACAAAAGTATATACTTATTTAGACTAGGGTAATAATTTACATGCATTAAAAACGAAAACACACTTGTAAACTTTGATAGCCAACACTTTCACATATAAAATAGTGGTTTTTAAATGTCTCTGCGAAATCCTCTGGCTTATTTATGCTGCGGTCAGTGATACCGTGCCTTGAAAAAGTATTTATACCCCTTGAAATTTTTCACATTTTCTCATGTTACGAGTACGACCAAAAATGTAAATGTATTTTATTAAGATTTTAAGTGACAGACCAACACAAAGTGGCACATAATTGTGAAGTGGAAGGAAAATAAAAAATGATTTTCAAAATCAATACTTTGGAGAACCACCTTTTGCTGCAATGCAAGGTAAGTCTTTTTGGTGATATCTCTACCAGCTTTGCATATCTAAAGAGGAACATTTTTGCCTATTCTTCTTTGAAAAATAACTCAAGCTCTGTCAGATTGGATGGAGAGAGTCTGAACAGCAATTTAAGTCTTGCCACAGATTCCCAATTGGATTTAGGTCTGGACCTTGACTGGGCCATTCTAACACATGAATATGCTTTGATCGAAATCATTATATTGTAACTTTGGCTGTATGTTGAGGGTCATTGTCCTACTGAAAGGTGAACCTCCACCCCAGTCTCAAGTCTTTTGCAGACTCCAACAGGTTTTCTTCTAAGATTGCCCTGTATTTGTCTCCATCCATCTTCCCATCAACTCTGACCAACATCCTTGTCCCTGCTGAAGAAAAGCATCCCCACAACATGATGTTGCCATCACCATGTTTCACAGTGGGGATGGTGTGTTCAGGGTGAAGTGCAGTGTTAGTTTTCCGCTACATATAGTGTTATGCTTTTAGGCCAAAAAGTAAAATTTTCTGACCAGAGTACCTTCTTCCACATGTTTTCTGTGTCCCCCACATGGCTTCTCGCAAACTGCAAACAGGACTTCTTATGGCTTTCTTTCAACAATGGCTTACCTTTTGCCACTCTTCCATTTTTTTATAACCTAACCCTGCTTTAAACTTCTTCACAACTTTATCCCTGGCCTGTCTGGCATGTTCCTTGTGTTTCGTGATGCTGTTTGTTCATTAAGGATCTCTAACAAACCAGAGGGCTTCACAGAACAGCATTATTTACTGTATACAGAGATTAAATTACACACAGTTGGACTCTATTTACTAATTAGGTGACTTCTAAAGGGAATTAGTTCCACTAGATATTAGTTAGGGGTATAAGAGTAAGGGGGGCTAAGCAGAAATGCACGTCACACTTTTCAGATATTTATTTGTAAACAATTTGGAAAAACACTTGACATTTGATTTGTTTTAAATAAAACATGGAATCTATATCTGTACATGACTGGAGCAAATGTGAGTTGGAGATTCTCCGTTCACCATATCAATGTATTATAATGTAGATGAATTTTTAGACTGATTGTTTGCGTTTGCATTTTTAGGCAATTAAACCCTGATGAAGGAGATCACACACGATGAAAACGCATCGGGTGAAGTATGTCAATTTGTATTGTCATATATTATTGTTATGACTTGTCCATGTTTTCACCTTGTTTTCCATTTTAACAATTATTTTTCTACTTATAATGTTTATTTTTTTATATACTTTATTGTATTACTATTGAGTGCCTTCAAAGTCCTACCCCCAGGGTATTTGTTGCTTTCTAGCTATTTAGGGATGTGGCACGCTAGGGATAATATAATCACCAATATCCTTCCATTTATAATTTTCCTTCCACTTTACAATTATGTGTGACTGTGTTGGTCTATTACATAAAAATCTCAATAAAACACATTTAAGTTTTTGAATGTAAATTGACAAAATGTGAAAAATGGGGTATGAATACTTTTTCAAGGCACTGTAATCCAAGTTTATCCAAGTTTATTGGGGTGCAGTCCTATTTGGGTGAATTCCAGCTAATGGAGATTTGCAATTGTAGCTTGACAGCTGTTGATAGTAGACATGGGCAATTTGTTTTGTTCCTGAATTCGTTTTTCGTTAAAATTCGGCATATTCGTTAATTGAGAAAAATCCGAATTAATGAAAGACCATTTAAGATTATTTTTTTCGAAAATACATTTTTCAAAAGAACGAAAATCCGAAAATTCGAAATTTGAAAAATTCGAAATTGCAAAAATCAGAAACGAAAATGCGAAAAGAACGAAAATCCGAAAATTCGAAAGAACGCAAATCTGAAAATCAGAAAGAAAATTCAAAACTAATGAGTGAGTGGAAAAGGGCAGGCAAGATGGTAGTGGCTATGCAGTTTTTCTTGCAGACTGTTCCATGCCTAGCAGCACATATCTGGTGCAAACTACCATGTTACTTTTGGCATGTATCAACTGTTGCTGCTATTTGACAGAGTGGGCCAAGCTAAACCCAGGACTTCTGTAAGACTCTGTTAATGGGACAATAGCTGTGGAGGGCTCCATTCTACTGGCTGCATAAAAGAGTATTAAGAAATATGTTCAATAGTCAATACACAGGATTGGTCACAAAATTGTCAGCTTCACATCATGCTATTGGAAACTGAATGTGCCCAGTAGCATACTTTAGAGTTCAGTTTATGTTTGGGAGAGAGCAATACATTCCCTACTATTCAATTTCCCCCAGTGTATCAATCAACACTATTGTCACCTGCATTTCACACATCTTAATTTCCTAGCACTGCCATGGGAACATGCATGAGCAAAAAAACCTGAGACAGGACAATTAAAATACTGTATGTTTAAGCAGAAATTTGGGGAAAAAAATCAAGAACTTCTCTACTGTTGTGTCTATGCATTTACTAGAGTAGTATCAGGCACAGCTGTACTTCGAAACAAAAGATAGTTCAAAAGCAGTGACTAGTATGAAAATGTGTTATATTATGCATTATAACTTTGAGTGCAGTTTTATCCTAACTATGTTAAAATGTCTTCAATAAATAATGAATACACTGAGCATGTCTGCTGAAAATGAAATGTGTTTATGTCACTATAAAAAGAAATCTATCTTTATGGAGAACACAATTGTCAATACCTATTACAGTTCTACTGCAATGAAATCATTTTGGCATAAGCACTGCTGGTTTTATATAAAAGACAAATGCGGTGAAGTAAACCATATCAATCAATTACAATTTAGCCTTTAGCACATTAGAGAGGGTAGATTAATGAAAGCTTTATACTGATTGGTTGCTATGACTTTCTGCAAATCACTGCTCATCGTACTGTGATATTAAATAATTTAGCCTTGACTTGAATTCAGCCCCTCTCCACTTCTAGAAATATATATACATTATACTTTCTTTTCTCTTATGTTTATTTATACATATTAGGAAAACTCATTGAAAGCCAAGTCAAAACCATGTATTCATTTCATTCATTCAACTATGCAGGTAATATAAACATGTTTTTTTTTGAAGGAGAAGGTAAGACTTAGATTTGGCAGAGCAGGTATTTTTAAAAAATGAAATCCTGACTGATTTCATTTTTTAAAAATATGATTTCGAAATCATAAATCCCACCTCTTGTGTCCAATCACTGTGCTGTGATTCGTTACACCACAAGCTGATTTTTGGGAAGGGGGGTGACCCATTGACCCCTCCTCTGCCCTCCAAGGCTTATTGGCTGCTTTCTTAGCTGGTACCAGCCAGGTAAATGCAGAACCAATACTGGAAGTGATGAAATCTTCATAACTTATGGCCTCATTCGTCACAGAGGAGAGGGAGAAACTGATGTTCCTCCTCCTTCTTTGTGCGCTGCTAATCCTACCAGATGGAATGGGAGAGCCTTTATTGCCATTAACTACATACAAGCAGGGAGGAGTTGATATTCCAGCAAGCCAAATTAGAAAAAAGAATCCCTCCATTTTATAGCCTCCTGGGCCCCTATGTTTGATCTCAGGGGGCCCAAAAAAATATGATTTAGACTACAAAGAAGCCATGGCCTGCAGGGAGAGGGGAATGCATTAAAAATTTGGCTGCATCTTAATCAAGAGTATCAGTCTCAGCATAAGGCACTGGCAGTACAGCCGTCCCTCCTGCTGGGCAGGTGGCTGGGTTCTGCTTTTGCACTGATAGGACCTCGAGTCAGAAGGCCTATGAGGAAACACCTCCTGACTGAGTCCACAGTCCAGGTGTCCTGTCGAGAAATACACCGGCCAGATGCCACCACTATAGTCCTGGCTATAGCATCCCTGACAGCAGACTGAGGAGTGATATTCAGCTGTCAGGGCTGCTGTAGTCGGAACTATAGAGGTAGCATCGGGAAATGCAGCTGCCTGCTTACTCCGCGACCAGTGACTGCACTCACATGAGTAAGAAATGATAAATAGTCCCACTTGCAGCCCTGCCATTGTCCATTAGCAAAGGTGCTAAAAAGAAGATCCAGCCTATGCTCGGGAGCCTGGAGGGAAGAAGAGACCACCAGACCCTGGTAAGTGCATTGCTGACAAGCCACTTACCAGCGCCCCCTTCATATGCCACCCATGGCACTTGCCATGGCTGCCATACCCTAGATACGCCCCTGCACACACAGCATTTCCTGATAAATGGCACATTTCATTGCATTCTGTCAGATGCAGGTCTTGTACCATTTGCTCTATTAATGCTAGGCTTCGTAAAACTTTTTTGTGTGCAACTCTCATAGCATACTTGTTGGTAACATACAGTTCTCAATGCAGTGTTTCTGATAAGATGCAGCTTCCATTGCTCTACTGTTCCAACAGTCTCTATGGTAACATGCAGCTTTTGTTGCAGTGTCTCTTGTAACATGCAGCTTTCATCTGGGTCTCTCTGGTAATATGGACTTTTGTTGCAGTCTCTCTGGTAAAGTTTAGCTTTTATTCCTTTCAATCACAGTTTCATTTCTTTTGGAAGCAGAACTTCACCCAAAAGGGGAAGTTCTGCTCTTCCTCCTCCCGCATCCTTTTCCATATTTGGAACATACTTTTTTGGGGGGGGGGGGGCTGGTACCTAGTTCTTACAGGTACCTGCTCCCAGTTCTGCTTGGATCACCTAGCCAATCTGAGCAGCTGCCCACAAGTAACATATCATAAGACCAGTGAAGAATTGGCCCCGGTATGAATAGCCCTGGATCCTGGTAAGTGTCTGTTTATTAAAAGTTATCAGCTACAGTTTTTATAGCTACTGACTTTTAATTTTTGCAGAATTACAACACCTAGCATTCATGTTAGCATGAAGCTTTCACAGGCCTGACTTTGGTAACATGCACTGCTCATAGCACTCTCTTTGCTAAGTGTCATGCTTTTCTTTTTCATTACATCTGCCAAACTGGTAAGCTTTGCAATATATATAAAATGGGCATTCATCTGTACATATATAGAAACTTGAATATATATATATATATATATATATATATATATATATATATATATATATATATATATATATATATATATATATATATATATATATATATATGTTTTGGACTCTCCATCTTACCTGTAACTGTTCCATACTTAAAGCATAACTCCAGGCACAAAAACTCTCACTTAAATATATTCCTTGATAGACACAATGAATATAAACCCCTTTGTGTGCACAATATCCCTTTGTTAACCCAGAGATTACCTTGTATATGTAACAGTGCCATCATCACTGTGCTGTACATGTGAAAAGAGCAGATATGTGGGAGGCAGCCAACAGGCTCCACCATCTAAAAGGCAGAAAACTACAGGAAGGCAAGGGGACAAGACTAACCACCCTGCATAAGTAGATAGAGCCGCAGTGACCAATTGTCAGGATCACTTAGTGCTTCTGTTCCTCATTCCAGCATCCCAGGTTTTGGCTATGGCACTCTCCTTGTCTGTCTGTCCAACTGCAGACTAATTAATGTGATCAGTCTCTGGGTGGAAACCAAGCCTGTTATAAGCTAGCTCAAACCTAATTTGGGTGCTTGTGATAGAGAGTGATATGTGTGTTATTCCTGATCAAGCTCCCTGTCTTTCTGCCCTGCCCTGCTTTGCTAGTTTGAATTTCCCTGTGTATGACTTTGGACTGGGTTATTGGACTATTCCATGAACTCAGCCTGCCTTTTACCTGGACTGTCATAAAACCACGTTATCTGTCTGCTAACCGCATGTATTTATTTTCTTTGCCAGGTTGGCATCTGCCCTGGCGTGGTGGCCAGGCACTATAGCATTGTGTATAAGTCCTGGAGGCAACAGAGTACTGGTAGGCCTGCATGCCTTATGGGAAAGGGGGCTGCTATAGGTGAAGAACACAGTAGCCAGCTATAGTGTCTGACCATCTGTGTTTAGGTAGAAATGATACCAGTCTTTATTAAAAGAAATTCCTGCACAGAAGCAAAGTTTAACACTAAATTACTGCAGATCTGAAATACACAAGACACACCAACATTCCAATAGGAATAAACACTCCTCTTGTATTTAGACAATATTTGCTCATCCCAAAGTTAAGCTTCAAAAGAATTAAAGCATATTTCTCTTTTTATGATTGCAGTCTTATATTTGGGGTTTCTTCTGTGTAAAATCTAGATAGAATCTTTTTAAACTTCAATATACACAGAGTTTTACAAACACCTGAAGATGAAAAGTTTTCATGGCTAGTAATAAGTTTGCTCATATGCACCACCTGCCCTTTACAAGATTTAGAAAAGAGACTTGTCACAACTTTTTCTAGGGGCTGTAATTTCCACATAATTTATGAAAGTCCTGGAAATGTTCTTGCTGACACCATGCTGTTGAGCAATGCATCAGGAACTTAGTGTTTCTCTGATGATGCATGCTACTAATACATCACAGAAGCAACAAAGCCTTCATGATGCATTGGTGGAAAGGTGACCCAGTCAAAAGACGAAAAAGATTTTGTGCACTATTTAAAGACAAATAAAAACTATGTGGTAAAGCTTCCTTAACTATTTTATGACTCGAAATTCTAACATCTCTCGGTATATTAAAACCCACACAAACATTGGCATAACATACAATGTCCTTGCAGGCTGAGTCCCTGTATGAACCAAGGACCACAACATTGTACTGCAAGAGTGTTAACTATTTAGCCATTATGCTCATCCTTCAGATTTATTTGCTTATTATGTGTTGGTTTTAGTGCATACATTTTCATTTAATATGCGTTTTTATTTGAAAACCTGAAAACAAAATAAAGAAATAAAGAGTTAAAATAAAAATATACATTGATGAATAAAATGGATTTTAGCTCCTGATTCCTGGGATTTACATGAAAAATTTGTCAAGGTTCTTTATTTTGTCTGATAGTCTTGTGCAGCACTACTGAAGATCCACTGTCTGTTTCAATTTGTTAAAGAAGAAGTAAACACCGATGGATTTTACTTCCTTTTTTTTCCCAGCAGTAAATAAAAGTATAATTATGTTACACTTATCTGCAAACAAAGCCTGCACCATCCCCGGTGGAGGCCGCATTCATGTTCGCCCCTCTTCCTTCTGGTGCTGCGGACTCTGTGACTGGTCGGAGTCACGTCACTCCCACCCATGCGTGGCCACCAGTCACAGAATTTGCTAGTGAAGAAATGGTACGGACATAATGACATCATTGGTGCAGTACAAAGTAAATATCTCCTAAACGGTGCACGTTTTTATGAGATATTTACTGTACCTACAGGTAAGCCTTATTATAGGCTTACCTATAGGTACAACTTGAAAATGGAGGTTTACAACTTTCTAACTTGAAGTTCAAGGAAAATTTGAGAAATATGGGGGTTGTCATTGCTGACATCCTTTTGGAAATGCCAGGTAACTGGCTGTCTCTAGCTTAAGTAAATTCTGAGTTACTGACATAGAACAAGAATGCAGGTTGGAAAGTCAGAGTGATATCAGAACTGCTATCTTGTTCTGAGCTAATACTGTACATTAAACTGTCAGAAAGACAACTAGCATTTTCAGAAGGAGGAGTTAGCAATAGAAATCAATTTTTTCAGTTCAGACATTCGCCATAGCGCTTTATAAAAAAAAAAGTAATTTAAAGTGATAAGGGCCAAGATTTTTTTTTTAAAAGCGGAGCTCCACCCGAATTTCAACACAATCTTAATATTACTGTTGATATTAAACATGCTAGAAATGGATAATTTTGTATAGAAAATATGTACAGTACCTCTATATACCTCCTCCTTCCGGTCTGCACAACTGCTGGTTTTTCTCGGGCATTGCATCAGTTCCCGTACCACGCAGTGTGCTCTGGGAGCTTGTCTCATAGCTCCCTTGTGTTCAGTTTCTGAGCTGTGATATGAAACATTGCGCGATTTCAGGACCAGGAAAGGACGCGCGACATAAAGGAAGGAGGGCGGGCGTTACAAAAATCTCCATTACAGGACATCACCGCAACGAGGAAGTGCCTGCTTGTGGGCTTCTAATGCCCACAGCTAAAATGGCAACGGGACGAACAGGGGAATAAAAGTCTACATTGCAGGCAGAATGCCAGAGGAGCGATCGTAGGACACCAAAAACGTGAGTTCAGATAAGCATTAACTATTTAAGTAGCCCTTAAAAAAAAAACGTTTTTGTGTGGGAGATCCGCTTTGATAACAAACATGATATATTTACCTGCTTTATGCAATGGTTTGCTTAGGGGGCACTTGTGCATTCTCACTCCTGAGCCCTGCTCTGACTGTGCCTAAGACACACAGAACGAGGCTCAGCCCACCCCCCACTCCCTCCTCACTGGCTGTGATTTATAGCAGAAGGAGCAAATAGTTTTTTCTGTTGGCTCTGAGCCAAGGAGGAGGCTGAGAGCCAAGACAGCAGCTTCTCTAATTCATCTTGCTAGATCAGCATTAGGCTCAAGTAAGAATTAAGGGGGGCTGGGGGCAGAGATGCATACTGTAGTGAATGTTTTTTACCTTCATACATAGAATTAATTAAGGTATAACACCTTTAGCCTTTACAACCACTTTAAACAAATGGGTAATAGGGGTGACAATTGCAAGGGACCCTTTTCCTTTTAACCTTCCCCCACTTCACCCACTGGCCAAAAATGGGGAAAAAAAAAATAAAAAAAATATTATGACTGGAGTTCTGTTCTAAACAGGGAGAGTAAAATAGAACCTAATTACCTAAACAAAGTTTAGTATTGTAAAATAATTGGCAGAAAAAATGTGTAGATGCTGTATTTTTTTATTTTACATTCCTATGTGCCTTCTTTTATTACTGTTATTATTTTTTATTCTTGTAAAGCTGTCATCAAAATGTATTTAAAATGTGTTTGATATCTCAGTGTTGGATAAACTGGTTCATAACCTCCTAACTCAATTTTATACAAATATGTAAATTACTATGGTATATTTTCTCTCATTCAAACTGGAATATAATACCATTTAGACATATGAAAGAAATAAATCTAGTTTAATGTCAGAACAAATCAAAGTACACGCTACCGAGCTTTCAACCAGTTTTTTTTTCATTTTTCCTTTCTAGTAGATAATAATGAATATTTTTCTAATATGGTATATGCCTTCACATGTCTTTAGAATTCTTTAGAATTGAATAATTTAGGTGCACATCAGGGGGCTAGTGGCATATTTTTTCTCTTCTAAAACCTGGCACCAATTTTCTGACAAACAATCCATAATTGTAGGTTTTCCTAAACTGTTATACAATTGCCATTTTACATTTATTGTTCTCTGGGATTCCCCCTTATTGTTAAACAACTAAGCCAAGGTTGTAAGGAAGAGGCCGTTCTCATCAAAATTGGCATTTTTTCGTTTTGTAAATATCTGTTTTGCTGTAGAAGGTTGTATACTTCATACAGCTGTGCCATTTCACAGGCAGGTTTAGGGCATCCTCCAGGCAACTTTTTTTTTTATTATTTTTTTAGTTCTCTGGAAGTATGTAGAGGATACTTTTGATCACGAAGACTAGCCGACGCGGAACTGGACAGAGAAGGTGGGATATATACCCACTAAACTCCTGTTTTCTCTTTAGTCTACATTTTTGTACCTTGTGAAAAATGTAGCCGGAACTAACATTGTTGGGCATAGAGATGGATTACAGCCCATTCATATTAGACAGGCTGCCTAACTTGATTCAATGCACCTTGATGCAAGAGAGCACGCTGCTATTGTGCAGACCTCTGGAAGTGTCGGGGGCAAGCTTGAGGCCTTCAGTAATTTCCAAGTTGACAACCACTAGTGTAGTATGTCTGCTCATCGTTTATTTTTAACATTTAAGAAGACATGTTTATTAGCTGTTCTCTGTTCTGTGCAAGTACAGATCTCCTAAAAAAAATGCAGCATGCTTCACTTCACAATTCAATGAATACTTTGAAATAGAATGAAATACAGACAAATAGCGTTTTTTAGAAAGAGAGACCATCAATGGCAGCACAGGTTTCCTTTAAAAATATTAAACAATCCAATGAACATCTTGTCTGCGTGAATTATGTAAGACTTAAAATAGGAGGAGCAGTACAGACTGAAAACACTCATCTGAAAATTATGCCTCTAATGCACCTTACCCTAGTGATGTTCAATCTGGAAACAAACTCAAATCATCATTAAATAACACAGCTTTGTTCCAGATGAATAACAGACAATTCATGCAACCACTTGTACCTGTAATCTGTTTTTCAGAGCTTATACATTGCTGTCTTTACATTCTCTACAATAATTATT
The DNA here is from genome assembly GCF_905171775.1 of Rana temporaria. Classification (NCBI taxonomy): domain Eukaryota; kingdom Metazoa; phylum Chordata; class Amphibia; order Anura; family Ranidae; genus Rana; species Rana temporaria. Next base: position 239,374,659 of record NC_053490.1, on the reverse strand, counting down.
AACTGAAATGGATTTATGCCTTTTTAATCCAGCCTTTCTTAAATTTACCAAAGCACATTTCAGCTTGATCTACAATGTAGGAATTTAAAATATGGCCCTGGGGCCACATGCAGCTCACTTCCTCTCCGCCTGTTCTTAGCCTTTCAGTTTATCCACTGTAGTGTGCAGGCAGATGGAAAGCTAATATTTTATATGCACTTTCTGCTAATAATGTCTGTGTGTTTTGACAAGCTTGGGGATGAGTGTTTCTACAAACACATTTATTTCTGCTATGTATTCTGTATTGCTATATATATATATGCTGTATCCTGTCTTAAATGACAGTCATTACAATGTAATGTGGATATGCATGAAACATTACTTATAGTCTATTATTCTTCTCATATATTCACAGCTTGTCAGTTTGTACAGTACCAAGCTATCCTTGAAATGCCATAAAACACTGTACATGAAAATAAATATTAAAAGGGATTTCCAGTTTCATGAGACTCCCCCGGTTGTGTGTGAAGATTGAGGGGTGCAAAGATGTTTATAAACTACCAGATATTGAAGCTGTCCAGACTGCAATTTTAAAGATTGTGCTATACCCTAGTTGGGACACAAGAATGCATATTAGAGACTTTATTATTGTGACATATTTGATTACAGCTTATTTGCACATCTCCATACCGGCAGATTACCATTGGTTAAACTGCAAGCATGATAATGCTGATTTTAAACAGACATATAAGTAAGATTATTATCTTACAGACCACCGAAAAAAATTGGGAGTGCAAAGGAAGGTGAGAATAGTAGTCACCAAGAGACACTATTAGACAAACATATCTGTTTTTTCATAAGATTAGCAGAAATATCGAATCAGATGGTTGGGGTTTGTGCATGCTGGTGCACACTAGGACTAACCCAAAAATGTATTATTGTAAAATGTATTGGATATGAAACTTAAAGCACACCTTGCAGTAATATGCAAGATCCTCATAGTTGCCTACCCCCTTCCCCTTTATACAACACCTAATATTATTGGGTCTACAATTTTGTAGAATTATACATACTTTGCAAATTATGTAAGGCCCACTTTAAATTCCAGTTTGACCTTGGCTTTATAGTAGGGCTGTTACTGATCAAAAATTTTCTGTTCGATTAATCGTGTTTTTTTTTAAATCGAATAATCGACTAATTTCGATTAATTATAACGCACATACAGATCCAACTACTTTTAGCTGATCTCCTTGCAGGCTGATTCCCAGTGCAGCTACCAACCACTGGAAAAATGGATAGCAGGATACAAAAAACACACAAAGGCGGTGCTCGATGGGAATAGCATTAAAACTTTTACAGTCTTCAAGTAGGTAACCAAATAAATATTGCACTGGAGATAAAATCGATGTAGCTACATAAACTGTAAAAATGGTGCGAGTAATACCAAACGGTACCAAAAGCAGTCATAAAAACATGTAGCTACAGTAAGCATGATACTGGTATAAAAATGTGTACAACAATGCCACTGCTGAATCCAGATGAGGAGAGGTTAACATTAGTCCGTCGGCATGTAGATGTCCCATGAAGGGAACTATCACAACTCCCAGTGGAGGGTTGTAGAATCCCATGTTGATAGAGGGAAGTGATAGAGGGAAGTGTAACAGCCCTTGCGTGTGGCAGACAGTAAGGTCCCACCGGCATGCAGATATGAAGGCACAGCAAAGGAGCCCTTCAGATGGACACGGCAAGCCCCACCGGTGTCCGTGAGGTTACTGGATCCGGCCGGCAGAGAGGTGAGCACCAAGCAAAAGAATTTTAATCGATCAAAAAGATTTTGATCGATCAAAAAAAATTAAAGATTAATCGATTAATTAAAAGTTCATTTGCACAGCCCTACTTTAAAGTGGTGGTAAACCCAATTTTTTTTGGCCGGAGCGCCGATGACGTCACTCCGCGCATGCGCGCGGGAGCCGACAAAGCCGGCAGATCCCATTGAGAAAACCGTCATTTTCAGTGCGCCTGCGCCGTAGACAACAGTGTATTATTTTTGCCAAATATCTCCTAAACCGTGTAGGTTTAGGAGATAATGCAAACACCTGCATTAAGCCTTAATTAAGGTAAGCCTTAATCTAGGCTTACCTGTAGGTGCAACTTGGCAGAGAGGGTTTACAACCACTTTAATGGAACTTAATCAAAGTTCGTCCACTGGGCTTTCTGAAATGTTACTTATTTGTCTAATATAACTATTAGCATTACATTTTGGAAGCTTCTGTAGTGAACAGGAGAGCTACAGCAACAGTGAAGGTCATGCAAAGCTTATGGGTCAGGCAAAGGTCATGCACCAAATACCCTTTACTGTACTTCAGCAACTTGTAATAGTTTCAACTCACAGCAGCAGACAACTGCCCCTTAACAACTGACTTACACTTGAGATTCCTCCCCATGCCAGTCATTCCCTTGAACAGTTTTCAATATGACTGGAAAGCCACCTCAAGCACCCACTGGTTACATGTATTTGTCAATGTGCTTTACATATCAAACATTCAGGATCCATCAAGATCTACATGAAGGATTTTTTTTGGCCCTGGACCATAGATTATCTGCTCTTTTAATGCAAATAAGTGCAATTAGTTATTCAAAAAGTTATTTTGCATTTTTATTAGTCTTTGTTAAAAATGTGGCTTTCTAAAATCAAGCCAGGACAAGTGGTAGGCATTTATTGTGTACTGTGTATGTACCCTATGCTGTATAAAAAGTTGATTGCTGCCTTGTTGATAGCATCCATTGAATGTGCTCCTACGTGTGCAGGCTCATTGCCTTGTAAAACAGTTGGTCAATTAGTCGCACGCCCCTAGACTAAACGATCCACCACTGCGCTCATGAAAAAAGATAACCTAAAGCTGCCACTTGAAATGGATAAATTGTATTCTAAATAAATAAAATTGTAGTGCTGATTTCACAAAATTATCGCAGGACAACTACAAAAATAACAATAATAAATCCACTGACACACAGTGAGAGTGAAAACTGAAAAAAGCAAAAAATTAAAAGCAAATAAATAAATTAACTAATAAGTGTATAATATGGTGAAACAAAGTTCAATACAAGTCCATAAACAGTGATAAACTTCAAGTGAATAAACTTGGTGATCAAATCTTCTTATAAAACAAGTATGTATACCTTGCCTGTCTTGACAGGACAGCAGAAGTGCCTGACTTGCTCTATATATAGATTTCCTTAATGCTCTATTTAAAATGCACATCCCTTTCCCTATGTGAAAGTGTGGAAACCATGGCCATGTCTGCTATGACTGCTGCAATGCATATCTAGAAAAGTGTTGTTGTGCACAGATCTCAGGATGGAGTGCATTTCTGCATATGTTATCTACATTTAGTTTAACTGTTCCAGTGCACAGTAATTAATGGACAGAGTGGTGAGCTGCCCTGTGTGTCAAACAGTTTAAAAAATGTCTTTAAAGTATCCATGTCATGAGATATGTAAGCAGCAAATACTGGCCTTATTCTTAAAAAGTTGGTTGCTTGAAAGTGTCTGATTTCAGTATTTCTAAATCTTCAACCCAGAAAAACCATACAGAAAATAGTCCAACATTTTTTAGTATTTTAACGCTATACTTTTTCATGTTACTGATTCAAGAAAATATTGTAGCCAATGCATAAGCATGGTAGCCAGGAAATTACCATATTCAGAAGAATGGGGCAGCCTACATATTTCTCTCACTACATGTTTTTTTCTTAAATTTCAAAAGTTGATTTTGATACAATTTTTTTCCAAATCAAATTGTAGGCCAAATAGGTTCACATCTCAGCTATCCTAACTGGCAAAAGATATCTGCATAAAAGCAAGTTCTGTTCCTGACTTTCTTTGAGCATGGCTTGAAATTTTCAGGCCATTTCTGTTGTGGTAGAGGGTGATAAAGTGCACAACTGGCAGTTGAAGGAGCTCATTACTACAGAAGACTATTTTCTAATTTGTTGAGTGAGTGCATCCCAGTCCTTTGCTTTCTATGGTGATGTTAAAGACCTGAAATACCATGTAGGTGGCACCAGTGCCGATCCTGACCTCCCTGGGGCCCTAAGCAAAATTACATGTCACACTAAAGTTGAGAAGCAGGGGGGCTGCCGAAAATGACATGTCACATTAACCACTTAACCCCTGGACCATGTTGCTGGTCAAAGACCAGAGCACTTTTTGCGATTCGGCACTGCGTCGCTTTAACTGACAATTGCGCGGTCGTGCGACGTGGCTCCCAAACAAAATTGGCATCCTTTTTTCCCCACAAATAGAGCTTTCTTTTGGTGGTATTTGATCACGTCTGCGGTTTTTGAAAAAAAAATAATATTTTTAACTTTTTGCTATAATAAATATCCCCCAAATATTTATAAAAAAAATTTTTTTTCCTCAGTTTAGGCCGATATGTATTATTCTACATATTTTTCGTAAAAAAAAATTGCAATAAGCGTTTATTGATTGGTTTGCGCAAAAGTTATAGCGTTTACAAAATAGGGGGTATTTTTATGGCATTTTTATTAATATTTTTTTTTTTACGAGTAATGGCGGCGATCAGCGATTTTTTTTCGGTACTGCGACATTATGGCGGACACTTTTGACACATTTTTGGGACCATTGGCATTTTTATAGCGATCAGTGCTATAAAAATGCATTGGATTACTATAAAAATGCCACTGGCAGTGAAGGGGTTAACACTAGGGGGCGGGGAAAAGGTTAAGTATGTTCCCTGGGTGTGTTCTAAATGTAGAGGGGGGGGGGGTTGGACTGACATGGGGAAATTACTGATCTTCTGTTCACACATTGTATGAACAGAAGATCAGCATTTCTCTCCCTGACAGGACCGGGAGCTGTGTGTTTACACACACAGCTCCCGGTCCTCGCTTTGTAACGAGTGATCGCATGTGCCCGGCGGCGATCGCGCCCGCTGGGCACGTGCACGGGAGTCGGGGAGTGCACGCGTGCGCCTCCGGCGGTGTGCACACGCACCTAGTGGCCTGCGCGAGAGCCAACGTATAGCTACGGGCTCTCGCGCAGGGGAGCCGACCTGCCGCCGTAAAACTACGGTGGCTGGTCGGCAACTAGTTAAAGTTGAGAAGCGCGTGGGGCGCTGCCGATATTAACATGTCACATTGAACATTAAAGTTGAGAGGCGGGGGGAGGGGGTGTTCTGCTGTTGGAAGTGAGAAGCTGGGGGCGCTGGCTTCTTACCTCTTCTCCTATGCAGCCAGCGAGTTGAGAAGCTGGGTGAGGGGCCGAAAATGCCTTCTCACCAGGCGGGGCCTCTAGTAATTTGGGGGGCCCTCCGCAGCTTTGTGGGGCCCTAAGCGGCTTGCATAGTGAGCCTATAGGGCGGTTCGGCCCTGGGTGGCACTATCAATGACAGAAGTGTCATAGGTCCTGATGCTCACTTGAGTGTGGTAAGATCAGGCAGATGTATTTGAGTCTCAAAGAGATGGCTAATGCGTATGACAAGTTGGAGTCTGTGTAAAAATATACTGAACTGGCAAGAATAGAACACTATTAGAAAAACAGAAACCTTTTGCAAATTGCAGCAAAGTCATTTGATTATTTAAAAAAATTCCTTCTTAGGCCTAGTACACACGATAGGTTCCTCCGGACCGTTTCCGCGGATAAATCCTCTGAGGATTTTGATCCGATGGAGTGTACACACCAGCGGATCTATCCGCTGAAACCGATCCGCTGATCAATTTCAGCGGATCGATCCTCTCGTGTGTACGGGGCCTTAGTCTTACAGCTTTGTGTCGGTTTTTGGAAAGTAGCAGAATATTTTGCAATATTTGCTTCAAAGTACAGACCATTTTACATTTGTTCTGTTGTTCAGGATTGAACAGAAGGCCCTAAAAAACTAGCATCATGATGTTTCCCTGCCTGAACTGCATCTCTTATCCTCTTCAGGGTTAAGCTTATTTTATAGCACTAAAATTCAATTCATTCTAATATAGTCAATTATCCAAAGCAATGGGCTTATGCTGCGCATCCTGGGGGGATGATCGGCTCTATAAATGGCAGCACACGTATAAAAGCTTAAGTATGATACAATCAGGAATGCAAGCCTATGCATTAAAGCAGACAGTGTATGGATTTAGATGGGTCAAAAAGGCTACATGCTGTAGGAAGTTGAGAAAGGGTGATGGGTCACCAGTTGCACCGAGAAATGGTCACAGCTTCGGCTATACATTCAACCCTATTAGCCCATAAATTGATACTGAAAAGGTGTGAATAGTATTTAATGACAAGCTCCCAGGTTCCAAGGTTATTTAGATATGCTTTCCATCTGCAGCAGGTGCAGATGCTACAAACACATTTTCTTTTTCATTTCTTCCCTCTGCCCTCTCTCATCTTGACTGATCAGCGCATTTATGCAACACCAGACCACTCAGGCAATGTGAAGAGCCCTCAGTCATTTAACTCTCTAAAGCTAGAGATTTCCTTGCATAATGGATGTACAGGTAGGTAATTCCAAGTGGTAAAATAATTATATGATCCAGATGAAACTCGGGGGCCAATATATCATATGCTACAAATGATCACCAAATAGCAAGTATTCACTTTTGCTTCGTATGATTTATCATTGCTTCTCTCCTCGGGATGGCTGCCTAATACGGGCTGCTAGACAGCAGACGTTATCATCGGTTTCTTAACCCTTTGCTGCTGGATGGTTTATTAATTCCTTATAGCATTACTTTGACCCTGACAAATGGGACTAGTGACACAGGGAGCGATGGGGGATGTGATAGACTGAATCCTGACAGGCTCATGCTGAGACACATTTCCAAATGGAATGTCACACAACATGAAAAAACACCAGTGGGCTCCCATGGTAAAGGATGGAAGGTTATTTGATCTTGTCAAGCATCTGATTGTAAATAAGAAACCCATAATGTTATGCTAATGTCTCTCAGCCATGATGCCAAATACTTTATGCTTACAGTGTGATGGTCGTAAACAAATAATCTGATAATATTACTGGAACTAATGACTTGTCTTCAAACACCATTTATCTGTTCCATTCTCATTATGATGCTGCTGCTGTGTAGAACATGTATGCAGATTGGTTCTACATGGATGCATGTCTGCAGGGCAGTATGGAAAGAGGGAAATGAATTCAGAAGCTAGTCATTAGCAGTTTTGATTTTTTTTTCTGTACTAATTATAATTATTTTACCAGACTACTGTGTCTGATTTCCTAGAATATTTCCAGATTTTAAAAGTATTTTTTTTCCATGGCAGTCTAGATTATCCAGTTCACTTCATTTTGCATTTCTGGATTTGCAGGATTTCTCAGAAACGGTTTATTTTATATGCAGCTACAATTTGATATGTTTTAAAGGTGAATTTATAAACAAGGATGATATCAGTATACAGGTCAGGAAAGGATTTTAATGTCCAATGGGAAACTTGGATTTAACAGGAAACAGATGCACTTTACCCCCTTACTTTGGCACATTAGATTTGCCAAGTTTTTCTGTCAATCATTTGTACTTAAATAAGAAGGCTACCAATTAATGATTTTAGCTTAAGGTACAACCTATAGATAAATATGTTATGTACAGTATTATCCATCTTTGTTGCTTTGGTGAGGCCTTCCTCTTTTTCTTTTTTCTAGAAACATATTTTTAGTAGCAACATGTTACAAAAATCACAAGAACAAAGAAACAGCATTAAAAGGTTTTTTCTTTGTTTTGTTTAATAGAGCAGGAAAGATTCAAAGGATTTTATTGCTCTTATTGTCCATTGGGGAGATTGGGGAGACCTCTTTTCCTTTCAAAGGAACCAGATAAAGGGAAACCACCCAATGGTGACACAGACATCAATATTGATATCTGGCAGAAGATCTAAACCAATTCAAAAAAACTCTTCCAAAAATGTGATTTTTATTTCCTGCCCCAGGTATTGAAGTTCTAACCCTCACTCCCTACTCTATTAAAAACTAAAAAAGGAAAACATATTTCTACCTAAAGTGTGTTATTAGCAGTCATTAAGGAGTAGCTCCACTCCCTGCATCTGTAATGTGGATGATGGAGGTTGTGGTATAGACCTGAAATAGGAAAAATAAGGCCCCGTACACACGACACATGTCTGCTGAAACTGGTCCGCGGACCAGTTTCAGCAGACATGTTCGGTCGTGTGTATGGCCGACCGGACAGGTTTCCAGCGGACATTTGTCCAGCCGACCGTTTTGCAGCTGACAAATGTTTCTTAGCATGCTAAGAAACATGTCCGCTGGAAGCCTGTCCGTCGGCACATGTTCGGTCGTCTGTACAGACTCACCGTACATGTCCGATCGGCCGCCATCTCTCGCATGCATCGAATCACTTTGACGCATGCGTGGAAGCATTGAACTTCCAGGGCCGCGCACGTCGCCGCGTCATCGTCACCGTGTATCGTGTACGCGCAGATTTCTGTCTGATGGTGTGTACAACCATCAGACAGAAATCTCCGGCGGACCGTTTTCAGCGAACAGTCCGTCCATCTGTACGAGGCCTCAAAGTATTCCAGAATGGTAGCTCTCCTCCCTGAACTTTGTTTTTTGAATGAGTGCCCAGAATTAGAGGGTGCTCTGATGCATAAATACCCACCCAACTTTCAGGGTGGAGAAATGATTCCCTATTAAATTCTCATTATTGGGTAGTAAAGCTGCTTGTAATAGTGTAGCGCAGGATGCACGAGAGGGCAGGGTCAAGCTAGGAACATGGGTTCATTTTTCTATACCAAAGCACACAGGGAATTCAGGCCTTGAGAGTACGTAGTTGGCAAAGCAGACCTGGCATGAAAATGCCTAGATGTGCCTAGAAGTTTTTTCTACGTTTTCATTTAAAAGAAACCTATCATAGGGCAAACCTAGAGGCTTCCAAAGTCCTAAATACTAGTTTTCAATGAAACAAAAAAAGCAGCTCCAAGTGAGTGAGTCTCTGGTTAATCCACACACACACACTAGTCAGGTTCTAGCCCAGCTCGCTTGCTGTGTATCTTAACCACTTAAGGACCGCCTCCTGCACATATACATCAGCAGAATGGCACGGCTGGGCACATGTAAGTACAGGTACGTCCTGTACTAGTACCCAGCCGTGGGTCGCGACCTGGTCCGAAGCTCCGTGACCGGGACAGCGGGACCAGCGGACCCGATCGCCGCTGGAGACCCGCGATCGGTCCCCGGAGCTGAAGAACTGGGAGAGCCGTGTGTAAACACGGCTTCCCCGTTCTTCACTGTGGCGGCTGCATTGATCGTGTCATCCCTTTTATAGGGGGACACAATCGATGATGTCACACCTACAGCCACACCCCCCTACAGTTGTAAACACACTTCAGGGAACACATAACCCCATCAGCGCCCCCTTGTGGTTAATTCCCAAACTGCAACTGTCATTTTCACAATAAACAATGCATTTTAAATGCATTTTTTGCTGTGAAAAATTACAATGGTCCCAAAAATGTGTCAAAATTGTCTGATGTGTCCGCCATAATGTCGCAGTCACGAAAAAAGGGGCAAGGTCCTTTGGCTGCATTTTGGTCCGGGTCTTAAGTAGATAAGGAAATCATTCCGGGTGGCTGCACTTTCAAAACTCCTTTTATTGAAGCATCATATGACAAGTGGAGCATGGGACAAATGTTAGCGCTAGTCATTACCATTACCTAAATACTAGTTGCCGGGGCCCCTATCCTGACTTTAAATCAATGATATTAAAGACTGCTACATTTTCTCTGCTTTCCCAAATCTGCTAATCTCATCTAGGTCAGTGAGATAAAAAGCCACTGAGTAAAAATAAAAGCAATAGCATCCCCCATTTTTTAACACACGTACAGGGACTGCTTGTATTAGTTAACAACTTTACTGCACACCTTGATGAAAGAGAATACTTTGAAGTTTTTCTGCCAGCACACCTTACCAAAATTGAATAACTTTTTTAAAAACAGTCCTTGCTAACTCTTTTATTCTGAATACCTTTTCAAAAAGTACCCAGCACAACCAGGTTCGGGTATAACAAGTTCAGTAGCTTCAGATATAGTTAGCAGTTGTGCTAGGGAACTATAGAGTGTTTTTTTTCAGGTTTGACTTCCTGTTGTTACTGTACTTTTGCCTGCCTTCAACACCCTTAGAGCGATGGCACTGAGCAACGACTATAGGGTTTACAGTCAGCACTCTACCCTAGACTGTAGAGTGTAAAGCCACCAGTCTACCTTGTCTTTTAGGGTGCTCTGTGGTCAACCTACTCTACAAAGTGCACAGATCGCACTGATCAATGATGCACACCTTCTCAACTTGCATAACAGGAGTGTCATCAGCCTCTTTGGAGCATCGCTAATACCCATGGGCGTCCGCTGACATTTTTTCAGGGGGGGTCAGTTAACCCTTTCTTCAAACTCTAGCAGGGGTTAAAAGCACCCTGCTAGCGGCCAAATAGCGCAGCTAAAACAATGGTAAAGCGGCACATTACGGATAACGCGGCCAGCTGGCAGTGTGAAATTGCTCTTGAGATAATTCAGCTTCACTCCATGCCCATATAAATATAGCCTAGAGAATGTACAGACCCCCCTTCAGCACAGACCCCCCCATTCTGCACAAACCCTTCCATTCAGCACAGATGGACCCCCCTTCAGCACAGATGAACCCCCATTCAGCACAAACCCCCCCTTCAGCACAGACGGACCCCCCCTCCCCATCCCATTCAGTACCTCAGATCAGCCATCAGCACGGCATGGGCACAGCAGGTTCCCTCCCCCTGTGTACACATAAACACTGGAGGGGGAGGCAGCTTCACTCTGCTCGCTGTGTCTGTGTGACATCCGGCCTGGGACCGCTCAGACAGCCCACAGCCGCAAGACTCTTCAACACCTTCTTGATTTTACAGGGGGGGTCAATTGCCCCCCTTTGCCCTGTGGAGCGGACACCCATGCTAATACCCTCATGATTGCCCCTATCTTTCCCTGCATAAGAGATTAAGTTAATTCTCCTTACAGAGACAGGCATACCCTAGTTATTCTATAGGTGACTCTACAAATGTGTTTCTCCCATGAGCCCCTCACCTTTCTAGACCTTGCAGTCACATAGGCATATATAATGTGGTACTGACATGTCCATACATATTTGTTAGGTGGTATTTAAAAATTATAACAAAGCAGTTCTAGCTTGTCCATTTATATCATGTGGGTGGTACCTGTATGTGTGCCAAAGAAAGGTATAACATTCCAAAAAATCCAGTGTTTACTTTATATATTTATATATTTATTTACAGTTCCAGCAGTTAAATTACTGTTTCATTTTAATTAAAGGCACTAGCAAGTCCTCATTTAACATATGCATGTTGTATCCCATTTTGAATATGTTATCCTTTAAAACAAGGGAATCAAGGTCATTTCCAATTCTACTAAAAGCTCAGAGATGCTTAGAAAGTGTACATTGAAACAAAGATTGTTCTAATATTAGTTTGTGCAGGTGAAAGATACTCACCTTCATATAACTAAAGATAGTCTGACACTCGTGTATAATCTAAACTGATATGTGCAGACTCTGCTCAAAAAGATTTGCTCAGAGGAAAGCACAAAGTAAAACTGTGTAATAGAAATCATTAGTCAGCAATAAAAATGCTTTTACAAGTCCATTGTATAGCGTATAGTGGTGTAGTCACCATTTTTAAAGACAACTAAGGTTTAAAGAAGAAGTAAACTTCCCTGTATTGTTTGTACCTATAGGTAAGCCTATAATAAGACTTACCTGTAGGTACTGTAAATATCTCTTAAACTTGCACCGATTAGGAGATTTTACTGAATACGCCGCTGATGACGTCATCGGCGCATGCGCTCTAAAGGAACCGTGATCCATGCCATTTGTTGAGAGCCCTGTGCTATGACCGGTGGCTCCCGGGGGCGAAGATGGATGTGGCCTCCAGCGGTGACAACGAGGGCTTTGTTTGCAGATATATTTTCCTTTATGCCTTTAATTTGCAGGTAAGAAATACTAGCAACATTTGGTCCATGTAATATATTGACATGAATGGTCATCTATAAAGGACAGTATACTGTATACAGTATGTATAAACTAGTTGCTGCCATGATTGCAATTGATTACCAATCATTGCTTTAAAATGAAAAGCTGACATATACATAATCATTAATGGAAAAGTTTTAGAGTGCAGACTTACATACTTTTACAGCAGTAAGAAATCTTACATGTTTATGAACAGGGCCTAGCTACTGTATGTCGCTCTCTTGACATCATTACCAACAGACTTACTGTCGTTGTGATAGAGAAGAGAAAGGCTAGAACCTCTGTCAGGTTATTTTTATGTTGTTGGTGGTTCCCTTTACTCCTGTAGTGCACCCCCTAAGAAGCCGCAAGTGTAAAGGGATCTCCCACCCTGTACAGCCAGGCACACCGCATCTTCACAGAACATTTGAGTCAAAGAACTGTCCAGTGCTTTGTCTTATGTTTTGTTGAGGGGAATAAACTTGGATAAGGATTGGAGTATTATTAGATTCCCACTTGACTTTCAGCAAAGAACACTTCAGGGACACAGCTTTTTACAGTTCATATGTACAGTTCTCCTCTGCCCTTCTGCACAACTCTTGATTGCAGTACTACAATTCCCAGGACCAGTTGGCACTGTATGGATGATCTGACAAAAAGGCTCAGTCAGATAGGTAGCAAAACCCATTGGCCCAGATTCAAGAAGCACTTGCGCGGGAGCAAGTGTGATTTGCGCCGCGCAAGTACTGATTTGCTCCCATGCAAATTTGCTGCTGATTCTGTAAACCAGTTAAGCCTGAAATGCGGCCATTTTCCCGCGCACGCAGCCTAGCTGTTCCAGCGCAATTTTCGCGCAATTTTGCGCGGGGTGTAAGTTGCGCCTTCATGGAATTCCCTCAGCGAATATGCAAATTAGGTACTGCTGATGATTCAGAAACATGCGCGTGTGATGCGCATCTTGCGCTGGAAGCGCGCAAGCTTTTTTCCCTGGGCAAACTTGCTCCTGCTAAAAGCAGGGGCAAGTTAGCAAAAGATGGCCAAATGTCATCTGAAGGAGCGCTCAACTTCAGCAGCACCTAGACAGACGAGCTGAACAAGCAGAGCACCCACATTTTCGTGACCTCACATCTGTGCACCAACATGCCAGGGGCAGCTATGGTTCTTGATATTATATTGACTGAGCCGACTCGTAGGAGGGCACGGGAGAGGATTTACAGAGGGCGCTACAACCTTTTTCAGATGAGTGATAATGAGGTGTATCGCATGTTTCGCTTCAGCCCTGAAATCATCCTTGAGTTGGTAACAATCCTGCAGGATGACATCAGCAGCCCGACCCATCGGGGACAGGCAGTGCAGCCACTGGTGAAGGTAGTGGCAACCCTTAATTTTTTGGCAACTGGCTCATTTCAGCGCACAGGTGGAGTGGTGGCGGGGATGTCCCAATCCAGCATGAGCAGGTGTGTGCACCAAGTGATCCCTGCAATACTCAGACGAATGGGCACACAATTTATCAAACCAACCACGTCTGACCTGCGGCAGAAGGCAATCAGTGATTTTTATGCATTAGCCAGATTTCCACGCACTGTGGGTGCAATAGATTGTACCCATGTGGCACTACGCCCCCCCCCGGCTCCTCGAGCATATCTACTGCAACAGGAAACATTGGCATTCGATAAATGTGCAGATGAATGTGGATGCACATGGCCTCATATGGCATGTCCGTGCCAAACACCCAGGGTCAAGCCATGACAGTTTTATTTACCGACACAGCCCCATCCCAACCGAGTTTGCCCAGAACATGTATGGAGACAGCTGGCTGATTGGTGAGTGACATGGGTGTCAGGTATGACTGCCCCCCCCCCATGATGCACACATCACAAGGGGCACATGCACGACTAACATCCTCCTGTCTTTTCCCTTCCAGGTGACTCTGCATATGCCCTGGGACCTCACATGATGACCCCATTTCGTAACCCTCAAACACTAGGAGAGGAAAGATATAACGAAGCCCATGCACGTACCCGTGCGGTGGTGGAGCGCACATTTGGCATCCTTAAATCTCGATTCAGATGTCTGGATAAATCAGGGGGGACCCTATTGTATTCACCCAACTTTGTATGCCAAATCGTAGGGGCATGTAGTATTCTCCACAATTTAGCTCAAAGAAGGGGCATGCACATTGAGCTACGCAATGACCTTACCCCCGAACCACGCAACCCCCCCCCCCCAAGAAACACTACAGGATCTTCTGAGGGAAGAGCAATCCGGAATGGTCTTGTGGAACGTCTCTTTGCACATTAAACACACCCTGATCTTGTCACAAGTATAATGCATGTATGTACACCACTGTAGTCCCTAGCACACACCCGACACATGCACCCCAAATTGGATTAGACCCAACAATACCCCATGGTATTAGGGAGCAGCAACGCCGCGTCAAGGCTCCAATTATGTTGCTGTCCATTCATACACCTTTCACATGGCAGAGGGTGACACCCCTTTTCCAGAAGGAGTGCCACCCCCCCCCCATTCACACACCAGTCACACTGTAGTATACACTCCTCACCGTGTGTAGCCGTGTGAGCATCAACCCCTACTTCCACACTCCTTGCAGGTGGTGGCTGCATGCCCTCCATGGCGTTGGCCAGGCAGGCAAGGATGGTGTTGGTCTGGGCCAACATCCGCATTTGGCGGGTGGTGGTATCCCGCTGATGCCGGCGGGTAACTCTCGCCTCCTCCTGCACTGCAGCGGTGTTGGCCTGCACAGCAGCGGTATTGGCCTCCACCGCAGCTGTCATCCTGCTTAACAAAGCTGGTGTGGTCTCCAGAGCCACCAAGCAGGTGACTATGGCCTTAGAGTTGCCACTCATTTCCCCCAGGCTCTGTGCGACATGTTTGTCCCGGTCCTCATGCAGGGTGAGGGCATGCTGCATAGAGGTGGAGGTGGATGCCATGCTGTCCGCCAGACGACGCACCTCTCCCACCATGGCCCCTATATGGCGGGTCTGCAGGGCCTGCTCCTCCAGCAGACCGTCACGGAGGCTGGAGGGTATATGCCTCGTTTTGGACAGAGCCTTCCTGGGAGGAGAGGCTCAGCCAGGGACAGAGGGAGAAGGGGAGGGGTCCACAAGGGAGGGGCTTGCCCTGGAGGGGGATGACGTGCTGGGCGGGGGGGTGGTGGGTTGCACAGGGATGGTGGTATCCTCCTGGAGGGAGCCAGAGTCCTCCTGGATGAGGAAAAAGGAATCCTCCTCCAATACCACTTGTTCCTCCATACTTGTCCCCGGTATGATCTCCTCCTGGACAACCATAGCCAGAATGTCCATGGGGCCTGACTGGACCCCTGGCTCTGGTCTGGATGGGCTGGGTCGAGCCGCAGCCGAAGACGGCCCAGCTTCTTCTTCCTCATCACCACCTGTGGATGACACCAAAACGAAATATTTTGCTGGTGCAACACACTTCTCACATGTTCACTTGTACCCCCTCCCATGATGCACAGCAGATATGAAATAAAAATAATACTTACATCTTCACTTCTACCCACAAATATGTTCACTTGTACCCCCTCCCATGATGCACAGCAGATATGAAATAAAAATAATACTTACCGTATTTATCGCGGTATAACGCGCTCTGGCGTATACCGCGCACCCCCAAAGTGGCCCCCAATCCTGTGGGAAAAAAAGTTTTTTTGTTGTTTTGTACTTACAGTTTTGATGTCTTGCGCGGCGTCCATCTGCGGCCTCGTCGGGTCCGGCGTCCTTCTGCGGCCTCGTCGGGTGTCCTCTTCGGCGGGTCGGGCGTCCATCTTCGGCGGGTCGGGCGTCCATCTTCGGCGGGTCGGGCGTCCATCTTCGGCGGGTCCGGTGTCCATCTTCGGCGGGTCCGGTGTCCATCTTCGGCGGGTCCGGCGTCCTTCGGCGGCGTCCTCCCGCTCGTTTCCCGCCACGACTTTGAATACTGCGCCCGCATATAGCGAGCGCAGTACACTCGTGAATCTTCGGGCAGGCTCGGGCGCCTCTCGCACTGACGTCCTGTACGCTCAGGACGTCAGGACGTCAGTACGAGAGGCGCCAAGACTGGCCGAAGATTCACGAGTGTACTGCGCTCGCTATATGCGGGCGCAGTATTCAAACTCATGGCGGGAAAGCGGGTATCGGCGTATACTGCGCACCCACGATTTTGCCCTGATTTTCAGGGCAAAATAGTGCGCGGTATACGCCGATAAATACGGTACATCTTCACTTCTACCCACAAATATGTTCACTTGTACCCCCTCCCATGATGCACAGCAGATATGAAAGAAAAATAATACTTACATCTTCACTTCTACCCACAAATATGTTCACTTGTACCCCCTCCCATGATGCACAGCAGATATGAAAGAAAAATAATACTTATATCTTCACTTCTACCCACAAATATGTTCACTTGTACCCCCTCCCATGATGCACAGCAGATATGAAAGAAAAAAAACTTACCAGTCCCCAAGTTCCCAACAGTGGAGTCGTACCCTTCAAGTCCCTCCACCTGCTCCTGCACGAACGTTTGTTCAATAAGCGGCTCCTCCTGATTGAGCCGGATCATACATCGCGGCCCACCTCCCGTGCCACCGGTATGTTTCCTGATAAGGGCCAGTTTATCCCGGACCCTGCGCCTCATATCATTTAATTTCTTCTGGATGTCATCCCAGGTACGCACTTCATTACCCAGGGCATTGATGTCCAGGGCAATGGCTTCATATATAGCCCTCCTTTGGGCAATGGTGGTGTTTGCCCGCTGGGCACCATATAGGACTTCCTTATGCTGCTGGAGTGCAGCAATCAGGATGTCCATCTCCGCAGCCACAAAGTTGGCCTTCCTTTTTTTGGTCCCTTTGGGAGGTGCCATGTCTTGCAAATGGGCTGAATTTCCTTGCTCAGGGGGGGTAGGAAAAAGCAGGATGAAATTCAGCAAAGAACCTGCGCAAGTCTGCTCCTATTTATTTGCTCAGTGCAAGCAGCTGAGCAGGATTTGCCCTGAAATTATGCTAGGCGCAGTTTGACGCATGCGCAGACGGCAGCGCTCTAACTGCGCATGCGCGCGCCCGGCGCAAACCTCTGCTGAGCCGAAAATTACTCATTTACATAGGGGCACACCCACTTTGACTTGCACGGCCTTGCGCCCTCAGCTTTGCCTTAAACAGGAGCAAATTAACTGAACAAATGATTCCTGAATCAGGTGGCAATTTGGCAAAATTGCTCCAGCGCAGAGAAATTCAGCTGAGCGGCTCAGGTGTAAGTAATGGGCAAATCTACCTGAATCTGGGCCAGAAGAGGCAGGAACCACGGGCCCTTTGTTTATGTAGCAAAGTCCTAGTGCTCAGCTGTCCTCCTGTGGCTACTAATCCCAGCACCAATACTTCAGGCACTGCCAGCCCACCTGGCTGCGATTGCCCCTTTCTCTAGCTCTCTTGGCTAAACTTCCACAATCCCTCCAGACTGACTCTGAATCAATCCCAGACTGCCAGTCCTCTCAGGCATGCCTCTCAGTCCTTTCCGACTGGAACACTCGCCAGCCCACCTGCTGTCTTCCTCCCTGGAGATTTGCCCGGCAGTTTTCTCCTGCTGTCCTTCTGCTCCTGTGCCATCAGTCAGATCACCTCTGTGTGTCATGAAGAGGCTTCCTATCTGAATCCAAGCCCAGACTAGGGGGCTACCCTCAAGGGCCACTGACAGCCTAACACTCCATCTCCAGCTTCCACCCAAACTCCAATGCCCTAGCTGGGCTGACCCAGAGTATTGAGGCCAACCCATCTAGTGGGGATTGGTCAGGGCCCTCAGAATACTCCACACCTCCACTCCCACTCTCCTGGAAGTTTCCAGCAAATTTCAGATGTAGGGGAGGTCTCAGATATGCTGCCAGTGAGTCAACCAGCCCTCACTGAGTCACTCACCCCACCCAGATAAAAACACAGACTTGGCGGCCAGCCAAGCCTAACAATTTATCTACACTATAAAAAAATCCTACTTTAGCACACTAGATGGTGCTATATTCCCTATCTGGTCATTGAAGCTGAATGTGAACAGGAACACAGCAATTACAGCACATTCTTGACAACATTTTTTTCTGTGCCATTATTGTGGAGAGTTTTCAGGTTTTCTGTGGTCAGAGAGACAGGATATTAAAGAGATTTGTAGTCAGACAGATAGCAACAAAACTTTACAGATGTTCTGACACTTCCCCAAAAATTCAGTGCCTTGTATGAATTTTTTCCACAATGTGCTTTTATAGAATTAAATTGTTCACCTATTCGGGAAATAGATGGAAAAAAATGACCCCTACTGAGTTTGTTTTTGACTTATCTCAAAAGGTATTCACATGAAAATAATACAAGAAAAAGGATGATTTTGACATTTTCATTTTCATTTTCTAGGTTGTATGTAGGCATTTTGAGCATGTAGGATTCTGACAGTTGAAGACAATGTTTTTATTTTTCTCAGTGCAGCAGCAATGGGTCAGGACAAGCAGGCTGACCCTACCTTCAACTTATTTGCTAGTAGGTATGTTTTAGTTAATGAGAGTAAAATCTATTTTAATACAGTGTTTTATATGGACTCTTAAAAAAACTGCTTTTTTGAGGCTGGTAGAAGGCAAACCATTGAGAATGTATAAAAATACTTTATGACTGTTACTGCTGTTGAAATAGTTAAATTTAGGTGGATTTTTGTTTAGATTGAAGAAAAGCTGATTCACTTTTTTTGTTATACCCTGATCACGCGTACTAAATGAGCTATAGTGGGAAGTGACAGCTTTTCTGGCTAACAGTTTTTAATGAGAGTGCTTTGGCTTACTTTTTCCATCTCTTATTCCTATAGAAAGAACGTACTCCATATTCTAAGAAAAGTGTAGTTGTTTGTTAGAATTGTATAATTTGTCCTGATACACACCATTAGGCCCCATACACACGGGAGGATTTATCCGCGGATACGGTCCAGCGGACCGTTTCCACGGATAAATCCTCTCGAGGATTTCCGCGGATTTCTATGCGATGGAGTGTACTCACCATCGCATTGAAATCCGCGCCGAAATCCTCTGGCGATGACGTGTCGCGCCGTCGCCGCGATTATGACGCGACGACGTGCGCGACGCTGTCATATAAGGAATTCCACGCATGCGTCGAATCATTACGACGCATGCGGGGGATCCCTTTGGACGGATGGATCCGGTGAGTCTATACAGACCAGCGGATCCATCCGTTGGGATGGATTCCAGCAGATGGATTTGTTTGGCATGTCAGCAAATATTCGATCTGCTGGAATCCATCCCAGGGGAGAAATATCCGCGGAAACAGATCCGCTGGAGTGTACACACCATAGGATCTATCCGCTGAAACCCATTTGCTGGGATTTTTCAGCGGATGGATTCTATCGTGTGTATGGGGCCTTAAAAGAATTTTACTCTAAATCAGGGCTCGACAAATCCCGGGCGCCAGGGCGACTAGAAATAGGGTCCTGGCGACTTGGCTTGGAAGGGGGGGCCATCTGGTGGTGAGCTGTTGGTATTACAAGTTATTACCACCAAATGTGTAAGCTGGCGCCATCTGGTGGTGGCCGTTGGTATTACAAGTTAAACAGCAATTCTAATGTAATTTTTCAATATTTTCACTGTCATCTTCTTCCCTCTAATTAGAACCCCCAAACATTATATATATTTTTTATCCTAACACCCTAGAGAATAAAATGGCGATCGTTGCAATACTTTCTGTCACGCCGTATTTGCGCAGCGGTCTTACAAGCGCACTTTTTTGGGAAAAATTACACTTTTTTTAATTAAAAAATAAGACAACAGTAAATTTATCCGCATTTTTTTTAAATATTATGAAAGATAATGTTAAGCCAAGTTAATTGATACCCAACATGTCACGCTTCAAAATTACGTCCGCTCGTGGAATGGCGACAAACTTTTACCCTTTAAAATCTCCATAGGCGTTGTTTAAAAAATTCTACAGGTTGCATGTTTTGAGTTACAGAGGAGGTCTAGGGCTAGAATTATTGCTCTCGCTCTACCAATCGCGGCGATACCTCACATGTGTGGTTTGAACACCGTTTACATATGCGGGCGCTGCTCGCGTATGTGTTCGCTTCTGCGCGCAAGCTCGTTGGGACGGGGCGCGTTTTCTGGCTCCTAACATTTTTAGCTGGCTCCTAGATTCCAAGCAAATTTGTCAACCCCTGCTCTAAATGTTTTTGTCTACTTTGTATTCATTTATTGTAAACTAGTATGATTTTAGTAAAATAGTGTTTACAATTACAAGTTATATGTATGCTTAATTTTTAGTCAGAGTGCAGGGTTATTATTAAAATAAAAAAGATGTTATACAGGCATACCCTGCTTTACGGACACTCACTTTACGTACGCTCGCGAGTACGGACTACCCGCGAATGTACGTAAAGTGCCTCACAAGTACAAATATTCCCTCTCCATGCACCTGCACTAGACGTAACTGAAGCTCTAAGCACGTAGCCTGCCCTGTTCCAGTGTGCTCTTCCTGTATCCTGGCCGCGTCCCCACCTCCAGTGACATCACATCCACTCAGTGGTTCTTCCAACTTCCCTGTCAGCCACAGAATGCCATCCAGCCTCTCCACAGCACTGTCCTCTGTGCACAGCGTGATGTCCGGGGGATGGATTGGAGCGGCCCCCCTTGCATTCGATGAGCTTATTTACATGTGAGTGTTTCCCTGACACCCCCACTACAGCCCCTGATGCCCATACTACAGCCCCTGGCACCCACACTACAGCCCCTGGCACCCATGCTACAGCCCCTGGCACCCACACTACAGTATCGGAGATACGTTACGCGGGCCGGACAGATACGCCAATGTATCTGAATCCGGCCCCATCTGTTTAATTTCATTTTTTACCCCTACCAGTCCACCACTTCATTTAAAGTCCCTAGGTCTCTTTTTTCACAA
Organism: Rana temporaria; assembly: GCF_905171775.1. NCBI lineage: Eukaryota > Metazoa > Chordata > Amphibia > Anura > Ranidae > Rana > Rana temporaria. The sequence goes on along the minus strand of NC_053490.1, from coordinate 239,353,708 downwards.
ACTTCAACACTGGGAGCACTGTGAAAGGTTCAGTCTGACATGAACCAGAACTCAGGGCCACCTCCCTTGACCCCACTTTATCTGCAGATGGCGCCCAGCTCTGCCCCTGGACACAAGTCCATTCCCTATTGTCACAGAATAAACACTAGGGCCCAGATTCACATGCATCGGCACATATTTAATGCCGCAGTAGCGTATCTTCTTTACGCCACGCCGATGCAGCGCAGAGAGGCAAGCACCGAATTCACAAAGCACTTGCCACCAAATCTGCGCTGGGTTTCTTAGGCGTAAGTCGTCGTAAGTGGAAGTGGGCGTGGGCCATGCAAATGAGGCGCGACCCCATGCAAATAATGGGCCGAGCGCCATAAAGATACGAATCACGAACGGCACATGCGCCATCCCATGGACGCATCCAGTGCGCATGCTCAGAATCACGTCGGAACTACTCCCTAAGATACAACGGATCACTGCCTACGACGTGAACGTAACCCATGCCTAATCATATTCACGTACAACGTAAACGACAAAAGATACAACGGCTTGTGTTCCCTGGTCCATACCTTTGCATGGGATGCGCCTCATATATGGGGAATAACTTTACGCCGGATGTACGACTTACGCAAACTGCGTATATTATGCGCCGGGCGCAAGTACGTTCGTGAATCGGCGTATCTCCATCATTTGCATATGTGTATAGAAAATCAATGGGAGCGGCAAATGCGCCCAGCGTAAATATGCGCCCACGATACGACGGCGTAGGCAAGTTACGTCAGTCGGATGAAGCCTATTTTCAGGCGTATCTAGTTTTGTGGGCACGGCGCACAGATATGACAGCGCATATTTGCACTTACGCGGCGTATCTCGAGATACGTCGGCGCAAGTGCTTTGTGAATCCAGGCCTAGGTTTCTCTAGAAGGGAGCCAACTTCACTATGGAACAGTAACAGAATAAGTCATACAAGTTGATGACTGCACAAGCTTAGTGAAACAAGTCGCAAAAGTCTTTGAGGGAATTAGAGAGACTTGGTCACACCACTGTTCAGACAATGTCCTGGCATTCCTCACATTCAGAAATGCCAAGTCTTACCTCCCATCAGGGAGCAATCCTCGCATTTTCCCCCAGCAGGGGGAGCTCCTGTTAAGATGATCTCTAACTACATTGTCCTTTCTGAAGAGCCCAGCAGTGAAGATCTCCCTGAATTCCTTCCCTTGTTTCCTTACACGTGTAACCACTAATGCCCAATGCCCACTAATGCCCAAGGGGCAGAAAGCTGTTAGTTTAAGAGGGATTTTCTAGACTAAAAAACCCACTAACTCTGTTATAGTTCTGTGCACTAATCCAGGGTGAAACCACTCCTGCACTTACTGTACCTATAATACAAACCAGTCAGTGCTGCTCTCTCCTTGTGCTGGGGAGTAAAGAAGGAAATGGCCGCACTGACCAGCATAAAAACAGTAGTTTCCTTTCAATTCAATTAAAAACGAGGACACAGCCTGCACACACACATATCTCATATGACTTCAGCAAACGCTGTGCTTAGTTATTGATCTTGTATCCACACCCTGAATTTTTCTGCAAACTGCCTATGGGTCTCACCCACAGCTCTGCTCCCTGCTCAGGCTTTGTGCAGCACAGTGAGTGATAATGTCATAACTACTTCACATCCCTTTTTAACATAGTATTTTTTTGGGGCTTGCAAAGGCATTGGTGCACACAGAGTGAATGTATATCATGTGTGGCTATTGGAGAATATGTTTAAATGATATATAAGTATACCAGTCTACATTAGGGATGAGCCCAGTGTTTACATTTGGGCTGAATACTAGCTCTTCGGACTTTCGCCAAACACAGAACATTTAGGGCATTCCACATGGATGAATGGGACATCTTCTGGCTGTCATTGGTTACTAATGAAGTAAATATAGGCCAATGATGTCACTACTATCCCTTTCCTTATATAACTAATGACAGTTCAGGGAGCTGTCAGGTGGTTAGTGGTCCATCGTGGCAAGGCATTCCCCCATGTTGAAGGAATGTGGCCTGCTATGGTTTTGGAGGGAAGGGCCACACTCTTGACCCCTCTCTTTTCTTGGCATGCCAAGTTGTATGCTTGGATTAAGGGTCTGGTATGGATGTTCGGGGGGACCTTGCACATTTCTTTGCATGAGGTCCCCCCTAAAGTCCACACCAAGCTCAAAGGATCCGGTATGCATTTTTGGGGGAACCTAAGCATTTTTTTTTCATTTTTTCTGTAGGATGTGCTACAGTAAAATGTATGTTTTCAAAGAAAAGCAGCACATAGACCCCTCCAAATGTCCCTTAAATACATAGAAGATCCTAGGAGGGGTCTGTGTGCTTTTTGTAAAAAAAAATTAAGCAAGAAAAGGAATGTATTTTTCCAGCAATTTTAAACACTGCTGCAGCACTTTCTGTACATCACAGAGATGTGCCCCCTCACAGGCAGGATTAGGGCACCCTCCTAGCATGTTAGTTGAAAGAATTGAGCATTTTTTCTGTTTCACTTTAAGCATAGAAAAATTACTGCTCCTGGCTGGAGAAGGATCTGGGGGTTTTAGTTGATCATAAGCTCAATAATGGCATGCAATGCCAAGCTGCGGTTTCCAAAGCGAGCAAAGTCCTTTCTTGTATTAAGAGAGGTATGGACTCCAGAGAGAGAGATATAATTTTGCCCCTGTACAAATCATTAGTAAGACCTCATCTGGAATATGCAGTTCAATTGAACAGACTCCCTCCAGACAGGATTCTGGCCAGCTCAGTAGATTGCTTTAAGAAAGGCCTAGATTCTTGCCTAAATGTACAGAATATAACCGAGTACTAAGATTTGTAGGTACAGTTGATCCAGGGTAAATCCGATTGCCTCTCGGGGGATCAGGAAGGAATTTTTTCCCCTGCTGTAGCAAATTGGATCATGCTCTGCTGGGGTTTTTTGCCTTCTTCTGGATCAACTGTGGGTATGGAGTTGGTTGTATGGGATAGTACTGTGTTTTTCATTTTGTTTGTTTATTTTTTTGTGGTTGAACTGGATGGACTTGTGTCTTTTTTCAACCTGACTAACTATGTAACTGTGTAACTATGGCTGATTGGCCCCTTGCATAATAGCCCAGTAAATAAGCAATGTTAATTTGACAGATGTGACTCGCATTGATTTCAAAGGTGTTCAGATTTGACACTTAAACTTCTTTGAAGTTTAACCCTGCTTGAACCGAACCCAGGGCAGTTTGGCTCATCCCTAGTCTGTAGTCAGGTGCTGGACTTCAGAAACATGGAAAAGGAGACACTATCCTCTTTACGGTCAATTTTAATGAACGCTAAGGATCAGGGGAACTGAAGTCTGGGGCAGCAGCCATAGAATGGTACCTATGGACCCTTTACATTACAATTTCCAGAAGACACTGCAGCAGAGGGAGAGTGCTGGAATATCTTTCACCAGACTGCATAAACTTCTTCCTCTAGTTGTTGGAGGGCATCTGAATGCCCACATATCAGCAGGAGGCCAATCCAGCAGGAACCAGTGCTTAAGACATGGAAGCGGAGACACACGGGGCAGAGCCGCATTAGACCACAGCATTGCATGTGCACCATTGCCGCAGGGAGACCAGAGCATCCGCTCACTCTTTTCTGCCCCTTCTACATCAGGAGTTCAGTCGCACCAAGGGACTGGTGAGAGGGAACATTGCCCATTGTTCACACTTTTGATTGTACCGTACCTATACCACACCGTTACTGCATCTATACTGTAACAGAGATGTCCATCTCTTTGTTACTGGTGTAAATTTGATAAGGGGACACACTGGACACCTTTTCTGCCATTGTGCTTTGTGCTATGTCCAATGTGCCCCTGTGCCTTTGAGGATTGGGCTACCTCCAGGCCCACCTGCCCCTTAACTATCCATTGGAATGCATGTGCTCCCACTGTGGAGACACTCATAAATTTAGTAGTGATAGGACTGCAAGCAATACACATGGTGCTGTGAAAAGGCCTTGCAGCTTACACATGCGTTTGCAAACGTGCGCTAACTAAACCCTTGTTTTTTTTTTGTTTCAAATATTTTATTGAATTATTAAAATATAAATACAATTGAACACATTAAATTCATATTGTGTATCAGAAGACAATGAATTTAACAAGTAGCACATAAATTATATATTAAATAGATTAAAAACTTTTTCATATATAATAAATTACATATTAAAAGGGAGAAAAAAAGGGGGGGAGGGGGAAGGAAAAAGAGGGAAAGGGAGGAGAAAAGGGATATAAATCATGCATTATATTGTGAACTCAAAGCAGAATCCAAAAGAGAGCACATAACCTGAGAGTATTATGAATAGGGATGAGCTTCGAGTTCGAGTCGAACTCATGTTCGACTCGAACATTGCCTGTTCGCCTGTTCGGCAAACAAAAAACAATTAGGGGTGTTTGCGGCAAATTCGAAAAGCCGCGGAACACCCTGTTAAAGTCTATGGGAGAAATCTAAAGTGCTAATTTTAAAGGCTGATATGCAAGTTATTGTCCTAAAAAGTGTTTGGGGACCGGGGACCTGGGTCCTGTCCCAGGGGACATGTATCAATGCAAAAAAAGTTTTAAAAAACGACGTTTTTTCGGGGGCAGTGAATTTAATAATGTTAAAAGTGAAACAATAAAAGTGAAATATTCCTTTAAATTTCGTACCTAGGGGGGGTGTAAAGTTAGCATGTGAAATAGCGCATGTTTCCAGTACTTAGAACTGTCCCTGCACAAAGTGTAATTTATGAAAGGAAAAAAAGTCTTTTAAAACCGGCTTTGCGGCTATAATGAATTGTCGGCTCTGGCAATTCAGAGCGAATTCATTCATAAAAAAAAAAAAATAGGGGGTCCCCTCAAATTCCATTACCAGGCCCTTCAGGTCTGGAATGGATATTAAGGGGAACCCCGCCATCAATTTTTTTAAAAAAAAATGACGTGGGGTTCCCCCCAATATCCATTCCAGACCCTTCAGGTCTGGTGTGGATTTTAAGGGGAACTCCACCCCAAATTTTAAAAAAAACAGCGTGGAATTCCCCTAAAAATTCACACCAGACCCCTTAACCTGGCCGGCCGCAGAAAAGAGGGGGGGACAGAGTGCGGCCCCCCTCTCCTGAACTGTACCAGGCCACATGCCCTCAACATGGGGAGGATGTCCCCATGTTGATGGAGACAAGGGCCTCATCCCCACAATCCTTGCCCGGTGGTTGTGGGGGTCTGCGGGCGGGGGGCTTATCAGAATCTGGAAGACCCCTTTAACAAAGGGGACCCCCAGATCCTGGCCCCCCCTATGTGAATTGGTAATGGGGTACATTGTGCCCGTACCATTTCACGAAGCAAGTGTAAATAGTTAAAAAAACACACACACACATACACTGTACAGGTACAATGTACCCCATTACCAATTCACATAGGGGGGGCCAGGATCTGGGGGTCCCCTTTGTTAAAGGGGTCTTCCAGATTCTGATAAGCCCCCCGCCCGCAGACCCCCACAACCACCGGGCAAGGGTTGTGGGGATAAGGCCCTTGTCCCCATCAACATGGGGACATCCTCCCCATGTTATGAGCATGTGGCCTGGTACGGTTCAGGAGAGGGGGGGGAGCGCACTCTGTCCCCCCCTCTTTTCTGCGGCCGGTCAGGTTAACGTGCTCGGATAAGGGGTCTGGTGTAAATTTTTGGGGGACCTCCACGCCATTTTTTTTTAAATTTGGGGCAGAGTTCCCCTTAAAATCCACACCAGACCTGAAGGGTCTGGAATGGATATTTGGGAGGAACCCCACATAATTTTTTTTTATTAATTGATGGCAGGGTTCCCCTTTATATCCATTCCAGACCTGAAGGGCCTGGTAATGAAATTTGGGGGCACCCCCACGCTATTTTTTTTTTTTTATGAATGAATTCGCTCTGAATTGCCAGAGCCGACAATTCATTATAGCCGCAAAGCCGGTTTTAAAAGAATTTTTTTCCTTTCAGAAAGGACAGTTTTATGTATGGGAAACATGGCCTATTTCACATGCCAACTTTACACCCCCCCCCTAGGTATGAAATTTAAAGTAATATTTCACTTTTATTGTTTCACTTTTAGCATTATTAAATTCACTGCTCCCGAAAAAACTGCCGTTTTTAAAACTTTTTTTTGCATTGATACATGTCCCCTGGGACAGGACCCAGGTCCCCAAACACTTTTTAGGACAATAAATTGCATATTAGCCTTTAAAAATAGCACTTTAGATTTCAAATGTTCGAGTCTCATAGACTTTAACGGGGTTCTAAAGTTCACATGAACATTTGGTGTGTTCACAAGTTCTGGTGCGAACCGAACAGGGGGGTGTTTGGCTTATCCCTAATTATGAAGAAGTGTCAGTTAAATGCCGAAATTCTGTGGTAGTCTTAAAATTCAGCCAGCAAGCCCATTTATCATAAAATGTAGTGGGAGAGTCCCTTGCCTGATGGATTAGGTTTTCCATGTCAGCGATATGTTCTATTTTTCGTAACCATTCAGATATAGTAGAGGGGGTGTGTTGTTTCCAATGAACAGGTACGCAAAGTTTGGCGGCATTAATAAGATGTGACAGGATTGATCGTTTATATGTTGACTGTGATAGAGAACTATGATGTAATAAATACTGAGCTGCTGTAAAATCAGGGATAAAAGTTGTAATATGGGAGATCAAATCATGAACTTTTTTCCAGAATGGTTGTATACAACTACAATCCCACCATATGTGAAGAAGTGTACCACGCTTAGTTTCACAGCGCCAACACAAAGGTGTGGAGTTGGAAATAAATTTGTGGGTTACAACCGGAGTTCTGTACCATCAGAACAGGGGTCTCCAAACATTCTAAACAAAGGGCCGGTTTATTGTCCTTCAGACTGTTGGAGGGACGGATTTTAGCCAGCAGGAGTGAACATTTTTCCTGGCATAAGTGGGAGTAAACATCTGGTATTAGGGGGAGGAATAGTGCCCCATTGTTGGTATCATTTGGAGGAATAGTGCCCCATTCGTGGTGTCAGTGAGAGAACTTGTGCTCCATTGTCAGTGTCAGATGGCAGAATAGTGTTTCATATCATTGGGAGAGATAGTGCTCCAAGGGCCGCATAAAGGCAAGCAAAGGGACGCATCCGGCCCTCGGGCCACAGTTTGGAAACCACTGATCTAGAATATACCTTGAAACTGTTTTCCTGTATCAGGACATTTAAGGAACCCTTGTGTATGTGATGAAATATATTTTCCCATTCTTCTCTTGAGAGGGATATATCTAGATCCCTTTCCCATTTTTGAGCAGTGTAATCGTCTTTAGGATCAAATGTAGAGAAAAAAAGGGCATAGATAGAATTCTCAAAAGGGGTTTTGGTCTTGTACCAATATGAATACGAGTAGATGCAGAAAGAAAACGGCTAAGTTGTTCATAATCAGAAGAGGAGATAATAGTTAGGGTGATTGACCATATATGTTTCAAAAAAGGATTCTGCTCTGATAGAAATATCTGGATATGGATAAGAGTTGTGAAGTCCAAAATATCTTAAAGGGATGTCTGGATTATGATTGAGTGGAGTCAAAGGGCCATGAGTAGAAGCAATATTCAAATTCTTACATAAGGATCTAAAAATTGGTAAGGTCGGGTTGGTTAGAGGATGAGAACTATTGATGCACGGTATTTTGCGGGAGCTAATCCAAGGCAAGTGACACATAGGTAGTGGAGAAACTGTCCCTTCCAGCTTGACCCAAGCCTTAGTTTTATCATGTAAGTGCCAATCATTTATACGTGTTAAGTGGCATGCCCAATAATATTTTCGGATGTCAGACATGCCGATACCACCTAAATGTTTGGGGAAAATCAATTTTTCCCATTTGATCCTAGGTTGTTTAGAATTCCAAATAAATTTCAAGCATGTTTTTTTGAATGTGTTAAAGAAGGATGCAGGTAGTTTGATAGGGACAGTCTGTAAAAGGTATAGGAGTCTGGGAAGTATATTCATTTTTATTATAGTGGCTCTTCCGAACCAAGAGAAAAAGCCTTTGTCCCAATTTTGTAAGTCAGTCTTATATAATTGGAGGGAAGTTTATAACATATAGATCTTGTAAATTAGATGTTAATTGGATTCCAAGGAAAGTAATGGATACATCTTCCCAACCAAATGGGAAGTTTCTTTTACAAAGAGAAACGGTATCATTAGGCAAGGATATGTTTAGTGCTTTAGACTTATCAAAATGTATTTTTAAGTTAGACAGTGAATTAAAAAGTGAAAAATCCTTCAACAAATTTGGTTATGGTTATTATGATTGGGTTTGCAAGGAAAAGTAAAATATAGTCTGCATACACAGCTAGTTTATATTGTATCTTGTTAACCTCAATACCTTTAATATCTGGGTTGTTTCTGAATCTTACAAAGAAAAGGTTCCAAAATAAGTATAAAAATAGGAGACAAAGGGCATCCCTATCGTGTCCCGTTTGACACAGAGAAGGCATCCGACAGGCATCCATTAATTTTAATTCTAGCAGTAGAAGAGGAATACAGTGCGAGTATATACTGGAGCATTTTATCTTGGAATCCTAAAGCTCTTAAAGTTTCATGTAATCCCATGCTACTCTCTCGAACGTCTTCTCTGCGTCAAGAGAGAGGAAAAAAACAGGAGTCCGTGATTTAGTTAACCAATGGTGGATGTTAATGGCTTTCAGTGTATTGTCCCTTGCCTCACTACTGGGCACAAAACCCACTTGGTCCAAGGATATCAAATTCCGGAATTAGTGGCAGTATTCGATTCGCAATAATTTTCGCATAAAGCTTCACATCAACATTCAAAAGTGATATAGGTCTGTAGTTGACCTTTATTAGGTTTTGGGATCATGGTGATGTGAGCTTAAAGAAGATCCCTATTAAATGGAGAGGAATCTGAGATTGATCTGGGATTGAATTAAAGGATTTTAAAAAGTATGGCATAAGAGATTCAGAAAAAGATTTATAATAGCTTACAGAAAGGCCATCTGGTCCAGGGCATTTACCAGTTTTCAATTGTTTATGGGCAGTAATAGATTTGTTCGATTCAAGTGGTCTATCCAAAGCGTTCGCTGTGTCCGAACTGATTGGATTAGGACTGTATTCTGTTAAAAAATCATTAATTTTTTTTTTCTGTCTATAGTTTGGTCGGCAGAGGTTGGGTTCGGTATATTATATAATTTAGAGTAAAAAGATCGAAAACGACTTGCAATTTCTGAGGAAATACAGATTTTTTTTTACCATTGGGATCAGTGATAGAGTAAATGGTATTGGCAGCTTTTTTGGATTGGATAGATCTGGCTAGAAATTTTCCGGATTTATTGCCGAATTCATAAAAAAGTTTTTGAGAAAATGCGAAATTACGTTTAGATTTTTCTCCTAATGTGTTAAGTAAGTCTTCTCTAGCTTTTGTGAGTTAATTGAACGTATCAAAGGCCAAGGTTTGTTTATGTTTATTTTCAAGAGAATGAATTTTATCAGAAAGTAAGTTGATTGTTGTTTGTCTGTCTTTATTCTGTTTTGCAGCCATAGAGATAAGTTCACCTCTAACCACACACTTATGAGCAGACCAAAGTGTAAGTGGGTGAATCTCATCAGAATCATTCTCTCCAAAATAATGTTCAGTTGTGGAAGTTAAAGAAGTAATCCTATTTGGATCGCTTAACAAGGAATTATCAAGTCTCCAAATTAGAGATTTAGTCGGTTTAGAAGAAAGTGTCATAGAGAAAGAAATTGGATGATGATCCGATAAAATCATAGGATCTATAGAAGCATCAACAAGACTTGTAAGGTCATCTTGGGTTAAAAAATGTTTTTAATTCTGGAATAACTATTATGAGGAGAAGAGTAAAAGGTAAAGGGGCATATCCACATACATCTGCGCTGGGCGCAGCGTATCTAAGATACGCTACGCCGCTGTAACTTACTTTGAGTTGGTTTGAATCCTCAACGAATCCGCGCCATAAGTTACGGCGGCGTAGCATATCTCTCGCGGCGTAAGGGCGCGGAATTCAAATTTGGCAGGTAGGGGGCGTGTTTCATTTAAATGAAGCGCGTCCCCACGCCGAACGAACTGCGCATGCACCATCCGTAAAAACTCCCAGGGTGCATTGCTCCAAATGATGTCGCAAGGACATCATTGGTTTCGACGTGAACGTAAATGGCGTCCAGCCCCATTCACGGACGACTTACGTAAACGACGGAAAATTTTCATAATTATACGCGGGAACGACGGCCATACTTAACATTGAGTACGCCACCATATAGCAGCTTTAACTATACGCCGGAAAAAGCCGAACGGAAACGACGTAAAAAAATGCGACGGCCGCTCGTACGTTCGTGGATCGTCGGAAATAGCTCATTTGCATACTCGACACGGATTACGACGGGAACGCCACCTAGCGGACGCCGAAAAATTGCATCTTAGATCCGACGGCATACGAAGATGTACGCCTGTCAGATCTAGCCGAGATGCCGTCGTATCTTGTTTTGAGGATTCAAAACAAAGATACGACGCGGGAATTTTGAAATTACGACGGCGTATCAGTAGATACGCCCGCGTAAATTCTTTGTGGATCTACCCCAGAGTTTCTGTCATGTGGTTTAAGAGTGCGCCAGGTGTCATGGAGAGTCACGTTTTTAAAGTAAATTCTTAACAGTATGCAAAGCTCTATAGGAAAAACTGGTTGTGCCAGAAGAAGTGTCAATTAAAGGATTAATGGCCAAATTGAAGTCCCCTCCCAAAACAAGCATTCCTGTGTGAAATGTGGTTAAGAGCTGCAAAGTGTCTCTAAGAAAAGGTATTTGCAGTTTATTTGGAACATATATGTTGGCTAGGGTGATGGGTCTGTTGTATAATGAACCCTTAATAAAAATGTATCTACCATCATCATCTAAGGAAGTATCCTGTATCTGGATCGGACAATTTTTATAAATTAAAATAGAAACACCTTTGGTTTTGGATTCGTGGTTGGTTGCGTGGTAAGAAGAAGGAAACATCTTGTTACAGTATGTAAAGATGGGACGTTATTTGATTTAAAATGGGTTTCCTGTAAGAAGACAATGTCAGCTTCAGCTTTTTTTAACAACATAAATAATTTAGACCTCTTTTCCGGGATATTAAGACCTTTAACATTTAATGAATAAAATTTAGTTTGTGGAAGGTGAGAGGCGTTGTTTGGATGTGACATTGTAAATAAATTTGTCTTTCAGATTCTTATCTATATACTAACGTTTTAAAGCGTCTTTGACAAAATTAGGGGAGAGAAAAAAAAAGGGGGAAAAAAAAGGGGGGGGGGGGTGAGGGTGTGTGGAGGAAGAGAGGGAAGAAAACTCCCAAACAAATAACTGAGGAGAGAAAGAGAAGTTAAGCTTCCCCTTTTCGCAAAAAAATCCGGGAAGCGGAGTAATATAGAGCAATGTCAGTGAGAAACACTCAGGGAGAGATTGCCCTCAAACACCGCTACTATGTGGGGGTTGGATATAACCAGGTCAGAGAGATGTGAACAATAACTAAGTAGACCCACCGCCACGGATCAAAATAAAAACAAAATAAAAAGGGCTCATTCAAAAGTAGAGCGATATATGTGAGAAAAAGACTATCGGTCATCACATTAAATGAATAACAAAAATATGTAAACAAGAAACATTAACAGGATCGCTGTAAACATTGTATGTTAAAAATGGGATGGAAACACTTCCCCAACAAACAGTTACAGATTATGAATACAGCATGAGACCCATTGAAAGATTACCATGGTATATACTAATAGAGTCAAGTGAGAAATCCTAAGACCTAAGTTAAAATATATAAGAACAGATACAATGTTTAAAAAGCTTGAGGAAGATATTGACTATATAAAAGGATGTCATCACGTTAGATGGACAAAGTATAACGATTTAACAAACATGCAGTGTTTATTCGTGATGACACTACACTCAAAAATGAGTGTATCATTAGTCAAAATGATACTCAAAACACTGTAGGATTGATTCAAATTCCACACTAACACAGACGGTAAAGAGATATGTTAAATAAGGAGCAATTAGTAGTCACGTCTAAATTTCCTAGAGCGGGGAGATCCTGAAGAGCCGAGATCACCATGGTGATTGTTGGAGGTAGCGTGAGACCTATTGCCAGCTAGTGAGCGTCGTCTACGATGACGTGTAGCTTGGGTCTCCATTGCAGATACAGAATGCTGTTCCTTTTTATCAGTCTTATTGCGAAATTCAGCGTACCAATCCGGTACATCCACCAATGGGATTCCCATTGTGTCGCAGAAGGCTTGTAGATCCTCAGGGACTTTGCAGAACGACCTTGATTGGTAGCCAACAATCCAAATGGGAATTTGTAGATTATTTCTCTAGTGCGTAGCACATCCAATAGTGGTCTCAGGTCTCTCCTGTGTTGTAAAGTAATATTAGATAGGTCCTGGAAAATGTGGATTTCCGCACCTCCATGTTTAAAATTACGTCTCAGTCTAGCATTTCTAAGGATATCCTCTTTCAGTTAAAAATCATATAAGCAGCAGATGACATCCCTAGGAGGGTCAGAAGGTTTTCCCTTAGGTCGGAGCGCACAGTGTATACGCTCCATTTTAATTGACGTCATGAGTGGTCTGCCCAGAAGGTCATTAAAAATATCAGACACAACTGTAGTAAGGTGCTCGGTGTTTACCTTTTCTGGCAGTCCATGGACTCAAATTGTGGCATCTGCTCCTGTTCTCCAAATCTTCAACCTGTCGATGTAGATTCCTCAGGTGGAGAGTATGCAAATCAACTTTGTGATTGACATGAAGGATAGCAGCGCTTTGTTGCGCAGTAACTATTTCAACCCCTTTCATCCTTAAATTGATGGCGCGTACGTCAATGCGCAGTTCCGCTATGGCAGCTGACAGAGTATCTTTGATGTCAGCTGCTATCGTGTGTAAGTCATTCAAGCTAGGTTGTTGCTGTGACGATTCCTGCGACCGGTTTCCCAGTTCTGTGATGTTCAGTGCTGGAGCGGTGACATTCACTGTATGAAAGACATCCTCTGTAGTACAACCCGGTGCGGCCATGATGTAACTGCGGACCCGAGCTTTCAGCAGTATAAAGAAGGCAAATCTGTTAGTTCTAGTTCAGGGAAACACGCAGAAGAGTTTTGGTAAACCGCTCACACCGATTAGAGGTAAAAAAAGGGGCAGTAGATCGCTCCACTATGTCGGTAAGGTCCGTAGTGGCGGGAGCGACGCCATCAAGCTGCCATCTTCTAGCGCAGCCAGACCAAGCCCTAAACCCTTGTTTTTAACACAGACTGTTGGACAGGATAATTCGGTTGGTAAGCAGACTGGTTGCTGAGTTGAGCTGAGAATTTCCTCTGGTTTTGTCTTTCATGCACCTATAATGTACCTATACTGCATGCTGGTTTACCAAGGCTGTTGTTAAGTGCACCAACACTTCTTAAAGGGCCCCAGCTTTAACCAGCAGAAGAGCAACTGTCCTCCCCCACCCAGCCATCCTACTAGCCTTTGTCCATTATTCATTTAGCAGGTACCTTTGCCCAGTAGGCCTAGACCTAGCAAAGTCACAGGCAATGCACCTTGGCAGTAAAGTCTACTGAACACAGTTAATTAAGCTACATTACTGTTCACTGCTGCCCTCCTATGACCTTATTACAGTTTGTGCTGATCTGGCGCCATCTAATGCCTAGTGGTTGTTACTGATTTCATTTATGTCAAATTGTGTCCTTACTATTGCCAATCCATTTTTGTCTGCTCGTGTTACTATCCATATTGTGTGACAACACATTGAAAGATTTGCCTTTACTAACTTGTTTAGTGCCTGTTGCTTGATATAGTACAACTACTAGGTATCAGGTATTGCCTTCAGTAATTTTCTGTGATATTGCACGCTTTTCCATTTAACCTAGTGTGTCAGAGGGGCTGAAGTTCTTGAGAAGGTCGAGACAAGGAACAAAGGAGCCATTCTAGCCAGAGGCTCTTATGGGGAAAGCGCTACGCACATATACTTACTAATACATCAGTCATTCAGAAGTACAGTGGACTGCCAATCCAAGATTTCCTCTATTATACACACACACTATATATATATATATATATATATATATATATATATATATATATATATATATACACACACACAGGGCTTTTTTCTCAAACAATAGGCCCTGGAACTCAACCATGACCCCCCCAAAACTCCTACCCCCACACACACCCTCCAAATCACATCAAATAGTGGGTGTGGTCAGATTTCACAAACAGTAGGAGGGTCTTAAAGGGGCATTAAATAACAGGATTGCATTACATACAGAGTGCAGAGTTCAGGGGGGTTACACACAGAGTGCAGAGCTGTCACTTGTAAACACAGAAACCGGACTTCTGTGTTTTCAAGTGATTGTAGTGAGCAGGCGCTTAAGGGTCTGATCCAGAGGTGGTGGAACTGAGTTCCACCAAGTTCCACCTGAAAAAAGCCCTATGTATGTATATATATATATATATATATATATATATATATATATATATATATATATATATATATATAGTGTAGACCCCACTGCTAATGTCACCCATCTCCTGGCTAAATTATGTATAGAAAAATAAATAGAGAATCCAACTAAGACTATGTGTTCTTGATGCTAAGCATGACAACAGGCTAGGTCTGTCAAAACTGCAGCAGATGATATGGAAGAACAACCTGCTGTGCCTTGGAGATCTCCCTGCTGTGTCAAATAGGACTCAAATCCTTTCCCACTCCACCCAGAACTGAAGCAGCCATTATATTTTATCAATCTCTTGCGTGTCATAATTCAAACAAACTCAGAAAGCAGGCACAAAAAATACTTTAATCAGTACAGTTGCATGCAAAGGCTTGCTGCTTTTTCTGAATTTATGTTTTTTTTCGCCACTTACATTACTTATAAAATTGCTACACGAACACTTATTTATTTTTAATTCTGTTTATCTGCAATTAAAATAAGCTTTCAGATATATGTGGAAAATTACAGTAATATCTCTCTTGGTGATATGTGGCTGAAGATTTTAAATGCATTCGGTCTTCTAATGCTGATCTACAGCTAAACCATTTAATCAGTGGGATGTCTTTTGAAATATTTATTTCTCATTTTGTGCTAGACATGAGCAGAGAAATTATGAAAATGGCTGATTTTGTTTGATGCAAGGTCCCAAAGCCTATATGTAAGTTTTTAAGGAATGTTGCAATGGGGCACCTGATTCTCTGCCTTTAATGCACAATATGAAAGTATGAAACACTTTCTGAAATGTTACACATTAATATTTCATATGTAGTATTTGCAGCCATCAGGTTGTGACCTCCAAACAACAGTAGTCTAGCTCAGTCTATATCTGTGCTATCAAAAAGACCCAAGAGTGAGATGGAGAGAGATCAGATTACACAGTCTGAAGAGTGAGTAACACAGAAGAGACATGCCACTTTTCTTTCCCCTAACAGAGACAGGACCATGTAGGTTAGTCAATTCAACACTGGGTATTTCCATAGATGCAGATAGCACTGGGTTTTCTACAAAACAAAAAACCCATTTGTTTACATTTGTGTATATGCCTAAGGCCCCTTTCACACATGCGGATCGTTTGACTGTTTTTTATCCATCCGTTGACGGATGAAAAACAGACATCAATGCATATCAATGAAAAAATGGATGTAAACGAATGATTATCCATTTATATCCGTTTACATCCGCTTCCATGAAAATCCATTTTTTTTATCAACCCCCTATTTTTCTTCTGTTAAAAAAATACATCACACAAAAACAGACAATAAATGGATGTAAACGGGCAAACAGTCTGTTTTTTCATGAAAGAATGGCTCTGGGACTCAAGTGGTTAAGGACTCTAGCTGGCAGTTTTAAAAACAAAAGAAAAATGGATGAAAAAACTGATGACAAACTGCTGTAAACTTTTTAGGTTTTTTGTTTGGAAAAAAAAAATCCTGAACTGATGAAACGAATGGTCCGCATGCATGAAAGGGGCCTTACAGCTATTTTACTGTACTCTGATTAAACAAAGCCATTTGGCTTTATTGGCTGTCCAAAAATAAAATGAACATGGCCTAAAAGATGATTAGCCATGCACCACATGCATGTAGGCTTTTCAAAGGCAGAACCTAAAATGCACTAACCTTTTCTACTTGATGTAAATCACTGTTCTAGTTTCAATACCATGCTTATAGTAGACTTGACTACATAGCTTGTGTATTCTACTGAAAGCTACTTTGGTCATTCGTCTGTGCGTATCTTTGTTGTGTAATTTTAGCAATCAGTAGGAGTATGTCCGTATGTCCATCTACCTTAATCTAAGTTTAGTACATTCCAGTCAGTGTACTGTATGTTAATCAGTGAACGTCTGTCAATCACTGTATATTATGTGTTAAAGACAATTTTGGGGGGAAATCACCTTTGTTTGTACATTTGTAAGTGTAATAAGGGGTGGTATTTTAATTGGTTGATTTACATTCCTTTGACTACAGCTTCAGGTACATCTTTTTTTTTGTTTGTTTTTTTATATTAGAACTCTACAGAACACCAGTAGTACTTTACCTGTAAGAGAATTCTTCCCCATCTTCAGCTTAAAGTGGAGGTTCCATCAAAAAAACAATTTTGCTTTAAACTGTAGCTGTAGATTTTTTTTTTTTACTCATCTGGAAATGCCTGTTGCTATGCGGTCCCATGAAATCTGCCTTTGAAACCACCTAGGATTCTGACATCATCTCCCTCTAATGCTCCTGGGAAATGTGTGTCATCATTTCCCAGGATGCAGTGCACTGTCCAATTATCACTCCCCATCCAAGACTTCCAGGAAGTAAATGCCTGTAGGCTTCACAATGCCCACAAGCAAAATGACAACGGTGTAGATATAGTTTTTTAAACTATCTTTTTTGAATATCTATGCGGATCGGCGGCGGATTGTAAAATAGTAAGTGACCAGATTTATATTATAAAAACGCATGATGAAAGGACATACATTTAAAAAATGCTAATTGTGGTTGAAACTCCGCTTTAACCTTATGGCTGACAAAGAGAAAGAATCACCATAAAGTGTTCATTACCTAGTATACTGTAGGAGAGTAAGACACAGCTATGAGATTGTGACTGTAACAATGCCTTATTAGCTCCCCACCAGAATGCTCACCACAGCATTCATCCATCCATTAGACCAGATTGCCATAGTGGCAAAATTCTGGTTCTCCTAGATTCCTATTACAGACTTTGCATAAGGTCAACTCTGTTTTTTACAATTGTAATACTTGTGTATAAATGTCATGCGAATGCGCTTTCTTCTACCTTTCTTCCTCTAATATTAATTACCGGAAATTTACATGGTTTCTTATGTATGGCAGTATACTTTATCATCACTATAGCCAATGTTTTCTTGCTTTAAAATGAAAATAGCAAAATGAAAGAGTACCTTATAGCCAGGGAACAGGATGGGTAGAGGGACAGTTGAGAAGATCAACTGTATAAGCAAACAGTGAAGTTAGACGGTCTTCCGAAACAAAATAACACATTTCTGGCATACTAGGATTATTTTAGAAAGCACAATTGCCCTTTTGTTGAATGTTACCGTCAGATTGCTTATTAGTGGTGCTCACTAGATAACATAGTGGAATCAGGCTGTGGTAGTCACATTGGTAATAGAAAATCTGACAGTCAGGATTCATGAATTCTATGACTATTCGGATTGAAGGTATTTATAAGCAAAATTCAGAAAAACAAGAAACATTGAATTTTTTCCAAAGTGTTTATGTCAATACAAATGGAGCTGAGAGAAGAAGTAGCAGGCACTATCAGCAGTGCTTACCGAAGGGGGAAATAATATAGTGATCAGGACAGGTTTTCCTACGTGTGTAGGGGTTTCCTGAGAAATCATCAGCTAGTAAGCATATACCTACCAATACAGTTACTAGATTATCACCTATTCAAACCAAAAAAAAGCCAGACCAAGCAAATGTCAACTCTCACCACCATACTTAGGCTCTTCTAATTGCAGTAAAAAAAACAAGGAGACTATAAGGTGTACACTGCAAAAAGTGTTTAACTAAAGAATAATATTTTTATCATGTAGCGCCCTGCCCCCAATTACTGGGGCGCTATTCTAAATTTAGAAGGTGTCTGAGCCGATAGTGGGCTTAGTCTTTGTTGAATTTCATTTAAATTAGCCTCTGTTCTGGCTATGGTTATGTTTGAAAGGATTTTACCCTGTTGCCTGTAGGTGGCCTTATCACCTCAGGCCCATGTTGGAATACAAGCAAACCACGGTGTGTTAAGTGACCCTTCTCGGCAGCAGCCCAGTGGGAGTGGTGCCCCGCTGTTCATGCTGGAAAGGGATACTTAAGGGGCAGACACTGTTTTTTGTCCTCCGCCTCGTGGCCCTCCTGGCGTGAGGCACGTGTGTGTGATCTTGACCTCGGGACCACGTTGGCCCGAGGCTGCGATTCTGTAGAGTAGGCCCGGTCATGCTGGCTGGGGCCTATGATTCAAAAGGGGATCCCAAGCTGTCCATCCAAGTGGGGGGAAGCTGCTAACAAAGGAAAGCGGGGGAGCACCTGCCCTGGAGGAGACTAAGCAAGGCAAGCTAATGTCTTGGGAAGGCCTGGTGACTTTGTTAAAAAAAAGGATCCAATACTCTATTGGTCTTACAGTCCGCCGGGTTGGCTTAAAGGCTCTTTGGCTGTAAGGCTGGAGGTTCGGGACTCAAATCCTGTGGCAGAGGATTCCCCGACTATCCATCTTTCATTCTCAGACGGTCTGTGGCAGAGACTGTTCTCATACTGTCCGTGCATCATCCCGGCTGCTAGGCCATGTGAGAGAGGTCTATCCGGGTGAGCAATACCCACTCAGGAGTGAGTGGTGAATACTGGAACTTCAGACTTTTTTTGTGCATTCTGTACCGCGTACCTGAACGTTCTCTCTATATTCTCCACTTTCTTGACAAGTTTTATGCAGCAAAAATAAAACCTAACAGTTGAAGGTTTTACATCTTGTGTGGACATTGAAATTTCTACAGACTTTCTCTCTGGACAACTAACGTGCAAAACACAATTCTAACCAGCAGATCCTCTGGGGGTAGTGCTACAATCAGAAATTCTTTTGTGGGAGTAAAGTCTTGCCTAGGGGTACACAAGTAATGTTAACGTGTTTCTTCAGGCCCAAGGAGGTTAAGATTATGCTTTACATGGCTAAGGGTAGATGTTACTACAGCTGCATAAAAAAAAATGGAGTTTCTTCCCTTTTTCCCCAATTGATCTCCAGTTTTCACTCCATTTACTCATTGGTGTATATTCTCCAATAAGGAAGAACTTGAGTTGCTTAGCAACACTCAGAAAAAAAGCTGAAACCCTTTACACCTGTTTCTTGTATAAAGCTGAAAATATTCAAAATCTCTCAATACTGCTGACCATAAACAGGAAATATAATTTCTCTATCAATCATTTAGGAACAAAGATCTTATCCATTACACATGCAGGTTTATATCACCACCAGCTGGAGGAGGATGCTATGTGAACAATGTGACCAAAAAGTTTTAGGGGCCAAGACCACACTTGATTAAATCCCACCACCTGCCAGAAATATCCAGGATATCCTACACCTATAAGTCTCACCAGTTCAGACACGGTGCACACATGCACTTTTATAGCCTAAATTAACATTTGCTTTGGCAGTACTTTTATTGGTACCCTTTTGGCTTAACACTCAAGTTTCTTTATCTAAGGAGTCATGTAGGATGTTAGATCGTCCATGGCACCTTAACTTGGGCTTGGCAGTCTTGCAAAAGCCTCCTTTATAAAGCATTCAGGCGCTCCCTCTTCTGACCTAGTCACAGAAGGTGGCCTTTGTAGTGACCATTACATTTGCCAGGAGGATCTTATGCCGCGTACACACGATAATTTTTCGGGTTGTAAAAAAATGTAATTTAAAACGATTGTGTGTGGGCTTCAGAGCATTTTTCGGGTTCTGAAAAACGGGCACATTTTTTTTCGAACATGCTATATTTTTTCACAACTTTTTAAACGTTGTCGTTTTTCGGGTTGTAAAAAATGGTCGTGTGTGAGCTTTAACGACGTGAAAAATCAGAAGCAAGTTATGAGACGGGAGCGCTCGTTATGGTAAAACTACCTTTCGTAATGGAGTAAGCACATTCATCACTCTGTAACAGACAGAAAAGCGTGAATCGTCTTTTACTAACATGAAATCAGCAAAAGCAGCCCCAAGGGTGGCGCCATCCGCATGGAACTTCCCCTTTATAGTGCCGTTGTACGTGTTGTACGTCACCGCGCTTTGCTAGAGCATTTTTCTTCACGATCGTGTGTAGGCAAGGCCATTTTAATGATCAAGTGGAAAAAAGTTTTTTTCTAGAGCCTGAAAAACATAGTTTTTTACAACCCGAAAAATGATTGTGTGTACGCGGCATTAGAGCTGGCAGCTCTGTCATGTGCCCCCCTCCTAGTGCTATACAAAGACAAAGTGGTTGTGAGATCTTGTTTGCCTTTTGTAGCCCTGGGTGATATCTTTTTTACCTGAATAAAGATATTGTATTCTTTTTTCTTTGTCCTACTCTGGTACATTCAAAGGAGGTTGCCTTACATTACATGTATGGGGGTCAGGCTATTATGCCGCGTACACACGATCGGTCAAACCGATGAGAACAGTCTGATGGACCGTTTTCATCGGACCAAACCGATCGCGTGTGGGCCCCATCGGTTATTTATCCATAGGTTAAAAAAAAGCAATCTTGTTTTAAATTTAAAACAACCGATAGAAAAAAACGATCGTTTGTAGGCACGTCCATCGGTTAAAAATCCACGCATGCTCAGAATCAAGTCGACGCATGCTTGGAAGAATTGAACTGCGTTTTTTTCGGCACGTCGTTGTGTTTTACGTCACCGCATTCTGACACGATCGTTTTTTTAACCGATGGTGTGTAGGCACGACTGACCATCAGTCAGCTTCATCGGTTAACCGATGACAACGGTCCATCAGACCGTTCTCATCGGATGGACTGATTGTGTGTACAGGGCTTTAGGGTCTATCGCAGTGACACTTAATGTATACATTATGTAATACAGATTCATTATTATTGCAGACGGTCTGTGTTAGAGGTGTGCAGACTTCTCTTCTACTATCTCACGATAGATCCATATCACACCTTCTTGCACAAGGACCTGAATTTCCTATTTCACTAGGGGAGTCAGTAAATATTGGCCTTTCCATCACCAGGCTTCCATCTCTCAGGCTGGATTCACACCTATGCATTTTTAGTGCATTTGGCATCTTGCAGATTTGCACTACAGAATGTTTTCCATAGGAAACCATGTTAAATTGACTGTACTGCAAATCTGCAAAATGCAAAAAGTTCCAAAATGGCATAGGTATGAATCCAGCCTTAGATTTGTAAAAGCGGTGACTTGGTTGTTATCCCATGCTTTCTTCAAATGTTAGGTTGAAGTGGCTGTATCTGCAGAAGCAAATTTAGGCTGCATGGTTTAGCAGGCCAAAAATTGTTGTTACTTAGATCCAGGGCTTGCCCGACCATGGGACCCAATGGGACCAGGGTTCCAGGCAGCATCTTAAGAGGGGCGGCAGCCGACAATAAGTTACCCGGAGTAGTACCGAACTTGCAGGACCAGCTCTCCTGCTAGGCGGCCGGATAGGGTGCACTGCTGCCTAGGAGGATGCAGGTTGGCCCAGATGGATCAATATGCGAGTGTGGGTTGTCAGTCCGCGGGCCCAGCGGCATAAGGCTACTGTCCTGATTCTGTGCAATGCTGATGACCGTGCAGAGTGCAGGAATCATGGTCCACCCAGCCAGCGCTGTCTGTGTCTGCCAATTAGATAGGACGTGACACCGGCCACCCGCCAGAACCCGCCAATGCCCATCACGATTACATTTAGGCTGCTTTCTGGCTGGCACTGTGTGCCCAGGACAGGTGCCGTGACAACCAATGAGGCGCTGAGCGTGGGCGCGGTGTGCCGCCCACATCATCGTGACGTTGTTCCCTCCTCCAGTCCAGTCCCACCTACAATGGAGCAGAGGATCCCACGCAGTGCCTTGGCTGGCTGTCCCACATGGTCTGCACTGTTTAGAGGAGGCTCAGGCTGGAGCTGAGAAGAAGGTACAGACAGTCTGTGTAACAATGTCAGTGTGGCCAGTATGGTCAGATGGTGTGTCCTGCAATAATTACTGCCTGACTTAAGCTGTAGACAGACAGTATTATACACAGTCTGCAGCTGCAGCAATTATATTCAGAATTCACAGTGTAAACTATAATGGCATCATATACATATTTATTATAGTATGGACAAATATGGACAAAACCCAAGGCATACTGCAAGAAGGTATAGATAGATAACATCAGCCCTCCACAATATTCCCATTGTTAGGTGCTAAAACAAGGACATTGGGCAGTAGCAAAGATAGCTACTAAAGTCCTATTGGTTGGAGAAATTAATAATCCAGCCTTTGTGGGTACTTAACCCACCTACGTGCAGAAAGTAGAAAAAAATATGATCTAGACGAGAGAAGAGATGGGGTCGGACCAGTGTGTGACTGTGATGTCAGTAGTAAATTATATAAGCAGCAGTCTTGTGCACCATTCCCCTATATTTATATTAGCAGAAAAATATAATATATACAAAAACAGTAGTCTTGTGTCATCCCCAATATAATATATCCGCAGTAAATATAATATTATTATTATTATTATTATAATAAAAGACTCCTGCTTTTGTATATATCTGCTTCCGAACTGCCCCACACACATATTCTGTGGCAGGGCAGCCCTTCAACACGAAATCACGTACCTACATGTTTTTTTTTTTTTCAGGTCTAGGGTGCCCATGCGCGCTGCCAGTAAACTGCTCCCACTGTCATTGGACACAGCAGGAGCAAATCAGCGGGTCCAATGGACCCAATGTCCACTGGGACCCACCGATCATTCCCAAGGCAGACAGAAAAGCGGTCTGCTTATGTAAACAAGGCAGATCGCCATTCTGTGCAAGGGGAAGATGGAGATCTTGTGTTTCTGCTAAGCAGGACCACGGATCTCTGTCTTCCCCCAGTCAAAGTACCTCCCCCACAAAGTTAGAAAGCACTCACAGGGAACATATTTAATCCTTTGATCACCCCAATGTTAACCCCTTCCCTGCCAGTGTCATTGGTACAGTTTCAGTGCATATTTTTTAGCACTGATCACTGTATTGGTGTCACTGGTCCCCAAAAAGTGTCATTTAGTGGCAGATTTGTCCACCCCAATGTCACAGTCCCGTTAAAAATCGCTGATCACCACCATTACTATTAAAGGATTTTTTTTTTTTTAATTGGTAGAAAGTCTATAAAGAAAATCAAAACGTTCCAAATAGAAGTGACTGTGTTGAAAATTTGATAGTAGATCCACCACCAGATAATAACGATGAAAGGCTTACCAGAGGGATCGGACCCAAGTAAGTATATACAGTGCCTTGCGAAAGTATTCGGCCCCCTTGAACTTTGCGACCTTTTGCCACATTTCAGGCTTCAAACATAGAGATATAAAACTGTAATTTTTTTTGAAGAATCAACAACAAGTGGGACACAATCACAATCATGAAGTGGAACGAAATTTATTGGATATTTCAAACTTTTAAAAAAAATAAAAAACTGAAAAATTGGGCATGCAAAATTATTCAGCCCCCTTAAGTTAATACTTTGTAGTGCCACCTTTTGCTGCGATTACAGCTGTAAGTCGCTTGGGGTATGTCTCTATCAGTTTTGCACATCGAGAGAATTTTTGCCCATTCCTCCTTGCAAAACAGCTCGAGCTCAGTGAGGTTGGATGGAGAGAGTTTGTGAACAGCAATTTTCAGTTCTTTCCACAGATTCTCGATTGGATTCAGGTCTGGACTTTGACTTGGATATTCTAACACCTGGATATGTTTATTTGTGAACCATTCCATTGTAGATTTTGCTTTATGTTTTGGATCATTGTCTTGTTGGAAGACAAATCTCCGTCCCAGTCTCAGGTCTTTTGCAGACTCCATCAGGTTTTCTTCCAGAATGGTCCTGTATTTGGCTCCATCCATCTTCCCATCATCCCTGTCCCTGCTGAAGAAAAGCAGGCCCAAACCAGGATGCTGCCACCACCATGTTTGACAGTGGGGATGGTGTGTTCAGGGTGATGAGCTATGTTGGTTCTGGCTCTCTGGGGAGCGATCGCGGGTGGCCTGCGAACACAGGTCCTTTTTATACTTCTATATACATGTATAGAGCCATAACAGGTCCTCTTTATACTCCTGTATACGTGTATATTGCCATGATAGGTCCTCTTTATACTCCTATACATGTATAGAGTCGTGACAGGTCCACTTTATACTCCTATACATGTAGACCGACACGTCTGGTCCTCTTTAGTTATCATGATATAAAATAATGGATGTGGGGGCCTTTTGTTGGGCATGATTTTTTTTGGGGGGGGCAGCATTTTATTCTTGGTCCCAGGCAGCACAATGTCTTGGGCCGGCCCTGCTTAGATCAAAGTGTACTAGGTGTACTGTTAATTTATGTTAGTTTTGATCCAACCCTCAGCAAGTACTGCCTGTAGATGTCCTACACATACAATGTATAAAAGCTGTGTCCCTTAATGAATACTAGATATCTTTTTTGTATTCGCCATAAAAATCCTTTTCTGGGAGTTTATTAAGGAAAATAATTCCTGTCCCTTTTGTTTCATTGACCTGTAGCCTTGCTGTTGTGTTATTTGTTCTTCTTCCTTGCACTGCTTGCTACTAATTGTGCTTTCTGGCAGGTAGTGAGGTTTAACTGATATTTGATACTGACCCCTAAGGTTAACCTTTTTGTGCCCCTAGAGCTATCCTCTTGCAGGGGGTGATAGAAATCCACAGGTCTAATGGGCAAGGGTTATGTCTCTCAATGAACTCAGATAGAAATAGATTTACAGCAAGTAATTTTTATTTTTTATTTATTCTTTATATCATACAGCATAGAGGAATAAAAAAAGTCAACCACTCATATCAATTTATACCTATCATAAGTAAGGTGCACATTGGCAGGGAAATTGATAAGACAGGACAAAAAGTACCATCTAGGCAGCAAAAAACAAAGCCTAACCTGCTATGTAAAAAACAGAGGTTTTTGTTACTACATTTGCAAATATGTTTACATCACACTGCCATATCAAGTAGACATGTGCATGATGAAAAATTTAGTTTAGTTTCGCTTAGATTTGTTAATCTAGTTATTTAGTTTAGATAAATTCGATTGATTCATTCAATTCTTATTCAGGATTCGTATTCGGAATTTGTTCTTTTTCGAATTTTCATAAAATTTACAGATTTTTTTCAATTCCAAACTTTCCAATCGATTACATTTTGAATCGGCCCAATCACAATTTTTGTTTTCGATTTGAATTTGGTAAAGTGAACAAACAAAAGAAAGATCTTCATCAAATGATTACAATGACTCTTTAACCACTTAAGACCCGGACATTTATGCAGGTAAAGGACCTGGCCAGTTTTTGCGATTCCGCACTGCGTCGCTTTAACTGACAATTGCGCGGTCATGCGATGTGGCTCCCAAACAAAATTGGCGTCCTTTTTTCCCACAAATAGAGCTTTATTTTGGTGGTATTTGATTACCTCTGCGGTTTTTATTTTTTGCGCTATAAACAAAAATAGAGCGACAATTTTGAAAAAAATCCAATATTTTTTACTATAATAAATAGCCCCCAAAAAGATATAAAAAAACGTTTTTTTTTCCTCAGTTTAGGCCGATGCGTATTCTTCTACCTATTTTGGTAAAAAAATAAATCGCAATAAGCGTTTATCGATTGGTTTGCGCAAAATTTATAGCGTTTACAAAATAGGAGATAGTTTTATTGCATTTTTATTACCGTATTTATCGGGGTATTGGGCGCTCCGGGCGTATAGCGCCTACCCCTAATGTAGACCCGAAATCCTGTAAAAAAATTTTTTTTACTACTTACAGTTTTGGTGTCTTGCCCGGCGTCCATCGGCAGCCTCGTCCGTCTGCAGGCTCGGTGGTGTCCTCCTGGCTTCTCCCGCGCTGTCTCCGTGTCGAATCCCTGCTTCCCGCGCTGAGTTTGAACGCCTCCGCCGACATATACCGAGCGCAGTACACTCGGGTATATTCGGCCACGCTCGGCTTCTCACGCATAAACGTCACAGAGCATGACTACGAGTGAAGCGGAGCCTGGCTGAATGTACCCGAGTGTACTGCGCTCGGTATATGTCGGCGCAGGCATTCAAACTGAGCGCGGGAAGCGGGTATCAGCGTATATCGCGCACCCACTAAAAATTCCCCTTATTTTAAGAAAACAAGTGCGCTGTATTTTTCATGACTGTGACATTATGGCGGACACATCGGACAATTTTGACACATTTTTGGGACCATTGTCATTTTCACAGCAAAAAATGCTATAAAAATGCATTGTTTACTGTAAAAATGACAATTGCAGTTTGGGAGTTAACTACTAGGGGGCGCTGTAGGGGTTATGTGTGACCTCATATGTTTTTCTAAATGTAGGGGGGTGGGGCTGGACGTGTGACGTCATTGATCGTGTTTTCCTATATTAGGGAACACACGATCAATGAAGCTGCCACTGTGAAGAATGGGGAAGCTGTGTTTACACATAGCTCTTCCCGTTCTTCAGCTCCGGGGACCGATCACGGGACTCCGCCGGCGATCGGGTCCGCTGGTCCTGCGGTTGCGGTCACGGAGCTTCGGACCGGGTCATGGGCGCGGGCGCGTGCCCGCGACCCATGGCTGGGCACTTAAAGAGGACGTACAGGTACGTGCTTGTGCCCAGCTGTGCCATTCTGCCGACGTATATCTGCAGGAGGCGGTCCTTAAGTGGTTAAATTACCTTTGGCTTAACTAAAACAGCATTATTTCAAAATGTTACTTTAATAACACACAGTCTTTGATTTCAGAAACCTGTTTACAGTTTGAATTCGACTGGCATTCGATATAAAATTCAATTCGAATTTCAATTAAAAATTCTAAAATTAGGAAACATTTTGTTTCTTTATTTGGAGCATTCAGTAAACTTAGTTTATACTGTAATTCTGGTATTTGGATATATCCGAATAATGGAACATTTGTTCTAATATTTATTCTGACCGAAATGAACCGCAAATGTCTAATCAAGACATATTTGGAAAATGCGGTCCCTAACTCCAGCCTAACAGAGCTCCCATCTTGGGAAATATATAGCAATTAATAAATTGAAAGCAGGTATACCTTAGAAGTAGCCCTTGGACAGACGAAGCCCAGAAGCCCAGTCTTGGCTCAATTACATTATCAGATCAAATAAGAAATATTTTAAAGCTCTACTTTTTGCTCTCTATGGCCCCGTACACACGACAGAGGAACTCGACGTGCTTGGCACGTCGAGTTCCTCGTCGAGTTTTGGGATGAAGCCGCCGAGGAGCTCGGCGGGCCGCCTTCTCCTATAGAACAACGAGGACAACGAGAAAATAGAGAACATGTTCTCTATTTTCTCGTCGAGTTCCTCGGCGGCTCCATCGGGCCAAAACTGTACAGACGACAGAGATTCTCGGCAGAATCCGGGTTTTGACCGAGTTTCTCGGTGAATTCTGCCGAGAAACTCTGTCGTGTGTACGAGGCCTAACAATCCCCATACACACACCCTATAGACACCCCAACCCCCAGCAGGCTATATTTTAAAAGTGAATTGCAGGAATAAAATAACAAACAAAAACATACTTGCTCACCTACATGGTTGCAGCATTGATCCAATGCTGCAGCTGTCCTGCTCTAGCCAGAACTGAGCGATCATATGGCCTGTGATTGCTCAGCTCTTGGTCTATTTTGAGCAGAGAGCGGTGACTGTCAGTCATTGGCTCTCTGCTCTGTCCCTCCAGCGCTCACTGGAGTGCCACGCCGTGGAGGGGGTTAGCACAGCTTGTGGGCTGGGTCTACTCGCCCTGCACACGGAGGTACCTTTCGCATAGAGTGCACTCACAAATGCCCAGGACCAAGCGGAGACTGCGGTCATGTGAAAGGTCTAACATTTAGACCCCTTTCACACTGAAGGTGGTTTTCAAGAGTTTTAGTGCTAGAAATAGCACCTGAAAACCACCTCTCATGCCACCTGAATGTGAAAGCCTGAGTGCTTTCACACTGGGGTGGTGCGCTTGCAGGACGTTACAAAAAGTCCTGCAAGCAGCATTTTGGGGCGGTTTGGGAGCGCTGTATACAGTGCCCCTAAACCGCCCCTGCCCATTGGAAAGCATGGGCAGCGCTTCTGAAGCACCTGAAAAGCGATTCGGAAGCGCCGCAACATAGGCATAGTTATAACCCTCTCTTTGTTTTAGGGGCACTTTTCGGACGCTAACGGGGTGCTTTTAATCCCCGCCAGTGGCCGAAAAGCACCCCTAAAACGGCGGTAAAACGCTGCTAAAAGGAGCAGTGCTTTACCGCTGACCCGCCCGTGGCTACAGTGTGAAAGTAGCCTAAGGCAGTTTCCAGAGCTAGAGATGAGCCTTTACTGTGTGCAGTAGTAAAACATACAGTGTTACTCTGTAAAGTGCCTTGTTCCTTGTCACTACACTGTGTAAAACTTGTTATATGTTGTCCCTTTCACACAAGCAGTCTGAACGGGTCCGCCTGTCCTTTTTTTCAGATGGACCCGATTGGACCCTCCATTGTCCTCTATGGTGCGTCAGGTATAAAAATGCATATGTAAAAAAGAGGGTGCAATCAGCACAAAAATATTTAACCCCCCCCCCATACACACACACAGAATGCAAGCTGAACACTAAAGATATTCACAAAAATCTAAAAGAGCAAATGTTACAAAATGGAAGGTAGTCATGCAAAACGGATCCCACACGAGTGGTAAATTGTGAAACACAAATCAATGGAAAATTCTTCTCCAAACCGTTGATTTCAGTAGGGACACCAAAGCATATGTATACAAAAAGAAAAGAGGTCTAAGTGCTCACTGTGTAAAAGTTTTTCAAATGTATTAAATGTCCGAATGCAGACTACTCACATTTATTTAGGGTAATACAGGCATATAGCACAAACATGTGCTGTTGAATTCAAAGGATGGTAGCGGGTGACGTCATCCATGCGTGGCTCCTCCCCCATTTCACCACTTACCACACGTGTGGGATCCGTTTTGCATGACTACCTGTTAGCTCAGGAGTCCATGCTTTGAGGTGAGCGTAGAACTAAGATCGGAGGTGGAGGAATTGTCACCACTGTTGATAAGTTATGCTCTCCGGTGAAGCTGTTTGGAATTTGTTGTTCACCAGCATCTTGGACTATTGTTTGTTTGCGCTGCACTTCCATTCTGTAACATTTGTAAAAATACATATGTCCGTTTACACCTGCTTATATCCAATCCACTAAAAACAGACGAATAGGGGATCCCTTCCCCTCTGTCTGGATGGATCAGATGGTAGTTGGGTGTAAACAGACAGGTTTACATCAGACTGCCAATAGAGTAGAACAGGCTGCGTCTGTGTCCGCTCTGCATAAGGGGAGTGCATACAGACCAGTCATTCGCCTGCTTAGTGGGGGATCAGCAGACAGAAGCTGAGTCCACCCCGTATAAAATGGGCCTGTTCAATATTTGGTGGTTGATCGAATAGGCAAAGCCTGGTTTGACCAGCTCCATCCCATCCATATAGATATGCTGGCCAATTTTCCTGAAGGAGGTAATTTGGTCAGCTGTTTGACCCCACCCCAGCTACCTTGGGGGGGGGGCAACCCAAGTTTGCCTTGACCCTTGAAGGTGCGCTCTGGACTTAGATCCTCTGAGGTGGCAGTCGAACTTGGGGCAGCAGGGACTAACCGTTTTATAAGCAGTCCATCTTTCCTGAAATCAGACAGTTCCTTGGTCCCCTCCATCTGCTAGTAAAGTAAGACTCCTCAACCGTGGCATCTCACCCTTGGGGAAAAAGCTAATTATCTGTCTATGGCAGCTGTTGCAGATTACTCTAAATTTATCTCGGTCTCGCACCCAACAGTGGGCTAGACCAGCAATCAGCCTGTAGACAAGGCCCGTGTTCAGAATGTGGATAGGCTTCCTCCACTATAGCACTCTGTGTGACATGGCAACAGCAGCAGTGTAGCAAACTATGTGGAGTTTTGGTAGGCTTCCAGGTTTCGGATGTTAAATACACCTTTATCAGGATTCCAGCCAGTCTGGCAATAGTGCCTGACACAGGAGCCCATCCGCATAACCAGAGCATGGCAGTGATTGTCTCTGTGCAAGCTTGGGCAAGTTCTAGCTAACTAACTACTGCCATGGTGTCTTTAGTGCCGGTCATCAGGTGCATGAGGTGGGCATATCTTGCAAACTATGCCAAGTTGTGGGCAGGGCCTACTCACCCTGCATGAGGGGGTTACCTTTAGTGCAGAGTGCTCTGATGATTATATCCCATGTGGGTTGGCTAGAGCCAAAAAGCCTGGGAACTGAGCCTGTAACAATGAACTCCTACTCCAACCTAAACCAGCTGCTAACTCACTAATACCAATACATTTTTTTTGTATAATCAGTATTTATTGAAGGAATAAAAAGGAACAGAAAATAAAAAGGGGGGGGAAGGAAGGCATACAAGGTATAGGACAGACACGTCCAACAGGATTTTACATATCGTAATCCGGCCTCGCAGGACCGTCGAACAGCCAAGGTTACCTCGGTCAAATCATAATGTATATGCATCTATCAACAGCTTTATTAAACGCAATTGTAAACCCGGGGACCACCACGGCGGCCACCACCCAAGAGGGCACCAGCAGCCGCGTCAGCCCCGGGGCAGTAAGTTAGCCATGTGGGCGGCCTTCTAAGAGGGTATGGAGGCAAACAACCACAAAATGGAGCCTCGGAGGGAAAAAGCTAAGGTATCCGCCGAACTCCCAAAACCCGGGGACGAGCCAGGCAGGGAGTTCATATATGTGCCATTGCAAGAAGCTAAGAACAATAGGGGGACTAAGAGGCCGCAAGGCCCGGACCCAGATCCGTCGCCCACACCCAGGGCGGAGGGGGGGGCACTGAGGCCTCCAACTACCACCCGTCACCCCCGGGTGAGCCAGAGGGCCAGGGCCATGGGGCCAGCCAAGGCACTTAGGCGAGGCCGTGGTTTTAATCACGGTCCAATGGCGGTTTTCGGTTAACCTCACAGCATATCCAACATACACAGGCATAACAATCCCACTGGCAAATAACACAAAAATTAGGAAAAGAAACAAGACTGAAGCGTAAGAGAGGGGGAAAAAGGGAGAGGTCCCAGAAACTGAGTAGTAAATGAGAGGCTTAGAGAGAGCGAAGAAGGGGGGAAGATGAGAAGGGGTAGGGAAAAGAAAGGAAAGGAAAAAAAGAAGAGGGGGATAAGATAGGGGGGGAGAGAAAAGCAGTGCGTACCTCAAAAGCCAGCGAAGGGCACGTCCACTTCCACACCGGGCGCATCACTCCAGTCCAAAGTTCCATCATCGACCGACCACCTCCTCGTCTAACTACCAAGGGGCTCAGCCTCTCCACCAGCGAGAGCCTGCAACCTGCGGGCCTTAAGGGAGGGCTCCGCGAGTTCCAGCAGGGCGACATCTAGGCTACTGGGAATTAAGTTGGGGTCCGAGACGTAGTCCGTCCACGGCGCCCAAATGGCCGTATGCTGTTCGCTACGGTCGCGACAGGTCGCCACCCACCTCTCAGCCTCTCCGATGGCACTCACCACCCGCATCCAGTCCTCACGACCAGGAACTTTGGACTGCTTCCAGTAAGTTGGAAGCAGCCGCCTGGCTGCGTTAAGTAGATGTGGTATAACACTTTTCTTATACTGACTTAGAGGGACTGTCGGGACATGGAGAAGGAAGTGCACCGGAGAGAAGGGGATATCAATCCCCGTGATCATCAGTATCTGATCCCTAACGTCTGCCCAGAAGGGTACAATCAAGGGGCAATCCCACCAAACATGGAGGAGCGTGCCCCCGTGCCCACACCCGCGCCAGCACAACCCGGATTCAGTAGGGTAAATGCACTCCATGTCCGCCGACACACGATACCAGCGAGACAATATTTTAAAATTTGTCTCTTGGGTTTTAGAGTCTACTGAGGAAGTATGAGTGAGGCGGTAGAGATGGGTCAATTGTGTTTCCGTCAGGACCTGATCCAGGTCCCTCTCCCATCTCCGTATATAGGCAGGTGTAGGCAAAGGGGCAGCAGACCCCAGCAGGCAGTACAGCTCCGATACCAAGTGGGGGGTAGGATCCTCACTAGCAAAAAGACTTTCAAACGGGGTAAGAGAGGAGGGGTCCCTGATCCCATGGCCCTGTTTCTCAAAAAAGTGGTGCAGCTGCCTATAGCGCCAGAAATTAATTTGTGGGCCGTGTCGTCCCATAGGGAGGGCCTCATAAGCTAGGAGTTTACCATACTTTATAAGTTTCCCGCAACTGGCGTTTCCATCATCTAGCCATGGTTCAAAGAAGGCCATTTGCTCTCCCGGAGGGAACCAAAGGAAGCCACCCAATGGGGCCAGCGGCGACACAGGGGGAGACAATTTAAGCGCAGCATTCATTCTGTCCCAGACCGCAAGCACGTGCTTCGTCAATGGGGAAGTCGTCTCTGAAAGTCCCCTATGTTCCCGCTGTAACCATGGTGCGTATGATAGGTTCCGTCCCGCAAGACATTTCTCCAGAGACACCCAGAGCTTCGAGTGAGTATGGAAACGCCAGTTGAGTATCCTCTGAAGAGCTACCGCTCTGTAATATCGCCTAACGTCAGGGAATCCCAACCCCCCCTCCGTCTTAGAGCGTTTCAGCATCTTAAGAGCTATTCGGGGCTTACGTGCATTCCAAACGAACTCAGTTAGCATGCTAGAGAGGCGGTCAAAGAACAACCTGGGCAATCGAATCGGAAGCATCTGAAGATAAAAAAGGATGCGGGGCAAAACGTTCATTTTCACTACGTTCATCCGGCCCAGCCAGGTGAAGGCAGTGCGAGTCCACTGGGAAAGGTCCGCCTTAATTGCGGCTAGCAGGGGGGGAAGTTGGCATTGTATAAGGCGTCATATCTATCTGTGAGCTGTACACCTAGGTAGCGCAGGGATGTCTTGGCCCATGAAAATGGGAAGGCGTCTTTAAGTCTCTTCGCTAGGTCCGGTGACAAGTTAATGGGGAGGATCTCAGATTTCCCATAATTTATTTTAAAGTTGGATAGGGTTCCGAAGTGTTTAAGTTCCTTCAACAGATTCGGCAACGAAATCAGGGGGTTCTCTAGGTGGAAAAGAACATCATCAGCATAAGCCGAAAGCTTATGCTCCGCATTCCCGACCTGCAGACCCTTAATATCACCATTTGCCCTAACAGTGCGGAGCAAAGGCTCTAGCACCAGAGCAAAAAGAAGGGGTGAGAGAGGACAGCCCTGTCTCGTGCCGTTCCTGATGGGGAAGCGGGAAGAAAGGGTACCGTTAACCTTCACTTGTGCACATGGATCAGAGTAAAGGGCTAAGATGGAAGCATACATGCGGGGTCCCAGGCCTAAATGGCTAAGCACCTCCCGCAGGTACGACCAATCAACCCGGTCAAATGCCTTTTCGGCATCGGTTGATAAGACAAGGTAGGGCTGGGGGTCTGTGCGGGAGCGGGCCCAGTGAATAAGCTGAATCGCTCTCAGGGAGTTGTCCCTGGCCTCCCTGCCTGGGATAAAGCCCGTCTGATCAAGGTGCACAAGTCCGGGCAACAGATGTTTGAGCCTATTAGCCAAAATTTTTGCTAGTATCTTCACGTCCAGGTTGAGGAGGGAAATAGGGCGGTAACTCTGTGGAGCGGCGGGGTCCTTGCCCTCTTTCGGAATTACCGTGATGTGAGCTAACAATGCCTCCGGGGGAATTGTTTTGCCCTCTGCTATAGAGTTGAAGTAACTCAACAAGGGTGCCTCTAAGTGGGAGAGAAATGTCGCATAGTAGGCCTTAGTGAACCCATCCGGTCCCGGGCTCTTCCCATTGGGTAACGACTTAATTGTCAGTCTAAGCTCAGACAGGGTAATTGGTTGTTCTAAAGTTGAGGACTGATCGTCCGTGAGTGAAGGGAGACCCGACGAGGTCAAGTAGTCCCGAATCGCCCGACGCTTGGTGTCCCACGCTGAGGGGGGGAGTCCAGGGTTCAAGTCATATAAAGTGGCGTAGTAGTCACGAAAGCCTGCAGCAATTTTAGAGGACAGCACCGTCGGCTCCCCCGAAGGGGAATACAGCTTATGGACATGCATCTGCGCAGTCCGACTTCGTAGCGCTCGCGCTAGCATGCGCCCGCATTTGTTCCCATGTTCATAGAACTTATGGGACATATAGCGGAATCGTTTGTGCGTCTGTCTATCCAAAAGGCACAGGAGCAGTTCCCGCAGCTCAGTCAAGTTACTCAGTGCCTCTAGTCCCCCCGTCGCCTTATGGTGGAGTTCAGCCTTCTGGAGGGCGGTGTACACCCTGTGAAAATCCGCCATGCGTTCCCGTTTCAACCGGGACCCCTGAGAGATCAATGCCCCTCTAACCACGGCCTTATGGGCCTCCCACAACGTGCCCTCACTCACATCACCTGTAGACTTTTCAGAGAAGTAATGGGACAAGGTATCCGAGACTTCGCCCACCACCCCCGTATCGTCTAGCAAGTTATCATTGAGCCGCCATGTCCAGGAGCGTCGCGATCCCGAGGGAAGAGCAAAGACGGCAGAGACCGGCGCGTGATCTGAGATGGTGATCGAGCCTATAGAGGCAGATTGCAGGAGTTCCAGGGTGTTCCGATCCACATATAGGTGGTCTATGCGGGTATAAACGTCGTGCACCTTGGAGTAGTAGCTAAAGTCACGGTCAGTGGGGTGTAGCAAGCGCCAACTATCTGTCAGCAGGAGGGACTGAAGGGATTTGCGGAAATGCTTATGGAACGCATGAGAATGCGTTGGTCTAGCGTGGGATGTGTCCAGCAAGGGGTCAGGGCTGACATTGAAGTCTCCCCCCAAGATCAGGAAGCCCTCTCTAAATTCACCTAATCGTTCCAGTGTAGAATCGAGGAAACCCAACTGATTTGTGTTAGGGGCGTAGATGGACGCTAATGTGTATACATGTCCCGCTAGGGAGCCCTTCAGGAACACATAGCGACCCAGAGGGTCAATCAGGGTATCAGTGGGCTGAAAGTGGCACGACCGATGTATGGCAATAGCTGTACCTCTGGACTTAGGGGTCGGAGACGTGCTAAGAAACCACTGGCTAAATAGATGTTTAGGGAGCCTGGGTAGTGACCCTGGCGTGAAGTGGGTCTCCTGTAGGAACACCACCTGCGCCCTTAACCGCTTCAACTCCCCCCAAAGCTTGCTACGTTTGTGAGGAGAGCACAGGCCTCGAACATTATAGGAGCTTACCTGCAGGGTGGCCATAGGTAGAGTCGGAGAGAACGGAGTTGCTGATCATTGCGAGGCGCCCGGTGTGGAAGGCAGAGCAGTAAGACGCACCTAGGAAGAGGAGAGAGGGGGGAGAGACGAGGGAGGGAGGAGGGAGAAGAAGAAAAAAGGGGGGCATAGAAAAGAGATAGAAGGGAGATAAAAAAACAAGCATCAAAAAAACATAAAAACATAGGAAACATGACAAGATGGCCTAGGCCAAACAGTCTAACGGAATCACTATGGACCCTGTCCGGGACCCCAATCCTTACGGAAGGGGGGCTCGGACCCCAGTCCAAGATCCCAATGGGGATCGGTACCCAAAATGAGAGGGTGGCCTACTGGGGGAACGTGGCCAACATGGAAAGAGGGAGAGGGGGGGCATCCGCCATCGTCCGCCGCGTCAGACGTGGGGTGGTGAGGGTGAGAGGGACAGGGAGCCGTAAAATCACTAGTGAAGCAGGTACTAAGGGCACAAGCAACGCCAGGTCTGCGGTAGGCGGGCGTCAGCATGCCAATGTCAGGAATCTTCCAGCATCTCCAGCCGGAGATGTAAAAAAATAAAAAAGAAGGAGAGGAAGAGGCTGTATAGCGAGCCTATGCACAAGAGTCCTTCAGTCTCCGACCGGAGCAGGGCCTTGTGAGGATTCAGAGATGCGCTGTCCACGTCCTCTTCTGCGGTTCCTGCGCTTGGCCGTCTGCCAAGGGCCCGAGGGTGGAAGGGAGATAGCGGGAAGAGCCGAAGAGGTCCTCCGGGAAATCCACCAGGTCCAGGTCGAGGGAAGATAAGAAGTGCGGTAGATCATCTTTCGTGCGAAGGGTCACAGTTCTGCCCTCCTTAGTGGCCTGCAGATAAAAGGGGAAACCCCATCGGTATGACAGGCCTGCTTCTTGTAAGGCTACCAGGAGAGGCCGCAGTAACCGCCGCTGCATGAGAGTGCGCCTGGAAATGTCTTGGTAAAAGGACAAGTGCGCACCGTCAAAATCATAGTGGGATTTACCCCTCATTTTTTGCATGATACGGTCCTTAAGCGTATATTTATGGAGTTTGCATATGACATCGCGCGGGTTGTTCACGTCTTGGGACGGGGGCTTGAGAGCCCTGTGCGCTCGGTCAATCTCCACCACAGCAGTGGTAGGCAGGCCCAAGATGTCTTTAAATATATCCTCCAGGGTAGGGACAATGTCCCTGGCGCTCGTCGCTTCAGGCAGGCCCCGTATCCGGATATTCGCCCTGCGACTGCGATTCTCCATGTCATCTAAATGGCACAACCGGGCCTCTATCTGGTGACTCTGAGTGGAGCATGTCTCTTGTAGCTGGGAGATGACTGGAAGCACATCCTCAAGCTTTTTTTCCAGGGTTTCCACCCTATTGCCTAGGTGGGTAGTGTCAGCCTTGAGCTGGGCCACGTCTTCCTTCAGGGCCCTCTCGACCCGATCCGCAAAGCGCTCCAAGTCTGCTTTGGTAGGGAGGGCCCAAATATGGCGTCTGATGTCCGCGTCCTCCAGAGGGTCAGGCCCCTCTGACAGGCCTAGTAGTGAGGAGGGCGAGCTTGGGGAAATCGGGGCCGTCGGGTCACTCACCAGCGACGGAGAAGGCACAGGGGAGCATGCCTGTAGCTGGGACCGAGACGTGGCGGCCTGTGAAGCCTGCGCTGCATGCTGTGATTTCCCGGCCGGCGCCATCTTGGAGGTCTCGCGGCCGCTCCTATTTGGCTCTGTGAGGAAGGAATCCAGCTGTCCCTGCTTTGTGCGGTCCACCCGGGGGGGCTGCGAGGATGCCCGGTTCTTGTATGACATCCTAGGAGGTGTTCGGCGGAGGTCCCACTCTCGTAGCTGTGATATCGTGCGGCGGTGGAACGGAGCAGCAGACACACACGTCCTCACTCCTCCATAGCCAGGACACGCCCCCATACCAATACATTTAACCTGCCTACACACCTATAATTATTTGTATATTTTCATTAAACAGACATGCAGATATGGCAAACATTCATGATAAACATACCTTTTTGTATGCATTACATGTAATAGTTCTTTCAATATTTGAGCAATAATGTTCCATTTAAGCTCATAGGCCATGCAGAGTAACCACTGGTCTGTATGATGAATTAAACAAGATCCAATACTTAGAAATGGTGATCTAAATCATACTGTTAACATTCTACACGTCAAAATACTATATAGACAGAAAATAAAACATTTGTTTTTTTCCCCTGATAATCTGAGAGCAATCAACTTGCAAGAAAAACACAAACAAGGTTGATAGTGAATAAATAGGATAGAGAATGCCCAAAGGCTATGTTTTGTATCTATACACTTTAAATCTCTAATAAAAAAAAATATAAATAAATAGGATAGAGGAAACCCTTTTTTCCCCCCTACCAGTTGTCATTGTGTTAAGTCCGCTCAGACTTCATGGGTCTATATTTTGTTTGGCTTTTTGGGGAACTTTCTAGCATCTGGAGGTCACCTGCAGGTTAATCCTTGCTGTCTTGTATTTATTAGTGTCTCCTTTGCTTCTTTGGCACCGTTTTCCTGTTATGTGCTATGTGGTTTTATTCTTGGGCCCTGCTACTGCTTCCCATGTTGGTTTTCCCGCATTGTAGACAACCATGCATTGGTGACTCAGTGGTCAACAGCACATTTCATTGGTAGAGCTCACTTTTAAAGGAAACTTGCTTACTGACACATGGTTTCTCAGAGTTTTGAGCTCATGGCTGTGACTCTTGTTGTTTCCCAGATTAACCACTATTTATTTATTATCACAGGTATTTACTGTGTAACACACCAACAGTTATGCAGTATTTTACATACTGGGTTTGATTTACTAAAGGCAAATAGACTGTACATGTTGCACTCATTTTGCTCAGGGCTTAGTGAATGTGTTGAAGCGCTGTAGATTTCCATAATCCAATCATGTGCAAGCAAAAATGCTGTTTTTTTTTATTATTATTATTTTGCTTGCACTGATTGAATATTCTTTACAAAATGAAGCTTCACCACAGTCACTAAGTTCTGGGCAAAATGAGTGCAACTGCAGTTGCAAAGTGCACAGCCTATTTGTGATTAGTAAATCAACCCGAGAGTTTTGTACATGCGTTGCTGACATTGCTTGTTCTGCCCTTTCTTAGCTAAACCTGCTATGACTTAGTGGTTTCTGAGTATTTTCCTCTTCAGTTGTGAATCATAGCTATGCTCCCTACACTTGTGTCTCAAACTTTGGCACCATCTATGAGCATTTAGGTTTGACTCTTGCAAGTTTAGTAACCATTCTCTGACTTACCCCAATTCAGGGTTCCTGTCCTGCCCAGTTTATATAAAGCTGGTACTCCGGATAACCATAGTTCAACTCTATAGAGCTACGTATGTGCATGTCTACAATTACCCTCAAAACATGACTGCTAAAGGTAAAGGGCAGAAGTGCAGCGTTAAAAAAGCACAATCTAATGTCCAAACAATATACAGTATCTCACAAAAGTAAGTACACCCCTGTAATTTTTGTAAATTGTTTATTATATCTTTGACAACACTGAAGAAATTACACTTTGGTACAATATAAAGTAGTGAGTGTACAGCTTGTACAACACATAGTGGTAGCTGCTGTTTTTTTTGTTTGGGGGTGGAACACAACCGCACCCCCCGCGACAACTCAAACCCCCCCCCCCGCTGTCTGCCAGTCAGTCCACTGGCGCGTTCACCATCTATGTGGGAGACATCTGGTATCGGCGGACATTGGAGAAGAAGCGGCAGGGATTGAGCATCTGAGGGGCGGCGGCATAGATTGGGCATCCATGCATCGACGGGGACCAGGCATCCAGGTATCGGCCAGAGGCTCTTCTCCTCCTCGCTTCTGCTGTGCGTCTCCTCCCCTTCTCCTAGGCATCCAATAGGATTGCCTGTCCTTCCAGCCAATCAGGTAAGGGGAACCGGACCTGCTTTCAAATTGCCTGGGAGGAGGATCAGTGTTGCAACAGCGAATATTCATTTGCTGTTGCAACAAACCTGGGTGGGCTCCAGACGCATCCACTGCGATCTAAGCCCACCCTATTTTGAAGCCTTTTACAGCTGCTGTAATTCATGTGCCCTTACCTCAAAGGGGCTGGACACATGAATAGGGGGTGGCCGTGGTGGCCATGGATAGTTTCATGCTGTGCATGAATCGATTCATTGCATATAGGGGGTGGCCTGGAGAGAGGGGTGGCATCCAGGCACCCCTAATGGACGGGCCTCCCCTGATAACACTGTAAATTTGCTGTCCCTTCAAAATAACTCACACAGCCATTAATGTCTAAACCGCTGGCAACAAA
This sequence comes from Rana temporaria, assembly GCF_905171775.1. NCBI lineage: Eukaryota > Metazoa > Chordata > Amphibia > Anura > Ranidae > Rana > Rana temporaria. The sequence continues at coordinate 239,313,932 of NC_053490.1, read as the reverse complement.
AGTGAGTACACCTTTAAGTGAAAAATTCACAAATTTGGCCCAAAGTGTCAAAATTTTGTTTGGCCTCCATTATTTTCCTGCACTGCCTTAACCCTCTTGAGTATGGATCTCACCAAAGCTTCACAGGTTGCCACTGGAGTCTTTTTCCACTCCTCTGTGATGACATCTTGGAGCTGGTGGATGTTAGAGACCTTGAGCTCCTCCACCTTCTGTTTGAGGATGCCCCACAGATGCTCTATAGGGTTTAGGCCTGGAGACATTCTTGGCCAGTCCATCACCTTTACCCTCAGCTTCTTTAGCAAGGCAGTGGTCCTCTTGGAGGTGTGTTTGGGGTCGTTATGTTGGAATACTGTTCTGCGGCCCAGTCTCTGAAGGGAGGGGTTCATGCTCCGCATCAGTATGTCACAGTACATGTTGGCATTCATGGTTCCCTCCATGAACTGTAGCACCCCAGTTCCAGGAGCACTCATGCAGCCCCAAACCATGAAACTCTCACCACCATGCAGGAATAGCAAAGATGTATTTCTGGACAGCTGCACTCTTGAACAATAGTTGCCTTTATTAAAAATTCGGACAGCACTACAAGCCACAGTAAACAAAAACTTGAGACAGTTGACGCGTTTCACATTATATCTGGTGTTTAGTCATAGCTATTGCATTGCCTGCACCTGAGATCTCTGTGGGGCGGATCATCACCTAGGTTCCCACCTGCAGCAGCCACCTTTCTCCACTCTCACCACCATGCTTGACTGTAGGCAAAACACACTTGTCTTTGTACTCCTCACCTGGTTGCTGCCACACACGCTTGACACCATCTGAACCAAATAAGTTTATCTTGGTCTCATCAGACCACAGGACATGGTTCCAGATATGCATGGCCTTAGTCTGCTTGTCTTCAGCAAACTGTTTGTGAGCTTTCTTGTACATCATCTTTAGAAGAGGCTTTATTCTGGGACAGCACTGACAGGCTGACCCCTTCAACCTCTGCAGCAATGCTGGCAGCACTCATACGTCTATTCCCCAAAGACAACCTCTGGATATGACGCTGAGCATGTGAACTCAACTTCTTTGGTCGACCATGGCAAGGCCTGTTCTGAGTGGAACCTGTCCTGTTAAACTACTGTATGGTCTTGTCCACCGTGCTGCAGCTCAGTTTTAGGGTCTTGCCAATCTTTTTACAGCCTAGGCCATCTTTATGTAGAGCAACAATAATTGTTTTCAGATCTTCAGAGAGTTTCTTTGCCATGAAGTGCTATGTTAAAATTCCAGTGACCAGTATGAGAGAGTGAGAGTGATAACACTAAGTTTAACTGCTTACGTACCTGGGTATTTTTTACCCTTATCACATTTAATAACATTTATTTTTCTAGAAAATTATTTAGAATCCTCAAACATTATATATTTTCTAAAAGCAGAGACCTTGGAGAATAACAATGTGGCATTTGCAATTTACAGTACATCTCACAATATGTGCTCAGCTGTTTATCAAACTTACATTTTCAGGAAAAATACACTTTAAAATATTAATATTAAATAATAATATTAAAGGTTTATTTTTTTCTAAAATAACAAGCATCTCATACTTACCTTCTCTGTGCAATTTTGTTGCACAGAGCAGCCCTTATCCTTCTTCTCTGGGCTCCTGGTTCCTTTAAATACCCCCCTCCCCCCAGAAAGCTGCTTGCTAGGGGGATAGTCATGTGAGTATACTTCCAAGCTACACCGTGTGCACCTAACACACAGAGTGGCTCAGACCCATTTCCCACTTCCTGGTCCCTTGTCACTGGATTTGACTGACAGCAGTAGGAACCAATGGCTTATGTTGCTATCAATCTACCCTGTGAGGAGGGAGAGAGGGAGAGCAGAACTGCTGCTCTGGGGCACAGCGCTGGACCAAGATCCGGCTCAGGTGTGTTTTTAGGTGGGTCTGGGGAGGGGAAGCTGCATCTAAAAGGAATGCAGAGAATGCATTAAGGTAAAGAAAAAAACATTTAGCCTATACAGCCACTTTAAAAATCAATTTTAATGCACACAAACACAAAATAATACCCAATCTTTTGGTAAAATATAAAGAATCATTTTGCATCAAGTAAATAGATTTAAAATATATCAAGATTTTAAATGGCGACAAGCTATGGTATCTAAAATTGTTGATAGGCGACACTCTAAAAGTCTTTACACATTATCAATTAATCACAAATTATGGCCCTAAAATTATTGTTCTCACTCCAATGTTTGTAGCGATACCTCACATGTGTGGCGAAATCACTGTTTACATATGCATGCCAGACAATCTAAACATTTGCATTTTCATGTATGGGTGAAGGACAGGGGGGTGCTTTTAATTTTCTAATTATTATTTTTATTCAAATGTATTATTTTTACATTTATTTTTTATTTTTAAATTAATTTAACTTTATTGCGATCATAGGAGGTTGAACATGCCCCTTTTTGATAACTTTGGGCAGTGACAGGAACTTTTTTTAAATACTGTAAAAGTGATTAAGTGGTTGTAGAGTTCATCTAAAAAATGATACCAGGATCATGGCTGCAGCTGCAATCATGATCCTGGTATAACCACGTGCCATCCAGGATGATTATATACTTACGCTGGTTAGCAAGTGGTTAAAATTAACCTTTAATTTAAAGCAAAACAAATAAAAAATCATATCTACAGTGGGAGTTTCCATATTTCTATACTGGTAGGGTTTCTTTAATTTTACTTGAGAAAAAAGTGTACTGAAAAAGATGGAAAGAACAAACACAGCAAGAATTTTGCATTAGAATATGTATTTTCCCCTAAAAGCATAAGATGAGTAACAAAATCATTGTGCGCTTTTCTAAAAGCAAGTTCAGTGGGTTTTTGAAGAGATGTGAAAGCAGATGGAAAGGGAAGGTGCTTTGAAAACCTATGCAATGGTGTTTTATTTCTCTGTGCCTAATCTTTTAAGAGATAGTCTGATAATGTTCTCTTTTTGAAACAGTTGAAAGCATAATTTTTTTCCTTATATAGAAACAGAAACAAAAATCTTGATTAATTAGGTCATGTTTAAGGATATATTCCCTCTTAGCCAGTGTCAGTTTGACGTTGCCACCAATTTTGAAATATGATTATTTAACGTTAGTATTTTTTTTTTAAACCCACTCATGGTGGATTTACAAATGTGGAGATGTCCAGACATTTTCATAAAAGAGCTGCACATCACCAACTGATTAAAAAAGTTTTTGAACCCTTAGAAATTACATGGATTTCTGCATGAATGCTTTTTACAATGTGGTCTGATATTTATCTAAATGTTAATAATTGACAATAACAATGGGGCAGATCCACAAAGAAGTTACACTGGCGTATCTATTGATACGCCGCGTAACTTCTAGTTTGCTCCGGCGTATATTTGTTTTGTATCCACAAAACAAGATACGCCTGAAGCTGTGCTAGATCCGACTGGCGTACATCTTAGTACGCCGTCGGATCTAAGGTGCATATTTCCGCTGGCCGCTAGGTGGCGTTTCCGTCGATTTCCGCGTCGAGTATGCAAATTAGCTAGATACGGCGAGCCACGAACGTACGTCCGGCCGGCACATTTTTCTACGTTGTTTCCGTAAGGCTTTTTTCGGTGTATAGTTACCCCTGCTATATGAGGCGTATCCTATGTTAAGTATGGCCGTCGTTCCCGCGTCGAATTTTGAATTTTTTACGTCGTTTGCGTAAGTCGTTCGCGAATAGGGCTTTGCGTAGAATGACGTTCACGTCGTAAGCATTGGCTTGTTGCGGGTTAATTTCGAGCATGCGCACTGGGATACCCCCACGGACGGCGCATGCGCCGTTAAAATTTTTTTTATTTTACGTTGGGTCAAGACGTATTTACATAAAACACGTCCCCATCGCATCCATTTGAATTGCGCACCCTTACTGCCAAAGTTACACTACGCCGCCGTAACTTACGGCGCAAATTCTTTGAGGATAAGGAAAATACGCTGAAAGTTACGGTGGCGTAGTGTATCAGAGATACGCTACACTGGACGCAACAATGCGCCAGGCTACGTGGATCTGGCCCAATCTGTTTATCCAGACAAAAAAAATGCATTCTTTATTTTTTATGTTTATCAAATACATTTTTTTATTATTATTATTTTTTTTATCAGCTAAAGTTTTTTTTTGTTTTTGTTTCAATATTTTTTATTGAACTTTTTATATGTAGACAAATACAACAATAATATCTAACATTGCAATAAAATAGATATTCAGATATATATTAACCACTTAAGGACCGGACCAATATGCTGCTAAATGACCCAAGGGGTTTTTACAATTCGGCACTGCGTCGCTTTAACAGACAATTGCGCGATGTGGCTCCCAAACAAAATTGGCGTCCTTTTTCCCCCACAAATAGAGCTTTCTTTTGGTGGTATTTGATTACCTCTGCGGTTTTTATTTTTTGCGCTATAAACAAAAATAGAGCGACAATTTTGAAAAAAATGCAATATTTTTTACTTTTTGCTATAATAAATAACCCCCAAAAACAAATATAATTTTTTTTTTCCTCAGTTTAGAACGATACGTATTCTTCTACCTATTTTTGGTAAAAAAAAATCACAATAAGCGTTTATCGATTGGTTTGCGCAAAATCGTGACTGCGACATTATGGCGGACACTTCGGACAATTTTGACAAATTTTTGGGACCATTGTCATTTTCACAGCAAAAAATGCATTTAAATTGCATTGTTTATTGTGAAAATGACAGTTGCAGTTTGGGAGTTAACCACAGGGGGCGCTGTAGGAGTTAGGGTTCACCTAGTGTGTGTTTACAACTGTAGGGGGGTGTGGCTGTAGGTCTGACGTCATTGATCTAGTCTCCCTATAAAAAAGATCACTCGATCGATGCAGCCGCCACAGTGAAGAACGGGGAAGCCGTGTTTACATACGGCTCTCCCCGTTCTTCAGCTCCGGGGAGCGATCGCGAGGGGGCGGCTAGAAACAAATAGCCGCGCCCTCGTCCCGGATCGCTCCTGAAGCCACGGGAACCGCCGCATGTACGGGGGGGGTCCCGATCGGACCCCCGACCCACGTCTAGGCAGGCACGTACAGGTACGTTGATGTGCCTGTCCGTGCCATTCTGCCAACGTAAATGTACATGCGGCGGTCCGGAAGTGGTGAAAGAAAAAATTGTGCTTTTGAGTTTCCTCAATAGCATTATAAATTGTCAGTAGCCATATTCAAGTCCGACTTAGAATTTAAGCATTAAGTCCAAATAAAAAACGTTTAAAACTGAAAAAAACAAAAAACAAAAAACAAAAAAATAAATCTAAATTAAGAAAGGGTGCTCTCTAACTTAAAAGAGAAACTCCAAGGGAATTCTCATAACATTAAGTAGTCGTAAGATAATTAATCCAGGGTTCCCATACTGTATTAAACCAAGCAATCTTGTCGTCTTTAAGAGCCGATAATCGTCCATTAATCATTATCCAAGACAGCTTGGTTTTCAATAGATAAAATGGAATTGTAGGGGGTGTTCCAGGATTTGGCAATGGATATTCTAGCTGCAATAAATATAAAAGTAATTAGTCTTTTCATTTGTTTCGACGTTCCCTCTACTTGGCGTCCCAATAATGCATTCAGTGGCGATTTTGTGAGGTTCACATGGGTTAAGGAATATATAAAATTATAGGTACGTATCCAGAATTTACTCACTTTTTGGCAGGTCCACCAAATGTGGTACATGGTTCCTTTAGTATAACATCCTCTAAAGCAATGTGGTGATGCTCCTTGGACAAAAGAAGCTACTCGGACTGGAACCATGTACCACCTCAACAAGACCTTATAATTTGCTTCTATTAAAGATGTGTTAATGATCGATTTAGAAGCATTTAGGACTAATTTGCTCCATTCTTCAATTTCCATAGAAGAACCAATATCCTGTTCCCACTGTTGCATGTAAAATAGTTTTTGGGGGTTCAAGGATAGGATACCATAGATCAATGATATATGGCTTGAATGTCTATCGAGAGACCTACAAAGATTCTCCATAGGAGTGAACGTCGATAAATAAGAAATGTGGTTTCATTTCATTAAGACATTTTCTATGAGAGTATAGCGGTAGCATTCCGAATCAGGCAAACTAAATTGTTTCTGTAGGGTTGATTTTGATTATTTAAATATAAACAGTTTATGCTAAAGTGACTTGTATAATCTTCTATAGCAGCAGCAACCTCTACCAAATAATCCATTAAGCTGTTCAAACGTAAACAATGTTTAGAGGGAATTTTAGACCATTCCTGGTTATGCAACTTCTCATTCTAAGGTGAGACTATCCAGAAAATAAAAATGTTTTATTCCCTGTTTTTATTTATTTCTATGTTTTTGGTTGATTGTCTTGTTGTATCACCCAGATTTTGTGAAGCTTCAGCTGTTTTCCAGACATGGCACAATGCTTTAATGCTATTATTCTACTATAATGCAATATGTCCTGGCCCAGGCAGAAAAAGCACCAAAAAGCATTTGGTGTTGGTGGACAGTGCTTTTACTCCAAACAAAGCATTAAAATTTCAGCCAAAGAGTTAAATTTTTCTCCTATCCATCCACAGAACAGTGTTACTGCATTGTGGAACATCCACTACATAGTCTTTTGTAAGCTTGAGACATGCAGCAGATAAATGTTTTTCAATTTTTTTTTTACAAATAAATGTGTGAAAAGTGTGGCATGCCTTTGTATTCTTCCCATCAGGAGTCAATACTTGTAGAACCATCTTTCTCTGCAATTACAGCTGCAAGTCATTTTGTATATGTCTCTACCAGCTTTGCACATCTAGAGGGTGAAATTTTTGCCCATTCTTCTTTGCAAAATAACTCAAACTCTGTTAGATTGGATGGCGAGCGTCTGAATAGAAATTTTCAAGTCTTGCAACAAATTCTCAATTGGATTTAGGTCTGGAATCTGGCTGGGCCATTCTTTTTTTTATATATATATATATAATAATAATTTTCTTAGCGTCAATTTCTGTTTTAAAAAGAAAAACAAACAAAAAAAACACAAACTACATTCATAATCAACTTAAAAATGTCATATACAAAGAGAGAGATAAGAAAAAAAAAGGCCCAACATAATTATAGTCCTAACTATATTTCTACTAAATATGCAATTATGTATATATCATCTATTCCATACTTATATAGGTGCCATATGTTTCTCTCTTTTGCCCTCTTACCCCCCCCCCCCCAACCCCCATCATTTCATCAGATTATGTACATAATTATCTCTACATTTTTTTGCTCTACCCTTCCCTGCTTATCCTTCTCCACTCATTCTGTAAGTGGTGAAAGATCTTTTCACTCCTTTTCATCTAATGCAATAGTAAAGGAATCATACTGGGTATCATTAACCACGGATTCCATATTTTATGAATATTTTTTTTATCAGGCCCTTGTTCTGATACACCCGCAGATCCGTTAATAGAGTATCATTAACCTGTGTCCGCCATTCCTCATATGTATGAATACCCCGGAATATTGAATATTGAAGATGTGGGTTAGAGAGTGTAGAATAGAGCCAGAGGGTGAATGTAGCATTTGCGAGGGAACAGGATCCAGAGGGTAGGTGGTAAGATGGACATTAGCAAGTAATTTAGAGACCTTGTCTATAGTGGTGGGGTTGAAAGAGGGAAGTAATGATTGTACCTGTGGGCATGAGGTGTATAGCATAGATCAGGGGTGGCAAACACAAGGCCCGCGGGCCGAATCCGGCCCGCCAAGCCTTGTCATGTGGCCCACCAGCCACCACCGCTTGTTCCAGGCCCGCGGGCCAGTGCCGCCAGCTCTGTGGCCTGTTGATGATCAGGCCGCACAGCGGGAGGTAAGTGGTGCCCGCGGCCTGGACAGCGGTAACACAGGTTGCGGCCGCCACTCACCTACCGCCATGCGGCTGTGCCTGTGTCATCTCCGGGCTCCGGCGCAGCTATGTTAGCGGCTGATTGGCTAAGCTATGTGTCTCTCACACACAGCTCAGCCTCGGACGCTGCTCCTCCTCTTCCCGCCTCTTTGCGCTGTCTGGCCCGCCCACACCCCCTGTGTCTTCCCTGCCCACACATCCCCGGGAAAATGTGAAGAGTAAACACACGTTTAAAAGCTGCAGGCAGCCCGCCCCTGACCCTCTATCCTGGGGTGAGTAAGCTCACCCTCTCCCACCTCCCAGTGTAAATATAAAACGAATTGAAGGGGTGCTCTGTGGACTCTGATGCAAGAGGGGGCTTTGGTGGGCAGAGCCCCCCTTACATCAGAGTTCCCATTTACATCCGAGTCCACAGCATTACAAGGGGGTCTGTGCAGACTCTGATGTAATGGGGCTCTGTGCGGACTCTGATGTAATGGGGCTCTGTGCGGACTCTGATGTAATGGGGCTCTGTGCGGACTCTGATGTAATGGGGCTCTGTGCGGACTCTGATGTAATGGGGCTCTGTGCGGACTCTGATGTAATGGGGCTCTGTGCGGACTCTGATGTAATGGGGCTCTGTGCGGACTCTGATGTAATGGGGCTCTGTGCGGACTCTGATGTAATGGGGCTCTGTGCGGACTCTGATGTAATGGGGCTCTGTGCGGACTCTGATGTAATGGGGCTCTGTGCAGACTCTGATGTAATGGGGCTCTGTGCAGACTCTGATGTAATGGGGCTCTGTGCGGACTCTGATGTAATGGGGCTCTGTGCGGACTCTGATGTAATGGGGCTCTGTGCGGACTCTGATGTAATGGGGCTCTGTGCGGACTCTGATGTAATGGGGCTCTGTGCGGACTCTGATGTAATGGGGCTCTGTGCGGACTCTGATGTAATGGGGCTCTGTGCGGACTCTGATGTAATGGGGCTCTGTGCGGACTCTGATGTAATGGGGCTCTGTGCGGACTCTGATGTAATGGGGCTCTGTGCGGACTCTGATGTAATGGGGCTCTGTGCGGACTCTGATGTAATGGGGGTCTGTGCGGACTCTGATGTAATGGTGCTCTGTGTGGACTCTGATGTAATGGTGCTCTGTGCGGACTCTGATGTAATGGTGCTCTGTGCGGACTCTGATATAATGGTGCTCTGTGCGGACTCTGCACTGTGTATGTAGCGCACCCCTGAATCCTTGCACTGTGTAAATAGCGCACCCCTGAATCCCTGCACTGTGCACATAGCGCAATCCTGACGTAAACCTGAACTCTGCATTCTGTACGTAGTGCGACCCATATACAACTGGCCCTTTGAGGGCAACCACACTGCTGATGCGGCCCTCGACAAAATTGAGTTTGACACCCCTGGCATAGATGGTATCAGAACAGTAGGCATCTCCTTGCGAATTGTTTCAATCTTCTTTTTGAAGTAATTGGCGATCTCCTGGGCAGTGAGTGAGTTAGTGGGTGGAGGCAGTGGGGGACGAAGTAGAGAGTTGAAGGTAGAGAAAAGTTGACGGGGACGGGATGATACGTTTTTAATGATGAAATAGGTCTGCTTGGCAGTGAGGAGGCTGGAATTGTATATTTGGAGGGCAGTTTGGACCGTTCTCATCAGATGGAACGATCGTGTGTACGCAGCCTTAGAGATATCACAAGGAAATCTTCAAAGCAAAAAAAGGGCATCTTTCAAAGGTTCTCGCAAAAGCCTGGAATCGCCCCCGAGAGCTATTCAACATAGTCTCTCAAACTATGAACCCAGCCTGCCTAGAGGCTCCAAAAAATGAAACACAAGAGTTTTGCAACGAATTATCAGATTTTTTCATTAATAAAATTAAAACTATTTGTGAAACAATTCAGCAAAAACAAACCACCAACTTCACCCCCACTCAAAAAGAAAATACAAACACTCTTCAATCAACAAAATTTATATTAGAGCCAATCTCCATCAATACCACTAAAAATATCATCGGAAGTCTCCGAGATAGTACATCTGTTATGTATCACGTACCTGGTAGCCAGAGCCCGATGGTAGGAGGAGGCCTCTCTTACAGCTCCGGCTCGTGAGCTGCCGGATTGGGGACAGCAGACTCAGGAGCCTGGCGGGGTAGGAGTGCCGGCGTGCTGGGTAGGTGAAGCAGGTGCTGACTTCCTCTGGAAGGGTAGACAGGTAGATGATTGGATCAATGACAGCAGACGGAAGCAGAGTCAGGTAAGCCGGGTCACAACAGATGGTTCAGGTAATCAGATGCAGCAGGCAGAAGAGTAATCAGGGTACAAGCAGGAAGGTCTGGCAACGGTAGGTCAATCTGAAGAGGTGGTCAATGGAAGCCGGGGTCAGGATCGGAGAGGTACGGATGGTCAAACAAGCCGGGTCACAAGTTCAATCAGAAGTTCAAATCAGGTAAGCAGGTTCTCAGGTTCAAGTTCAATCAGGGACTGCAGATCAGACAGCAACTTGCAGGAAGCAAGGACTAAGCTTTTAAAGGCGTTTTGGCGCCAAGGAGGGTTCACGTGCACGCGCGCGCTCCCGCCGCTGACGCACGCGCAGGTCCCGCTGATGCACGCCGCTGTCTCAGCCCAATGCTGGGCTGACGATTTTGGAAGGTGAGTCCCTGACATTGCCCCCCCCAAGGGGCAACCTCCGGATGCCCAGTCGGGCCACTTTGTCAGGGTGAGCGAGAAAAAATGCACGTATTAGTCTTTTGGCATGGATATTACCTTCGGGTTCCCAGGAATTGTCTTCTGGTCCATAACCTTTCCACTTGATCAGGAATTGGTTTTGTCCTTGTCTTTTCCTACAATCCAGGACAGTCTCTACCACGAATTCCTCGTTGCCATCGACATGGATCGGTTCGGGAGGTTTGGACCCCCTATTAGGAAAAGGATCCGGAACTGCGGGTTTTAACAAAGAGACATGGAACACAGGATGCACTTTAAGAGAATCAGATAAGGATAGTTCATATGAAACTGTATTGATCTTTCTCTTGACCGGAAAGGGTCCCAAAAATTTTGGTCCCAATTTCTTGGACGGACAGGCTAGTTTAAGATTGTTCGTAGAAAGCCATACCTGGTCTCCTGGTCTCAGATCTAGCTCACCTCTCCTTTTTCTGTCAAAGAACCTCTTACTGTCAGCCTGGGCCTTGGTCACCGTCTCCCGTAACAGTTGGTTATTGCGGTTGAGGAACTCCATAGTGCTCTGTACAGCCGGAACTGAGGACTCTGAAAGAAAGTCTGGTAAAAAGGTTAAGTTGAAACCATAATTGGCAAAAAAGGGAGATTGCCCCGTAGCAGAATGACTGGCGTTATTGTACGCAAATTCTGCTAGGGGTAACAGAGACACCCAGTCATCTTGGGAGAACGTTGTAAAACACCTGATGTACTGTTCCAAAGTCTGATTGGTTCTTTCAGTTTGCCCATTGGTCTGAGGATGATAGGCCGAGGATAGAGCAAGTTCAATCTGTAGCGTCTTGCAGAGAGCTTTCCAGAACCGAGAGGTAAATTGAACTCCTCTATCTGACACGATGTTGGAGGGCACCCCATGTAGTCTGACGATTTCTTTAATGAATACACGAGCAGTCTCAATGGCAGAAGGTGTATTCTTTAAAGGAAGAAAATGGGCCATTTTGGTCAAACGGTCCACAATCACAAAAATGACAGAACAACCCTCAGAGCAGGGAAGTTCTACAATAAAATCCATGGCGATCATTTTCCATGGTCGATCGGGCACAGGTAGTGGTTTCAGTAGCCCCCAAGCTTGGTTTCGGGTTGTCTTGTTCCGGTTACAGATAGGGCAAGATCTGATATAGGACTTGCAAAAATCCTCCAAGCCGGGCCACCAGAAGGTGCGGCGTACTAGTTCCAGGGTTTTGCGAACCCCAAAATGTCCTGCCAGTGGGTGATCATGCAGATGTTTTAAAACTTCGACTCGGGTCTTTTCAGGTACAAAAATTTGGCTTCCTTTCCAAAATAATCCATCTCTGGACTCTAGAGAAATATTGGGAGGTTTTGAAGATTCAGAAGACGCTCCTCTAAGTAATGATATAAGATCGGCATGTAATAGCAGAAAGCTGTTTTCTGGAAGAATGGTGTCAGGGGTAGAGGTGTCCTTTGGGTTGTCAAACATTCGGGACAGAGCGTCTGGCTTGACATTCTTTGATCCAGGACGGTAGGTGATGTGGAAACAGAAACGGGAGAAGAAGAGAGCCCAGCGGGCCTGTCGAGGTTTCAATCGTTTAGCAGTTCTTAAATATTCTAGGTTTTTGTGGTCCGTATAAATTAGCACTGGATGTGCAGCACCTTCCAACAGGTATCTCCACTCTTCTAATGCGGCCTTGATGGCCAATAATTCACGATCACCTACGTCGTAATTTCTCTCCGCAGGGGAGAGTTTTCGGGAGAAAAAACCCACCGGGTGTACCAAGTCCTTGTTCCCAAGTCGTTGAGATATAACGGCCCCTACAGCGACTTCAGAAGCATCCACCTCAAGGAGAAAAGGTAGAACCGGGTTGGGGTGACTGAGGATCGGAGCAGAAGTGAAGAGTCCCTTCAAGGTGTCAAAGGCCTTCTGAGCCTCGGAGTTCCAGTGGAAACGGAAATTTTGTCTGGTGAGCTGTGTAATGGGAGCAACGATGGAAGAAAAACCTTTAATAAAGCGTCTATAGAAATTTGCGAATCCTATAAATCTTTGTACCCCCTTTTTATCTAGAGGTACTGGCCAGTCCAGAATGGCAGACACTTTCTTTGGGTCCATCTCGATTCCCGTCGGGGAGATCACCAGACCCAGGAACTGAATGGTGTGTAACTCAAATTCGCATTTTTCTGCCTTTGCGTATAAGCCATGCAGGCGGAGCCGGTTTAAAACTCTGCAGACATGCTCCCGATGTTTGTCTAACGAGCCAGAGAAAACCAGTATATCATCCAGGTAGACGATGACGAAGATGTCTAAAAAGTCTCTAAACACGTCGTTGACAAAATGCTGAAAGGTAGCAGGAGCGTTGCATAACCCAAAAGGCATGACGAGGTACTCGTAGTGGCCATACCGAGTGCGAAAGGCAGTTTTCCACTCATCACCGTCTCTGATGCGAATTAAATTATAAGCCCCCCTCAGGTCCAGCTTGGTGAAAATAGTGGCGGATCTTAGTTTTTGGAATAATTCAGGTATTAGGGGCAACGGGTATCGGTTTTTAACCGTGATGTTGTTGAGTTCCCGATAGTCGATGCATGGGCGAAGGGTTTGATCCTTTTTGGCAACAAAAAATATTCCAGCACCCGCCGGTGAGGTGGACGGCCGAATGAACCCCTTGTTTAGGTTTTCGTCAATATAAATTTTCAGAGCATCTTGTTCTTTCTCGGATAATGGAAAGATGCGCCCAAAAGGGATCTCAGCCCCAGGAAGCAGTTCTATCGGGCAGTCATAAGGACGGTGAGGTGGTAGGGAGTCGGCCCCCTTTTTGCTGAACACATCGAGGAACTCGTGATAATGTTCCGGGACGGACTGGAGTAAACTGGGATCAGTGTTCAGGCATAGCAGAGTGGGAGAAAAACTAGGTACTTTAGGTAAACAATATTCTTGACAGTACCGAGAAGGAAATCGTAAAGTTCCAGAGGACCAATCAACCTGAGGGTTATGAATCCGGAGCCAGGGAATGCCAAGAATCACAGGAAATAGAGGAGAGGAGATCACATCCAAAATTAATAATTCTTTATGATCAGCGGAAGTAGTAGCAGGTAGAGGAAGGGTTTCTTGTGTTACTTGTCCTGATTTAATGTGGGATCCATCAGCTAGAATAACGGAAAGTCTGAAGTTCTTTCTTCGAAGAGGAATATTATGTAGGTTGGCAAAGGCGGCATCAATGAAGCAGCTGCAGGCCCCGGAGTCAATAATTGCGTTGACCGGAATCGTTCTTCCTTGGAGCTGTAAAGACAGAGAGAGAGCAAGGTGGTTTGTATTGACTGGGAGAGCGGAAACGTTGAGAGAAACAGAGGAACGGCACTTACGCATCTTGGTGGGGCAGTTGGCGACATAATGACCGGGCTCACCGCAGTATAGGCATAGATTCAGTTGACGACGGCGTGCTCGTTCTTCTGGAGGCAATGTGGGTCGCATGACTCCGAGTTGCATAGGCTCAGAAGTATCTGGAGGAGAGCTAGCAGGACTTGGGCAGACAGGTGGTTGATATCGGGATGCAGGCATGGGTGCTTTGGTAGTGACCCAAACTGGACGACTTAGATGAGAAGAACGTTCGGCCCGTCGTTCTCGTAGACGTCGATCAATCTGAATAGCCTTGTCGATCAAATCTTCTAAGGTATCAGGAACCCCGATGCGAGCCAGTTCATCTTTTAAGGCCTCTGAAAGTCCCAGGCGGAACTGGTGTCGCAGAGCTGCGCTGTTCCACTGGGTGTCCGCACTCCAGCGGCGAAAGTCCGCGACATAATCCTCCACTGCTCGGCGGCCTTGTTGAAGTGCGAGCAGGGCGGCCTCGGCAGTGGTAGTCCGCTGAGGATCATCATACATTTGTGCCATGACCCGAAAAAAGGCTAGTAAAGTCTCTGTGTTGGTGCCATTTTCTTCCAATAATCGGTGTGCCCAGGCTAGGGGCTCTCCTTGAAGAAGAGAAACCACGAATCCCACTTTAGTGGCTTCTAGGGAAAAAGTCCTTGGTTGAAGGGCAAAATATAATTGACAGGCATTACGGAAATCCCGGAATTTGGAACGATCCCCGGTGAATCGCTCTGGCATCGGAACTCTGGGTTCGGGCGGTAGCATTACTACGGATGGAGCAGAGGCCGATTGAGATGATCTGGCAGCGGATGTAGGAGCTGCGTCTCCGGATAGGTTCTGTACTTGACCTTCCAGTCGCATGTAGCCGTCCTGTAGGTTCTTTACAGCTTGTGTGAGGGATGCGAGGTGTTTACAAATCTCCTCCATGGCCGGGGCCACTCCTGAAGGCTCTGTCATGGCTGTCTGATACTGTTATGTATCACGTACCTGGTAGCCAGAGCCCGATGGTAGGAGGAGGCCTCTCTTACAGCTCCGGCTTGTGAGCTGCCGGATTGGGGACAGCAGACTCAGGAGCCTGGCGGGGTAGGAGTGCCGGCGTGCTGGGTAGGTGAAGCAGGTGCTGACTTCCTCTGGAAGGGTAGACAGGTAGATGATTGGATCAATGACAGCAGACGGAAGCAGAGTCAGGTAAGCCGGGTCACAACAGATGGTTCAGGTAATCAGATGCAGCAGGCAGAAGAGTAATCAGGGTACAAGCAGGAAGGTCTGGCAACGGTAGGTCAATCTGAAGAGGTGGTCAATGGAAGCCGGGGTCAGGATCGGAGAGGTACGGATGGTCAAACAAGCCGGGTCACAAGTTCAATCAGAAGTTCAAATCAGGTAAGCAGGTTCTCAGGTTCAAGTTCAATCAGGGACTGCAGATCAGACAGCAACTTGCAGGAAGCAAGGACTGAGCTTTTAAAGGCGTTTTGGCGCCAAGGAGGGTTCACGTGCACGCGCGCGCTCCCGCTGCGCACGTGCGCGCACGCGCCGCTGACGCACGCGCACGTCCCGCTGATGCACGCCGCTGTCTCAGCCCAATGCTGGGCTGACGATTTTGGAAGGTGAGTCCCTGACAACATCTCTCAATGACATCATTCCCACAAAAGTGGTGAAAGAATGTGCCGATATTTTGACACCCGCAATCACTCACCTTATAAACCAACCATGTAAAGAAGGCATAGTTCCAACCCCCTTAAAGCAAGGCATAATTAAACCCCTTCTAAAAAAAAAAAAACTTAGACCCAAAAGACCCAAACAATCGGCGACCGATAACCTCCCTCAACATCTTTTCCAAGGTTATGGAAAAAGCAGTAGTACAACAACTACAACACCATTTAGACACCCACAAACTCCTAGAGCCACTACAATCGGGTTTTCGTCCTGGTCACGGAACGGAAACAGCGCTTCTCAAAATATAGGATGACGCCCTCGAAGCAGCAGACGATGGAGAATCTTGTCTCCTGATACTGCTGGACCTTAGTGCTGCCTTTGATACAGTAGACCACAAACTGTTGCTAACTCGCCTCACAGAGGTAGCTGGAGTGGCAGACTCGGATCTACCATGGTTTTCATCATTCCTGGAAAATCTAGCCCAGATAGTGAAACTAGGACCTTACACATCTGAATCTCGTAGTGTGTCTTGCGGAGTCCCCCAGGGATCTCCCCTATCGCCCATGATATTCAACATTTACCTCTGCCCACTCCTAAAAATTATTAGTAATCAAGACCTTCTCTATCACTCCTCCACGGACGACACGCAACTTTATTTTTGTATCAGCGACAAAAAGAACCAATACCCCGTATTAGAACAATGCCTCACTCAGACAGACAACTGGATGACGGAGAGTCACCTCAAACTCAATAGAGCAAAAAACAGAACCTTAACTCCATGCAAACCGAAGGAAACTGGCCAGGACTACCTGGACACCACCACCCATCCTGGGACAAACCATCATCCCAAGCACGAAAGTCAAAAGTCTCTGAGTCATTTTTGACTCGGACATGACAATGGATGCACAAATAGGATCAGTAATTAGCGGATCCCACCATCTTCTACGTCTCCTACGAAGAGTTCTTCCCTTCATCCCGAAAGAAGACACAGCAGTAGTGGTAGGGTCAATAATTAACTCCAGGTTAGATTATGCAAATGCCCTCTACCTCGGACTCCCAAAATACCAGCTTGCCCATCTCCAAGTCGTCCAAAACATGGCGGCTCGACTAGTAACAGCAAAAAAACCCTGGGAATCAATCACCCAGTCCCTGAGATCCATCCATTGGCTGCCCATAAAGGACCGAGTTACTTTCAAGGCCTTACGCCTGACACACAAATGTGTACACGGAAGCGCGCCCCTATATTTAAGTGAGGAAATAAAACACCAAAACCCCAATCGAGTTCTTCGATCAACTAACCAAAAATTACTACAAATCCCTAAAGCCCGGTATAAGACCAAAGGAGAACGTCGTTTTGCAGTCCAAGGACCTCGACTGTGGAACGCTTACCAACTAATATCCGAACGGAAATTGATCACATGACCTTCAGAAAAAAACTCAAGACCCACTTATTCTGAGGGTTAAACAGAAGGAAAATGGATGCCAAGCGCCTTGAGGCGATTTAGTTCACATTTGTAGCGCTATATAAGTTACTCACTTACTCACTAATTAGGGAGGTAATAAAAATGACAGAGCAAAATTCTCACTTAAGAAACAGACTTACAAGTGGACAGCTAATAGAGATAAGAAAAGGCCATAATTTAGAGGTAAGGCATAGGGAGGAAACAAAAACAAAACAAGGTATGTGGACAGTCTACAGATTGTTAACCCCCTCAGTGGTATTCCCGAGTATGGCTCGGGGTGCAATTTCAGCACCAAAAGCGGTACCCCCGAGCCATAATCGCCTTGCAGTGTCCACAGGCAGAGTTTACTTACCTTGTCCCTTTATCCTGCGATGCCTCCCCACTGTGTGATCGAGCTGTGTCCTCCTCACTCGATTCACAGTGCCCATGTGCCGCCGAGCTCTGTTCCCTGCTACGTTACGACGCACGGGGGCGGAGACCGGCGTCAAATTCAAAAAAAGAAAATACACAAATACACAGCCCCTTTGTCCCTAGTGGTCTGCCCAGTGTCCTACATGCACTTGTATATAATAAAAACTGTTCTTTCTGCCTGGAAACTGGAGATTGTCCATAGCAACCAAAAAGTGTCCCTTTACATCAAAAGTGGTTTTAGACCAGCTAGAAAACAGCGATAATAAATTAAAATCACTTGCAGAATTGAGCAATAGCGATTTGTGGGGAAATTCATCATCAAACAATAAAAGTAATGACAGCGACAATTCTGCAACTGAGCAAATTTCAGTGTTTTTGATTTGATTACATTATTGAATCATTTTTATTATAATTACATTATTATTTGTTATAATTATTTATAGTTATTTATTATATTATAATTTATGATTTTGTTTTTCAAACTTTATCATACTCGGGATGTCTACTAGTCTCTTGTTTGGACAGATTTAAGTGAGTTATTCCTAATGCCCCGTACACACGATCACTTTTCATCATGAAAAAAAACGACGTGTTTCCAACTTCATCATAAAAAACGACGTTGCCCACACACCATCGTTTTTGAAAAATGATGAACAAAGCGCAGTGACGTACAACACGTACAACGGCACTCTAAAGGGGAAGTTCTATTCGCCTTTGGGCTGCTTTTAGCTGGTTACTTGTTATTAAAAGACAATTCGAGCTTTTTTGTCTGTTACAGCGTGATGAATTTACTTACTCCATTATGAATGGTAGTTTTACCTGAACGAGCGTTCCCGTCTCATAACTTGCTTCTGGGGATGCGCGGGTTTAAAACGTCGTTTTAGCCCACACACGATAATTTTTTAGAACACAAAAAATGACATTTTCAAAAATGACATAAAAATTGAAGCATGTTCAAATGTTTTCTTTTTTAGTTTTTCAGAAGACGGAAAACGATGTGAAGCCCACACACGATCATTTTAAATGACGTTTTTAAAAATGTCATTTTATTTCATGACAAAAAGGGATCGTGTG
The DNA here is from genome assembly GCF_905171775.1 of Rana temporaria. NCBI lineage: Eukaryota > Metazoa > Chordata > Amphibia > Anura > Ranidae > Rana > Rana temporaria. Next base: position 239,295,408 of record NC_053490.1, on the reverse strand, counting down.
TACGCGGCATTAGAATTACAGGCCTACAATATAAAACGCCAAATTTCCATGCAAAATTATGGTACCGCTTTCAGCACCTAAAATCTGACATAATCATACCACCAGGGAGGTTAAGCAAAGGCATAAGGAAAAAACTTTTCATTATTGCAATTAAATTTGGAGTTGCATCAGTGCGAACATACCAGCAATTTAGACTAAGACCCTCTTTCACACTGAGGAGTTTTTCAGGCGGTACAGCGCTAAAAATAGCACTGCTATACCGCCTGAAAAACTCCTGCACTGCATACTCAATGTGAAAGCCCTGAGGCGATGCGCTGGCAGGAGAGAAAAAAATCTCCTGCCAGCAGCATCTTTGGAGCGGTGAGAGGAGCGGTGTGTATACCGCTCCTTCACCGCTCCTTCCCATTTAAAACAATGGGAAACCGCGGCAACACCGCCCGCAATGCACCTCTGCAGGGGCGCATTGCGGGCGGTATTAACACTTTATCGGCCGCTAGCGGGGGTTAATACCGCACTGCTAGCGGCCGAATCCCGCGGCAAATCCGACGGTATAGCACTGCTATTTTTAGCAGCGCTATACCGCCACTGTGCCTCCCGCCCCAGTGTGAAAGGGGCCTAAGGGGTAATAAACACTTTTCAGTTTTCAATTCTGGGTGGATGGCAGACAGCTGCGAACATACCAGCAATTTAGACTAAGGGGAAATAAACACTTTTCAGTTTTAAATGTGGGTGGATGGCTAATTTATTTTCCCTTAGTCTAAATTGCTGGTTCGCAGCGAACCAGCAATTTAGACTAAGGGAAAATAAATTATTTTCAGTTTTCAATTCTTAGATGGCAGACAGCTGCGAACATACCTGTGAAGAGACAGAGAAGAAATCTTCAGACAAGTGCAGAGTCAGAAGTGCTTCCACCCCATCTGCAAACGTGCCACCCCTTGGTGTGTGTATATACACACACCCCTATGTATCACCTCAGAAGTCCCAGTATATTCCTAACCTATAAAAAAAATCAGGACATATGCATCAATGAATGTGATTGCATAACGGAGCCAATTCCAGAAAGGAAACAAAAGTCTATCCTTTCAGTGTATGTGTTTGGGGGACGGGGAGAAATAGCCTCTTGCACTTACCTTAGCCTAGGTTCACACTATAGCGATGCAGGAACAAGCACAATTCCAGCGCTGGTTGCTGCAGTTCACACTGCCCTCTGCAAACTGCTGCGGGTGTCATTACATTGTTAATGACACCCGCAGATCAGTTTACAGATTGCAGTGAAAACTGTGAACTCGCACAGGACTCAGAACGCATGGGTGAGATCCCATGCGATCAGCTTCCAGTGCGGGGAAAATAAAAGTCCCTGCGAATCCATAGCTCCCAACTGTCCCTGATTTTGAGGGACTGTCCCTGATTTGGAGCAATGTCCCTCTGTCCCTATTTCCTCCTCATTTGTCCCTCATTTTGGTCTGATCTATATAGTTGTATATAAAATGCACGTTTTATCTTTCAAAAAGTGTTTCCCACTTTCATCCAATTTCTAAATTGTCGCATTTGTAGATTTTAAGAGCCAATATAAAGGAAAAAAAAGTCCCTTGTGGTTTTAATTAACCTTTTTTGGGATTAATTCTCCTTTAAGGGGGGGTGGCAGGGGGCGTGTTCTATACCTACATACATTTGTTAGTAGGTGTCTATCATTCCCATTTAAAAATGTTGGGAGGTATGCGAATCCAATGCGAGTTCAGCCATATAACTGTATGGCTGAATTTGCATTACACAGACATCACATGCAATCGACATCGCAGTGCAGGTGCGAATCACATGCGATGTCTATGTTTGCACAAATGTGAACCTGGGCTTATTCCATGTAACAGCCAGCTCCAGTGCTCTCTTCCTTCACACAAAGCCTTGACATCATCACATACCGTAGAGAGACATTAACCCTGTATGGTATGATGAGGAGGCTGGAGTATGACCACAGTCAGTCAGTAACTTACACAGAAGCTGAGGGGAACAAGTCACAGCAGTGGAGGAAGCCTGCAGGAATAAGGTAAAGTTGACTACACACAAGTAGAGATTTGTCCAGGTCAGCTGGGGCTGGCTGAATTTCAGTTCGTGTGTAGTCCTTCATGTTAGACAGAAGCCGATCATTAGATCAGCTTCGGCTACGACTACTGGAAAACTCTGTTCAATCAGTGGCTTGCAGCCAATACAGAATACATGAATCCGTGTATTCTGACAGTGGGGAGTCCCCACTGTCAGAATACAATGTTCCATCAGGGGGATTCCTGTATCCAAATGGCTTGTGTAGATGGAAGAACCTGTCAGCTAGCAATCTGAACAAAACAAACCTGTGCACCTGTTCCAACTTAAAGTGGAGTTCCACCCAAAAATTTTACTTATGCTGCGTACACACGATCAGAAATTCCGTCAAGAAAACCAAGGATTTTTTTCAGACAAAATTTTGGCTCAAAGCCATCACTAGTGTTGAGCAGAATACGCCATATTCGATTTCGCGATATATCTCGAATATATAGTCGAATATTCGAGATATATTCGCTAAATTCGAATATTCGTGATATTTTATCGAAATGAAATGATTGCGAATTTTCGCTATTGCGAATGCGAAAATAATTGCGAATTTTCGATAACTGCGGTAGGAGCACTCTGATTGGCTCAGAATATTCGTGATATTTTACAATACAAAATAATTGCGAATATTCGGCAAATGCGGAAGGAGCACTCTGATTGGCTCAGAATATTCTTGATATTTTACAATACAAAATAATTGCGAATATTCGGCAAATGCGGAAGGAGCACTCTGATTGGCTCAGAATATTCTTGATATTTTACAATACAAAATAATTGCGAATATTCGGCAAATGCGGAAGGAGCACTCTGATTGGCTCAGAATATTCTTGATATTTTACAATACAAAATAATTGCGAATATTCGGCAAATGCGGAAGGAGCACTCTGATTGGCTCAGAATATTCTTGATATTTTACAATACAAAATAATTGCGAATATTCGGCAAATGCGGAAGGAGCACTCTGATTGGCTCAGAATATTCTTGATATTTTACAATACAAAATAATTGTGAATATTCGGCAAATGCGGAAGGAGCACTCTGATTGGCTCAGAATATTCTTGATATTTTACAATACAAAATAATTGCGAATATTCGGCAAATGCGGAAGGAGCACTCTGATTGGCTCAGAATATTCTTGATATTTTACAATAGAAAATAAAAAGTGTTTTGCATTGGTGGTGATTCTTTACTCTATCCATCTGTCACAGCCGTTTGTCAATCAAACACCTTGAAGATTGAACACGTTCATGCTGCATGCTTTGGACTTTTTTCACTTCACATATCAAAGACATTTTTATGAAAGATTATTTTTCTATTATTGGGACTATATTTCTTTATATATTTGTTTCACTGTGTATTTCACAAGTTATTTGCGCTTGCTTATTTTATAATTTGCCCACATGTCTTGTCACTAGACATATTTTTTATTCTTGTAGAGCGACTCCATTTTCTGTCTTGTATTAATTTATGTTGTATAACATTTTTGAGTTGCTGCTGTATTCTCCCCTTTTTTTAAGGTATGCGCAATTTTTTCCTTCTTACAAAAAAAAAAAATATCAAACATACAAATATTTATAACAGAAACATACACAAAGCCCCCCCCCTTTTGCATCAGAGACAATCAGAGTTCTCCTACCACAGTTATCGAAAATTCGCAATCATTTTCGCATTAGCAAAAATTCGCAATTTTTTTTTTTTTTATATTCGGCAACATAAAAGGATCGCCTCAGCTTAGCTACTCGGCCCAGGGTCTCTAATCATACCAGCAATGCTTTTAGACGTCGATAGGATGTGATCTGTTTTAAAAATAAAATTGAAAAAATGCGAATATTCGGAATTGCGAATATTCATTGCGAAATTCGGAATATATCGCGAATACTCGAATATGCCATATTCGAGCCGAATATTCGCAATACGAATATTCGTGAGCAACACTAGCCATCACTGCCTAGCAGGGGCTAGTTGCCACGTTGCGATACTTGGCGACTGGGAGAAGCCTGCAGGACCTCAAGTCCACGATAGGCATCTCCCCCAGGCTCTGGGGATCATTATCCCAGAAACCTGTTCTGCCATCATACAAGTCATGCAGATATACTATATTAGGGTAAGTTTTCTCCTTTAACATCACATTCTATGTATTTAATGTTTATTTTTCTGGTTTGACTCCACAGTTTCCTTCCATGCATACCAGTTTGCCCAGCGGTGGGACTTCCCGAACTGCGGAGGGGCAATAGACGGGAAGCACGTCCGCATCGTGCCACCACCCCATTCGGGGTCGTACTATAAACGTTTTAATAGTATTCTGTTAATGGCGGTGGTATCGGCACAATATGAATTTATGTATGTGGACGTCGGGAAGAATGGTCGGATGTCGGATGGTGGCATTACAAACATTTTTATACTCTCCCCAAAACATCAATCATGTTTTTAATTTGTTGGTCAAAACAATTGAGTTTGTGCCTTATAATATCGATTTCATGACTCATGACCATGAGATCCTGGATTATGATTTGTTTGTACCACTTGAGAAAGGAGGAGATTTTTCTTCAACAAGCAGCACATGACCTAAAAAATTTAAATCAAAAACATTTCTTAAAGTGGAGTTTCCATCAAAAATATAAGTTTGCTTTATATTGTAGCTTAGACCTGAAAAAAAAAAAGATTTTACTTACCTTGAAATGCCTGTTGCTATGCGGTCCCGCAAAATTTGCCTTCCTATTCACCGAGGATCCTGACGTCAGCTCCCTCGACTCCTCTCGTTGCTAATGCTCCTGAGAAAATAATGACACATGATGCTGTGCGCCTCCCCTGTGCAAGAATCGCGGGACGGTGTTTTGTCATCCCCACTATTCCCGGAAGCAACTGCTTGTGGGCTTCACAATGCCCACAAGCAAAATGAGAACGCTCTGCAGACCAAGATATAAAGTGTTCCTTTAGAAGAACTCGGCGGAACAGCGGGACATTTTAAAATAGTAAGTGACACTATAGAGACATATAGAACGAGAGATGAAAGCAGATGTTTTGAAAATTTGAAAAATGTGATGGGAACCCCGCTTTAATAAATATGCATGCATGCATCTATTCTGTGAATATGTGGTGTATGACACTGACCTGTTGTGGTGACACTTTCGCACAATTCCTCCACATCTCCTTCCTCCACGTCTCCTTCCTCCACACTCTGAGGTTGGGGTTCTCTCTGGTCCCCTTGTTTCTGAGGTTGGGGTTCCCTCTGTTCTTTCCGAGGTGTGGGGTTCCTGGGCTCCTCATATTGGTGTCCTCTGAGTCTTCGCTCCCCTATGAGAATGAAATAAAAGGTATACTTAGCACACACATGAGGGCAGAAATAGGAATATGCTTGGAAGTTGGGTTCAATTGTCTGTTCCAAGATGAACACATGAGATTTTTTGATTTTTACAAAGCTGGAATAATTACCTTTTTTGGCCAAGTTACACACATTGAGACACCCCAAGTATCCACTGTAGCACCTGTGTGGAACACCCTAAAAAGGTTGTTCTGGTGTCCCACACAGGTGCTCCAGAGTCCAGCTGTGGAAACAGCTGCTGAGTGTCCTCTCCTTTACACTGAATCTAGTTTGTATTTCACATTCTATTTACAAATACATCATCTAGACAACAATGTTTTGAAACGTTGCTTTAATACAAATAGGCATGACCAAATGTGGTTTACCTGTATCTGCTCAAAACATTGTATTTTGGACGAAGGATGTTTACAACGAACAATTATACTTTGGTCACTAACCTGAAAGTTTCCATTTTAAAATGTCCAACCAGTCAATCAAAGCACATGGAGCAACATGCAAGTATAATAAGCAAATTAATAATAAAACACAGGAGAAATACTTTCTTTTTGCAAGCATTTTTTTTATCTTCCTGAACTGCTCTGGCTCTCTCAACTTCAGGTCAGACCACCTTTTTCTGAGCTGTTCTGTGGATCTCCGGACCCCAAAGTTCTCGTACAGAGTCCTCAACACTTCTCATTAGTTTGGCCTTCCTAAAATCAGGATTGGTGTACGGCCTATGTTTCCCATCATAATCTCTACAACGCAAGATGTACACCATCTCCGCCATTTGTGCAGAGGACATATTACTGGCCTTGTATCTTCTTCTCCTGGATCGGGATGTTTCCACCTCCGGACTTTCCTCGTCAGAACTTAAAACAACCCGCATCTGCTTTGACTCTGCCATGTCCCGCACCTGCTTTGACTCTGCCATATCCCACACCTGCTTTGACTCCACCATGTCCTGCACCTGCTTTGACTGCCATATCCCGCACCTGCTTTGACTCCACCATGTCCTGCATCTGCTTTGACTCCACCATGTCCCGCACCTTCTTTGACTCCGCCATGTCGTCGTCTCCCACTGCACCCTGAACAAGAAGGGACGGATAATATTCTAAAAAGACCGTCATGGGCGGGCGATGCAGGCGGAGTTTCACGCATGCGCAGGGTAAATAATGATAAGACGCATGTGTCGTAACTACGTTCTGTGTGTGGAGTAAGGAGGATCAGCAGTCCCGAACGTCAGAAACAAAGGTAAAAATGAAACTTGGGCCATCAGTGGCCTATACTCACTCATGATTAAAGGCCTATATTGGGATAAGATTAGGACAGTTTATAGGCTGACCCTAGTGTTTTTGTCTTGTGTTTTATCTTGCAGAATGTCTGCATTCATTGACAAATATAGGAAGCTCAACATTTTGTGGGAGGTAAAACACAGTTTGTACTACAACCTTGATGCAAGGAGGGCAACAAAGGAGACAGTTGTTGAATATATGAAGACCTGGATCCCAGAGATAACCTATACCATGTTGAATAATAAAATCAATAATGTAAGAAATATCTACAAGAAGCAGAACAAATAAGTCCTCAAATCACAGAGATCACAGAGATCAGGAGCAGCAGCAGACAAAGTGTATGTACCCAAGCTGTAGTACTACAAACACTTGCATTTTCTGGACGACCAGATTGAAGCCAGGGAATCACTTTCAAGCCTTCCCTCCAGCCTTCCCTCCACCCTTCCCTCCACCCCTGCAAAGGGTGACAAGGAGCTACCTGACCTGGATGAGCCATATCTGCACATCTTTAGCCAAGTATTTTACAACATATTTATTGTCCTAGAATTTTTTTGGGGAACTAGATGTTATTTTTCCCAAATTAAGAATTAAAAAAAAAACATATCAATAGACAGTAGTGGTCAGAAATGATTGGGACAAGAATGAAAACTGCTGGGGTCAGAATGATTGTCTTTTATAATTTCTTAACATTCAATTTGCAACAGTCATGAGCTGAAAATTGTGTGTGATTGATGAACCAAAAATTAAAAATATGTCCCTTTTTTATACACAGGATGAGGTCAGCCAGGAGGACGAGGCTTGTGGATTGTAACAGCCAGGAGGAGGCAGGGGTAAGTGGCAGCCAGAAGGTGGCTGGGCCAAGTGGCAGTCAGCAGGTCACAGGTGCCTCCCCTCCATGTTCGACCAAAAAGGGCCAGGAAGAGGAGTCAGGTGGAGGTGGAATCTCTGAGGATAATAAAGGACGCAGCCAAAATCATGAGAACCCCCCTCAACCCTGTAGAGGCCTATGCCTCTTATCTGGTCAATAGGCTCCAGAATATTGAGGAGGGACAACGTACCCTCTCTGAGGAGCTGATTTCCAGTGTTCTTCACAGGGTGGTAAGGGGCTAGCTGAAAGAGACCACCCATCTGTATGATCTCGGCCATCCTTCTTCTCCTCCTCCTCCTGTCACATTTTCACCACCAGAGCCACAGCCTGCAAGGGGGTGTGGAGGGAGTCGTGGAAGGAACTCTGCAGGGAAGCGTGGAGGGAAGGCTGCAAGGAAGACCAGAAAGTGATTCCCTGGCTTCAGTCTGCTCTCCCAGGCTGTTGTAGTACCACAGCTTGGGGACATATATGACATCTGCTGATGCTCCTGATTTCTGTGATTTAGGGAAGAGATTGTGCTCCCTATTCTATGGACTCCTCAAGATATTTAATTTTATTTACAACATACTTTTGAGGTCTTCCTTTTGGGGTCCAAAGGCTGCGTAAATTCAACAAACGTCTCCATTACAAAATACAAATATTAATGAGATCACAAGAAACTATAAAGAAATAAGTTTGTCAGAACTCTGTGTGAATATCAGAAGCGAAAAATAAAATTTGTTCTAGCATTAGAAAGAAGAAAAGAATGTGCTACATTAAACAATGCAATAATTTGCAGCATGACGAATGTGCTATCTCCATTACGAACTCTAGTTTTACCAGAACGAGCACTCCCATCTCCTAATTTTAGGATTTTTCTCAGACGGAGTTCCATACAGACGATCGGAATTTCCTATCGCTTTTTTTCCCCATCGGAAAAATGTAAAACATGTTGTATTTTTTTACTTTGATGGAAAAAAAGTCTGATAGGGCCTACACACAATCGGAATTTCCAATTGAAAAAAGTCCATCAGACTTTTTTCATCGGAAAATCTGATCGTGTGTACGCAGCATAAGACTCTGATCCTTATCTGGCTTGGGTACTACTATAATACTAGCATCATTCATAGATTCTTGGGCCCGGATTCAGATACAATTGTGTATCTATCGGCGGACGTAACATATCTCAGATACATTACGCCGCCGTAACTTAGGGCGCAAGTTCCGTATTCAGAAAGAACTTGCGCCCTAAGTTACGGCGGCATAGTGTAAATGTGTCGGCGTAAGCCCGCCTAATTCAAATGTGGATGATGTGGGCGTGTTTTATTTAAATTACTTGTGACCCCCATGTATTTGAAGTTTTTTACAAACGGCGTCGTCAATGAACGTTTCCAAGTGCGCATGCTCCAAATTACGCCGCAAATTGTCAATGCTTTCAACGTGAACATAACTTACGTACAGCCCTATTCGCGAACGACTTACGTAAAAGACGACGCTGTGTGTTTCCGGCGTCCATACCTAACATGACTTACCCCTGCTATATGAGGGGTAACTTTACGCCGGAAAAAAGCCTTATGCAAACTACGTAAAAAATGCGCCAGGCGGACGTACGTTTCTGAATCGGCGTATCTACCTAATTTGCATATTCCTAGCGTAAATCTACGGAAGCGCCACCTAGCAGCCAGCGTAAATATGCAGCCTAAGATACAACGGTGTAAGAGACTTACGCCGGTCGGATCTTAGGGAAATCTATGCGTAACTGATTCTACGAATCAGGCGCATATATACGACCCTGCACACTCAGAGTTACAAAGGCGTATCCGGAGATACGCCGTCGTAACTCATCTCTGAATCCGGGCCCTGGAGTTTAAAAGAATCAAACGCCTGATTAAGTTCATTCAGCAATTCTGGCAGTAATATTTCTCCATATATCTTATATATTTCCGGCCTTCCCATTAGGAGATGCTGAAGCTGCTTTAATTAACTCCTCCAGTGTTAGTGGGGAACTAAGTCTTTTTCTAGCATCGCTAGAAATTAAAGGCATTTTCATGGGAGCTAGAAAGTCTCCAAGTTGGTCCCTTTTTATAGAAGACCTTACTCTCATAAGTCATCGTAAAATGTCCAGAAAGAGGATATAATATCCTCTTGATTATGAGAAAGGTCTCCTGTTGACATACGTACGGAGGGAATATAATTAGAATGAGTGAGATTTAGCAGTCATTTCTAGCATTTTCCCATTTCATTCTCCTTTCTCATAATACCTACAACTTTGTAAAAAATTGCGCTCAGCCATTTCCAAAACGTTCCTTTTATATAGTAATTGTGTATCTTTCCAAATAGAATGATTAGCGTAGGGTTCTGAATATTGAAATTCTTTTTGTTGCACCTCTCCTACAAGATGACTCAATCCCCTTTACACACTAGTTTTTAAATCTACTAATAGTCTGTATCAATAATCCTCTTAGAAAAGCCTTCATAGTATCCTATACCACCTGAGAGGTGGTAGATTCAGTTAGATTTGATACGTGGTTGAATTTTTTTTTTTTTTTAAAGATGGTAAAATTGGTGAGTGATCTGAAATATACCTTGCTAGGTATTGCAAGTCAGAAATATATGGGAGAGTTAAATTCATACCCAGAACTAAATCAATCCTGGATAGTGATGTATAAGTAGAAGAACACCATGAATTGACATGGGTCATGGGGTTAAATAACAACCCTCCATATAGCATATAAACCCAAGTTTCTGCAAGTGTCTATCAAAGGTGGTTTCTATCCATGGGCCTGCTGAAAAATGATCCATACCCAGATTACAAACTTCATTAAAATGTCCCATTATCAATAATGGTATACCGGTATACTCTGCCAAGAACATGTTAATTTTCCAATCCATGTGCCATTCTAACACATAAATATGCTTTGATCCAAACCATTACATTGTAGCTCTGACTGTATGTTTAGGGTTGTTTTCCTGGTGGAAGATGAAACTCTGCCCCAGTCTCAAGTCTTTTGCAGACTCTAACAGGTTTTCTTCTAAGTTTGCCCTGTATTTGGCTCTATTTACCTTACCATCAACTCTGACCAGCTTCCCTGTCCCTGCTGAAGAAGAGCATCTCCACAACATGATGCTGCCACCACCATGTTTCACGATAAGGATGGTGTGTTCAGTGTGATATGCAGTGTTTGTTTTCCGCCACACATAGCATTTTGTTTTTAGGCCAAATAGTTAAATTTTGGTCTCATCTGATTAGATCACCTTCTTCCAAATGTTTGCTGTGTCTCCCATATGGCTTCTCGCAAACTGCACTTCTCTGATTAATGCTCTCCTTGCCTGGCCTCTCAGTTTAGGTGGATGGCCATGTCTTGGTAGGTTTGCAGTTGTGCCACACGCTTTCTATTTTCAGATATTTATTTGTAAAAAAATATGAAAACCATTTATCATCTTCCTTCCACTTCACAAGTACGTGCCACTTTGTGTTGGTCCATCACATAAAATCTTAATAAAATTACGTATTTGGTTGTAAAATTACAAAATGTGGAAAATTTCACGGGTTTGAATGCTTTTTACTGTACAGGCTGACAATCCATACACTAAGGCCCTGTACACACGATCATTCTAAACCGAAGAGAACGGACTGAAGTTCAGTTTCATCGGTCCAAACTGGCCGTGTGTGGGCCCCATCAGTCAGTTATCCTTCGGTCCAAAAATTTAGAACTTGCTTTAAAATTGAACTGATGGACGCCTAACTGATAGGTCAAAACCGATGGTTAGTACGTAAAAGCATCGGCTCAAAACCCGTGCATGCTCAGAATCAAGTCGACGCAGGATTGGAAGCATTGAACTTCGTTTTTTTCAGCACGACGTTGTGTTTTACGTCACCGCGTTGGACTCGATCGGTTTTTTAACTGATGGTGTGTAGGCACATCAGACCATCAGTCAGCTTCATCGGTTAACCGATGAGAACGGTCCTTCAGTCCGTTCTCATCGGTTTAGACTGATCGTGTGTACAAGGCCTTACTCTTTATTATATCCTAGGCTTGAATATACCAGTAGGATTATTGGCTCCAAACCAAAACTACCTATGTGTATCTAAAGGTAAATTCATAAGACTATAAGCTCCTTTCAATAAAAGCACTGTGGAATATCTCAGTATTACATAATGAGTAAATTAAATAAAATTTTTATGATTGAACTTGATTTGAATAGATTTCATATCAAACCTGAAAAAGGTGTCATATATAAACTGTTATGTGTTGTAAAAATTCACAGAAGAACAAGGTCACAATCTTCATGCAAAGCATACTTGCTCTGTCCTTTTCTATAAAATTATGCAGCACTGTCTACCAAATGTTTACAACTAATTAGAACAAACTAACTAGACCTTTACCTAGCAGAGGGAGAACTAGCTCCTTTGTTCAGTGATTTGTTTTATATGAGCTAGGGCCAATGGTGTTAACATCAAAAGCCTCTAGTTTGCTGCTTTATTACTGCAATTTCAACAATTTCTGAAAGATTGATGTTCCACATTAAAGTGTAATTAAGGGCAAAACAAAATTTCCATATATGATACAGTCTGTCAAACACATTGAAACAGTGTTTTTTTCTTAATACTTAGCAATATCGTTTTATTACCTGATGTTTGTCTGTGGATCTGCTATTTTTCCACTTGCTGCAATGGACCAAGCTGTCCAGCAAAAGTGGCAGTTACAGGGTTAAAACATATTATATTACACTGGTAGAAGTGTTACAAATGGTCACCTTTTATTTAGATCGCCTCCCCCACAAAAGAACCCTGTTGTAACTGCTTTTTGAAACTGTTAGCTGGACTTGAGCTTTAGGCTAGGTTGTGGGTCCACACCTGTTCCCGCAGCTGCAACCACTCGCACAGAAAGGCTCATTAATCCTAATGGCACGCCACTGGGATTTGCACTGCACTTGCAGTTCCCATGTGGGCTGCGGTTTCAAAAATGGGGAAGGGACATTTTTCCTGCGTTTCAGGAGGTACAGCAGCACATTTAAAAAATTATGCTCCAGTGCTTACGTCAAAATGTGACTCGTGGAGCCGCATTAGTGTAAACCTAGCCTTGAAGAACTAAACCTATTGATTTGCTAGTTTAAAAAAACAGTTACATTCCTGGCATGTGAAGGGAATCTAACTGTCATTGGTTGATCTCTGGACTATGTAAACAGAATGCAGCGTGGTGTACCAGTGGGAAGAAATCACACAGAGACCCAGAGTAGTGCAAAAGTATATTAATGTCAAGTTCCAGCAAACAGTAACAGGGTCTATTAGGCATACGCACAACTGTTCAGCTCCACTTACGTAGAACTACTGAAAATGTCCTTGATCATTTTGGATGATGCCTACTACATCTGCAGAGAGGACCGAGAATGCGTCTGGACTGGTCCACACCCAAGAGAGACCTCTGCTAGCATTGAGTAAGCATAGTCCCTGCACTGTCCCTACCTCTCCATAATCTCTCTAGTGCTAAGCACTCTCCCTGATAGATGGGAACCTGTCCCTGCACTAGCCACTGTACAAAAATGTGCCAACCCAGGGAATCAGTGCCTTAAAAAAGCACTGCCCTCACAAAAGATGGCCACGGAAGTCAGCCAGGGGAGCAGCGTCCAATCAGACAGCCTCTCACCTTCCTTCCCCTTCTGTATTACGGCTGTGATCTGGCATCATCTACAGATGGGAGAATGGAATGCACCTGCCTACAACCAAACCGTAAAATCATCAAATGGCTGGTGTCCTAATTGATTACATGTGCAGCATCATGGCAGCTGAATATCAAACAGAAGCCAAGATGGCAGCTTCCTTGGCTAAAAGCAATAGAAGAGTTTAGTTCCGCTTCAGACATTTTAGCACTAAAAATAGCGCCTGTAAAGCGCCTGAAAAGAGCCTCTCATGCCTCCACAGTGTGAAAGCCCATATAATACATATACTATTAACATTTTTATAGAACCCTTTGTGGATGTCTAGCTGTGTCATCATTGACTCCCCCTGGAGATTTGCACCTTTCCTGCAGACCTCTACATTCTGACCTGTATGGGCATTGCTCCCACAGTTCCCGAGCTAGACGTTCTTGGTAAACTCTTGGTCCTCAACAGCACATGTGATCAGTCTGAGTTGATCTGTAATTTAACACTTGAAAGACACTGTTTTAATTTTTATATTTTTTTGTTGTCAATACATGATTTCATGATTTTTTAGCTATATTGTTGTTTGTTTATATGTTTCTTGTAGATATTTGGATTGAACCCTCTCCTGAGGAAGTGAACTTTCGTGAAACACGTAGAGCTACATGTATTTTTATGTTCATCATGTATCCATACCATTGTGTTTTGTCTTTTTTCAAATCAGTTCTTACAAATTCACCACCCCGTGAGTGCTATGGTTCAACTGTACCATTAATGCATGTATTTATTTGATCAACTGTTTCAACCATGCAACATCTCCTGCCGATTAGGTTATACAATAACATTTCTGTTCTTTATGCATCTATTTTATGTTGTACATAAATGTATATATACCATATTTATATATATTATACTTGTGACTGGTCCATCGCTTATTTAAAGCCCCAAATCTCACACTTATGTTCTGCTACAAATAAGGATAGAGGCACATTATTATATGAGCCTCATTTAAAGTCGTAAATAGGTAAAGAGTTATTTTTTTCTCTGGCGCGTATGATGTCAGAGCTGTTTGATGTTTTTGTACATACTATACAAAAAAAAGCATAACCCTCCAAAGCATCATAAAATGAGCACTACAATTCTGTCTGATTGTTCAATGACAACCAAACTATGCCTTGACGCAGAACCATGCTATACTTTGAATGCTCCTCTGAACTGCTAGGGGGTGACAGTTGTGAATTTGTAGAGTTTTCGGGTGTAAATCCCTATTTATCCAGCAGTTAGAATAGGCCCTAGTTTAGGGACATTATTGCATCTCATGTTTTTTTTATCTTGCACAGGGTTATGCGTTACTGTTCTATCCAAAACAAGGACCTCATTGTGTGACATAGTTTTGACCAGGGCTTTTTTTCAGGGGGAACTTGGAGGAACTTAGTTCCACCACCTCTGGCTCAGACCCTTTGGTGCCTGCTGACCACAATCACTTGTAAACACAGAAGTCTGGTTTCTGTGTTTACAAGTGACAGCTTTGTAACCCCCTGAACTCTGCACTCTGTATGTAATGCAATTATGGTATTTAATGCCCCCTTAAGGCCCTTCTACGGTTTGTGAAATCTAAACGGGTCGTGGTTGAGTTCCTGCACCTATTTTCTGAGAAAAAAAGCTCTGGTTTTGACATTGCATGGATGTATGCCTACAGCTCCAGTTTGTTTAAAGGGGGCTTGTGCTGACTGCACATTTAGAATTACAGTTAAGCATATTACTGTTATTCATAAGATATATCTTTGAATCACATTACACAACACCTCTACATGCAGTTTCATGTACAGCCTCAGCGACCTGCACCTGGCTGTCAAAAGTCTTTATGTGTGCATTAATCCTGTTTCTGAAGATCCACTTTAGCATGTGAAATTACCCTTCTCAACAAAAAAAGAAAATTCAAATGCTTCATTTTCTGGTATTGACAGTTTATATAATTCACTAGCAGTCATGGGGTTAAATATAGAGCTGCATTCTACTACAAGTCAAAATTGTACGGAATGCCTGCTTTAGTTCTGTCATTAGAAAACATATGTGCCATGAGTGAAGCAAGTTCGTTTGTCTGCAGCGCATGTGCTATATTCTATCATATAAACTTGAACCAATCCACTACTGACATCTAAGTGTCCTTATTGTTGCACCTGTCACAGATACACATAAAGGCGTTCATCCAGAGTCTTCCTATGAAGTAGGTGAGATCACTAGGCTGATCACTAATAAATGAAAAATATCTGCTAGCTGGGTTGCCTGTTATATTACTTTTTGAAAAGTAATCAGTTACAGATTACTGGCTCAGAAAATAGTCATGGGATCGGCCAGATGGCCCAGTGGTTAGTCTCCAATTGCAGCTGAGCAAGAGGCCTGACTGGCTTTGATTCACTGCTTAGCCTGCTGTTTCAAGCTCTCTCCAGGGCTGAGGGGGATGTTTAATTAGATATGATGTCCCAGAAGTGCAGCCAGTGATAGGGATGATGGAGAAGCTAGGCTCACATGCTGCACTTGTCTTTTTGCAATGTAACTAATCCTAACAGAGACATCTTTCTATACCTCTTCATTTCCCACGCCACACTTGCATGCTAAAATGGAGTATCTGCAGATGGCATGAGAACAGAAAAAAAAAATCATCAAAGACAATCACAAGTATGGCTTTTAACCACTTGCCCCCTTAATGACCAGGCCATTTTTTGTGATACGGCACTGCGTCGCTTTAACTGACAATTGCGCCGTCATGCGACCTTGTACACAAACAAAATTGATGTCCTTTTTCCCACAAATAAAGATTTATTTTGGCGGTATTTGATCACCTCTGCGTTTTGAATTTGTTGTGTTATAAACAAAAAAAGCAACAATTTTGAATTTTTATTTTATTTTTTACTTTTTGCTATAATAAATAAATAAATGCCTTCATCTGTTTAGGCCAATATGTATTCCTCTACATATTTTTGGTTAAAAAAATTGCAATAAGCGTATATTGATTGGTTTGCGCAAAAGTTATAGCATCTACAAAATAGGGGATATATTTATGGCATTTTTGTTATTTATTTTTTTGTTAGTAATGGCGGTGATCAGCATTTTTTAGCGGGACTACTACAGATCGGACTTTTGACACTTTTTTGAGACCATTGACATTTATACAGCGATCAGAGCTAAAAATAGTCACTGATTACTGTATAAATGTCACTGGAAGGGAAGGAGTTAACACTAGGGGGTGATCAAGGGGTTTAGTGTTCCCTAGGGAGGTGTTTTTAACTGTGGGGGGGGGACAGGGAGTAGAGAGTGATCGCTGTTCCTGATCACTAGGAACAGCAGATCTCTCTCTACTTCCCTGACAGAATGGGGATCTGTATTTACATTGACAGATCCCTGTTCTGGCTCTCTGAGGAGCGATCACAGGTTGTCAGCGGACATTGCAGCCATCGGTCACATGCATCTGCCCCGGCGTTGCGCCCCTTATAGCTCTTAAAGCAGCCAGCGTACAGCTACAGCAATTCTCACAGCCGTGACAACCTGCCACAGTATAATGATGGCGGCTGGTCGGCAAGCAGTTAATATCATAGATCTCTCATTGTCAATACTGTATGCAATGCTACACGAGTACATTAAAGAAAGTGAACTTTAGGATTTAAGTGAAGTAAAATTGTTAATAAAAAAGGGTTTTGTAACTGATTGCTGTAATATGCAACTTTTCCCCATGCGATGTGGGGTTTTAAAATCTGAGGAAATGTTGGTTTATACTTAGCATTAGGTTTTATTTTAGTGGGCCCTGCCAATGTACTTTTGCTGCCTGTGTGTAAGTAGGTGCTTAAGATATTACTGTGTTGCCTGTCTTAATTATTTATTTGGATAGGTGTATTTTCTTATGTATTATTTGCACTATTTTGTTTATGCTGCCCAGCAGAAGTTGTGCTGCCAGAGAGGTAAGAGTGGTGTCCATCCTTTTTTCATAGAGGGCTCCTCCATCCACTGCCGGGGGAGAGCAGCACTTAGGTGCCCTTGCCCCTGAGGCGTTACACGCCCTGGGGGTATGTCTTTCCTCCGGCAGTGGTGATCTTATTCCTCCCTATAACTGACAGACTCCCTGTCTGTCAGTTCCCATTAATTTTTGGCATAGTGAACATCCTTGCCCTTTCTTTAGGAGTTTTAAGGATTTTTTAGATCTGTCCTGGTCTCCCTCTCCTTCCCTTCGGGTTAGGAAATGTGTAGAGACACCCTGGCCCCTCCCCCATCCCCTTCTATTTTTTTTTTATTGCTCTGTTTTTGGATTGGATGTCAGTGGCTGGCGCCGTCCCCTCTGGGTGTGTGTTTGGGCCCCCTCTGTCACTGTGCATTTCTCTGCAGGTGACGGAGGTTTGAATGGCCTGTCACCTTCTGTGCAGACACCATTGCGTTTGTTTGCATGGTGTGTGACGCAGCGGATAGGCGCCTGCGGTCGCTTTGTGTATGATGCACCTGACCTGCGACACCAGTTGCCGGATTCGTCGCGCTGGAGTCACGTGACGCACGGCGCGTCAATGTGATTACCAGCGCGATGTCTCCGTGTCCTGCACGTCCAGCTTTGCAGCAAGGAGGACGCGATGGCGTATTCCATATATGCCTACCGCCTCCTCCCATAATTATATTTAATTAGAGGACACCTGCATTATTGAAGGGGAGGGCAGTTACCTCCAGGGGCCAATGGTCATTCCCTAGGTGAGTATTAAAGGAAGTCAGGGGGGCAGTTTCAGCATCCACATTCCTCCCATCTCCTGCTGGAGTGGGAGGCTATTTGGTGTTTGGTCTCATTTGACCCTGGACTCCCTATTGGAATTCCGGTCTATCCCTATTTGAGTTTTGTCAACAGGAGCGGTGAGTATACTCTAAGGCTGCTCCTCCTTTTTATCCTATTGTCCTGTAATTTTTGAGAAGTGACAATTTAATGACACTCTTTCTGTATATATTTGACCCCCCCGTAGTTGGGATCGCCCTTGCTATATTGTTGGTTGCTGACCGAATAGTGGATTTTACTATCTATCATCCACCCCCCATGGTTCTGGAGCCCTCTTGAATGAAGAAGCCCTCTAGGGCATTGGATACATCACTTGGTCCGGCCACCCTTGGTTTTGGTGCGCCCACAGCTCCCTGGGGATAATTTAGGTGCTCCTTGTCTGGGAGAAGGTGAGTCCCTTCCCTTTTTCCCCCCTCATGTCCACATGCTGCAATGTCTGTGCCTGACCACAAGAGTTATTCTGTTGTTTTCTTTATTTTGTATTTTTCATGTTTCAGAAAAAATTCTACTGCTTATTTTCCCTGAAGAAGGATGTACAATTAACATTTGAAACGACCATCCATGCCCTTAGCTTTGTCCTGGGGTATACGATGATCTATAGCAGTATTTTTTATAGTCTGATATTTTTATCTGAATATTGATATGTTATTGTGACCTATTTATGCTTATTGACATTTTTGTAATAAATTTATATTTTTATGACCTAGTTGTCATTACATAAGCCAAATCTTTTCAGAGAGGTAAGAGTTTGCCTTGCTGTTCAGGCTTTCCCGAGCTTTTCTAAGAAGCACTGGACAAAGCAACAAAAAAAAAGATGTAATAAACCACTTTGCTACTTACCCACCCCTTGTGGGAACCCAGTTGGGGTTCCAGGGGATATTTACTCCGCTAAATGGACTTTTTCACACTTAATAAGTTACTTTATGGGATAGAAGGTGGCACTATGGACATTACTATAGAGCAGAGACAATTAGAGGACACTTAGAGGAGCATGTACAGGAATGTTTGGAGGATGTTGCTGAGAACTGTTCACCTGTTATATTTAACTCCTTCAAAAAACATATGGTTAAGCTAATCCGCCTAGTCTAAAGTCACTAAAGGGGTACATGCATGGAGTATTAAAGAAACAGGCTTGGAAGGGGCTGAAGAGGAGTCAGTGTGAACACATTACAAAGGTCTAATCTGCAGTGGATGGAGAAGAGACTATGTGGTCATTACTAGGAGCATCCGGATTAATGATGGGTGATTAAGCAATTAGCCAGCGGGAGTTGTAGTTACATTGCATGGGTGACAGAGGACCCTGGTAGTGAGGGGTTTGTGAGCTTGGCTCCCTCCTTAACGTCCCACGAAAGAAAGAAGGTTACCGCTCCAGGTGGATTGTGTTAGGATGATCAGTATGGTCTTAGGAAATCAAGGGTGCTGGCAATGCACAAGGCAACAAATGGAAAAAGAAAATAAGGACAGCAGCACTGCAAAAAACCTTGGTTGTCTTTATTTAAAAAAGGAAAAATGCACTACAAGTCACAGCACACTACATGGGAGTAAACGTCCCACGTCCTTAACGTCCCACTTACAGAAACCAATATCGCGGCACAGGCCATCTCATGTACCTAGTCTAAAGGAAGAGGAGAAGAGAGTGAGAGGCCTCAGGAATGAAGAAGTTCGGGAGCATGTGAAGAGATGATCTCCTATGTCAGGGAGAGGTCCCACAGTGTCACTGTGAGTGTGCTCCACTGTACGCACTCAGAATTGCTGCATCCATTGGGAGAAGTTATGGGAAGTGAAACATACACAAAGGGTTAACTGTACATGAGGAACCCAGTCACTTCTAAGTTAGATTGCTGCCTTAATGCTTATTTCACATAACCGCAGCCTCAACCTGCATAGGCATTAGCGAGTGTTGTACTGTGATTGTACCAGAGTCTGTACCAGTGTGCTTGCTTCTAATTCGGAGCACTGCCTTAACAATGATTTCATGCGCCGACAGCTTCCACTTGTAGATGCAGGCATTAGTTAGCGCTACTAGTGAGTCCCCTATAGGGCACATTAAGCCCCAGCCACATGTGTACCACTGGTAAAAGTGTGGGGATTCCCTACTTAGAAAACTATCTCCAGAACCCCATTGGAAGATTTCTCCTTATTAAAGAGGAGTTCCACCCAAAAATGGAACTTCCTCTTAACCCACTCCTCTCCCCCTTACATGCCACATTTGGCATGTAATTTTTTTGGGGGGGAGTGGGTGCTTCAGGAGAAGGGGACTTCCTGTCCCACTTCTTCCTTCCGCCGAGGGGCTGCAAAGGCGATACGTCATATCGCCTTTTGGCAGCCCCTCCCTGTAGGCGATCGCCTGGGACATGTGACAGGTCCCAGGCGATCGCCTGTCCAATCAAACAGCGCAGCGCCGGGCCGCGTCGCGCGCATGCGCAGTGCCGCTCGCGCATGCACAGTGGGTGCCGGCCGTGAAGCTGAAAGCACAGTGACAATGAAGATGCCGGCCGGGGAGGGGGGGAGAGGAGCGGACCGTCCCTTAAAACGCTGGAGCAGGTAAGTGTCAGTTTATTAAAAGCCAGCAGCTACACTTTTTGTAGCTGCTGACTTTTAATAAACTTAAAAAATGGGTGGAAAACCCCTTTAATTCTTCTGGGGTCAGCTCGAAAATTTGGTATTTCCCCTCTCAGTAAAAATGGTCAAAAACTGAGCTGCAAATCTCCCCAGTGGTGACACAGACAGCAATTAAAATCTGGCAGAGTGTCTAAATCTTCCCAACTCCCAAAAAAGTTTTTTCCTAGGGATACTCCTTAATAATGTATACAAGCAATTTTGCAATTTTCCTTGCAACCGTTTCTTATAGCAAGGCCTAAAAATACTTCTGCAATTGGTTGTTGAGGTCTGTGTCTAGCTTAAGTGTTTTTTATATACAAAGCCAGGCATCTAAGTGCACCCTTTTCAGGCGTGTAAAAAAAGCACAAAGTAAGCACCTTCTTTTCCTTCCCATGCATATAAGGAGTAAGAATTCCCAGATCTCTGTAAGCCTTGCAATATCAGTGCAGCTGTAAATACAAAGAACGTAGAAGGAAAAGTGGGACTTTAAATGAGGCTTGGCATAGGCAACTGATGATGAATGGAATAAAACAGAATTCATAAGATTTATTTTAATAATCATGTTGAACATGCCATATTTATAGAAAAACTATTGAATCAATACATTAGTGGTCATAATGACTTTCACATAAAATATATAGGCTCATATGGTACAAATATTCACAGGATTATTAAAGCGTTAAAAACACTTGTTGAAATATATAAGAAAAATTGATAGGGAAAAAATTCGTAGATAACTCATCTAACATGAACAATGTATAAATACGCTTGCTTAGATCCAGGCTTGACTTGACATTTTTGGATGGTAACTCAACACGTTTCATAGCTTTTCACTATTCATCAGGAGTTTTGTGGCATGTTAGTACGAAAAAATGGAATTAACAATTAGTATCCTCTAGAGGAAAAGGGGGACTTTAAATGAGGCTTGGCATAGGCAACTGATGATGAATGGAATATAATAAACAGAATAAGATTTATTTTTATAATCACGTTGAACATGCCATATTTAAAAAAAAGAAACAATTGAATCAATCAACAATAAATTAGTGGTCATAATGACTTGCACATATAATATGTAGGCTCATGTGGTACAAATATTCAGTACACATGATTAAAGGATCACTAAATATATTTTTTTAAATAACAATCATGTTATACTTACCTCCACCGTGCATCTCGTTTTGCACAGAGTGGCCCGAACCTGGTCTTCTGGGGTCCCTCGGCGGCTGTCTTGGCTCCCCCCACAAGGACTCAACCCCTTCATGCGAGTGAGCTTTCATGGTGTTGAGTTCTTGCGGGCGCGCTCCCGTGATAGAGCCGGAGGCTATAGCCGCCGACTGTATCACTCGGCCCCACCCCCCGGCGCGTCGTGTCATTGGATGTGATTTCTGCGCTGCTTTTAATCAACCAATGAATGAGCTGGGAAGACGGCTGAGAAGCCTGCACGTTCACGGTGCGGGACTTTCGAGAGGTCAGGTAAGTAAAGGGGGGCTTCTGGGACCTCCTAATCTGCAGATGTTTTTTGATCGTAACTCGACACATTTCATAGCTTTTCGCTACTCAAGTTTTGTGGCATGTTGGTACTAAAAAATGGAATTACAATTAGTACCCTCTAAGGCAGAGGTTCTCAACCTTTTTAGTGCTGTGACCCCTTGATAAAATTTCTCATGTTGTGGGGACCCCTAACCGTAAATTAATATTTGTAGCGTGAGTTGTCAGCACCCAAGGCAAGACAAGTAATTACGCCCTGTAAGATTGGGGGATCATACTCCAACGGTAGATGCGTTTTTCAGTGGGACGCCAATCCGGAGCTGAGTTTTAAGGGCCTGATAGCCCACTTTTATTTAAAAGAAAAGTTCAAAGTTCACAAGAAACAAAAGCAGCCCTCGCAGGGGGTTTCATCATTTCTGTATCTTGCAAAGAAAATCAACAGTCGCACACAGCGACTTATCTGCACACAGCATTTGTCCTCTTGACACACACGGCTTCTAATTCGCACACATCGTCTAGCTTACATCTTTCTGCTCCAACAGTCATCACCTCTGCCTCCTGCAGAGATGCATCCACTCTGTCTTCTCTCACAGAGCTTTTGGGAGTCACCTGACTCCATAGCACAGATCTCCTGTCTGTGGGGTGTGGCCCTGAAAGCTGTTTAGATCAGCCTTCAAAAGCCCAAACCACAGCTGGACAATTAACTTGTGTTTGTCTCTCCCAAAATATGGCAAAAACCCACCATCATTCAGGTAAGACAGACCCAAACCACCACATACCCTCCCCCTCTGTTTCGAACTGGAGGGAGGAACACACAGACCCATCATCACAAATGGGTCACCTCTGGGCCAACCATTGGCTACACAGGCCCATTTTTTCCGGGTCTGTTTCCACCAACACTTCGCCATGGCGCGATTGTGCCAACTATGAGCAGCAGGAGTCCTAATCTGCCCAACCCTTCCTCTAAAGGGGCACTCTACCCAGCTCTTCTTCAGGGTGTGCTTCCACCAGCACTTCTTCCTAAACCATGGGCTCTTACAAATCCCTCTATCCCTTCTATCTTCTGGCCTCAGAATCCCTCTTTTCCCTCCCATGGACCTACACTCCTGGGACTGTTGGGGACCTACTTCTATGGGATCTGTCAGGAACTGACCACTCTCACTACCTGACTCAACAATGTCAATGGGACCTCTGGTCCCCTTGTTTGTTAGGACAGAGTCTATGGAGGGACCACCTACAGGCAAGCAGTTACTCCCTATGGGACAGTCCCACAGTTTCACATCGCCCCCTGTTGTCCAACACTCCAATAACAATTGTCCTACCAACGCACATTTTTCCACACCAATCTCTTTAACCACTTCTGTGTCCATTGGTACCTCAACCAATAGCTCAGAATTGTCTGACAGTGCTCTACAGTGCTTCTCATACACTTTGTTACAGATATCATTACCGTTATTTCCTATCAAAGTGTCTCCGGGTACCTCAAACTGTACCTCTCTGTGAGTGATGGACTGAATTCCCACTACTGCCACGTCCATTCCGAGCCCTTCCTTTACATGAGGTCTAGAGGGTGAGACAGTACGCGCGCCATGTACCAACCACTGCTCAGCCGTACCTCGGACTGCACCAGTAGGAATACACTCCATCACATCAGCAGACGGAGAGACTTCCACTATGTCTATTACTTCTGATATCTCTAACAATTCCCCTGAGCGCCTTCCGCACCCAACCGCCGCTGGAAGCACTCTCGATGAGAACTGTGAGACAACTTTACACAAAATTAACCAACAGTAGAGCAACCAATTTTCATTAATATTGCTTAACAATGCCTGTACCACCTGTGCCCACCGATTGGTACTACGCAGTACCATGTCACTCCTCTGCTGTGGATACACGCAGGTGTACATTGGAAATATTGTCACCAATTCCAACAACATCTCAGTTATTTTTAAACATGTCACATCTAAACACAGAACTCTAGGAATTTTTCCTTTACTAACGATGTGGAGGGGCTCATTTGCTAAAGCGTGAGAGGCTGAGTCATTTAAAGAGACCTCTACCTCAGAGGCAACTGACAAAACTTGCGGCTTCCCTTGAGCACTGCAAATCGCATGTGCGACACTCATCCTCTCACTTTCAGCAACACTGAGCGATTCCAAATCGCTATCCATTACCATATCATTCTGAAGAGCAACATTCCTCATCTCTTTTGCTGAGGACAAAACTTCTGCCATGTATGCGCCCTTTTCAGATCCTTCCAACTGGAGAGGGTTAACTTCTGCAAAAGCCAATGCACCCGTGTCTACCGGCCCTGCAGTCTCTCCATTTTGCATAGCAGAATTTGTGTCCACCGCAAACACATTTTTAAACACAGCAGGCTGCAATAACATAACTTGACCACTGTGTGGCGCTTCATTAAACTCGTGAGGACTTTTTCTGTCAGCAGCGACAGACTGTAGTAACACATCACTACAAGCAAATTCAGACATTTCAGTTTTACCATTTTTCTCATCACGAAGGTCAAGTACCCTCTTATCCATCAGAGCGGCACGACCGTCGTCCCAGGCAACCTCTGGCTCCAACACACAGAGCTCCCTGGAGGTTTCTAAGGACACCTCTGCAACCTTACCTACTGTTGCTAAGGGAAATCGCATAACCTGTTTAGCGATCACCCCTACCTCATTACTAGTGAACACATCACCATAAGTGCATGTATCATCAACAACATCATCATCATTTATAAACATAGCAGTTCTATAACCTTTATCAGATTGACTTTTATCAGAACGCACGGCACCCTGCATGCGACTCAGCACATTAGCCTTCCTCTCTAACGGAACTATTTTGCCCACTAGGGCGGCTTCACAGTTGTCCTGGGAAACACCTTGCCTTACCAATACAGGCTCCTTGGCGGTTTCCCTTGGCAACTCCGCAGCAGCTGTCTCTATCGCTAGGGAACATGACACACCAACTGTTTTGGTCACCCCTAACACATCTCTCTCAACATTCTGCTGGACTACCTTAGGTGCACCCATAGTCCATATGTCCATTTCAGACCTTGACCTTGCTGCAAGCAGGGCTTTACCCTGTGTCTCCCCACTGATTTGGGTAACACACTGCAGCAAGTCCATTTTTACAACTTCTGCCGATGTCCTCACCGGACACACTTCACTTGAAACAGAAACTGCAACAGTCTTACCATACTCTGAAGTCGGCAAATCGATCTTCACTTGAGGGCATCGTCTCTCAGTTGCATATTCACTGGTGAACTCCTCCTGGTGGCCACAGGATGAAATTACAGCAGGCACCTCCCACTGTTTAACACCCCCTGCAGACACAACAGAAGACTTCTTGTTGCCAGGGGTGACTGAAAACACATCTGGAAGGGAACCTTGGTCCACCAACGAAGAGTTCCGCTGGCCCATGATACGATGAAACTCTCCTCTAAGAAGGATTTCCTCTTTAAACTTGCAATAGTCATCCTGATCACTGTCCATCAAATGGTAAACCGACCGGTACTCCACCGGCAACAAGGTTTGCAGCAATTTTGGCCACCGCTCTCTAGGCCATTTCCCCCTTACGGCAACTTTTTCAAATTTTCCCAAGAAGTCTCCAACCTCCTCTGCTGGTAGCATGGGTTGCATGTAATCAGAGGCACAAATCATAGCACCTTGAACTGCATCTGACACCTTTTCTCCGGTTGCTAGCGGAAACGGTGCTCTCCTAGCTGCACGTTGCTGGCTCTCCGACACACGTAGACTTCTCTCTCCATGAAGCAGTGTTGCTTTAAACTTGCCAGGACTCTCTGTAGGCAATATCTTTGTCTTGCGGTCCACTGACCTGACATCATAGGCGTTGCTATGGGCAACTGCCCCCATCTGCTCACTCTTTACATTCAGAGCAGGCTTCTCATACCTTTGCTTTGTTGAAGCCTGGGACAAAGGGCATTTGGAAACTTCATGCCCCCACTCACTGCACTGCAAATAGCGCACTTGTTTCTTAATACTTTGCACATTAATAGCTGGCCGGCCTGCACCAGCGTTGCTAAGGGTAACAGCATGAACTTCCCCTTTATTTTGGTTCAGTGCGGCCAAGTGTCGCTTGCACCAATCCACTGCAGACTCAAACTTTGGTGGATTCTCCGCACTTGAAATCACCTGTGCACTCATTTCAACTGTGTTGCTAGGGACAACAGCATGAACTTTGACTTTGGCTTGGTTCAGCGCAGCCAAGTGCTTTTTGCATGATTCTGGGGCTTGTTCTGTCGGCAACAAACCCTCCAGCCACAAAGTCCTGTCTCTCATTTCAGCAAACATTGCTTTCTGTTTGCGATTTGACCTTCCCATCGCTGCAAACAGGGCAATGATTTATAACACAGTTCCTTTTAAAACACAGGAAAAAATGTTGGTGTACTTTCTACAAGACTTGCCAACAGCACACTTTCACACGCAGACTTCACTCTCTGCGATTCCACTTGAATTATCCATTCACTGGGCCTTCCCAAACGGATATGTCTTCTCAGGCCATGTGCAACACAGTCCATTAATTGAACTCCTGTGCAATGCAGTTCTCCTGACTGCCACACACAGCTAACAGAAGTTCACAGCAGAAAAACTTTTAACTTCAAGTTCATATTGGCTGTTCATCATAGCATTGCTGCCAAAAACGCACGGTTGCTTTCTACTCACTGTTTGTTGGTATGCGTGGATCTGGAACTCTTCCAAACTGCCCGTAGCAATACCTCCACCAGATGTAAGATTGGGGGATCATACTCCAACGGTAGATGCGTTTTTCAGTGAGACGCCAATCCGGAGCTGAGTTTTAAGGGCCTGGTGGCCCACTTTTATTTAAAAGAAAAGTTCAAAGTTCACAAGAAACAAAAGCAGCCCTCGCAGGGGGTTTCATCATTTCTGTATCTTGCAAAGAAAATCAACAGTCGCACACAGCGACTTATCTGCACACAGCATTTGTCCTCTTGACACACACGGCTTCTAATTCGCACACAGCGTCTAGCTTACATCTTTCTGCTCCAACAGTCATCACCTCTGCCTCCTGCAGAGATGCATCCACTCTGTCTTCTCTCACAGAGCTTTTGGGAGTCACCTGACTCCCTAGCACAGACCTCCTGTCTGTGGGGTGTGGCCCTGAATGCTGTTTAGATCAGCCTTCAAAAGCCCAAACCACAGCTGGACAATTAACTTGTGTTTGTCTCTCCCAAAATATGGCAAAAACCCACCATCATTCAGGTAAGACAGACCCAAACCACCACAGCCCCTAACACATGGACATTTGGTGCTTTCTGAGTCCCTTACATTCGTATCGTTTTAAAACCCCTTATGGTACATTTTAGGATTTTCCACTCTTTCTCTTTGTTCTCCTTTCTTTCCCTTTTATCTCTTTCTATGCTCATTTCTTTTTATTTCCACATTTCTCTCTCTAGCTGTCTTGTTCTCTTATTCTTTCTCTCCCTTTTTCTTTGTTCCTTCCCCTCTTTTCGTCTCCCTTCCATCTATTCTCTATTTTTATTTCTTCTCTCACTCCTTGGTGGGGGGGGGGAATGGGATCAGTGGCAGTGCTGGCGGAGAGTTAGGATGCGTTGCAATTCTGGGGGGGGAGGGAGAGTTCTGATCAGGCAACTTAGGTGCTTGTGATTAAGGTCATCTGCTGATCTGAGAACTGTAGTGGGGACTTTTAATGGCAACTATAATCACAGGTAGTGTGTTACTCACTGTGTCTCTGGCTTTAGTGTGGTGTCTTGCAGCAGTGACACCTATGCCGAAATCAGGAGATTGGGTCTCCTCCAGCCCCTCCCACTTCACATTCTTCACTAGTCAGCTGACCCCCCAGCCATGCCATGAACTGAATGGGCGGCCCCAGGAACAGCCCTGCTGGGCAGCTGCAAAAAGGCTGGGAGAGCAGTTCGGACTTCAGAACAGCCAAGAGATCGGTGACCCCTGGCAAATCCTCATTCGACCCCCAAGGGGGTCTCGACCCCCAGGTTGAGAACCACTGCTCTAAGGGAAGAGGGGCCAATGAATTTCAACATTACTAATACTTAAAGGTCAACTCCCCAGCTCAGCTCAGGTTAGGAACAGGAAAGTAAGCGAGATCCCTGGTTAGGATGTCAGCACTGGGGTTGAGGCGGGAAGACCACTACAGATGGGGACAAACAGCCGGAAAACCACCATTAGAGGGTACTAATTGTTAATTCCATTTTTTAGTACCAACATGCCACAAAACTGCTTTTGAGAAGCAAAAAGCTATGAAACGTGTCGAGTTACGATCCAAAAATGTCAAGACAAGCCTGGCTCTAACAAGCATTTATTTATGCATTGTTCATGTTAGATGTATGAGTTATCTATGATTTTTTTCCTATCAATTTGCTTATATGATGATTTCAACAAGTGTTTTTAACGATTTATTAATTATGTGTATTGAATATTTGTACCATATGAGCCTATATATTTTATGTGCAAGTCATTATGACCACTAATGTATTGTTGATTGATTCAATTGTTTTTTTTATAAATATGGCATGATCAACATGATTATAAAAATACATCTTATGAATTCTGTTTATTATATTCCATTCATCATAAGTTGCCTATGCCAAGTCCCATTTAAAGTCCCACTTTTCCTTCTCTGTTCTTTGTATTTACTACTTAGGGTCCGGGATAGGAGCTTGCCATTATTGGTGTGTCGGGTCACATTTTCTTATGTATATCAGTGCAGCTGTGTTTACTATGGGGTGACCACATGAAGAACCACTGTTAACTGATCTTCTAATATGTGATAATAATGCATGTGAAAGTACAAATACTGCTCACACTTTCTTGTACATCCTGCATTTCCAGAAACATTAAAACACATTAAACATCATATATGAGGGAAGTGAAAAGAGCTGCTGGACATCTGTATGTTGGATTTTCTATTCTGATACAAATGTTGACATATTTTACATATGCACATTGTTCTTTTTTATTCTCCATTTTAATAATAAAGATGATTGGCCAGAAACAGTTGGCAGCTAAGTTACCTATAAGCTGCCTACAGATGTTATAGGTTAGATAAGCGCACAGGCATGATCTGAATGTCCCTGCGGCAAGGTCTCAGCAACACAGTGCAGAGAAACCTGTTAACCTATACACGTGGCTTGATCAAACATATGTCTACTGTATATTGAAAGGGGAGTCTATTTTTCCAGCAAAGACCAGCTGGCAGACTTAAGGGCCACTCACACACATCATTGCTGCACCTTGACAAAATCAGCTTGACTGAGATCTTATATCTGTTGGTATCCATACTCCAATTGGTTACAATCCATATTAGGTAATCTTTACAATTATCCATTGAGATACTGAACAGGTGAGATTGGATTGGATTAAAATAAATGCTTATAGAGCGCCGAATGCGAGTTGTGAAACTCGCGTCTAAGCGCTTACCAACAAGCTGGGGGTATCGAGTTCCCAGGAGCAAAGAGAAGAGACTAGGACATCCAAGTAAAAGAGGGGAACAAGCAAGAAGTAAACAGAAATATAAAAAGAAGGGAGGGGAGGGGGGGCAGGACACAAGGAGCCTATCCCTACTCCCTGACCATGGCCTGGGATTAAGGCAGCGTCCTGCTAAGAGCTTGGATGGCCAAGTGTCTATCCGTAGGCTTGTGAAAAAAGCAGTGTTTTCAAGCCTTTACGGAAGGCCATCAAGGAGGAGGATGCTCGGAGCTGATGAGGGAGCTGGTTCCAAAGAGAATTCCCCAGTGTTTGGAGCCGGCAGCCACCCTTTGAAGCTAAGCGACTAGGTTGAATAATCGCTAACAGGGCGTCAGTTGAACGAAGCTCTCTGGGTGGACAGTAGTGTTGTGTCATATTCGATAAGTACATCGGGCCTAGTTGCCAATAGGCCCGAAACACCAGACAGAGAGCCTTGAACTCGACCCGTTTTGCTATCGGGAGCCAGTGTAAATCCTTAAGCACCGGGGAGATGTGATTCCGCCTTGGGCAGTTTGTGACTAGTCTTGCCGCATGGTTCTGTTTAATCTGCAACCGTTTTGTCCACTTCTGTGGGAGCCCTAGAAAGAACACGTTAGAGCAATCTAACCTAGTGTGGATAAGTCCATGAACTAAGATCATACGGCTGTTCTTAGTGAAAAGGTACTTAATTTTTTCGTAATAATTGCAGATGGTAGTTGGCTGATTTTATGCAATATTTTGCATGAGGTACAAAGCTTAGTTCAGCATCAAAAATGATACCCAGATTTTTAACCTGCTTAGCTGGAGTTGGGGCAGGGCCGAACAAGGATGGCCAGGCAAGTAAGAAGGTACAATTGGCCTGTTTGCCGATCAGCAAAAGCTCCGTTTTGTCTGCGTTAAGGCCTAGCCTGTTTGTGTCCATCCATTGTTGGATGTTCGATAGTCCCTTATTCAGCTGGTCAGGCATATTAGGTCCACTTGCAAGGTCTGCCAAGATCTGCGGGTCATCTGCGTAGATCTGGCAGCCTAGACCATAGCTGGTAATGAGGTCGGCAAGTGGGCACATATAGCAGCTAAAGAATAAGGGAGAAAGGGCAGAGCCCTGAGGTACCCCGCAGGTCAATAGCTGGGTGTTTGAGCAGGACAAACTCCATTTTTATGGAGTGCGTTCTTTCGAAAAAGAAGGATCTAATCCAATTTAACACTGAGTCCTCACAGCCAAATAAGGATTGCATTCTAGAGAGAAGGATAGAATGGTAAATGGTAGCAAACGCCGCGGAGAGGTCCAGCAGCAGCGTCGCGGACACCCAGCAGACGTTCCCTCATATCTAGGGCGGACATCTCCGTACCGCGCTCGGATCGAAATCTCGACTGGCAGTCATGGAACAGACCATGTGACTCAAACTGCTCCTGCAGTTGGATAAACACAACCTGCTCCAGGACCTTAGATAGAAAAGGCAGTAGAGAAATGGGGCGGTAGTTGGTAAGTATCGTGGGGTCCAGGCACACTTTTTTCAATAATGGGAGTATGATTGCTCTCTTGAATCTAGATGGCACTATACCCAGGCAGAGGGACAAATGAATTACTCTGCAGATGTCAATAACCAGAGTGTCTACATGCTTCTGAATAAACCAGGCAGGGCAGGGGTCATCAGGATAACTGGTTGGTTTCAGTTTTGAGATGATAGCTCTGATTTCCTCCTCTGACACTGGGCGAAATTTACGTAGTTTTTCCAGGGTGGTTTTGGCTTTTGGTGTTGCACAGGGGGGTGCTAAGGAGGATCGAGCACAGATTTTCTCCACTTTTGAAATTAAAGACTGGTGGATATCATTACACAGTTGTGGGGTCGCCATAATCTTGGAGTGGAATCTTTTTGGCTCAAAAATCTCCCGGACTATGGCGAACAGTTCTCCCATTTGGAACATCTAGTTGTACAAGGGCAATATCTCCATATGTATGAGGTCATCCTGCATCTCATTCAAGTACACCTTTGTCGGTTTTAATAATTCCTATACAATTCTGGAGATCAGAGAGTAAACACATAGCTCAGTCTTTAGATATCTGGCCCGCTCAAGAATGCTCACTGTGGGGTCATATCACGAATGTTTATGGCATGCGATAACAGTTATGTGACTCATCTGTATAAATTATTGCATGTGGTAAATAAAGTATAATAAAGAAAAGAAAAAAACGATTATGCAGTATTTACCACAAAATGAAAAATGAAAATATTGCTAAAAAACCATGCTGTGAGCACTTAAGTTCAATTCACAAACAGACCAGAGAGTAAAAAAACATGCAAAATTTATCACCAGGGTTTTGCTGACGGCATTACATTTTTTTTAAAAACAGATGGTTGCAAAAGAGCAAGTCAGGAAGCCGGATGACTCAGCTGTCAGTGGGTTCCCAGCTAACAGCTGAATGTATAAAAACACATGCTAGCAATTAAAAATTATGAAAAAATTGCGTGGGGTCCCCGCCCCTAGTGCATACCAGGTCCTTAGGGTCTGGTATGGATTTTAAGGTGAACCTCATGCCAAACTTAAAAAAAAAAGGTGTGGGATGTCCCCAAAAATTCATACTAGACCCTTATCTGAGCATGCAGCCTGGCAGGTCAGGAAATGGGGGGGATGAGAGAGTTCCCCCCTTCTGAAGCATACCAGTCCACATACTCTCAACATGGGTGGGTGCTCTGCTCTCCCACCCCAAAGAAACTTGTCCCCATGTTGACAAGGGCCTCATCCCCATAGCCCAGTGGCTGTGAGGGTCTGTGGGCAGGGGGACTAGTGGAATCTGGAAGCCTTCCTTTAACAAGGGTTCCCCCAGATCCTGGTCCCCCCCATGTGAATAAGTATGCGGTACATAGTACCTCTACCCATTCACCGTAAAAAAGTAACAGTTAATAATTTCTTTTAAAAAAAAAAAAAAAACAGTGCCCACAGATGTAAATCCATTGTCAATCACGCCACACCGCCGGACTGAAAAAAGAAATAGCTTTGCCATCCAGTAGTGCCTGGCTTGCCACTTGACAGTTCTTATATAGGTAAAAGCTGGGCCACCAGATGACGTCGCCAGGTGGCCCTGTCCTTGCCTATATAAGAACTGTCAAACAGTTTAGGAGGCATTCAGTGGTCAGCCGTCCTTGCGGGTGGAGGTTTTTTTGGTTTAAAGAAATTGTCAAAAAAATGTTTTTATAACTCTTTTTTTTTACACTTTTTTGGTAAATGGGTAGGGGTACTATGTTCCCCATACTCATTCACATAGGGGGGCTGGGATCTGGGGGCCCCCTTCTCAAAGGGGGACTTTGATTATGACAATCCCCCTCCACAACCACCAGCCAGTGTTGTGGGGGTGAGGCTCATGCCCCACCCCCACAACACTGGCTGGTGGTTGTGGGGGTGGGGGTGGTATCAACATAAGGACAATGATCTTTGGGGCAGAGGGCAGAGCACCCACCCCCCCCCCCATGTTGAGGGCATGTGGCCTGGTATGGTTCACAAAGGGTGGGGTGCTCGCTACTCCCCCCTTTCCTGACCTGCATGCTTGGATAAGGGTGTGGTGTGTATTTGAGGGGGACCCCACGCTGTTTTTTTTTTTAACAATAAGATTTTTATTGAGGTATGTTTACATAGAATACTATACCAGATACTTTGATTTTTATCAGTGCACTGATTTCTTAAGGGTTTTTTTTTTATCCAATACATTTTTATTGAAAAAAAAATCACAAGGTGATAACAAAGCTTACAAAAACAGTTTAGTTTCACATACAATATACCAAACATGTGTCATGTTATAAGTTGCTCCAGAACAAAGGAGTATCAGCTATTTGCGTGTATATCCAATATAACAGAAACAAAGGAAAGGCGAACATGCCTTGTCATTTATTAACACATAGTTATCAGCACAATGTTTTTAGGTGACATAAAGTCTGGAGTAATTCGTCGGAATTCTGATGTGCTTTTGGCCGGGCAAAAGCCTGATCGCGTGTACGTGGCATTAGACTACAAAACACAAGGGGGGCTTTTTTACATGACGTTCACTCCTGCAATTACACATTCATATACAATTTCTTTAGTTTAACCTCCTTGGTGGTATTCCCGAGTGTGGCTCGCGTTGAATTTCAGTACCATTAACAGTAACCCCGAACCACACTCGGGATTGCATGGCTGGACCCTGGAAGAGGTGACTTGCCTTGATCTCATGATGAACTCCCACTGTGTCCGGCGACTGGATCTTCCGCCCGATGCTCTGTGTGTTCCGGCTTCCCTCCCCTGCGAGCATTGGGACGCAGGGGGGAGAAACCGGCGGCAGATTAAAAATGTGTAAAACACACACACACACTACATTGTAATCTCATTGGATTGCATTACTATATCAAATCATTTGACCTCAGTTTGCCCCCCCCCCCCAGTGCTTTGTCCAGTGTCCTTGTCTGCAGTTTTGCTGTACTTTCTGCCAGGAAACTGAAGAACAACCATGGCATCCAAAAAGCGTGCCTCTACATCAAAAGTGGTTTATGACCTGCTGGAAAAAAGCGATAGCAATACAGAATCACTTGCAAAATTGAGTGATAGCGACTTGTGGGGAAATTTATCATCACGATCCTGCAACTGAGCTCAGTGATGTGCGGACTTAGTGCTCTATTGACTGCGATACGGGTCACGCAGCACCCCCAAGATTCCCATTTAATGGAGCACCTGGTATGAAAGTGGATTAAAACCCCTTGGCATACAGTAGGTGTTTGTGATATTGTGCTTTTAGCACGACAGCGTCGCGCTGATACTCGGCGACAGGGTGCCGAGATCTCGCCGACATCTCACACTCACTGGAATAGTGACAGCACATCCCAGCAAGCGCGTCATAGAAGCGACGGGAGATCCGACTTGGATTCCCGCCAATTCTACACGTGTGCGGCGTTTGTTATGAATCCTGAGGGGGAAGTCCCCGCCGGATTTTAAATAAAAATCCGGCATGGGTCCCCCCCTCAGGAGCATACCGGGCCCTTAGGTCTGTTATGGGTTGTAAGGAGAGCCCCCCTACGCCGGAAAAAACGGCGTAGGGGGTCCCCCTACAATCCATACCAGACCCGTATCCAAAGCACGCTACCCGGCCAGCCAGGAAGGGAGTGGGGACGAGCGAGGGCCCCCCCCCCTCCTGAGCCGTACCAGGCTGCATGCCCTCAACATGGGGGGGTTGGGTGCTCTGGGGCAGGGGGGCGCACTGCGGCCCCCCCCACCTCAGAGCACCCTGTCCCCATGTTGATGAGGACAGGGCCCCTTCCCGACAACCCTGGCCGTTGGTTGTCGGGGTATGCGGGCGGGAGGCTTATCGGAATCTGGGAGCCCCCTTTAATAAGGGGGCCCCCAGATACCGGCCCCCCCACCCTAAGTGAATGAGTATGGGGTACATCGTACCCCTACCCATTCACCTGCAAGAAAAGTGGTAAAAACACAAATAAACCACACAGTGTATTAAAATATTTTATTTTTCTGCTCCGGAGGCCGCCCCCTGTCTTCTTTATTAGCTCTTTTACCAGGGGGGGCTTCTTCTTTGACGTCTTCGGGTGGGTGGGGGCCGCCGTCTGGTTCTCTTCCACCGCCGGGGGGGGGGGTGGCTTTTAAAAAAGCCCCCACCCCCCCGGCGGGTTTCCTCCGGCGTCTTCGGCGGGGCTCTTCTTCTTCCGCTATCCCGACGGGTCTTCTCAACTCTCCGGGGTTCTCCTTCTGTCTTCGCCGCTCTCCGTTGTTGACTCGGCGCACCCCGGTTCTTCGTCTCGCTGTCCGGTGTCTTCTTCCGTGCTGTACGTCTTCTCCTTCCGTGCTGTGACGTCATGTTCTTCACTTCTCTCCTTCTCCCGATGTTGACTCGCCGGTCCTCCTCGCTGAAATGACGGATGCGCGCCTTGCATCGGACCTATATAGGCCTCACAGTCCCATCATGCTCTGTACCTACCCATGTGATACCTACCACGTGGTAGGTATCACATGGGTAGGTACAGAGCATGATGGGACTGTGAGGCCTATATAGGTCCGATGCAAGGCGCGCATCCGTCATTTCAGCGAGGAGGACCGGCGAGTCAACATCGGGAGAAGGAGAGAAGTGAAGAACATGACGTCACAGCACGGAAGAAGAACTCATCACAGCACGGAAGGAGAAGACGTACAGCACGGAAGAAGACACCGGACAGCGAGACGAAGAACCGGGGTGCGCCGAGTCAACAACGGAGAGCGGCGAAGACAGAAGGAGAACCCCGGAGAGTTGAGAAGACCCGTCGGGATAGCGGAAGAAGAAGAGCCCCGCCGAAGACGCCGGAGGAAACCCGCCGGGGGGGTGGGGGCTTTTTTAAAAGCCACCCCCCCCGGCGGTGGAAGAGAACCAGACGGCGGCCCCCACCCACCCGAAGACGTCAAAGAAGAAGCCCCCCCTGGTAAAAGAGCTAATAAAGAAGACAGGGGGCGGCCTCCGGAGCAGAAAAATAAAATATTTTAATACACTGTGTGGTTTATTTGTGTTTTTACCACTTTTCTTGCAGGTGAATGGGTAGGGGTACGATGTACCCCATACTCATTCACTTAGGGTGGGGGGGCCGGTATCTGGGGGCCCCCTTATTAAAGGGGGCTCCCAGATTCCGATAAGCCTCCCGCCCGCATACCCCGACAACCAACGGCCAGGGTTGTCGGGAAGGGGCCCTGTCCTCATCAACATGGGGACAGGGTGCTCTGAGGTGGGGGGGCCGCAGTGCGCCCCCCTGCCCCAGAGCACCCAACCCCCCCATGTTGAGGGCATGCAGCCTGGTACGGCTCAGGAGGGGGGGCGCTCGCTCGTCCCCACTCCCTTCCTGGCTGGCCGGGTAGCGTGCTTTGGATACGGGTCTGGTATGGATTGTAGGGGGACCCCCCTACGCCGTTTTTTCCGGCGTAGGGGGGCTCTCCTTACAACCCATAACAGACCTAAGGGCCCGGTATGCTCCTGAGGGGGGACCCATGCCAGATTTTTATTTAAAATCCGGCGGGGACTTCCCCTTCAGGATTCATAACAAACGCCGCACACGTGTAGAATTGGCGGGAATCCAAGTCGGATCTCCCGTCGCTTCTATGACGGCTCTGTCTCCATCGCGGCAAGCCAGCTCGGCGCTGGCTCCCGCGATGGGGCTCGTAGGTGCTCAATCTCGCTGAGAAAGAGAGCGAGATTGACACAAAATCGGGTTCACCTACTGTACTTACAACTATTTTTCACCGATGAGGTTATTGAAATAATTACGGAAACAAATCGGTATCAAGAGCAAAAAGCCGCTACGCATCAGAAGTTTTTAAGAAACAGAAAGTGGGACCCAGTGACCAAAGAGGACATTTGGAAATTTCTGGGCCTAATAATTATTCAGGGAGTGGTAGGGAAACCCTTGCAGAAGTGATGTTGGACAACCAATAAATTACTAGCCACTCCATTCTTTTACACATCTCTAGAACTTTATGAGTTCCTTCTGCAGGACAAAACGGATGCCTACGGAACCTGTTAGGGCTAATTGGCGTGACATGCCGCCAATCTTTGGTAATAAGAAGCTTAAGACAGGAGAAATGCTTGTCTGGCAGAAAGGCAAAATGGCACTGC
The DNA here is from genome assembly GCF_905171775.1 of Rana temporaria. Lineage (NCBI taxonomy): Eukaryota > Metazoa > Chordata > Amphibia > Anura > Ranidae > Rana > Rana temporaria. The sequence goes on along the minus strand of NC_053490.1, from coordinate 239,258,266 downwards.
GATGGTGTGACAAAAATATGTGTGCCTAATGAGTAAAATCCATAGTACCACCACTGTCATGGTACACAAAAAAGGTGGGAAAGACATCATGAAACCACAGGTAGTGATAGACTACATCAACACCATGGGAGGAATTGACAGCCGTCCAAGCAATTAAATTGTATCCAGCAATGAGAAAACAAAAAGATCTTCATGCATCTTCTTGAGCAATGCTTGTGGAATGCCTACATTCTGCTTCTGTGGTTCATGCTGACTTTATCTGGAAAGTTGCCAAACTGATCTTTCTGAACCACCAAACACCAACGGCTGTGAATAGAGCTGGATGTTGTGCTGCTAGCATTGTTAACCCGGAACACCTGACTGGTCATCACTTCATGGACTACATTCCAGCCACTGAAAAAAAAGTCAGCACCAAGATGTGCGTGGTTTGTTGCTCAAAGCAGGATGACAGTGGAAAGAAAATCTGAAAGGAAACCAGGTGCCATTGTCCTGATTGTGACCTCGGACTTTGTGCAGTCCCACGTTTCAAAATTTATCATACCCGGGATGTTTACTGAAGCAATATGACTAGTAATATTGCACCCTTGTTTGGACAAAAACAGTGTTTTTGATTTGATTATATTATTGAATAAAATGTATTATTATTATATTATTTGTTATTATTTATAGTTATTTATTATATTATAATTTATGATTTTGTGTTTCAAACGTTATCATAACCGGGATGTCTACTAGACACTGGTTTGGACAGATTTAAGTGAGTTATTTCTAAGAATTACAGGCCTACAATATAAAAAGCCAAATTTCCATGCAAAACAATTGTACCGCTTTCAGCATCAAAAATCTGACATAATCATACTGCCAGGGAGGTTAAATATGATTCTGAAACTTCACATACAGGGGTTGATTTACTAAAACTGGTGTAGCTATGCACAGTAGCCAATCAGCTTCAAACTTCTAATTAAACTTTGACAAAAAAAAAAAAAAATAGAAGCCGATTGGTTTCTATGCAGAACTGCACCAGATTTTGCACTCTCCAGTTTTAGCAAATCAGCCTCACAGTATACTTCTGTAAATGTTACCAACATATCATTTATATAAACAAACTTTTCAGTTTTACTGTCTCAAACTCCCAATGATAAATACAGTTAAATTCATTGCAAACATACTTAGCATTTATTATATTTGTATAATGCTTTTAACTCTCAATTTTGTACAAAATACAGATTAAAAGCTGCCAGTTATAAATCAATGTATCATATATAAAGAGCAGAGTAGTAATATAATTAGATAGATAGATGGATAGATAGATGCATGAATTGAGATTTGGAAGATGGAGATAGAATGCCAGTTGCAGCTATTAAACTATTGCCTACAGATCATCCTGCAACTCACTGGAAAATATAAAATAGCTGAACTGTCTGCAGGAAGTTGACAGCCCTGTTCTAGAACCCCTGCTGACAAATGATTCATGAAATGTCAGATCCTATCAGTCGCAGACACTAGAGAATTGAGATGCCTCCCAGTTGCCCAGTGCACGCATAGTCTTACATATAATGGCAGAAAAATGTGCAGAGAACACTTCTTGGGAAGAAGGAAACATTACAATGTCAAAAATTATAATATTATTCATGGATAAGATCATCAAACACTAGAAAATATATAACTTGTGAGAAAGAAATCTTTCTACTTACATTTGAAATTGCAGTGGGCGTGTTAGGAGTATTAGCTGGCACTGTTGGAGTACATGTAAGTGTATTAGGTTTATACTGCATAGCCGAGAGGGAATTTAAATGCATTTCAAGAGGGCAACATAGCCATTATATTTTCTAAGATTAAACAGTATGTAGAAAAGTTGAATTTTCAGATGACATTTTGAGATAAAAGCTAGATGACTGGGAGTAGTAAATTCAGAAACCAAAAAAAGCAACATTTGTTTCTATTGTTAGAGGTGAACACAGAATGCAATTGAACAAAAAAAACTATAAAGAACACAAAATTGTAGCAGTGAGGCATTGATCTCACATTTTTTTGTGACAAGAGAGGAATATTTTGGAGCATTTTCTCTTTATTTTTTCTAACATGCTTTTATAGTAGCCTGTCCCAAGGGGCTTTGGCTTTGGGCTTTTGTCCATGGGGCCACATTGACATCAGATATAGACTTGTATAGGAATACACTATCTGCTTGAAGCGAACTAAAGCCTGATGGCACAGCCCTAAAAAAGGCTCTGGTGTTTCACTATGAACAATAACACTCTTTAAAAGTATGTAAAAACTCAAGGCACCCCAGTCTTAAAGTCCTAAAGGCTCTGTTTTAAAAAACAAAAATGTTATACTTACCTGCTGTGTGCAATGGTTTTGCACAAAGCAGCCCCGATCCTCCTCTTCTGGGGTCAGCAGGTCTATACCCAAAGAAGGTGGTAGGGGTTTAGAGACTGGCTCTATAATACTTGAATCTTGAAGTGGTATGGTCATGTAATGAGGCAATAGGCGTTCTTGGTAGATTTGCTATGTCCTGCGTGGTTAATAATAGGTTTGAGTAGATATGAGAAATCAAGCCCTTCCTCTCCTGACCATACAAAATGTCCTTAAGTAAGGAATGACTGACAAGCACAAGAGTAGAAATTTGGCCTTGAGCCTGCAGAGCATGTCTAAATTGGAGATATCTGTAAAATTGGGTTCTAGGAAGGTTAAATTCATTTTGGAGGTCTATAAAGGACTTCAATACATTATCATGATATAATTGGGCAACCTTGTAAATACCCGCCACCCTCCACTCCTGGAAACCCTCCAGCTGATAAACTTCCTTAAAATTAGGATTACCCCACAACAGGGTCTCTTCCAGAAACCCAGAGATCCTCAGACAAGACCTGAAAGCAATCCAAAGTTGTTTAAGAAGGAACACATTAGGGGCCTTTTGCAGCAACCGGGGTAACCCTGCCTCCAGCTCGGTTAATACTGTAGAATCATGTGTTCCAGTCCGCAATAGGTTCCCGACTGATCAGAGTCATCCAACAACCCACAGCTACTGAGATGCTGAAGTTGAGATGCATACAAATAACATTTGGGGTTGGGGACTGCAGCTCCTTCCCGATCTTTGCCATATTGCAAAGTGGAAAGACTAAATCTGGCGACCCGTTTCCTTTATATTAGAGACCTGAACAGGGTATCAATACGAGTGAACCATCTACGTGGAATCCACTGTGGGGAATTGTGCATAATATACAATAGTTGGGGACACCAGACCATTTTAATCAAATTTATTCTACCAAATTACAGACAATGGTAGTTTACACCAGGCATTACACGTCAATTGGAGTTTTTTGAAAAGGGGCAAAAGATTCTCCTACAAGTAGGACAACAGGTTCACAGATACATACACTACCAAGTATTTAAATGAGGAACTACCTTGAGGGATTCCGCAGCAACCGGCAATGAAATCGTCGGGGCATCCAAAGGTAAAAGAACAGATTTATTCCAATTGATGGAGAATACCGACAAGGAGCCAAAATGTCTAATTACCTCCATAGCACTGGCCAGGGATGCGCCACATCCCCCAAATATAATAGAGTGTCGTCCGCGTAAAGAGAGACCTTCTCAACATCCCACTCTCTCACGAACCCCACACTAGATGGGGAAAAACGTATAGTGGCAGCAAGTGGTTCGAGCGCAAGCGCAAACAGCAGGGGTGACAATGGGTACCCCTGCCTAGTACCCCGATAGAGAGGAAAAGGATCTGAAAGGTCCCCATTCACGCGAACCCTAGCCGTGGGGGGGGCATATAATAACTTGACCCAATTAATAAAGTTCTCACCGAGCCCGAATCGCGTTAACACCTCCCACAGGTAAGGCCATTCAACGCTGTCAAAGGCCTTAGCCGCGTCTAAGGAGAGAATTGCTCGTCGTCCTTGATTATCCACTGGGATCTGGAGGTTTAAAAATAAGCGCCGAATATTGAGGGCTGTGGACCTAGTGGGGATGAACCCTGACTGATCTTTATCCTCTCCCCCCCCCCTTTTTTATAGATCTTTATGCAATAGGCGTTCTTAAATGATAACCCATAGTGGTCGTGTACTGGGGATGGGATTTCACCTTTTTTTAAATGTATACAAAGTACATAAAAGGAGGAAAATATAGGTTTGTCGACTGAAGAGGAATTATGACTGCCCATGGTATAGTGAGGTATCAAGACAAGTATGCTTTATGTGCTGTCAGTGAGTGGGTAGATTGTGAAAGAACACTTCACGTTGAACATGAAAATCAAAGCACTATGCACTTAACTATTATGCAGGCTTCTTGGCACCGGCAATTACATTATGTAACTAGAACAGGGTGGTTATACATATTTCCCATCTTGTTCTTGGACAATCAACATCTACACATCTGTCGGTGATTAGCGATGATTCATATGTACTTGGGTTTGGTTTGGGCCAGGTTCTGTGAACAAGACTAAAGCGAAAAAAAATATATATTTTTTTAATCATTTTAGTAATGCTTAGAGCGAAACAAAAAATTTGTAATTGCATTAAACATTAACTATGTACCAATTACACATTTGCATTGGGGGGTGGTATCTGTGTGCCCCCGTTTGTTAAAGGGAACTTTCAAATTCCAATGAGCTTCCATCTGTGGGTCCCACAACCACCAGGCCACAGTTGTGGGGAAGAGGTCCTTGTCCTCATCAACCTGGTACCCCCTATGATGAGGGCATATGGCCTGTATGGTTCAGGAAAGGGCTACGCTTGATTGTTCTACACCTTTCCTGGCAAGCCAGACAGTTTGTTTCAGATAGCATTCTGGTGTGGATATTTGGGGGACCTCGCCTTTTTCTTCTTCTTGGTGTGGGGTTCCTCCTCATACCAGACCCAATGGGTCATGGACGTGAATAGGACCATTGATGTTATGTACAATAATGGAAGCAATACCACTAATACACATGATGTTTGGCTCCCGCCAAATGAGTAAATGTTCAGGCATTTGACTGAACCTTAAGGTCATCCCTTATGGTGAATGGATTAGGGTGTCTTAAAGGGTAACTCCACTTTCAGGGGAAAAATATATCAAATACAAAAAATACATAGTGCATACAATTACTACACAAGCCAAATTGAATGTTATCAAAACAGACCTTTCCTTTTCAATCTGCAGCCTCTTTATTTTTCTGTAAAATATGAAAACCTGGAGATGTTCTGTACACAGTTGGTACAAAAAGCCCCCATCAATGTAATCTGCTGCTTGTGTAGTTGGCTCAATGATTTTTCTAGAAATCTGCACAAGCCTACATATATTTCAAATTTTAGGCATCCCCTGTAATAGGAATTTCAGTTTTGGTGAGATACCCACCAAGGGTTAAATACTTCTAATGGGATGTAGACCCTTCATCCTTTCTCATTGGAACACTGAGTGCATTAGCTGATTATAATGAACCAGATCCTCCTATGTAGAATTAGTATCCAAAGGACATGGTGAAATGAACACAGAGGAAACTTCAGAGCAACTAAAGATAGGAATTTGCTACAATTTGTCAAAAACCTGCAATGTACAATGCACACCCTCAGGTGACTGTTCTCATTGTAACATTGAGAGTGCATTAGCTGACTATAATGAACCAGACCCTCCCTTTCAGAATTAGTTTCCAAAGGACATGGTGAAATAAACCCATAGCAAACTTCCGAGCAACGAAAGATAGGAATTTGCTACAATGTTTGTCAAAATCCCTGCAATGTACATTGACCACCCATAGGGGGGCTGTTTTTTTCCTCAACAAGGAAGGAAAATAATATTTTAACTTGCACATGGTTAAAAAAAAGAAGCCAGCAAAGCTTTACCTTATTCAGTAAGTCAAGGGAAAGTTCCCTTGCAGGGTGAAAATTTGCAAAATGAACAGCCCATTTGCTGCTACTAAATCAACCCCTATGTGTTGCACTCCATTTTTTTTACTTACATCTGTAAATACTACAAAGTAGCTAGATTCCTAATTCTTTTGTAAAGGTATCATACATTTCTTTCTTCCCTCCTATCTTTTCATTTTCTTCACACTGGGGCTGTAAATATTATCTAAAATGATTTCTACTGAGCATTGTACTTATTGTATTATGAAGGATTACAATTTAATTGCAGCCTGTATCTTAATTTGAGCCTTATCCTATTTGTTTATTAGCCTATTGTATCATTTTTTCTTTGTTGTAATGTTCAGTAACTTTAATAAAAATAGATTATGCAAAAATTACAAAATTAACTACTGTGTCTTAATGGGTTTCCATCACTTCAGAAGGCAGAGCCGTTGTTTTAGGACAAACATTGTTATTGATACATAAGTGATGCATAAGCACCATTCCTTGGGTGTGAATATTAGTCCTACTTGATAAAATGTATAATGTAAATGTATAATGTAAATGTAAATGTATAATTTTACAGAGTTTTATTAATAATGGAGAGCCAGTGGGGCTTTCAAAACATTATACACAGGTGTGTCTATAAGAAGACGAAAATGTATAAAATGAATTATAAAACATGAGTTTTCTCAACATAAACTAATAATTAGTATTTAAACTTGTTGATTTGATTATGTTTTTGACAATTTTCAATTGAAAATGTTCTGCATAATAAATACAACAGTTTGTTAGTGCCTACTAGATTAGAATAGGCACTGCATTTGGTACCAAAAGAGCCAATATCATCCTTATGTAGCACTACCCCCGAAGGAGCTGCTGGTTTGTTTTGGGCGGCATGTTACCTCTATTTCCTCGCTGTCTAGGGTATCAGATGAGAGTTGAGAAAAAGTTCAATGTCCACACCTTAGACTTATTTTTCTTTGATTTATTTGCCAAACTTGGTAAAAGAATAAAAGTAGTAGTTGAAGAGGTGTAAGGGTAATAGGTAATAGATTCAGGTGTATAACGTTTGTTCGGAAACACTCCAGCTTTCAGCAACACAGCTTTCATCGCCACTCTAGCCAGAGCGGGTATTGTGCACCTGGATAGGCCTCTCACTAACCTAGCAGCCAGGATGTCACATGAAATCTTGGTATAGTCTCTGCCACAGACCTTCCCAAAGATGGAGGTATATTCGGTCCAGAATCCTCTCAGCACAGGATTAAGCACCCAGATCTCTCCCGATCAACTTCTTGTGAACTTAGAACTGACAGACGACCATCATTCAGCCTTTCAGTAATTGTGCGTCCTTCGATGAAGTTCAAGGCCTCTCCTGAGATACCAGCCTCTTGCTCGGTGCTCTCCAAGACAGGTTCTTCATCGACTGGCTTCCTCCCTCAGGATGGACAGCTCAGGACCACTCTGCAAGCGTAGCCCCAGTCTGACTACCGGGCCTACTTAGTAGATCACAACTCCGGACCAACGTAGTACCGGAGCCAGGAACACTTGAACACGCACCCCCGGCCAGGAGGGCCACACACAGAGGGTGGTGGGACGACAGACCCAGGATCGACGACTACCCCGGACTAGTGACGTCTGTCCCTTAAGTACTCCTCCCCAGCATGCACAGCGGGATGATCAACTCCCTCTGATTGGCTGCTGAAGGGGAACACCCAAAACACCTTGACCTGACTGCTGCCACCCTTGGCCTGGGGCGGTAACAGCACCCCCAGACAACAATGGTGGCTACTCACAGTACAGCCATGGCTGGAACAGAAGCCCAAATTTAGGGAAAAATAATACAGTCTGAGTCAACTAACTCTCAGACTACCCTCTAAATTTAAAGCAGCGCTGGCTAGAAAGTAGCAGGCCGCTACACTTATATGCAAAGATTGCCTCATTATCAGTCAATTAATATCTATTCTCTTCATTACTACTTTCATTTCATAATAAACACAAGAATTCTTCCTGCCTGCACATAGGTCTCTATTCTCTGATCTTCAACAAACACAGTGCAGATAAAGTGGTTCTATAGACTGAATGCCTTTTTCTACCTTAAAGGGGTTGTAAAGACAAAAATATTTTCCTCTTAAATTAAAGTCTGACAGTAGCTGATAAAGTAAAAAGTAATGTTTTGCATTATAACCAGTTTGATACCTGTTGAAATGGAGCTGTTTTATTCACCTCCAGCACTCCTGAATCATTATTCTCTCTGACTTCCTGGTTTCCGGTGCGCATTCATTCTTGCTACATCTCGGCCTAAATGGGAATTACAGTTCCCATTAGGCTTAGCCTCCATGCCTGTGATGGATAAGAGAGCATCTTCACGCAGGGCTCTAGTCATAGGGAGGGGGTGAGCAAAACGGCTCAGATGCTGGTGGAAAGCAAGAAGAGGAGAGACAGGAAATAGCATTTTCAAACCTGGATTCCTGTATTTTGGAGGTCAAAAGGAAAAACGAGGTAAGTGATATTTAAATGCTCTAGCTTACAGCAATCAATTGATCTAATAAAAAACAAACCTTTAGTGTTCCTTTAATACATTCTCTGCATTAAGGTAAAAAGCCTTCTGAGTGCAGCTCCGCCCACCTTCCCTTACACTTACCTGAGCCTGATCTCAATCTAGCGATGTACACAGTCTCTCCCTTCCCATAGGCTCAGAGACACAGTCAGTGGGGCGGGAGCGGGCCTGTACAAGTGTCCCCATAGCAATTGGCTTGCTATGGTGGGCACTTGGCGAGGAGGAGGAGTGCCGATGGGGGACCTGAGAAGACAAGGATTGGGGCTGCTCTGTGCAAAACCATTGCATAGAGCAGGCAAGTATAGCATGTATATTATTAACCGATCCCGGCCCCTTATCATGTGATCAGTTGTCAGCCAATGATCACGTGATGTAAACAAAAGATCGGTAATCAGCTGTTTTTCTGCTCACACTGACTGCATGAGCAGAAAAAAAAGCTGATCACTGGTATTGTGTGAAAAGGACAGCGGTTGCCAAGAGGGTGAGACATCACCCGAGTATCTGTGACCGCCAGTGCCACCTGCCAGTGCATAGCAATGCCGCCAATCAATGCCCATCATTGCCACCTACCAGTGCCTAACTGTGCCATCTATCAATGCCCATCATTGCCACCTACCAGTGCCTAACTGTGCCATCTATCAATGCCCATCAGTGCTGCTGATCAGTGCCCATCAGTGCCACCCATCAGTGCCCAGTGCCGACAATCAGTGCCCATGAGTGCCGACAATCAGTGCCCATGAGTGCCGACAGCCAGTGACCATCAGTGCCGCCAGTGACCATCAGTGCCGCCAGTGACCATCAGTGTAGCCAGTGACCATCAGTGCAGCCAGTGACCATCAGTGCAGCCTCATCAGCGCATATCAATGAAGGAGAGAAATTACTTGTTTTCAAAATTTTATAACAAACTAAATTCATTTTTTTTCAAAATTTTCTGACTTGTTTATTTTAGCAAAAAAAAGCAGTGATTAAATACCACCAAAAGAAAGCTCTATTTGTGTAAAAAATATATAAAAATTTCATATGGGTACAGTGTTGCATGATCGCGCAATTGTCATTCTCAGGCCCGGTACACACGACCGAGTTTCTCGGCAGAATTCAGCCAGAAACTCGATCGGAGCCACATTCTCCTGAGAAACCCGGTGGTGTGTACACTTTTGGCCGAGGAAGCCGACGAGGAACTCGTCGAGCCAAATAGAGAACATGTTCTCTATTTCCTCGTTAGTCAATGGGGAAACTTGGCTCGCCGAGATCCTCGGCGACTTCACAAGGAACTCGACGAGCAAAACGATGTGTTTTGCCCGTCGAGTTCCTCGGACGTGTGTACGGAGCCAAAGAGTGACAGTGTTAAAAGCTGAATATTGGCCTGGGCAGGAAGGGGCTTTAAGTGGTTAAATAAAAATGAAAAAATACAATCACTTTCTATAGGAACAAGAGCGACAACAGAAATATGAAAAAAAAAAAATATTTGAAGCAATTGCCCACATTTACGTTTCTGCTTTACAGCAGTGTGATGACCCTGGCCTAGAACAGATCAATCACATTGATTTGAGCCAAAAACAAAGCTAGATTCTATACTTTCATCCATGATTTGTGCTCTGACATGCAAACTATATTTTCATATAACTCACCATTCAGGTTCGACAGGGTTTGATTGGGATGTGCAAATTTGAGAGTTGTTTTTTCCCCTCTATAATTTGCCATTAATTTGGGTAAATTGCCAAAATATAACAATTTATAGGTACAGTAATTGTTGGTAGTTTATAATCTGAACTAAACAGAAGCCCTCTTGGCTAAGGTACATTGACGACATTTTCATCATATGGTCAGGCTCTAGCTCCCTTTTGTACCAATTCATTGATGCCCTTAACATCAATAAACGAAATTTGAAATTTACATTCACCAGTTCTCCAGACCAAGTCACTTTCCTGGATCTTACTATTTTAAAAGACAGTGAAGGCAGAATAACATCTTCTCTCTTTAGAAAAGAGACGGCAGGAAACACCCTGTTACATGCAACTAGTGCACATCCAACTAATTTGCTGAAGAGTATACCCTATGCGCAGTACCTCCACTTACGTCGTAACTGCACTATGACTAAAGATTTTCTATTACAGGCTAATCTACTTAGGCAACGATTACTGGTTAGAGGCTATAGCAAGTCTCTACTACGTAAAGCATTCAATAAGGCTGCGCGACAGTCTCGTACCAGCCTATTATTCAAACAAAAACCCACCATAGGGCCTCAACCTGTTAGATTTATCACACGTTATTCGAGTCACCATACTGAGATACGCAACATCCTGACCAAACACTGGTCACTTCTCACTAATGACTCTATTCTTAGCAACTACATTGGGCAAAGGCCAGACATCACCTACAAGAGATCGCGTTCATTGAGGGACAAACTTACCTCAAGCCACTATAGGATCAATCCTAGTCAACAGCGGCCTTTGAATGGCTTAACAAGATGTGGTAGATGTACTTTCTGTCCCTGGGTTACAGAGGGTAACACTTTCCTTTTACCAAATGGAGAAACTTTTATCCCCAACTTCCACGCAGACTGTAACACACAAGGAATTATCTATCTCATGACATGTACATGTCAAGCATTCTATGTAGGGAAGACTATTAGAAACTTTTAAAACAGAATCAGGGACCATGTATATTATTCCTCCCAGGGCAAGATGGTAACATCAGTCAGTCGTCATCTTGACCTATACCATAAATTTAACACCTCAGTTATCTCATTCATAGTCGTTGTCCCGAAGGACTGCCGTGGAGGTGACTGGGATAAACAGGTACTTCAAAAAGAGGCATACTGGATTGAACGCCTTAACGCTCTCCAGCCCCCTGGTATTAATGAAGCACAATCCTACAAGTCCTTCTTGTAGAACAACATCTAGAGCTAGTCATTCTAATATGATTAACTCTTTCCCACTGTAACTGTACCCCATCATCTATCCCCTACTCCCCTATCCCCCCTTCCTATTCCCATACAACATCCATCATCACACCCTTTTCTCTTCTGATCTGCGTTACCAATAAATACTTACCTGATTTTTGGGAAGCTGTAACCCATTATATTTTTCCCAGTATATGTGTTTACTACTACATGACATTATTACACCAGGACAACCCCGGTTGTTTTTTAGTTATATCTGCTGCTGTTTTGCATAGAAGGCTTTTTTGTTGTTGTTGTTGTTTAAATGAAATTTTGTATTTGGAAGTTCTACCTGACTTTCAAAAAATTATAAATGTTCTCATACTGTAATTATTGTGAGCGCTGTGTATCCCTTTTTTGGCGGTGAATGGACCGAGTGAGCTTTCTCCAATATGTACCATGCCCCCACATGCCTGATGTCTACCTCTTGTCCCTCCTTCTATTCCTTGCGTTGTGGCCGCATATGATACAGCCTATTTTCATCTGGGATGTATCTGTCATTGTCCACTAGATGGCGATCCTCCGCCACTGATGTGTTCATCACTCCCAGCATGGCGCGCGCTCCACTGTTTCTCTGGCGCGCGCGCACCTGGCAGTGTTTTGCGGCCAGCCTCGATGACATCACTCGGCAGCGCCGAGATGACTGTCTCCTCGAGGCGGGACTCGGAGCTATTTATAGCCCCCAGGCTACATACACAAATCCAAGCCTCCTGGGAGGCATACGGATAATACCTATATGCTGACAGCCTACTTTCCAGGTGAGACTACTACCCATCTACTCCGGTCCTTTGAACCACATGTCTTATTCTATCTCTGGCAACTTTGGCTCATCATTGTTCCTACCGCTTATGTTTCAGCATTCGATTGACTTTGGCCATGTATGGCCCTCTTCCTCTTTGGAACTACAGAAAAAGCTCTTTAAGTGTTATCTAAACACCAACTTTTGCTTCACTCTGGAAAGCATTTGTTTATATCACCTACAAACTCCGTATATACTTTCTAAACAAATTTGTTCTAAATATATGGTAAGCATCAGGCTCCTTATTAACTATTAATTAATTAAAACTATATTGTCCGTACTGCTGTCAGTTTATCCTGGCACCTTTGGATTTCATATATCTTTATTTTTTCTCTGTTGCAGCCCTGATTGGTATTTCAGGCCACTCAAATAGAGTGGTTACCTATGCTTAACCCCTTGCTGGCCCTCATTGAACAGCCATCTATTCACATAGCTTTGTGCCTAGCTGTTCATTTCTTGTATCTACTTGTCCCTCCACTTTTGATTAAGTACCACTTTAAAGGTAAGCTGTCCTGTTTTATTTTACTAATCAGTACATTTCTATCTACTATGTTCCCTGTCTCCTTCGCACTGGAATTTTTGGGACTTTTTTTGCTGGACATCTTTTCTGTGGTTGTAGGCTCTCCTGTTACCATTCTCTGGTGTACACTGTTGGACCTTGCTTTTCTGGTTTCTCCTCCTACCAAAAATACATGGTATACATCAGCGCTTACAATTATCCTGTCTTAAAAATATACAGTCTTTTTACATATTTGTTTGCAAAATTACATATTAGATATTCATATTCTTGTCTTTATTATTTTAGCACATTGATCTAAATAGGTCCTTTGAAGAAGCGCATATTTAGAGCGCGAAACATGTCGGACCACAATCTATCCAGCGTTTCTATTAAGATCTCCAGTTGATCTAATCTGCAGGCCTACTCCAGGAGCCACACTATCCGTTTATGGTTAAAAGCGGGTGTTCACACCAGGAATTTGTTTAATATTTTTTATTATGTTTCATTTTTGGAATGTTTAAATTGGATGTTATCTCATCTTAAACCATATGTAACTTTCTGTGACAAAGCCTCCATAATCACTGCTAACGCTGTATATTCTAGACTTCATGTGCACATTTTTGAAGATCAATTGTTTTTTTAAATTTGTGTAAATTATATATTTTTGTAATAAATTATCTTTTATATATAAATCCCTTTTGTGGTGACTATTACCTTTACCAACCTACTATGCCGTTAAAGTCCATGACTAGCCCCTAGGTCATTTTCTCTTTAAAATTTCGTTTAGGACGTGGCATACGCAATATCACCGTGCATCCACATGTGCACTACATGTGAGGATGCACTTATCCTTTTGAGAAGCCCTCTTAATTTTACTTTCTTAGGCAAAGAAAAAAACACACAATTAACAAAATAGATAGCAAGAAAGAGAGATGGTAATATTAATTTGTCTGCAAAATCAATCCACTCATCTCACTGCAAAGTCTTTCAGTGAGATTGCCTTTTTTCTAAGGACAAAATGTAGGGGATCATAAGGTTATGGGATAACCGCTCTTTCTTAACACTATGCTTAGATTACAGTCTGAACAGAATAATTAGGCAGCATTTATCTTCCAAGTAAAATAAGCTGTGGAATCTTTACGACTTAAAATAATTAATAGTAACAGCAGGGGAAAATATATGAGGAAGACATTTAACAGAAAACAAATATGTAGAAGAAAAAAAAAAATGTGACAATGGAAAAACCTTCACACGTCAGCTGTAATATGTGGAAGTGTGTTCAGTAGTCTCTGGGGATCCTCTGCAGGTAACAGCTCATATAAGAGAACTGGCTGTGTTGTGCAGTTACAGTATACTCCTCAATAGCAATGGTGAAAATAATGTGATATATTTAGGATGGAAAGGCTGTGTCAGACCTGTTATACAGTTCTTTGCTGCTATCAATGAAGGTTTCTTTCCACATAAGAGTTTACTCTTTAGAAAGAGAAAAAACATACTTTTCTGGCCTGCTCAGTTGATTAAGCCATTGAAAGAACTGGAATTCAAAAGTTGAGACATAATTCTTGCGTCAGACTAGTAAAATTATATAACCATGTACCTGTAAACCACAGGACCACGTAATAAAAGTGAAAAAGTATATTTCAGACTTATAGGTTGCATTTGATCCAGGGCTATTCCCAAGGGTCCTATGTTATCTGTCACTAAGAAAATCTAAGAGGGATTTGGAAGAATGTAGCCCTATTTCAACATGACTATATATTAAGGTATTTTCCTGCATGGTGGGGGTCTGTTTGCAATTCACACAGGGCTATGGCTTTTAGTCTGGACGGCTTGGTGAAAACGGGTTGCAGCAATACAGTAGCTTACACAGCAGCCGGGCTGAAGAAAGACAGTGCTTCATTGTGCTCAGCCCTCTCTCTCTCCATGTAAGCTGCCCCACACCTACACTACTGTATCTAGTGAGATATCCTGGCAGTTAATGAGCGATCCATAAATGCAGTAATACTAGACTTTCAATTTTAACACTTTCATTTCTAGCTAAACCGATTGCCTACAGAGGTTGCATGGTCATGTTCCTCAAACATAAGATTTCTGTAAATAAACTGCCTTTTACGTTTTTTTGCACAGGTCTTCCTAAATACACAAACATGCAGACTAAAAGATAGTTTCTGTCACATGGGAATTTTCAATAAAGGTTGGTATGTCAGTGCCAGAAAAACCTTTCATTCCTAAGAATAGCTTTAGCAGCAACTGTCAAAAAGATGCGTCATTTATTGGTAATGGACAAAAAAAAACAAGTACGGGATCACATGTGTGATTGTCAACTTTTGTCAACTTTTGTCCAGCCAGAGTAAAAAGGAAAGTGAAACTTGACTAGGAAAGCAACATCATTTTTTTTTGTACTCCTATTTGAAAATAACAATGGCTAACTCCACCTTTTGTAATATGTTACATGATAAATGCATACAGTATTTAACCACTTAAGACCCGGACCAAAATGCAGCTAAAGGACCTTGCCCCTTTTTGCTATTCGGCACGGCGTCGCTTTAACTGACAATTGCGCGGTCGTGCGACGTGGCATCCAAACAAAATTGGTGTCCTTTTTTTCCCCACAAATAGAGCTTTCTTTTGGTGATATTTGATCACCTCTGCGGTTTTTATTTTTTGCGCTATAAACAAAAATAGAGCGACAATTTTTAAAAAAATGAAATATTTTTTACTTTTTGCTATAATAAATATCCCCCAAAAATATATATGTAGCGCCCCCTTACTTTCAGTATGGGCACTACGCTAAGGTTAGTGGGAAATGGGAGAGTTACCTTGCTCCCATTCACTATTTGTTCAAATTGTGGGACTTCTGTCTTTCCAGAAATGTCCACTGGGTCAGTCTGTGGTCCAGGGATGCAATGTCATCCCTGGCCAGCAGTTGGCGCCAGAGGGGTTCTGGCAGAGTAAGTTTCTCCAGCAGCCAATCAGAGGAGTTTTTCCCTCACAGGGCATGCTGGAGAGCAGTATATCTGGGACAGGTGTCATGTGTTCTAAAATCTTCGTGGGGTCCCCGTTCCAGGTGCGGCATCCACCTTCAGGGATTTTTTTTCCATTTTTACCAACACTGTTTGAAAAAAAATGGAACTTCACTCTCTCAATCAACATTGATTAATTTGGAAGCTTTTGCGGGGAGAGGGGAGCGGATATCTGTATTCACTCCCACTTCTGGGTAAGATCGATGCAATCTTGGCTGGCGATCTATGCAATGTCTTGCCCCTCCTTCCCCCCTGCTGCAGGGGGGAAGACAGCAGGACCATTCAGAAAATGCAGCGTGACTTTTGCATGCCCAGTAAGAAAACAGGCTGTAAAGCCACAAGGCTTCACTTCCTGTTTCCCATAGTAAGGACGACGGTGCCTGCACCTGGAGCCAATGAAAGGATCGGATAGGAGTGCCCACATCACAGGCTCCCTGGACAGGTAAGTGTCCTTATATTAAAAGTCAGCAGCTACAGTATTTGTACATGCTGGAACTCCTCTTTAAGCTGCAAGCATTAGTAAATAGATAGGAAGTCTTCAGAAGGATGCATGTCTGAGCTAAGGGCAGATGGATTCCAGACAGTAAATCATACATGAATCATCTGCCCTTTCTCAAGATGGCCACGGGCAGAAATGCTAGGTGGTGTTTTTCAAAGTGATTTCTCAGCAGAATAAATCATGGAGACATGGATGTATGGGTGAGTTTCCATTGAATATTAACCACTTGCCGACCAGTAGTTATACGGTGGCAGGTTAGCTCTCCTGCGCAAATCGGCATAGCTGTGTGGCGGCTTGCGCAGGCATGATAGCAGGCGGGCCCTTTGCACACTGCAGGAGCGTGCCCGTGGGTCGGGTGAACTCCATGTCCACTGGCAACCTGCGAATGCCTAGTACAGAGGCAGAATGGGGATCTGCCTTTGTAAAGAAGGTGAATCCCGATTCTGACAGGCAACATGACAGATCTACTTTTCCCAGGTATCGGGAATAGTGATCTCTGTCATATCCCCGCCAGTCCATCCCCCCTACAGCTAGAACACACCCAGGGAACACAGGTAACGCCTTGATCGCCCCCTAGTGGTAACCCCTTGTATTTGGGTACAATGTTGCACGACTGCGCGATTGTAAGTTAAAGTGACTCAGTGGCGTATCGCAAAAAATGGCCTTGTCATTAAGGGGGTAAATCCTTCAGGGGCTAAAGTGGTTAAAAATGAATTAAAACACGTTTTGATTTTGCGGTGCTCAGATGCAGTGTAGCTCCACTGTAACAGCATCAATATCGGAAGGTAAAACATGAATCATTGTCTACAGCAGAGTGTTTAAACAGTGTCAACTTATGAATGGAAACATTTAGGTCCAGCAATGTGTCAAAAAGTGAACGGGTGGGAATATCCCTATGTACCAAAAAGTGAAAAATGCAAAACGGGAACAGTTCAGTAAATTTGAACTGAAGTTAGAGGAACTAAAGACATCAGTTGCATTTTCTGTTATTGATGAAAACTTCTAATTTTTAAAGAAAATTGCACAAAGTTCTGAGCGTCCTTATTATGGTTGTAGAGTCAAGCATATTTCTAGCATCCAAAGAGACACACTAATCAAATGATTAGCTGATTGGTTTCTATGCAGAAGGTAGAAAAGGTATATTGATTTCCTGGATCAACCGTTAATTATTAATTAAAGTAGGAAAAAATGCAGAAGTTAGCCTGATTTTGCACTCTCCAGCTTTAGTAACTAAACCCCTATATGATTATGGGCTTATTATTGAACTGCCTTTTTAAGGCCCTTTTCACACTAGTGCGACTCCAAAGTTGCGCGATTTTACCACGATTCACAGCTGCGATTTCAGGGAATGCCTGTGTAGGTGGCATCAAAATCGGACCAAAGTAGTGCAGGGACTACTTTGAAGTCGGAACGACTTACAGTCGTACTAATATGAATGGTTGTCATTGGAAATCATGGGAAACGACTTGTCATGCTTCTTTGCCATCACAAATTGTGGGACAAGTCGTACAAGTGTGAAAGGGGCCTAAAGTGGACTTTTATAATCCCATATTCCTAATATCGCAGCCAGACAGAATCCTGACTAGTACTGAACTCCCTGTCTGTCAACAACACAGTTTGGTAAAAATACTTGTAGCGCCCGTGTACTTTATGGTACCGGTGCTAGTTAAATTTAAGGGTAGATCAGAGTGTAGTTGGACTCTGATCCAGATTGTGCAAAACAGAGTCTCTGTCTCAGCTTGGCTGTGCTGTAGGCTTATTCTGCTGTACTGTCTGCTGTACTGGGGTGTTCTTCCAGCCCCGGTGCTGCAGGTGGTAGCAGTGGAGTCGAGGTTTGGGTGCTCTTTCCCAGCAGCCAATCAGGAGGGTTTGACCTCGCTGTGCATGCTGGGGAGGGGTATTTGAGGCAGACGTCATTGATTCTGGATCTTCTTCGTCCAGTGTGGCACCCAACTTTAGGGTGACCACATCACGGCGCCCCGGCGTTATGGCCTACCTGGTCGGGGCATGCGTGCCACGCGGTGTTCCTGGTTCCGGGACCATGTTGGCCCGGAGCATCTGAACAGCGATGGGGACCCAGTGAGTGACTGAGGCTCACTGAGGAGGGTCTGTGGCAGAGACTTTTCCCCAAGTTCAAGTTCACCAAGGAGGGTCTGTGGCAGAGACTTTATCCTACAATTGTCTGAGTGATACTCCGGCTGCCAGGTCAGTGTGAGAGGCCTGTCCGGGTACAAAAAACCCACTCCTGCAGGAGTGGCGCAGAGAAGTGTTACGCTTGGGAGCAGGACTGTTTCCCTATGATCACGCCTGAATCTGCTATTCTACCCTCTTCAACTTTACTTTCCTCACCACAAGTATACTGTTTTTACCCGGCTGGGTAATAAAGAGCACAGCTAAGAGCACCTGTCGTGGACATTCCTTTACTTCTACTATATGCAATACGCATCATTCACCCCTAGGAATTTGGAGGAGCTATTAGGTAATGTGCCGCCCAAAAATCCAGCAGCTCCTCCGGGGTTAATGTTACATACTGTATGTGATATATTACAGTTAATATTTCAGGACAAGCTTTCAGGGCCTACCCCCTTCTTGTAAGGCTGAAAAAAGTAATGATGATTAACAGTTTTGTCAAAATATAAAAACTAGACCATGGCCATACACTTATCAAAATTCAACCAGTTCAGTAGGGACCTGCTGATTTTCAGTCAGTGTGTGGCAGTTCCCACTCAACAGAAGTCTAGGCAGACCCATAAAAAAACAGTTATGAACGAATTTACTAAACATGTCTCAGGCCTTGTTGAAAATGTGCTAAAGCTATATTTGTCAGAAATATTGCTAGTTTCCTTTAAGATATTTGTGACGGTATCGGTATGATATCCCCGTCAAAGATTCCCTTCTTCCATAAGAACATCACCCAATATTCCACTATGAGGAATATTCCTGAGATCGCCCATTAAGCCACACATTAGTCCAGGCTTACTGCTAGAACAAGACAGAGTTTAATGTTATAACACACACAGCTTATATGTCATTTCCAAAACTGTTACAATGACAAATCTCCGCCCCCCCTTACACAGTGGGGGGTCTTCAATACAGCTCCCTTGAAATAAAGATATTTCTTTGAACTAATCAGTATCTAGCCGGTTCGGCTCCGCATATAGAGAGATAATTACCACAATGAAGCAATCAGCATAATTAACATGAGCCACTTATCTAATCACAGTAACCAGTAAACACAGGGCTAGAACAATTAACATTTGAAACAGGGCTGGTTGCAGAAGGGTAAATACAATTAACAGCCTTAAACAAGCAGGGAGGATTAACCTGAAGCATATAGGTAAAAAGTCCTTCACAATGGCCCCCCTTTCTCCCTGCTCCGGAAAACCCGGTTGGACCTTTCCTGGTCCAGTAGGGTTGACGGGTTCAGAGCTTTTAGTCCGAGGTTAACTCAGTTTGGCGTGACTGACCTCCCTTGGCAACTGCTTCAGACTCAGGTATGCCACCGGGTCGTCAGATCACACGCCGGTCAGTCCCCAAGTCTTTGTGCGATCTGCAAAGTCACCAGAAGTCAGTGTGAAGACGGCGAATGGGTCTGTGCGCCGCCATCTAGGTGTCCCGCTATGGGAGGGGCAGGTTATGGCTCTGAAGTGACAGTCACAGGAGATTCATAAAAAGAAAAAGTTATATTTGTTGAAATGCTGTAGCACTGGTGCTCAGAGTCCGGGGGGGGGAGGGGACTCAGAGCCCCATAAGGTCAGCCACCCCCTGCTCCTTCCGCAGCCGCCGGTTCTCCTCTTTGAGCTTCTCCAGCTCCATCTCCAGTTCATGGAGCCTGGGGGAGTCAGCCCGCTGTGACCTCAGGTGGTTGTTCTCCTCCTCCATGCGGCTTATGCACTCCTCCAGCTCTATGTACTCACGGATCAGATCCTGCTTGCTCATGTCCTGCAGGCTTTCCACGTGGTCCTTTATCATCAGGAACTGGGTGGTGGTGTAAGGGGCCACCGGTGGGCCCTTGGCGAACATCTCGGCCCGCATCTGGGGCGCCCGCTGCGATTCCATCTCCTCCAGTCGCTTCTTCTCCTCCCAGGTCCGCTGGTTATATGACTTCCAGGACCTCTTCTTCTTGGAGGGTAGCTGGCGGTGCCTCTTTCTGCCCAGCTCCCTCCAAGGCCCCTCCGGCTCATGGCTGTCGCCCATGACCAGCTGACAATGGTGTTCCCTGTTGTCCGTAATAACAGATTGTACCATGAGGGCTTCGAAAGGGGTGCCCAATGGTTCTTCCTGACCCAGCTCCTGGGGATCCCAAGCCGAGTCTACACAATGGGCTGCTGCTGGTGGGCGGTACCCAGGTTGAGACCAATTTGACCTGGTGTTGTCATTCATGGGGCAATTCTGCTTGAAGTGACCCAACTGTTTGCACCGGAAGCAGCGTTGTTCGTTGTCCTCCTGGCATGGGGAGCGAGGGCTAGATGTCATCGGTCTGTTAGGCGGTTGGTATCTAGCGGCTGGTGGGTGTGAGGGCGCCGTTGGTTGTGGAGGTTGTACCCGTGGTGTGACCTGGTTTGTCTTGCGAGTATCCGCATATTCATCCGCCAACTTCGCGGCCTCTGGTAGAGTCATGGGCCTGCGATCTCTCACCCAATCCTTGACGTCCGTCTGGATGTGATTGTAAAATTGCTCCAGGAGCATTAGTTGCAAAATGTCCTCTGCGGTGGTGGCCTGGCTGCTGTTAACCCAGTTAGAGGCCGACAGGGACAACTGGCATGCCCATTCCGCGTAAGAGTCTTTTGTGGTTTTGCGTGAGTCCCTGAACTTCTGTCGGTGGGACTCTGGGGTTACTGCATAACGAGCCAGGAGCACTTCTTTAACCCTGGCGTAGCTATGGATATCCTGATCTGGCACGGTCCGGAAAGCATCAGAAGCTTTGCCTGACAGTTTGCCCGACAATATTGCAACCCACTCTCTTCTAGCTATTCGGTGCAGGTTACATTGTCGCTCAAAATCCGCCAGGTAGTTATCAATTTCACAGTCCTTTTCATCAAAAGCTTTAAAAGCGCTAAACGGAATCTTCCTTGTGTCTGCTGTGCTGTACTCACTGTTTGGAGGATGTGCGGCTGCTTGTTGGACTGCTGCCAGTTTTAACTGTAGCTCTGCGTCTCTTATTTGTTTATCCTTCTGTAGTTCTGCGTCTCTTATTTGTTTATCCTTCTGTAGTTCTGCGTCTCTTATTTGTTTAGCCTTCTGTAGTTCTGCGTCTCTTATTTGTTTAGCCTTCTGTAGTTCTGCGTCTCTTATTTGTTTATTTTCCTCCGCTAACAGGTCCATCACTTTCAGCACCACATCCGGCGTTGGGTTCGGGCCGAACCACGCTAGCTTCTCTCTCATTAGCTTGTTGGCTGGCGATTCCTCCTCCTGAATCACTGGTGTCTCCATCTCTTGTACTGCTGGCGTTGCTGCAATCCCGTCCTCCTGGTCTATCTCCATTGATTCTGCTATGATGACCCGCTTGGTTTTGTTGCTAGCAATCCTTCCACGAACTTCCAGTAGTTCTTCCAGTGTCTGCTTGGAATCCGGGTGTGAAGGGGAATAGAAGGGAAAATCCCACTGCTACCAACCAATTGTGACGGTATCGGTATGATATCCCCGTCAAAGATTCCCTTCTTCCATAAGAACATCACCCAATATTCCACTATGAGGAATATTCCTGAGATCGCCCATTAAGCCACACATTAGTCCAGGCTTACTGCTAGAACAAGACAGAGTTTAATGTTATAACACACACAGCTTATATGTCATTTCCAAAACTGTTACAATGACAAATCTCCGCCCCCCCCCTTACACAGTGGGGGGTCTTCAATACAGCTCCCTTGAAATAAAGATATTTCTTTGAACTAATCAGTATCTAGCCGGTTCGGCTCCGCATATAGAGAGATAATTACCATAATGAAGCAATCAGCATAATTAACATGAGCCACTTATCTAATCACAGTAACCAGTAAACACAGGGCTAGAACAATTAACATTTGAAACAGGGCTGGCTGCAGAAGGGTAAATACAATTAACAGCCTTAAACAAGCAGGGAGGATTAACCTGAAGCATATAGGTAAAAAGTCCTTCACAATATTCATCTCCTTAACAAGCTCTACAATATACATCAATTACCACAAAATGCTCTTCTAGTGATCATGAATCTCTGAATAGCAACAACCCTCACAAACATGGGTTTGCTGAAGGTCACAATGTCGTGTACCTTGGTTGGAGGCCGAAGTGACAAGTAGGCTTCCTCTTGTGGCTCTGGTCTAAGTACCCCTGAGTGTGGGGATAGAGGCATAGGGCACAAAGAAGCATGGGTGCCAGTAATCAGGTAGCAGGCAGGGGTAGTTTCTGGACTGTAGTCAGCAGCAGCGCAGGCTCACTGGAAAAAGGACCAAGGAAAATGGCCCACAGGAAGGCATCTGGAAACTGGACCTTGGAAGCTTGATACAGAAAGTTTGCGAGGACACACAGTCAAAGGTAGATGCAGGTGCCAGTTGAGATCAAGGAAGTGGTCAGATGGCAAGCCAGGGTCAGCATGGATGGACAGCAAGCACGTAGTCAGTAGCCAAGCCAGAGTCATACACAAGGACCTGGAGTAAGCATAGTAAGGCAAGGTCAATACCAGGAAAACATCAGAGTGTGGTCTGAGGCAAGCTGAGTTCAGAATCCACAAAGCAAGGTCCGGAGCAGGCTGGGTCAGCAACGGGAGATCAGACAACAGGAGCAGGAACGTAAGAGCACAGGTCACAAGTGGTTGATGCACATCCAGCGATTAACACACATCAGAGTCGCCTTTAAATTGGCAGCCTGGCGCCATTCCTGGAATTGGACATGGACAATTGGACAATACATGCACACATGCAATGCGTCCTGGTGCATGCGTTTGCATTGACGTGTCAGTGCATGCTGGTTACTGGCCAAAGTCCATCTGTGTGCCGCCAAATGCACTATTTAAAGCCCTACAGGGCTCAGGATCAATGCTGAGTGGCCATCGGCTCTTCTGCCTGTGACTTGATTCCGTGTGTCTGTATCCATATCCTTACCTGGCTTGTTGACCCTGCTTGTTCCTGAAGCCTCGTTGCTGACTCTGGCTTGTGACATGACCTTGCCTCCTGCCTGCTGTTCCAGTACTGACCTTTACCTGGCTCCACTTCTGGTTCCTGATTCTGTACTACTGCTGCCCTGTTGTTGCCAATTCCTGCCTGTCAGACCACACATCCAAGATGCTGCATCTGCCAGCTTACCTGTTGCACTGTCTTTCATCTGCTACACGATCTCCTGACCCAGATCTCCTACAGCACATATGTCACACACAAGGCCCGCAGGCTAAATATGGTCAACCAGCCCTTGTCATGTGGTCCTCCCATCCAGTTGTGCAGCCGTAATGTGGCAGAACCTCTGACTCTCACCCTCCACTCCGTAATGTTACTTGTTAACACAGATTTCTTCTATATTTACAAAAGACAGCTTTTCTTTTAGCGGCTTCTGGATGTAACAGATCCCTCATGGTGGGGCATGGCAAAGATAGCAATGTGAGAGGCAGAGCCACCCACACATGGAGGTATACACAGGTAGTAGAGATAGCTGCTCACACAGGGCTGCACTAGATCCTCCTACATAGGTAGATAGAGCTGGGCCAGGTGGGGGGGGGTATCATTTTACATGCAACATCTAGGCCAGGGATATGCAATTAGCGGACCTCCAGATGTTGCAAAACTACAAATCCCATCATGCCTCTGCCTCTAGGTGTCATGCTTGTGGCTGTCAGGCCCCGTACACACGACCAAGTTTCTTGGCAGAATTCAGCCAGAAACTCGATCGGAGCTGAATTCTGCCGAGAAACCCGGCGTGTGTACACTTTCGGCCAAGGAAGCCGACGAGTTCCTCGTCGAGCCAAATAGAGAACATGTTCTCTATTTCCTCATTGTTCAATGAGGAAAGTTGGCTCGCCGAGATCCTCGGCGGCTTCACACAGGACTCGACGAGCAAAACGTCGAGTTTTGCCCGTCGAGTTCCTCGGACGTGTGTACGGGGCCTCAGAGTCTTGCTATGCCTCATGGGACTTCTAGTTCTGCAACAGCTGGAGGTCCGCTAATTGAATATCCCTGATCTAGGCACTAGCAGCACCAGCAGTACCCGGGACAGAGCAGATGAATAATTATACAGATAAGCGCTAAATTTTAGCTCCTTTGTGAGTGTATTTCAGGGGTGCCCAACCAGTGGCCCGGGGGACTGGTTACCAAGCCGCTTAAGTGGCCCTCGCTCTTCAAAAGGTTGGGCAACCCTGGTGTATTTCTTATGTTCTTTTGTAACTGTTTAGTAAATATTCATTCTGCTACGCTTAGAAGGCACCACTTTTTTCTCTCTTAGGGCTGCACTAGAGCCTCCTACATAGGGAGTTAGAGCTGGGCCATGTGGGGAGGGGGGGAGATAGTTTTACATGCCTGCTCATCTCTAAACTCTGCATTTTGTACACAGCACAACCATAAACCCTGAACTCTGTACATAGCGCACGCCTAAACCCTGAACTCTGTATGTAGCGCACGCCTAAGCCCTGAACTCTGTATGTAGCGCACCATTAAACCCAGAACTCTGTATGTAGCGCACCATTAAACCCTGAACTCTGTATGTAGCACACGCCTAAACCCTGAACTCTGTATGTAGCGCACGCCTAAGCCCTGAACTCTGTATGTAGCGCACCATTAAACCCTGAACTCTGTATGTAGCGCACCATTCCTGTCTGGAACCTTTAAGCCAAGTTTTACATTTGTCATTGTGACATATGAGCATTTTGGATTGTATGAGAATTTAAAGCGGAGTTCCAGGCTTTTTACGTTTATTAAAACTCAGCAGCTACAAAAGGTGTAGCTGCTGACTTTTAATAAACAGACACTTATCTGTTCCATGGTCCAGCGAAGCGGCTGCCCGGAGCATCGCTCCTCTCCCCCTCCTATCTGCCAGTGCCTCCATTGCCACTCAGGGCACCCGGCCATGACAGCTTTTGGCTTCACGAACGGGCACGCACTGCACATGCGCGAGTCACGCTGCTCCATCAGAGTGGACAGGCGATCTTCTGAGACTTGTCATGTGTCCCAGGAGATCGCCTAGAGGGATGGGCCACTTAGGTGGAAAGGAGTCGCCGCCTAGGTGGCCCGTAGGATGAAGGAAGACAGGAAGTCCCACTCCTAATGAAGCCCCCACTCCCCCCAAACAATTACATACCAAATGTGGCATGTAAAGGGGGCGAGTAGTTACTTTTGGGTGGAACTCCGCTTTAAGCCCTGTACATAGGGGCCGAATATCAGACAAAATCACCCAGGACAGTAGATACTGGCTGACATTTAGACCCGTGTGTACAGGACCTTGTTTAATAGAAGCCAATCTCATGGCCGGCTTTTGTCAAACGAGCATGCTGGAAAATCAGCAACCGTTTGACATGCAATCAGCTCTTTCAGCCAATGGCTGCGAGCACTGACTGGTGTGTTCTGACAGGGGGAAAGTCCCGCCTAGGCGGCAACTCTTCTCCACATAGGTGGCCCCTCCCTCTAGGCGATCTCCTGGGACACGTGACAAGTCCCAGAAGATCGCTTGTCCACTCCAATGGTGCAGCGCGACTCGTGCATGCGCAGTGCGTGCCCAGCCGTGCATGGCATCAGCTTCTATCTTTAGCTTGTTCAGATGATTGGCTGCCCTACATAGCTGTTCCAAATTCTGTCTGCTCTAGTTTTGATAAATTCCCCTAAGGGCTCATTCAGACAGGCGCTGAGCCACTTTTTGCTGCATCTGCATCCACCAGAGATCTTCACCTGCAGACACTGGGGCAGATTCATATAGATCTGCGGATCTTTAGATCCGCTAGATCTACCTGGTTTACGATCCGCCGGTGCAATTTAGCGAGGCAAGTGCATGATTCATAAAGCACTTACCTCGCAAACTGCACCGTCGGATCCTAACTCCCCCCGGCGGAATGCAAATTCCGCGGCTAGGGGGAGTGTACAATTTAAATCAGGCATGTTCCCGCGCCAATTTAACTGCGCATGCGCCGGGGCGGAAAAGCCCAGTGCGCATGCTCCAAATGACGTCGCTACAACGTCATTGTTTGCGGCGGGTACGTCGTTTGCGGCCATCGGTATTCCCGATCGCGGTACGCAAACGACGTAGAAAATTTAAAAATCGGCGCGGGAACGTCGGCCATACTTAACATTAGCTACCCCTCATAGAAGCAGGGGTAGCTATCCGCCGGAAAAACCCGAACGCAAACGACGTAGAAAACGAGCGACGGGCGGGCGTACGGACGTGAATCGGCGGTTTTCCTCATTTGCATATGCGACGGGTAAAAAATCGCGACGACACCTAGCGGCCGGCGGGAGATTACAGCCTAAGATTCGACTGGTGTAAGTCACTTACACCAGTCGGATCCAAGGGAGATCTATGCGGAACTGATTCTTATGAATCAGTCGCATAGCTCCGACGGTGGGATCTCACAGATCCGACCGTCAGGTCTCACAGATACGACGGCGGATCAGGAGATCCGCCGGCGTATCTATTGATGAATCTGCCCCAGTGTGTTCAGATACATACATCCCTTCCTGTCTGCATGTCAAATTTTTACATTCGACTATGTCCATGTAGCTGCTGCGTCCCAATTGACTTTGACTGGACTGCCTGCACAGGGATGCACAGAACACCATGCATCCCCATGCAGTATACAGCCATCACACTGGGCATAGACACATATGCTCCATGTGAATGAGCCCTAATTGTCATGTGGGCCAGGAAAGAGGAGTCCAGGGCCTCCAGACACCCCTCTCCTAATCTGGGACCTACAGGCACTCCCTCACCTAGTCCAGTATCTCCCTTTGCCACATTAAGCATCATTTCCTATTCAATGGTCTCCTCTGCACCCCCCCCCCAGTCCAGGGCCTCCTCTGCACTCCTTTACAGCCCACCCCAAGTAAGGAGCCTCCTCTACACCCTGCTCTCCAAATCCAGGTCTTTATCAACCCCACTTTTCAAGTCCAGTGCCTCTTCTACACCCCCCAGTCCAGGGCCTCCAGTGTACTCCCCTACTAATCCAGGGCCTCCTCTGCTCCCCCCAGTCAAGTGCCTCTTGTGTACTCCCCTCCCAGTCCAGGGCCTCCTCTGTACCCCCCTAGCTCAGGGCCTCCTCTTCACTCCCCAGCCCAAAGCCTCCTCCGCACCCCCCATCAGCCCAGGGCCTCCACTGCACCCTCCAGTAAAGGGCCTCCTCTAACCCCCCCAGTCCAAGGCCTTCACTGTACCTTCCTCGATCCAGGGCCTCCTCTTTACCCCTACCCCCCCCCAGTCCAGGGAATTATTTGAAGCCCCTTTTTTATTGGGATGCCTCACGCAGAAAAGACATAGGCTGTTTGGGCACTGGGCAGGACTAGGAGGGAGACCTGTCTGTTAATTGCAGTTGATCGGGTGGCAGTGACACCCTTAGAGCAGTGGTTCCCAATGCAGTTAGGGGCGGCACCCCTGGTGGCACCCCCCCTAGTTTCGGCCCTGACTGTACTAACATTAAATAGTACAGAGACCTCTTCCCAAGTTGTTCAACCCACTGGCCTGAATGAAGAAAAACTTATCGGGCAGATTCAGAAAGATCGGCGTAATTTTCGGCGGGCGTAGCGCATCTCATATGCGCTACGCCGCCGTAACTTAGAGAGGCGAGTACAGTATTCAGAAAGAACTTGCGCTCTAAGTTACGGTGGCGTAGTGTAAATGGGCCGGCGTAAGCCCGCCTAATTCAAATTATCAAGGCAGTGGGCGTGTTGTATTACAATGAGCCGTGACCTCATGTAAATGAGGGGCCGAACGCGCATGCTCAGAGTCACGTCGCAAATACTGCCTAAGATACGTCGGCTCAATGCTTTGTCGACGTGCACCTAACCTACGCCCATCCCCATTCATGTACGACTTACGCAAACGACGTAAAACATGATACTGTTTCAATGTTTCCGACGTCCATACCTTAACATGACTTACCCCTGCTTTATGAGGGGTAAACTTACGCCGGACATACACCTTATGTAAACGGCGTAGCTAAATCCGACGGGCCCAAGTATGTTTCTGAATCAGCGTATCTTGCTCATTTGCATATTCAATGCCTAAATCAACGGAAGCGCCCCTAGCGGCCAGCGTAAATATGCACCTAAGATACGACGGCGTAAGAGACTTACGTCAGTCGTATCTTTGACAAATTCTGGCGTATCTGATTCTTTGAATCAGGCGCATAGATGCGACGCCTCACATTCGGACTTACGACGGCGTATCTGGAGATACGCCGTCGTAAATCCTTTGTGAATCTGGCCCATCATGTGTACCAGGCTTCAGGGTGGTTGTGTACTTACAGAATAACATAAATCCTTAAACACCAACCTAGCGAGGCTTGTCATATGCATTTGGAGTCTTGACTTCTAAGTGGTGTATATTCCTGCCGACTATAGGACTAGATATGCAATTAAAGTTGTAAAACATACTTGCATTCACCATATGCCTCAACTTTGTCATGAAATGAGAGACAGCATCTGCAGACCTAGGGCCATGGATCCTGGGTCAGGATGTTCAGTTCACAAATTTGCAACCCCCTATGTATGCTATGAGCGTTCAAAATGACTTTGCCAACTATTTTATGTCCCCAGAGGGACAAGTTTCATGATTTCATATAATTTGTTTTCATAACCAGTAGATTCGGGAAACTGCTTGCAATTTCTTTTGCAGATTGCTTTTTTCCCACAGAGGGACACGTGTCTTGAGAAAAGGAATACCTATGTTGTGCATTTCTATCAATTATATATAAAAAAAAGCTTCTAGTAACATAGTTCTTGTGTTGTGTTTTTTGTTTATCTGATAGTTTTTCTCCATTATGCTTTCCAAAAGAAAAAACAATTGCCATGACCTGGCAACCATGACAGTATGGTTAGTGTATGTGTGTAATAATGTGGTTTTCAATCACAGCACATAGGGTCCGTGATGTTCCACATGGCAGGTTACTGATGCAGAGCAGCGATTAGATCAGACCGTGTGAAGCCTTTTGCCATCCCTGCAACATGGCACAGTATGTGCGCCTCTAGGGAATCACTGCAGGGGACTGGAGACTTCCTGTATAGCCAGACAGGATTTCCTGTTATGTTTTTGCTTTTTATTACCATAGGATATAAGTTTACACATGCACAAACTTTACATGCATACACATGTAAAAAGGACTGGATCAATGCCCCCGAATGCATCTCCGTTCTATTTTGTTTTTCACGCTTCTATATGTAGCGCCCCCTTACTTTCAGTATGGGCACTACGCTAAAGTTAGTGGGGAATGGGAGAGTTATAATTTTCTAAATTCGGGCTGCTGTCATTCCTGAACTGTCCTGTAGGTCGGTCTGCGCTCCAGGGGTGCCGATCCCACCCCTGGGTGACAGCTGGTGCTAGAGGGGTTCTGGCAGAGCCGCTTTTCCCCAGCAGCCAATTAGAGGAATTTTCCCTCGCGGGGCATGCTGGGGGAGAGTATATCTGTGGCAGACGCCATTTTTTTGGTTCTTCGCTGGTTCCAGGTGCGGCACCCACCTTTAGGGTGCGCGCATCCAACAGACCCCGGCGATATGGCCTACCAGGCCGGGGTCACACGCTACGCGGAGCTCCATGTTGCTGAAAGGGGCCCCAGTGACTCGCTGGGTCCCTGGCTCTATTGAAGAGATCCCAAGCTATGTGCTGAACGGTGGGGGATCGGCTCAAGGAGAACCCAGAGGCAGGTTATCTGAGGGGCCTGAACGAACCATCGGGGATCCGGTGACCGGGACATTGACAGGTACACTTCAACTGTCACCAGGTGACCATAATCTAATCTACTGGGAGGATTCACTCAATCCATTTAGCTCATTCAAGTACTAGGCCTGTGGCAGAGGTCCCTAGAGCCAGGCCTGTGGCAGAGGCCTGTTCCTCCCAGCAACCTTAAAGTGGCGCTTCGGCTGCCAGGCTTGTGGCAGGAGTCTGTCTGGAGGCACTTCACCCACTCTGGCTAGAGTGGCGACAAATCGTATCTACTACTACTACTGAGAGCAGGATTGCTCTTTCTCATATCCAGGCCTGATACTGCAAAGTTCTCTATTGCTTCATCAACCTTTTCTCTCTAACTCATGATGATGTTGGTCATGTTGGGTCGAGAATAAAGCATTCAGAAAACCTTCATTTATTGTCTGGACATACGCTCGCTAATCTACTCATCAACTTCACCCCTAGACAACAGTAAGAGGTAGCTTAATATGCCGATCCCAACAACAATCAGCGGCTCCTGAGGGGGTAGCGCTACATATATGGAACAGATCATTACAGCCCCTAGATGCTGTGATTTGAATGGGTCCATAGATTTCTATAGTCTGGCATTTAGGGCCTGATCCACAAAAGGGAACTGATCCACAGAATCAGTTTCTCATAGATAGGCAGAAGATCCGACATGTGTAAGGGACTTACACTGTCGGATCTTAGGATGCAGTACCGCAGCCGCCGCTGGGGGCATTTCTCGTCGAAATCCAGCGTCGGGTATGCAAATTAGCACTTACGGAGATCCACAAAGCTTTTAAGCTTTGTTTTTTCTCCGTAAGTATTAGTTTGCCATCGCAAAATTAGGGCTGCTTTTACAAGGTGTAAAGTTAGTACACCATGTAAAAGTAGACCCTTCTTTCCCGCGACGCCGTCATTTTTTTTTGAATTTTTTTTCTTTCCGCCGCATCTCTTTTTTTCCCCGACGCAACTTTTTTTACCCGGCGCGATTCACAAAACTCGGCGTAACGTAATTTTGCGCAATGCGCGTCGGGAAAATTGCGTCGGGAGCATGCGCAGTATGTCCGGCGCGGGAGCGCGCCTAATTTAAATGGGACTCGCCACATTAGATTAGGAACGCCTTGCGCCGGACGGATTTAAGTTACACCGCTCAAAATTTCTAGGTAAGTGCTTTGTGGATCAGGCACTTAGGTAGAGATTTTGCGGCGGTGTAACTTAAATAGGAAAATTTAAGTTACGGCCGCTCTTTGTGGATCAGGCCCTTAGATACTGTATATACAGAAATAGACACTGTATGCATCTGAAAGTTTTTCACAGTTGTGCGAATGAGGCCTTACTCCTTATCTGACCAACTCTATTCTTTTAGCTGTCTGTTTGAACTATTTCAAACTAGTGGATGGAGGGTGGTAAAAACAGATGGTTGAGCTGTGGTTTTACTGCCCCCTGTCCACCCACCAGAATTGGGACATTACAGCCTGACAGAGCTGTACACTAGAGATGTGCTCGGGCATGTTTGGGATCCCATTTGCCTGATCCTGCCAGGAAGCCAACACTACACACGCCATATATACTCTAAACAGCAGTATACAGGCGGTGCAAACGAGACAGGGAATGCAGGTTTGTTCTTAAGTAGAATCTGTTTGTAATTTTGAACTGGTACATTTTTAAAGTGTAGCTCCAGCCCAAAAAAATCTATTTTAAAGCTTTTTGGAAAACATAGGGAAGGGTTATCACCCCTGTAACATTTGCTTTGCTGTCTGTGCACCTGTTCAGAAGATTTAACCTCACGTTCTGTCCCAATGGCCAGTGATCGATCCTCAAGACCCAGTAACCCAGAGGATTTTAGGTGGGAAAGGTGTCCAAGTCTGTTCCTGCCCCTAGGTATTCCTGCACCATGTAAATCAGATGCTGGCGATGGTTGCTGGAACCGATCATACCATGGGGCTACGGACTAAAAAATTGTCTGAACGCATCGTCAGACTGCCACCTTCTCCACCGCTCCTTCTGTGACTGACCGAAGCTTGGTGGTTGGTGCCAAAGTCTCTTTCAAGGGTTTTATTAACAAAGTTCTCCAACAGAGGGGTAGAGGGACAGGGAAGACTCAGGCAATTTTGCTTTGCGGATCATGGGTATCACTTATCAACTCAGCTTCACACTGGATTTTAGCAACCACCAGATAAGCCTACTCTCACCGGCCTAGCAGCTGATGCGAAGCTCAACAAAGTCTCTGCCACAGATCATGTAACCGACTGCACACTCAATATAGTTCCAACAAAAATTACACGACTCACGGTGCCAAGAATCTTTCAGCCGGACCGGCAGCACAGTGAGGTAAATCCGCAGGGTATGTCCATCAATTGAATCCCACTGGTTCAGCTTCCTTCCATAGATAAGGTAGCGAAGGACCATCCCTGGATCAGTATGCCCCAGAAACTCCTGGGCCTACTCTCAGTCGGCCAGCCGGCCCGAGGCTACAAAACAGCTCAACATCCCTAAGGCCAGGAGGGCCCTCAGGTCAGGATCAGAAGACGAACCCTGCCAAATGGCGTCTGTCCCTTAAGTACCCCTCCCCAGAATGCACAGCAGGTTGACCACGCCCCCTGAGCCTCCTCTGAGAACGAGATGCCCAGAACATCCAGCCTGTTGCCTTTCCAACCGTGACCTGCGGTGACAGTGACACCTACCTTCATGGGGAAACTTGTGCAATCCCGCTGAACTGAACAGAACCAGCAATTTAAAATAATCATTCTGAGCCAAAACTACTGCTCAGGCAACTATAATTTAACACATAGCGCCCACTCAATGGGAGTAGGGCGCTACACATGCAATGTATTTATATTGGCAGGAATCATTTTTATTGTTTTAATGTAACAACATTTTAATGCTGCATTTCAACACTATCTGTATACAATAACCTACACTGCAGGTATTAACGTGTCTTTTCTATTAAAGTTCATTTCCTGCAGACCATTAATACATGAAAGATGAAAAGATCTCTTTGAATATACTCCTTGTTGGCTATCAGAAGTAATTAGACTTTTCTAATTAAAGGAATGTATTGATGTGGGTTAACAGCGGACATTTACTTAAGCCTGAAAAAATAAGTAAATAAATAAATACCCATTAAGATGATCATTAACACAGAACGTAAATTAAAAATCAATATAATTATTTTTAATGGCAGTAATTTCTGTTACGTGAAAAAAACTTGCTGATGAACTAGTAGCCGACCAAAACACTCAGCTTATTACTAGATAATTGCCCTCTTCAGTGCTGCATGCTTGCACCACCTAGAGATTTGCATATGGTGGAGATAATTTTACCATGATCACTGTTCCACTAATTTGCAAAAGCTATTCATTATTCAGCATGAAGTAATTGTGGGTTAGTGTGAAACCAATAACTCTAGAAATATCATATTGCAGGCAAGTAACTTAATAGGTTTACTACTTAGAAAATAAAGCAGTTCTAATTGCAGTGTAGAAGGAAATCATTTGATGACATAAACAGAATTTTCTTCCTATGGGCTTGATCCAAGCTATTGATGAATTTGTTTGGAAATTAACTGTGTATGCTAAAAATTATTACGAAACAATAGATTTATTTAGCCTAATACAAATCTTTGTAGGTAAATTCTTAAAGAAGAAGTATAGCCAAAGCTATTTTGGCTATACTTCTCCTGTAGGTCACAGGAGTTCAGTTCGTTCTGCACCTTTGTGATCAGTTTTCAGCCTACGACCGGCTAAAGTCCACTGTTGGCTGACATCACTCAGCTGGTCCAGGTGGTTGGGATTCACCCAGAGGCCTGGACCGGCATCTGGCTCAGCCTCTCAGTAATCCACTGAAAGCTTGATCCAGCCCAGTGTTTGCCCAGCTCTCACTGCATAGACAGCGGGGAACAGCTGCACCCACCTAGGTGAGTATAAATGTTTGGGTTTTTTTTGGGTTCATATTTCTCTTTATATAGGTTTTCTATGGTGTCACTCACAATGGAGAAAAACACTGATACTTATTTCATATATTGTTTCCAAGTAAATAAAATCTTTCCTGCCTTGAGGCATGTGTCATAGATTTACTGCTTGGTGTCCTTGCTCATCAATACACACACAACTGATTTAGACTTACCATTCTGTAGGCATCATCACAAAGCCTCTATCATGTAACCTGGATAGTGGTAATGTCCACATGCAGACCTTAAAATCAGGCTAGCAAGCTCTCCCAGGCACCCCCTTTGCCTCTGTCATATCCCATGTTGCAAATGTAAGAGGTAGGATGGGAGGACTCTCCCTCTCTTTGTGGGTAGGTGTCAGGCTATGAGTAGATAACAGGTAACAGTTCAAATGTGCTGATTATGCAAAGATTTCAATGAACAAGAACACTAAGGATGAGCTCCGGCGTGTTCGCACAGTCCATGTGCAGAGCCTGCCAGGAAGTTGGCGCCACGCTGCCCTAATCACAGGCAGGGAGACATTGTCCCGATGCTTTGCTGCAGAGATCGGGAAATGTCTCCCTGCCTTTGATTAGCGCAGCGCGGCGCTGACATTGCACCTTTCTGATCTTTGCATAAAATAAAATAAATATTATCTACCATGTTCACAATTTTCTGGTACAATATTTTTTTTATTAAAATATATAAAAAAAAGAGGAAAAACAGACAACAACTTCCCACGCAGGGGATATGGACATAAAAAGTATACATAAATGCACATAATAGAATATATACTATTAAAGGAACTAATTATAAATTACCACCGTCTCCCCAGCTGGGGTCGTGGGGCAGTGCGTTATGCCTAAGCCAGAAGACCCAGGGGCCAAGGCAGGTAAAAGGGGGTGGGGGCGGAGTTATCCGCAAAACGGGGGAAAAAATAAAGAAACAAAAAAAACCATACACAACAAAGTGAGACAGAGTGGAAGAATAGAGCAGAACAGCGAGCAAAAGCTCATAAACAACCATGTTCACAATTTTCAATTCCACATTTCCCTACAAAAGCGGTTGCCCATGGTGTACTAGACTAGCCTAGCTCTGAGGAAACGCGTCAGTTGTACTCTGTGTTCTGTGTATGTCCATGCACTGTGTTTACTGGATCAAAGAAAGGAGGGTGAATGGCAAATGTATGCTTGTGCCACATCCAGTATATATGAGAAAATAAAAAGGGGGTTCCCCTGGGTGGACTTTTAAGGCACTAATAGTATTCCAAAATATACAGGATATTGAGAGTAAAAAAATAGTTTTATTCACAATTGTACATATTTATCAAAACAATAAAATATTGGATTCAAATATACAGTTCCAATGATTGTCACTATATAAGTAAATACATGAAGAACCTTCTTTACACCCGATGCGTTTCGGGGTAACCTTCTTCAGGGGTGTGTAGAGAAGGACAATAAGTTCATGTATTATAAAGGATGATGAATATTTCATTGGATACGATTTTTTAAAAGAATTGAAACTATAAATGGCACGCTGGGTTCAATCAATGAGGTTGCCAGTCAAACAAGAAATGGGTATCAGGATATACAATTAACGCAAGTTTGAGACAAACATTTATAAGGAACAGGTGTTCATCCGGTTAGGGTGAAATTTTTCCAAAGATCGAGAAGCCGGTGGGTCAGAAGAGATATACTGGGACTGGAGGTCCCTGATTATATGAGATCCGCAACAGACCTAATCATGTCCGCTGTCAAACAGTACACTGTATTATTGACAGGATCAACCTCACAGCTTGACAACCCAGCAAAGAACTAATTGTGTACTGGATCAATGTAACTATGTAAAAAATGCCATACCTGCATTTCTTCTTTAATAATATAATCTTAACCCAAACTTAAAGTGGATGTAAACCCACTCTAATGCTTTCTAAACTACTGTCATAGTGCTGATCTATAAGGATATGCATGCCTCCTGCATGTATCCTTACCTGTCAAATATCTCTCCTCTGTCTGTTGTAAGAACTGAAAAACTGCAGATTCTGTGGGTGGATCTGTTGTCTGGAGCTCTGTGGGTGGAGTCGTGATGTCAGTAGACTCCCCACCCACCTCTACACTCCCCTTGTCAACATGCATTTTTTCCTGTGTATTCCTTACACTAAATTCTGCTATGATCACTAACATCCAGTCAAAATCCAGAAAAGTAACCACATGACTTCAGAAAAGGAGTGGGGGTGGGAATTAAAAAATAATGCCTGTCTCCAAGCTAGTGCATGAGATATGTAAATAACCTGTCACTCACAGCAAGGGGGCAGAAAGGAACTAGGGTTCTTCTCTGTAAGTCCGTTTTATTTCACTGAACAATAAAAGAAAATTGCTCAGAGCTGGATTAACTCTGTGTGGCAAGACTGGGCACAGATGATAGGAAATCTTATACTGTACATTGTGACATCTTAAAAAATAAAATTGGGGTTTACATCCACTTTAACCTCTAACACTAAATAAATACAGGGGCAGATTCACATAGAAATGGATGGGCGCAGCGTATCAGAGATACGCTACGCCGCTGTAACTTACTTTTGGCCGGTTCGAATCCCCACAGAATTTTGCGCCGTAAGTTACGGCGGCGTAGTGTATCTCTGGCGGCGGAATTCAAATCGGCGATTAGGGGGCGTGTTTCATTTAAATGAAGCGCGTCCCGCACTAAATGAACTGTGCATGCTCCGTTTCTAAATTTCCCGCCGTGCATTGCGCTAAATGACGTCGCAACGACGTAATTTTTTTTTTAACTTAGACGTGAATTACGTCCATCCCGATTCACGGACGACTTACGCAAAGAAAAAAAAATTCAAATTTCGACGCGGGAACGACGTTCATACTTAACATGGCAAGTCTAACTATACGCCGCAAAACAGCAGCTTTAACTATACGCCGGAAAAAGCCGACTAGAGGCGACGTAAGAGAATGCGACGGACGCGCGTATGTTCGTGGATCGTCGGAAATAGCTAATTTGCATACCCGATGTGGAAAAGGACGTGAACGCCACCCAGCGGACGCCGAAGTATTGCATTTTAGATCCGAAGGCATACGAGGACGTACACCTGTCAGATCTAACCCAGATGCCGTCGTATCTTGGTTTGAGGATTCAAACCAAAGATACGACGCGGGTAATTTGAAAGTACGCCGGCGTATCAGTAGATACGCTGGCGTACTCACTCTGAGGATCTGCCCCAAAGTGTTTACCTTGTCCAGTGCAAATTTGGGTACTGAAATGTAACAGTGTCCAAGTCTCAGCACAGAAAGAAGCGGATCCAACAGCTGAGAAGTGGTCGTTGACCTTTCTTGTGTTTTATTCTTAAGTATTATATAGGATGTGTCTGAATAGATATACACAACACTTCCCTGGATTTGTTTCTCAATGTAATCTGCATAGGTTTAATCTATTGCATGTATTGTATTCCGTGGGATTTGCAATATATTGTGCTTCTGACCATTCACATGCTTCAGTTAGCATGTGAAAAAAAAAAAGCTGAACACCCAAACACTAAATACACAATACTAAAATTTTACACAAAAAAACTTACACTAAACTGATATTCTAAATTCTTATTGAAGAGAATGTCTAAAATTATTATTTACTACATTAATAAATGCTCTTATTACACTGAATTTAAAATTCAGTGTAATAAGAGCATTTATTAATTTAGTAAATAATAATTTTAGACATTCTCTTCAATAAGAATTTAGCATATCAGATTAGTGTAAGTTTTTTTTTGTAAAATTTTTGTATTGTGTATTTAGTGTTTGGGTGTTCAGCTTTTACTTTTCAGTATAGGTCAAATAGCAGTTTTAAATTATGTACAGCCATCAATATTTACGCCAATCATGTATCCACTCCAATGTCCTGTGTCCTCCAAGTTATTCCTCCTTGTTCTGCTCGATATATCATGTGCCTAATGCTGCGTACACACGGTCGTTTTTTGTGATGAAATAAAACGACGTTTTAAAAAACGTAATTTAAAATGATCGTGTGTGGGCTTTATGTCGTTTTTTGCCTTCTAAAAAACGACCAAAAAAAATTTGCTTCAATTTTTTATGTCGTTTTACAAAATGATGTTTTTTGTGTCATAAAAAATGATCGTGTGTGGGCTAAAACGACATTTAAAACAACATTTTTAAACCCGCGCATGCTCAGAAGCAAGTTATGACGCGAGCTTGAATGGAACAGAGTGCGGTCGTACGCGTTGTACGTAACCGCGTTTTGCTAGAGCATTTTGAAAAAACGATGGTGTGTAGGCAACGTCGTTTTTTAAAATGAAGGTTGAAAAACTTCGTTTTTTTTTCATGAGAAAAAACAACGTTTTTTTACAAGACAAAAAAACGACCGTGTGTGCGCGGGATTATCCTTATAAATATTCTCACATAAATAAATGAATTCCACCATGCTCTAATATATCTTCAAATGTGCCACCTTTACCAGATGTGCCCTCACCTGGTCACTTTAGATGTCCAATAGAAATTAACCAATCCAAAGATGTTTTTTCCCCTTTAAATTCTTATTTCTCTCACTCCTCCACTTTCAATTGTAATGGTTCACAACTTCTGACAATCTGCCGGCAGATAAATTTACCATGTGCGTAAAAGGGGAGCATAAAAGGAAAATACTCAAAAGTGTCGAAAACCATTCACTACCATTAACTTTTTTGGATCAACATGATCATAATCCATCTGGTCTTGGGCTACTTGGCTTGGAAGTTATGGGTGAGGATGCCGATACTGGCAGGTGCTTTCGGAGACTTTGTAGAAGAGAAACCTTTTGGATACATTGTTTGGGAGCCTTATCGCCTAGGGGCCTGAATGTGGGGTTGGAAACAATATATCATGGATTTGAATGAATCATCATTATTTATTTATTTCTGTATTTATGATGGAGTTTTTTGTTTTGGATATAGGTTTTTGATATGAATTTTGTTGTTTTCTTACATTAGTGCAACTATATATATATATATATATATATATATATATTATTACATTTCTTATTAATAATTTCTTATTAACTTTTTATTTTTTTATTTTTTTACGCCCCTTTGAGGGCATGGCTCTTTTTGACACACAATTTTCAATTCTGTACCCTGTGTTCTATGCATGTCCATGCACTGTGTTTATGGCTTTTTGTCAGTTGCATTTTGTGAGTATCCACTTTTATACAAAAATTTTGCGCCTTCCATTTCTGTTTTTCTTGTAGTTCCTTTCGGATTACCCCATCTGAGGAAGTTTTGGGATACCATACATACC
Organism: Rana temporaria; assembly: GCF_905171775.1. Taxonomy (NCBI): domain Eukaryota; kingdom Metazoa; phylum Chordata; class Amphibia; order Anura; family Ranidae; genus Rana; species Rana temporaria. Next base: position 239,219,059 of record NC_053490.1, on the reverse strand, counting down.
TTTCACACCACCATTTTATCTGACATGTGTTACTTCTCACCTTGGAAGACCTATTATGCCACACAATCATTTTTCGGCATGAAAAAAACTTCGTCTTTTTTTTAAAACGTAATTTAAAATGATCGTGTGTGGGCTTCACATAATTTTTCAGGTTTTGAAAAACAACAATTTTTTTTTTCGAACATGCTGCATTTTTTAACGTCGTTTTAAACTAAAACTTTGAGCTAAAACGACGTAAAAAACCTGCGCATGCTCAGAAGCAAGTTATGAGACAGGAGAGCTCATTCTGGTAAAAATATCGTTCATAATGGAGTAAACACATTCATCACGCTGTAACAGACAAAAAAGCATGAATTGTCTTTTACTAACACAGAATCAGCTAAAGCACCCAAAGGCAAATGGAACTTCCCCTTTATAGTGCCGTCGTACGTGTTGTACGTCACCGCGCTTTTCTAGATCATTTTTTAAAAACGATGGTGTGTAGACAACATCGTTTTAATGATGAAGTTGGGAAAACTTTGTTTTTTCGACATGCTGAAAAACAACGTTTTTTTTCACGCTGAAAAATGATCGTGTGTACGCGGCATTAGAGCTTGAAGTGACTGCATTTTTTTATCTCTACTGTCAAATACCGTTTAAAATGTGGCCACCTGTCCTGCAGAACTGAGGGTATAAATAGTAGCCCTCCAACTGGGAGATCACTACCTAAGTGAGAAGTGTATTGATATCAATAAATTAAACTGGCTAGCTCACTTGCAGGCCCTCAGTCAGAAGAGTTTAGGTTTAAGCTTGGAAAAATTCTACTAAAACTCCTGCACACCAGTACTTCTGAAATAATCTACCCAGGATATAAACAGTCTAATGGTTGGTTCTTCCACTGGCTTAGTTGGGGCCCTTTAAGTTGGCACGCATTACAAGGTGATGTTCATTTAATATGTGGCATAAACAGAATAGTTTCCTTAAAGAGATAACATTATTGGAATGGTTCACTTCAAGAGATAAGATTGTTGGGAAGAGTCTCTTTAAAAAATCGCTGATCACCACCATTACTAGTAAAAAAAATGACATAAAAAATGACATAAATCTATACCCTATTTTGTAGATGCAGACCAATCAATATACGCTTATTGGGATTTTTTTATCAAAAATATGTAGCAGAACACATATTTGCCTAAATTGATGAATACATTTGTTTTTGTTTTTTTTGATAGGTGTCAGAGCAAAAAGTAAAAATTATTGTGTTTCACAATTGTTGGTCTTTTTTGTTTATAGCGCAAAAAAATTGTACAGATGTACACTTGCAGAGCACCTAAAGCACACATTCTAGTTGACACTTTTGCAATTTGAAGCAAATTTGCCTGGCAAGTCTCTAGTAAGAGCAAAGTTGCAGTGGTGAGTCTACAGCAAGAGCTCTGAAAGTCACAGTGACCCCTGTTGGTGGGATGACTATTGCACAATATAACTGAACCAGAACTTGCAGCAGACTTGCAGAATGTTTGCAAAGAAAGTTGATTTGGAGTCATGCAATGCAGACTTGCTGCAATTGTGCAACAAACTTGTGAAGCCTGGCAAGTCTAGCAATAGCTTAGCAAGTCGTTTTAAAACTTGCAGGTTTTTCTTTAATTGGTGCTGGGGCATGGTGTGCAGAGAGGTAAGTGGTATCCATGAGATCTGATATGGAGTTCAGAGAGGTAGAAATCAAGGAGTGACTAACCCTAATATCCCATTGGTGGAGCACAATTTGGAATGTTTTATTTTTCCTTGTTTATATGCTAGCAGCTGACCTTAAACAAAGACCACAACAGGTCTAGTTGCGCTTTTAGGAGAGGGGAGTGAAATGTGATTTTCCATAAAGGATCCATATATTAAAGCCTTGTCAGACCAGATGTGGATTTCGATGCAAATGAGGAGAGTGGTACGTGAACTGTATCGCCTCCCTGGAGAAAGCCCAATCAGAGGGCGATATGCTTGTAGAGGGGAAGAGCCAAGCCCATGAGGTCACACAGCCACAGTGGTGAACAGGTCTAGACAGAGCTGTTTTTTACCGAATATCTTATTAAGTGTTTTTCAATTGGGGCATTTTAATAAATGGAGAGCACTATGTATCCTCTATTTATTGTAGCATGAATGTGGAGCCATATCCTATGAGGAATACAGAGTGATAACGCTGGTGTGGAGGAAGGAGAAAAGCAGTGGGAGTATATAAGAGAGATCTTTCTTGTGATCCCTCTGGGAGGCTACTGATTGGAAAGTGGATACAGAGTAACTGGTCGGAAGTGGAAGAGATGAGATCATAGCTGAAAGGAAGGAATTGTTTCTGAGTCTTTCTGACTCATGCATGAGGTGAGCAGATATAACGGCTGGTGAAGGTGTGCACATTATCTGCTGAAGACACGATTGGCACAGTGGTGGATAATATATGAATTGAGAAGTCACAATAATTGAGAAGTCACAATAATTCAATGCAGAAAAGTTTCAGCATATGAACTTTAATTGAACACATTATTATATACAGTGGAACCTCGGATTGCGAGTAACGAGGTTAACGAGCGTTTCACAATTCGAGCACTGTATTTCAAAAAAATCGTGACTTGGTTTGCGAGTGTTATCCCGCAAAAGTAGCACGATTCAGGCCAAATCGGTGTGCAGTACCGCTTTTGGTCTGAGGTGGGGGGCGCCGGAGCTGAGCAGAGTCGAATGTCGCCAATCGCAGCCGATTGGGCAGTTCAGAAATGCACGGAAAGGCCTGAGGACAGCACGCCAAATTTCAGGTATAAAGTCTTTTTGAGGTTTGCCGAGGTCAGCCGAAGTGTCCTCGGGACTTTTCGACTGTTTTCTAGGCTCGCCTCTGGCCGCATGCAGTATTGCATCCCATTGAAGTCAATGTGGAACAAATTATTTTTGTTTCCATTGAATTCAATGGGGAAACTCGCTTTGATATGCGAGTACTTTGGATTACGAGCATACTCCTGGAACGGATTATGCTCGTAATCCGAGGTTCCACTGTAGATTGATTCATTTATTTGAATATAATTTGACATCACTGGATACTTCACATGATAGAATAATAGCGCTGCACTTATATTTTTCATTTTACTTGCTAGAGACTTGCCACACAAATTTGCTACAAATTGGAAAAGTGTCAACTAGAACTTGTGCTTCAAGTGCTCTGCAAGCGTACAACTTGCCAGTGAAGATGTGCAGCAAGTTCACAAGACTTACAATTCAATACTGCCACAAATGTGCAGGAAGTTATACTTGCTATCTGGGAGGTAGAAAGGAAGCAGCAATGCAATGATGCCATGTTGGTCTAAGTAGTGGGATGACAGTGTTATAGGAGAAGAAGGGATGTGGGCAAAAACAATCATTAGTGTGACAAGGGTTTTGAGGTTTGGGTGAAAGGTTAATTTTAAGCGTCAGGCTAAGTGTTGGGGTTGGGTTAAGGGTTAGAGTAAAAAATAGGATGAGGGCAATGGATAAATATAAATTGTTTAATAGGGTTGTTGTGAAAGATTAGGGTTAATATGAAGTGATCATTTAAGGTTAAGGTCTTTTTTTTATGGCTAGTTACATCTGGGGGTTAAGTTTTAGATGTCATCCTAGCCAAAACATCTTACGTTTGGTTTTGAACTGATTAGGAAAGAGTTAAAACCTCTAACTGATAATATTTATCTGTATCTTTGTTGGACTTCCTTTACCTATAATGTTGGATATTACAATTAACTGGTACCAATTGTCAATTCATTTTTAGTGGGGAATGTCCTGTACCAAAAATCTCATCTGAGATGGGCCATCTGAGCCCCGTTTCCTTAAAAATGTTGCCAGCCAGTTGTTAGTCACAGTAGTCTATTCTATGTGTCCCTTTATATTTATCTTACCACAATTACTTGTACATTTTTAGAGCAAGATTAGGTCACAGTCTCTGCTTTTCCAAGTGTTATCCCATTGCAGTGAAGTATTTTCTTTGAAGACAGATTAGCCTCAATGTGTTTATTTTCATTATTTAACCTTGCAAATGTTGCTTTGCAGATCTCCCCAAAGGGAATGTGTTTTTTTAACATTAGAGCTCATCTGTGATGGCTTAGAACAACAGTCACACTGAAACAATTTCCTTTAAAAAAAAATCCAAAATGTGGATAAAATTAATAAAGGAATAAGATGTGTCAAGTGAAGAAGCAACACTCTTAACAATTGAGGTCATGAAAATAACTAAAATAACTACATGAATTGAAGACATGTTGAAATATTCAGTTCTTGTGTTACTTTTATTAATTTTGAATGGTAAATCTAAAATGTTAATAGGTAGAAAGGTGTGATACAGTGATCAGAGGTAGTGCCTAATGAAGTAATAAGCACCTAAAGAGATTTTTAGTAATTTGACTACAGAAAAGCTGACTGGTAAATCAGATTAGTTGCAATAGTTGACTGCATTTTTGTTGCACATATCTTATTAAAACGAAAGTTTCAGACATCACTTGAAACCAATAGGTGAGCTACTAATGCTATAAATCAAACACTGCACAAGTCGATGAAAGAAAAATCACTCAAATATCGTAATCTGAGTTTTTGGGAATTTGCTGAAACCCGCCTTCCTACAGTTTTTCACATGGTTACTGGGAGTATGTAACTTCCTTAGGCCCATTTGACACATATAGACCATTCGTCTGTTTTTCATCCATCAGTGGTGGAACTACTAGGGTCGCAGAAGTCGCACTTGTGACAGGGCCCTGGAATTACACCACTGTGGGGGGCCCAAGCCTCCCATTAGCTTAGTGAGGATAGGAGAATCAGCTTGTACATTCCGAAACTAAGTGGCTTAAGTTGAGCCAAGCATCTGTGACACTCTTACACAGCCCAGCGAACACACTTACCCCCCCCTACTCCCCTCACTCCCCTCACAGACGGGAGAGCAGAGAGGAATACAGCTCCTCCCCCTCCCGCCCCTGTTCCTCCTGTGTCTGCCTTTCCGACCCACACTATCCCCACCGTGCAGCTGTATCTGGAAGAGAGGGGATGTGTGGGCGGGAAATATGAAAATCAGCAGCTGCATATTCCTGTCAATGATGCCTGCTTCCAGCCTCAACCCTTGGGTGAGTGTGCACTGCAGTACACTGTGATTAATTTACTGTCCCAATCTCCCTCCCTTTTCTCCCCCATCTGTCGACCCCCCCCCTCCTCACTCCTGTTCTTCACAAACTTTCAGTTCCAGTTAGGCAGCCCAGAGATGGTGTGAATTTCTTTCCTGCAACCACAGATTGCATAAAATAAATTAGCATTATTTCCCTATCAACACAGACAGCGCTGACAGTGGAATCCCTCCTGCTGAGCGGTTGTACCAAAGTTGATAGATCGACTTGGTAAATTCAGCTTGCCAATTAATAGTTCAAATCTCAGCCAGTTCCTGCTGATCTGGCAGAGATTTAAACAGCTATGGCTGGCCTTAGCACTTAGGCAGCCCATACATTGATCAATTTTTCCATTCAACTGTTAGGTTGAATGAAACGAAAATATGATCCAATTCCCTCATCTACACATTCCAGGTGGATGGGGGAATCCTCCCACTGTGGACCAGTGGTGGAACTTCTAGAGTTGCTGTTTTGTCCCTGCTACTGACAGCGCTGATCTCTGTCCTCATGGCAGCGGCAGCAGCGCATTAGGACCCAGTGCTAATTACTTTATGGGGCTTATGGGTTCATGCACTGGAGGGCCAGCACAATTGATTGTAGACTGTTGAGCTCCCTGCAGGTTGGTTAGCAGCAATGGAGCCTTCTCTGACATGCTGATTGGGATACAATACTGGTGATGCTCCTAGTCAAATCTAATGTTAAATATAAATATTAATTTTATTGATCAACATACAGTTGCTATTATATATATATATATATATATATATATATATATATATACATATATATATATATATATATATATATATATATATATATATATATATATATATATATATATATATATATATATACACTGTATGTGATTGTGCTCTTGACTCTAATAAATACTGTGGTTATTAGATCTGACTGGGAGCATCACCTGGATTACATCCCAATTAGCATGTCAACAGAGACAGCATTACTGCTGCTAGGTGACCAGCTGGGGACTCAGCTCTCTACAACCAATAGTGCCAGCCTTCCCCTGCATGCACCCAACACTAGGTCCTAATTGACTGTGATCTCTGCCAAGGAGACAGACACCAGATCAGCGCTGTCAAGAGCATACCCAAGGGGGTTCTAATTTGATGGAGGTTTTTAACTTGCACACACCTTCTTCACTTGCTTGAAGTATTTACTGTATTTCACAGTTGCTTATGAACTTTATTGGACTCACATAACAATATTTTTTGATTGATGTTTAGTTTTTCATTGAATCACTGTACAATATGGACATTTTATTTTTATATTTTATTGATTTGATATATAACTCACATTGGACATTATTGTTGTATATTTTCTTTATAGTAGCACAGCACTTCCACATTCTGTATCACTTTCAAGCCAGGATTCAATTCAAGAGATGGCAGTGAGAGATTTCTAATTTCTTACACTTTTAAATATTGATGGTCATCTGTAGACAATAGCCATCAATATGATATACAGCATCACAAACAAGTCAGCAAAATTGATTCCCAGATCATTAGATTACTTACATAAAGTATTAATATGGTATAAAGGAAAGGAAAGTATGTGCTTGGGGGGCTTAATGTTACTTACTGAAAAAAAATCAACATGATTTCATCCTTGGCATACAAGTATTCCGCATAATAGCAAACCTTTATCAACCATACTGGGTAATAAAACCTACTAGGTACATTTCAAACCAGCCATAATTGTCTGCTTTGTATGTACTTTATTCATCTTATCCTGGTCTTTATACTGGTCTTTTATTCATAAAAACAAAGAATGAATTTAAGACAATCTAGACATGCTCAGCCCTTTTGCTCCTACGATTTAGTATAAAGGCAAAACTAATACTGGGGAGAAATCCAAAACATTATGCCGCGTATATTGCGTATACACGATCATTTTTCAGCATGAAATTTTTTCGAACATGCTGCATTTTTTAACGTCGTTTTAAACTATGTAGTTTTTCGGGTTGTAAAAAATGATCGTGTGTGGGCTAAAACGACGTAAAAAAAACCCACGCATGCTCAGAAGCAAGTTATGAGACGGGAGCGCTCGTTCTGGTAAAACTACCGTTCTGAATGGAGTAAGCACATTCATCAAGCTGTAACAGACAAAAAAGTGCAAATCGTCTTTTACTAACACGGAATCAGCTAAAGCAGCCCAAAGGCGAATGGAATTTCTCCTTTATAGTGCCATCGTACGTTTTGTACGTCACCGCGCTTTGCTAGATAATTTTTTAAAAACGATGGTGTGTAGGCAACATCTTTTAATGATGAAGTTGGGAAAACGTCGTTTTTTAGACATGCTGAAAAACAACGTTTTCTTTCATGCTGAAAAATGATTGTGTGTACGGGGCATTAGAGTTGCAAGAAGTGGGGTAAATCACCCAATGGGGACAATTGTTTCATTGCCAACTGTCTAAGACAGGAATTCCCCTTAAGTGTGAAGGAAAGTCAAAGTCAGATTAACCACTTAAGGACCGCCTCTTGCAGATATACGTCGGCAGAATGGCACGGCTGGGCACAAGCACGTACAGGTACATCCTCTTTAAGTGCCCAGCCGTGGGTCGGGGGCGCGCCTGCGACCCGGTCTGAAGCTCCGTGACCGCGGCCACGGGACCCGTTGACCCGATCGCCGCTGGAGTCCCGCGATTGGCCCCCTGGAGCTGAAGAACGGGGAGAGCTGTGTGTAAACACAGCTTCCTAGTTCTTCACTGTGGCACTGTCATTGATCGTGTGTTCCCTGTTATAAGGAAACACGAACAATGACATCACATATCCAGCCCCGCCCCCCTACAGTTACAAACACAGATGAGGTCACACTTAACCCCTATAGTGCCCCCTAGTGGTTAACTCCCAAACTGCAATTGTCATTTTCACAGTAAACAATGCATTTTTAATGCATTTTTTGCTGTGAAAATAACAATGGTCCCAAAAATGTGTCAAAATTGTCCGACGTGTCCACCATAATGTCGCAGTCATGAAAAAATGTGCTGATCGCCGCCATTAGTAGTAAAAAAATCCCCTATTTCCCCTATCCCCTATCCCCTATTTTGTAAATGCTATACATTTTGCTTAAACCAATCGATAAACGCTTATTGCGATTTTTTTTTTACCAAAAATAAGTAGAAGAATACGCCAATTTTGTTTGGGAGCCCCTTCGTACGACCGCGCAGATGTCAGTTAAAGCGACGCAGTACCGAATCGCAAAAACTGCCCGGGTCCTTTACCTGCCTAAAGGTCCCGGTCTTAAGTGGTTAAATAAAGTGATAGGAGTTTTAACCATTCCATCTCTAATATTATTTTCTATACAGGATTTATATAACGCCAACAGTTTGAAAAACGTTTGATCTAAAAGGACAGGCAGAAAACAAAAAGGATTCAAACTAAGACCGAGTACGAAGCTCCAAAGTATTATGTCTGAGTGAAACAGACTGGCTTGTCAGTGTTCTCCGTGTTTTTTAATCCCAGATCAGGGTCTGGAGTTTTAAGGCTTCAAAGCGTCTTGGGTGGGATGAAGCCTTCAATTCTGTGTTCAGGTCTTTTTGGAGATCTGCAGGTTGTGCGAGTGGGCAGGTGTGCATGCTCATTAAAAGCAAGGCCTAGACATAGCTCAGGTGCCCTATCAGGAGAGAGATATGTGCTCCAACCAGGAGACAGTTGTGCTCCCACTAAGAGGTGATATACTCAAGAGACTGCACTCCATGCTAGGGTGATTCCTCACTAGCAGGACTGAGAAAGTCAGGGCAGCTAAGTGAGACTGAGAGAGCTCAGTTGACTATGCAAACCTAGGAGACGAAAATAGTCTTTAAGTCTCAGAAGAGTGATTAAGCACAGGTGCTGTAACTAAACTCTGAATGAGCCCGGAGTGCCAGAGAGCTGGGTCTGGAGGATCCTGACAATAGCATCAGTGATTCTGAAGAATAAGCATGGTGGCTTGGTATTTTTTGTTACCTGTCTTTGCTGATAACACTTTGCGAAGCTGAAACCCCTGCACGGGAAATCTGCTATAAAGACTTTGCTTTTCATTTTAATAAAACTTGGCCAGTAAGCCCTTAGCCATAGTTCAGACTGGCATGACCCACTGCCAGACACTTCTGACCATTCGGTGGCAGCCTGGAAGATGCCATCATCACATCCACTGCGACCTGTTACAACTTGGTGTGCCACTCAGGCTCTCTGGAAAATGGGGGGTTTACAGATCCTCAAAGCATCTGCCACTGGAAATGCTGGAGTTGGATGGAGCTCATTCCAGCTTGTGCTACAACTCAAGAGAAAAGAGGGGGGTCCCTGTAACTGCTCATCCGTGTTGTCCCTGGCATCAGTGTGAAAGTGGCAATCTCAGCCTGAACTCCAACCCGGCCATCACATCCACGCCACATGCAGCTGGACGGTAGCATGGTGCAACACAGGGTCGGTGCTGTTCCATTGAGTCAGTCTCTGCAGTGGCCTGCTACGGAGCCCTCGTGCCACTCTTCAACACTAAAGGTTGCTGGGATTGGTGTGAGCGGGGGCTCATGCCCATTCTTTGTACACCAAAGGACACTGCATGCAGACACTGTTGCCGTCACCAAGTTTTCAAGAGAACATTTGTTTACACTGAGAGAGAATATGGTGAACATCTTGTTTGCCAGGACACATTGTGCACATTTCAAAAGAGCTAGCTGAAGACTCAAACCTCTCCCAAACCTTCTTCTTCAAATGACTACAGAGTATCACCCCCCCCCCCCACACACGCACACAAGGAATTCGAGCACTTGGGCCCAGATTCTCAAAGACTTACGATGGTGTATCTCCAGATACGCTGTCGTAAGTCCGAATGGGAGCCATCGTATCTATGCGCCTGATTTATAGAATCAGTTACGCATAAATTCTGCCAAGATACGAGCGGCGTAAGTCTCCTACGCTGTCGTATCTTGGGTGCATATTTACGCTGGCCGCTAGGTGGCGCTTCCGTTGATTTCCACGTCGAATATGTAAATGAGCAAGATACGCCGATTCACGAACTTACGTACGCCCTGTCGCAATTAGTTACGCTGTTTACGTAAGACATACACCGGCTTAAAGATAAAGCTGGTCTCTAGGTGGCGCAGCCCATGCAAGGTATGGACGTCGGAACAAGTGTATCTTTTTACGTCGTTTACGTAAGTCGTACGTGAATGGGGCTGTGTGTAGGTTACATTCACGTCACAGGCATTGAGCCGGCGTATCTTTGGGCGTAAATACGACGTGATACTGAGCATGCGCCATTCGTTTGGCCGCGCATCTACATGGGGTCACGCTTAATTTAAATACAACACGCCCACGACCTGCCTACTTTAAAATATGCGCGCTTACGCCGGCCCATTTACACTACGCCGCTTGCTAAGAAACTTTTGTCCGCTGGAAACCTGTCCGCTAGGCCGTACACACGGTCGGACATGTCAGCGGAAACTGGTCCGGGGACCAGTTTCAGCAGAAATGTTCGACCGTGTGTACGCGGCCTCAGTTGCGGCAGCGTAAATAAGATACGCTGCGCCCGCACATAGTTACGCCGCCCTACGTGAATCTAGGCCAGTGTGTCTATCCTAGGCCCAAATATTAACCAATGACTCAGGTATAGGACATTTAAGGTATTTTGTTTAGTGTGAATTAAGAGTTTACACATTACTGCGGCTGTGGTGTCAGGGGAAGAAAGGGAGGGGTTTAGCAGAAGCCTGGTCACTCCTCTACCCTGGGAAAACAGAAATAAAAATGTGACAGGGTCCATCTGTGTATATCTATACAACATCTACAGTACAAGAATGAAGATAAATGTTGCTTTAGTAAAGTGCAGGTGTATATATTATGGAGTTGGTGTCCTTTTAAACTATGAACCTGCTTTCTGAATAGACTCAGCAAAAAATGTTAACCTGGTCATTTTTAGATTTCTCCTTATTTTCATATTTAAAGCCAATAAAAAAATTCAGAAACCCATTTTCTCTTAGCATGAAACTAAGTCTGTAGCTGAAACCCAGTAAGCATAATTTTACAAGGATTTTCAAGCTCTACGCCTTATACTTTGCTATACAGCAATGTTTTTCTAAATCTCTCTAGTGCCTCAAGGACTCGCAGGTGGTAAAAGATGCTCAAAAATATGCCTACATTATTTATTTGCTCATCAGAGAATACCAAAAAAAAAATCCAAAGGAATAAAAAAAAGTAATGTATAAAATATCTGGTTAGTAGAAATTCTACTCTTCTATCACAGTTTTTGACACATAAGAGCTTCAAAAGTCACATTGCTTGACCAGTTAACGGTTGAAAATAATACTGTTTATTTGATAAAGCAATAAATGCTGTGATTGTAATAATCTGGTAAGGACTATTTCTTAACTGCTGGCTTAAGGATATCTGAAAGCATGTAAAATGTAAATTATCATCATTGTCAATCTTCATCATCATCTTCATCAACATCATATAGGACACAAGGTAACGGATTATATAAAAAATAACACAAAGCTGTCTATTTGTCTAATTAGGCCCCAGATTTTAAGACAACCCTGACAGTAGGTATAACTTATGGGATAGCAAGTTCTCAGTAATTACCTGAAATGCTATTAAATTGTTTTAATAAATTCATCAGAAAATACCCTACAGTTTAAAATTACTGATTGATGTTTTATGAATTATGCATGGAGTTTCTGACTGATGTTTTATGCATTATTATTCTAACAATATTATTTTCTGTTCCCTCTGTTGATGCTGTTTATCAAAACTCTTTGAAAAAAAAAAAGCTGGAATGTTAAATTTATTTTTTTGTGCTGAAAAGGGAAATGGCTGTAGTGGTGGTCTTTTTTGACAATGAAAATGTAAAGCAGTTTCCTCATACATGACTTTATCGGGTAATTAAAGACAGACAGGAAGCCTATCCATTGGCTTTGAAACTTTTTTTTAATGTTAGCCTTTCTTTTGAAACTTAAGCAGTCAAAGCAGAAAATGTAAAATAACCCATAACCTTTAAACTTTTGAACAATAGCACATCTGGAGCAGGCATACTATTAAAGGCTTTATACAATTACATTACTAAATCCTTCTTCATTTCTTTGTAATGCCCTGACATTTCTTCAAGTAACAATACTAAGTTTAGTAGCTATTAAAATCGATGGAGTTTGAAAAGCGCCTACTCTGCCCTAAGCTACCAATAGTGCTCTATTAATTGTAGCACAGCTAGATTGTTAACAGCCAGCCCAAACTGACCACAGATTTCTATTTTCTGCTGTATACAAGTAAATGTCCTGTAGATTTCTGGAATTACTTCTCTATAGTATAGCTGACCATTAATGACATCTTTGTTTTATGTGGATAATGAAATCTGAAGTAACTAGATTGGAGACAGTCACCAAAAGTTGAGAGGTCACAACATATTGTCACTCCAGTGGTCAAATACAGAAAACATTTGTGTGATAATGTCAACATAATATTATTATATATATTGATTTTGAAAATAAGTTGATGCTATATTATCCTTCTGCAGTGTGGACAGGGTAAACTGAAAATGAATTAATGCAGAAGTGCAGCAGCCATATTTGCCCACTTTGCATTGCTCATCTATGGAGTGTCTCCAGTGCAGCGGGCAGCCATCTTGGCTGGGTCTGATTCAATCCTGGAGGTGATTGGCTGATGCAACAGAGCAAGAAGAAGTGGGTCTGCAGGCTGGGGAGGAAAGGGGGGAGAACTAGCTTGAAGCAAGCAGGTATATTGGAAAAAGATTGAACTGCTGCTGCTGGCTGAACGGATTCCTGCAATAGCTGACCACAATCAGGCGAGTGATCTGGATGTCTGGTGAGATCAGACTGTAATGCACTCCTACTGTGAAGAAGGAAAAGAGGGACTGTCTTAGAGGAATTGAAGGAGAGACATCACAAGGATTCCTATCCCTGTATGAGAAATTGAACTGAACCAGAGCACCCTGAGTCTGGTAAGAGACTAGCATTGCACAAGTTAATCTGTTACCTGCTGGGAACTGTTGTGTTTTCTTCAAGGGTCCCAACTTTGCTGGCCAACAGTTTTCTTTTTTTTATCAATCACTGGCCAGTAGGACAAAACTGGGATGGGTATAGCAAAAGTTAGGGCTTTCTTTATAAATTGTTGCTAGGTAAATGCAATTCAGTTCTGTTAATTACAGTTATTGAGAATACTGCAGGTGTATAACTGTATCCCTCAGATTAATTCTATTATCTTATTATTTGTATAAATACACTTGCTGATTTTCTCTTCTCTGAGGCCCCATACACACGATAGAATCCATCCGCGGATAAATCCGTGCAAACGGGTTTCAGCGGATATATTCTATGGTGTGTACACTCCAGCGGATAATTATCCGCGGATATTTTTCCGTCGAATCGCTTTTCAGCAGATCAAATATTTGCTGACATGCTTAACAAATATATCCGCTGTGAAGCTATCCGACGGATATATCCGTTGGTTAGTACACATTATCCGCGTATAAAAATCCCGCGCATGCTCAGACGAAATAAGGGGATGGGAGCACTCGTTCAGGTAAAACTCTCGTTTGTTTGTGATATGGCACATTCGTCCTGTTAAAGCTCTATTGTGTTGTTTCTTGCCTCTTTTTTTCTCTGCGTTCTCTTGCTAGAATAAACCCGTTTTCTTGCTAATGCTATCTATCCAGATGTTGTAACTTTATTGTAGTCCTCCACATGTCTATGTTTTTTGTTTAATTTTTAAATGGACATTTTTTTTGTTTGGTGTTTTATTTTCTTAATATTTTTTGTGCAATTTCTGGCACCATTGTTTTTTCATGCACATTTTTTTTTTTTTTTTTTTTGGTGCAATTTCTGGCACCATTGTTTTTTCATGCACATTTTATTTTTTTTAATTTTTTTTGGTTGCAATTTCTGGCACCATTGTTTTTTCATGCACATTTTATTTTTTTATTTTTTTTATTGGTTGCAATTTCTGGCACCATTGTTTTTTCATGCACATTTTTTTTTTTTTTTTTTTTTTTTGGTGCAATTTCTGGCACCATTGGTTTTTCATGCACATTTTTTTTTTTTTGGTGCAATTTCTGGCACCATTGTTTTTTCATGCCCATTTTGTTGTGTATTTTTTTGGGTGAGGTTATGTCACCATTTTTGTTATGCGTGTGTTTTTCCTTTTTGGTTTCACCAAGTTGGTACACCAAATGTCCCCCCCCCCACAAGGAGTTGGTGTCCTTTCTAAATGACACATATTACCAAAAATGTTTCATGCCTAATCAACACAGTGTAAAAAAACAATAGACAAGGTATTTCTGAAAATAAACTCACCATTTATTTCAAACATAATTCAACAAAAAAATAACTAGAAGGGCAGCACTTGCTGAGATAGCAACATACATGCAGACTTGTGTTCCGGACTGCACAGGCAACATAGTCAAGGACAAAATGGCAAACCTTGAGGACCGCATACCGACAACTAAAGAGAACAACTACAAAAAACAAAAACCAGGAGCAGCAGCAAGCGAGCCAATGGAGCCCAGGCTGTGGTAGTCCAAAAAGCAAAAAGTTTTTGGGGGATCAAATGGAAGGCCGGGAATCATCGTCTCCTATTCCTTCTAACCCTCCTTGCAGCAGATCTTCCACGGATCCGGAAATGGCCTCTTGCAGATGGGGAGGATGTGGCAGCAGGAGGAGGTAAGAGATGTTGGGCAGGATGGGCCGGGTCACTGATCTCGGTGTCATCCGTCAGCCAGCCCCTCTGCATCCATAGAATGACCTGATTAAATAGGTTCCTGGCACGCCTCTGATCTTCCTCCCCCCCTGTTGCTAGTTCGTGTGCAACATAGGCACTGTAGGCCTCAGTGCGGGTGAGGGGGGCCCTCATTATGGCGCTTGCCTCCCTTATCATCTCAAGGCTCCTATCCTCCACTTCCCTCCTGCGCCTCATTAGGCCTGCTTGCCTGACCTGGGGGGAGGGACATGTGGGCTTGTGCTAGCCCTGGGCCTGAGGCCCTCCTGACTAGTGCTTGGCCCGGCCTCCTCCTCCTGGCTGGCAATGACCCCTTCCTCCTGGCTGGCATGCATCTCGGCCTCAGTAGCCGTCAAATCCAGGCTGGTCTCTTCTTCCTGTGGCAAAAAAGGGACATTTTTTACAATTTGACACCAGCAAATCACACACATTTTCAAGGCTCTAGACTGGTTTGTTTTATCTTACTTTAATGTTTAATCTACTCTCCTTCTGATCCCTGTACTTGTCATCCAGGACCCCTATTTTTCAGACCCCGAATTTTCTCAGCCATTTTTTAGTTTGTGCTTACAATATCAACTCAAGAATTAAACCATAATTAGCAGCCCAAAAATTTGGTGTAAAATACTCTACCTCATCTGAAGAAGTGCTCAATCGAAGTTCTGGACGCATGCCAGCCAGCCCCTCACTGTTCTCCTCCTGTCTAGGGTGATCCGTGGAAGGTCTGCTGCCCTGCTGTCTGGGTGGAAGGCTTGACATTGATCGCCGGCCATCCATTTGATCCCCCAAAAACTCCATCTCCTGGTAGTACCACAGACTTGGCTCCGTGGACTGTCTTGCTGCTGCTCCTGATCGTTGCGCCCGTAGTTGTCTTCTTTTTGTGCGGAATGCGGCCCTCAGGTTGTTCAATTTGTTCTTGACCATGTTGCCTGTGCAGTCGGGAACCCATGTCTGCATATATGTTGCAATGTCAGCAAGTGCTGTCCTTCTGCACGCCCGACTTTTATAGAGGGGGTGTCTACTATCCCAAAGTAGGGGCGTCTCCCGATACTTCGCTAGAAGCCGACTGATCGCCTCTTGGCCCACAATCTGGTCCATTTCCTTTGTGAATGTTTTTTCACAAAAAACACAATTAACACACTGTAAAAATAAAAATTAAGAAGCATAAAAAAATGCACAGCATTCACATTGTAAGAATATGTGGCACCAGATTTCAAAACTACTATGCAAACACAGTGTCTCCTGCAGCTAAAATGCTGCCCAGCTCTGCCCCATTGTTGTGACCAAAAATTATTTCATATGCAGCCCATTTTACAAAAAAGTTGCCTAAATACGTGTCATCTCTAACCATCCTCCATTTTTTATATTTTGACCATTCCTCAAGGCACTATTTCATGTGTACCTAGCATGCCCCTCATCATTCCTGACATAGAAATACACTTCATAATAACCTCTGGCCAACCAACACAGAACAATACTTGCATGATCACAATACACCTGTCAAAAACTACAAATACGTAGAGCATTCTTCACATCTACATTAAAGTGATGTGTGAAAGCATTGTGAGAAGGAATTAACGTTTTGGGGACACAAGAAACATAAGTAGCGTTAAAAGGGTGCAAACAACAGACCAAACCCCAATCCCATGGCTCTATATTTTTTAGGCCTCTGCTGATCCCATGTTCCAATTTTCTTACCTTACTATCTCTAGCTCCTCGTGAAGCACCTTCAATTAATCTCCGCGTAAAGTACGTAACCACGTAGGTTCCCTTTTATACACTCCGCGTGTGCGTGACACACCGCCTTTGCCATGCCCCCTAATCAATGTTAACTCAAAATATCTGGCGTTAAGTGGGTAACTTCTGTCAAATGTGAGAATCAGCTCCGCGTAACGTACGTAACCACGTGGCTTCCTTTCTAGACACTCCGCGTGTGCGTGACACACCGCCTTTGCCATGCCCCCTAATCAATGTTAACTCAAAAAATATGGCGTTAAGTGGGTAACTTCTGTCAAATGTGAGAATCAGCTCCGCGTAACGTACGTAACCACGTGGCTTCCTTTCTAGACACTCCGCGTGTGCGTGACACACCGCCTTTGCCATGCCCCCTAATCAATGTTAACTCAAAAAAATATGGCGTGAACTGTGTAACTTCTGTGAAACGAGCGAAGAATCTCCGCGTAACCTACGTAATTACGTTTTATTCATTCTCTACACTCCGCGTATGCATGAACCGCCGCCCTCGTACACGCCCATGACGGGACATTTCCTGGTTTCCACGCCCCTAATCTCTGTGGGGATGAAAGATGGCGATGACAGGCAACCATGCACGGAGCTCTCAGGCCAGAAGTGAGGGGAGAGAGGCAGGAACGTCCCGATCCCGTCCCAAACGGTATAAGGCCACTAATATGGCTTTTGAGGAAATGATAGAGCTGGTGGATATAATGCGGAGGAAGGACTATGATGGCAAATATGGGCCATACAAGACCCCCAACCGCAGAAAGGGGAAAATAATGGAGAAGGTGGCAAGAAAAATGAAGAGAATGTTTGGGATCACCCGGTCCAAGGAGCAGCTACGGAAGCGGTGGTCTGATTTGAAACTGAGGGAGCCACATCAGTACAAGAGGATCAAAAAAATCTTAAAGAAAAGTAAGTTAATTATATTAGTTGGGGGGAGGGAAC
This sequence comes from Rana temporaria, assembly GCF_905171775.1. NCBI lineage: Eukaryota > Metazoa > Chordata > Amphibia > Anura > Ranidae > Rana > Rana temporaria. Next base: position 239,201,532 of record NC_053490.1, on the reverse strand, counting down.
CTTTTTTGAATTTTAGCTTGGTCAGGTACATTTCTACATCTGTCTCCTTGGCCTGGTTGTACTTCTGAGCTCATGTTGAAATAGAAGGTGTTGTTCTCAAACATTTTTCTTGGGCAACGACTGTTAATAGTAAACATCTTTGACATCAGCTTATTTCTCCCAAATACGATGTTGGCCCAGGAACAAAACACCTGGACATGCCTCTCTGGTCAAAAACATGGTTTGTAAACATTGTGTACAAATAGAGTTGTGGAAAATGCAAATCCAAGACTGTGTAATGCCAACAGTGCTACTAAGCAGGTGTTTTCATATCTGAAATCCAGAGCACCTGTGTCTCCACCTAAATATTAAGATTGTAATTTGTATGGTGTCCGTGTTAAAATTTAAGGGGGGGGGACATCCATGTGTGTCACTTTGCCAAAAAGGGCCCGAATCAGAGCTTGCCATAGAAGTCATCCAAAATGTAGGAGTGGGGGGGAGAAGACCCAATTTAGCCCCAAAAAAAAGCCTCTTCCTTAATAAAGCAATGTATGCGATTTCTGCTCTACAATATCTGTGTGTTGATGAGTATACCTTTTTGTCATTGTTTATTTAAGGGGAAAGAAGACGCCTGCAGTTTGAGGAGGCTGAGAGGGCCAGACAAGGCCAACATCAAACATCTCGCCATGTGGAGGAGGAGGAGGATGTGGAAGGAAGAGAGGAGGATGTGGAGGAGGAGGAGGATATGCAAGGAAGAGAGGAGGATGTGGAGGAGGAGGAGGATATGCAAGGAAGAGAGGAAGATGGAGTCATCTTGGATCTGGTACTTGTGGATGAGGAAGGGGAATTTGATGAGGATGATTTTAACAATTTAGAAGATGGTGGATTGATGGAAGGAGGAGTCGTGGAGGATGATGGGGAAGTGGTGCAAGAAGGAGGAGTGATTCAAGATGTCGAAGATGTGGAGGTTGGAAGGAGCACACCATCAGGTCAGTGTCACACCAGCTTGATATGGAAAAACAGATGTAGATAGGCTTGCCACCTCATCCCTTTATTCACAAACACATATGGATTACACATGTTCTGTGGCTAGTGTAATGCTGATATGGCACCAGATGAGTTTAATTACCACCTTAATCAGCCACAGAACCTGTTAAATTAATATGTGTTGTGGTTCAAAGGGATGAGGTGGCAACCCTATATAGATCTAGACAGGCTTTTTCTCACATAGTATTTTTTTGGCTTCATTTTGTAGGGGATGAAGATGTTGATCATCATTTTTCGGCCGCCAGTGCTGGAATCATTATACAGCAAGTGATGGAGTGCAGCAGTGAGATGGACAACATGCGCCAAAGATTGCATCTCATGGAACAAAATGTTAAATCCTACTTTTTAGAGTGCTGCACCGAGCTGGAAACTATGCGCCAACAAATGAGTGCCATAGAACTGAAATATAAAAACATCATTGACATGATGGGCCGGGTCAAAGACTGACCACCCCCCCCCACCCGCCCATCCCCCAACCTGTTTTATTTTGTTAGTCAGCAATACGCCAAAATTTGAAGATGCACACACAGTGTGGCAACATGTGCTATCTGCCATCACAGGATCTTGATTATCTGTGCTTTGTGGGTACAACCCCCTCCTCGATTCTCAAGTAGTTTTGGAGGAAGGGTTTGCTCCCACATAACACAGACATTGATCACTCATGATGGCAGATAGCACATGTCGCCCTTTGTTGGTGTTTAGATGTTGTAGAACTGACATTTGTCCATTGGTGTGTGCATCTTCAAATTTTGGCGTGTTCAGGTGTGAACTCACACCATGACTGGGATGTACAAGTGAAACATTTTTGTCTTTTACATGTTTTACACATTTTATATGTTTTTTAAAAAATAAAGGCTTCAATCAAAAAGCCGAAAAATTAAAAAAAAAAAAAAAAAAAAATTAAGATTAAAATCAAAGAAAAACTAAAAAAATTTAAATTTTTTTTAATTACAGTAAAAATTTTAACACAAATGTTTGTTGAAGATTTGAATTATTTTACCAAAAAAAAAAAAAAAAAAAAATATTTTGATAAAAAAATTCACACACAAAAATTGTGTTCAGTTTACTATTGTGAAATATTCTAGTTGTGGGAAAAATGTAAATTTTAAATACATTGGTGAACTCCAAAAATATAGGAGAATAATCATTGTTAAAACTCCAAGAATTCGAGAACTCAAAAATATAAAAAGTAAAAAAATCAATGCAAAAAATCAAAGTTGACATGTTTGTTAAGAAAAATTTGAGTCAGCAAGGAAAATGAAAAAGCTGAAAATAAAAAAAGCTTGTCCAAAAAACAAACAATGAGTGGCTTTCTTCTTTTATATGCTGGATACCCAGTTTGTAGATGAGTGAATAATGTACAATTGTGTTTATTTACTAAAACCTGAACCCTACATTTGGCACTAGAAGTGCACTATTTTTGGTGAGAACCAGGAAGACAGATAAAAAGAGAAAAAGCAGTAATGACAAACAACTGTATAAAGTCCAATGGTCTAATTATTTATTATTTCTGTGAATATTCCTTTCTTTTGGGGGCCGAATTAGAAAGTAATATCATCTGGCATAGCAATGGCCCCCCGACCCATGAAGTACTCAACATATTTGTTGCGTACCTCACGAGCAGATTGGGTGCCAATGCCAGCGCGACCAGTGACCAGCCCAGGGAGAGGATCTGAGAGTAGTCTTGCCTCAGAAACGCTGTCGGGTAGGTACGTCTGGGAATGCCTGCGTAAAAAGTTGTGCAAAATGCAGCAGGCAAATACAATGGTGTTCAATTTATATTCCGCCAGATGTATAGCTGTCAGGAACAGGCGGAACCGGTTGGAGAGAATCCCAAAGGCATTCTCGACTACCCTCCGAGCTCTGGACAACCGATAATTGAACACCCTCCTCTCGTAGGTGAGAGTCCTCAGGGGAAAAGGCCGCATTAGGTGAGGTCCAAGCCCGAAAGCTTTGTCCGCTAGGAACACAAACGGAAGTCCTTCCACATTATCTTCATCTGGTGGCAATGCCAGACCACCAGTTTGTAGACGATCGTAGAATTCAGTCCGTGAGAACACTCCCCCATCTGACAGCCGGCCGTTCTTCCCCACGTCCACATAGAGAAACTCATACTGTGCCGACACCACCGCCATCAACACGATACTATGAAAACCCTTGTAGTTAAAATAGTCGGACCCCGAGTGGGGTGGGGGCACAATGCGGACGTGCTTCCCATCTATTGCTCCACCGCAGTTCGGAAAATCACAACGCTGGGCAAATTGGGAAGCCACAGACTGCCATTCCTGTGGTGTGGAGGGTAGCTGTGGGGACAAACCAAAAAAAAATGTTTAGTAATTTATCAGATAAACATTGCAATCACAATACAAAAACCATCACATTGTGCAACTTCAACAACAGGATTCTAATTTCATACCATCATTGTGAAGTGAGTATTTAGTTAAAACAATATAGGCCCACTTAATTATCAGACTCCACATCCCTCTGATGATAGAGCAATAAACTAATTTCAGGGGGGAGGAGGGGGGGGGCAGAGCTACAATTGATTAGCCACAAATTCAAAAATTGGCTAGGTGTGTTTGGGCCTAGCAAAGCATGCTGGACAGGTTTATGGTGGGTAAGGACAAAATATGCAGGTAGGCCCAAATAAAAATTTTTAAAGGTTAACAACATGCATGGGGAGAAAAGGGAACATCCCACACACAGCAGATTCAAATCTCATGGTTATTATGGAAGAAAAATAAATTAGACTTTCTCACACATTTAAAAAAAATACATTGTGATGTTAAAATTAGGGAACTTACCTTAATATACTCCTCCTGCAGAACATGTATGATGGCAGTACACGTCTCCGGTATGATGACCCCAAGCGCCTGCGGAGAGATGCCTGTCGAGAACTTGAGGTCCTGCAGGCTCCTCCCAGTCGCCAGGTACCGCAACGTGGCAATAAGCCTCTGCTCGGCCGTGATGGATTCCCGCATCACAGTGTCCTGCCTCGTGATATAGGGGGACAGAAGTTCCAGCAGACGGTTGAATACGGGGTCCGTCATGCGGAGAAAATTCCTGAAATCATCAGGATTATTCTCCTGGAGTTCCCTAAGCAGAGGCATATGAGAAAAATGGTCACGCTGGCGCAACCAATTCTTGGTCCAGAAACGCCTCCTCCCAGTGTTCCTGCCCAAACAACTGATTCGCTGAGCCTGTCCATAAGCAAACCCATAAACACCACCAATTCGCGAGAATCGACGATGCTGCTCCATCATGGATTCAAACCGACAGGCTGGTCAGTCAAGAACACACTCCAACAGAAAGCACCCCCAAATCCAGCACAACCTGCTAAGCCCGCACGACACACAGATACGAGCGCACAGTACGCGGAAACGTGCTGAAAGCCTGTGCCCGAATGCCAACTGCAAACCCGCAAGCACACGCACTGAACCCAAGAATACCACCTGTCAAACCACGGAGACTGAAAAGCACGAATCGGCTCTAACCAAACCTTCACTAGCACGCGGTCACACGGAACTAGCAAAAGCGGAACAGAGGGCGGCGCCGTTGACTTTGGTCTTCCCCTTTATAGTGACGTCTTACGTGGTTTACGCTGCATACGTTCTGGTTCGCGGGGATTTTTATACGCTAGTGTGTACGTGACAGCGGATCAACAGATAAATCCGCCGATCCGCTGAAACCGATCCGCGGATAAATTCAAGCGCATGGATTCTATCGTGTGTATGGGGCCTAAGACTATGTTTAATTACCTCAATGTTTTTTGGCAAGTGTTGGGTGAGCGCGGTGTCATCTTCAGGTCTGCAGAGAAATAAAAAAACATCTCAGTGGCTCCTCTGGAGGTAGCACTGCACAGTCATGTCAACAAATTGTACTTTGTGTTACATGCCGGGGGGGGGGGGGGGGGGGTAACTTGAAGAATAAGGTCTACAAGAGACACACCCACGTAGACCAGTATCTGCTTTTTAACTCCCACCACCTACTAGAACAAATAAGAGAGACTATGCTCTCTCAAGTATGATGGGACTTTATTGGAGATAATATGTCTGTTATTAAGAAGAGCACACAAAACAAAATTCTTTAAGAAAGTATAAATGTATTACATAGTATTATTTAAAAATAGCACAGTCATATTACATATTTAGACCACAAGTTGATGCTTATTGGATTGTATTACAATTTGCAATAGTATAAATGAGTGCCACTATGAGAATAGAATCATCTTCTCTATCTTTTTTACTATCCAGTGCAATTAGGGCCACTCATACAGTAGTGTATTAGTAATATCCACTTTGAATAATACCCATATTAGGTACTTAGCAGTATATACTATTAATTTTTGCGAGTCTTCTTAATACACTTTTAGTCATTATCTAATTACATCTAACTGTATTGAATCTAGCTACCACGATTACTTCATTATATTTACTTTATTAAACTCAGAGATTCTCTTGAATGCACCAACGATCCAATATCCTCACTTGCCACTCTGGTGGATCTGGTTTCCACCAGGTTAATAGCCACAAGTGGGTTCCCTGCGAGGGTGAGACCTGTGCGATGATGCGCTTAAGTCGTCCTACTTTATAGACCAGGTGAGCACGGGCAGCCTCTTGCTGCCAGGATAGAATGTTTAATTTAACAAAAAAATGTTTATCTTTGTTATAATTTATAATTGTTTGTTATTATACTAATGGCATGCTTTATGTCCTGTATAAATTATATGAAATCATAGATGTATGAAGTGCCCTGAAGAAGCACATAGCGAAACATGTGGCTTCCAAGCATCAACTCATGGTCTTAATATGTAATATGACTGTGCTATTTTTAAATGATACTATTAAATACATTTATAATATCTTAAAGAATTTTTTGTGTGCACGCCTTAATAACAGACAAATTATCTCAAATTAAAGTCCCATCATACCTGAGGGAGCATAGTCTCTCTTATTTTTATCCTCTTATCAATTACGGGCGATTGGGAGATACCTGTCTGTTTCTGGAAAGTGTCCAACCAACATACATATATAACCTACTAGAACAAAAATAATGGGGGGGGGGTGGGGGTAGTTATAAGAATACTGTAACATCATGCTGAAATGGTAACAATAAACACAAAGATTACAGACATCTCAGGAGTACTTTAAACGTTTTTGGCTACCCAGGCTGGTCTTTCATTAAAACAACAACAAGATCTAGAAAAAAACATGGAACCATTGGATAGAGGGGAGAAGCGAAACACCTGGAGTAATATAGTTATCACATTAGTAGCTGGAGTGTAGGAAAAATTAAGAAGAAGCCTAAACAAACATCACATCCCTGTGTCTTTCAAGACCAGCAATACTCTGAAACAGAAGCCTGTACATCCAAAAGGCTAAACTCCTAAACACAAGCAAAGTAACAGTGCATTGTGATCAGGAATGCAAAGACCTGTGCATTGGGAAATTTCCTAACAAATTAATGGCCCAACATAAGAGGAAAAACACTCAGCATTTGCCTACCCCTTAGGGGAGGAACCAAAATACAGTGAGCAGAGGTCGGTGGGGGGGATAGAGACAAGTGGTGACTCAGAAGGGGGGAGTACCCACACAGATTCTCTGAGAAAAAAAGCCATGACATAAGTTACAATTGTGTCCATATTTCTTCATCTTAATTACATAGGGGGCAGGGTAAATGATAGTGTACAGACACTTGCTAGAAGATAGACAGGAAGGAAGATATTTCCAGTGCAGCTCACAGGAAGTTACAGGAAAACTAAATTTCTGGCAAGAGCAACATGTTTTTCAGTTTTGGATAGAGCAGGGAGAGCTTATGATCTCAGACAGTAGTCAACAGAACATTTGTCCCTATTGGAACATTTACCCTCATCTCATAAAGGCTCTAAAATCTCTGATTTCCTCCTACTTCCGACAATGGTAACCAGAACAAATAGAGGGTTGAATCTTTTTAGCAGGAACACAATGTGCAATAAAAACATGACAGAGGGTGTAACCCCTTACCATCCTATCCCAGCTGGCAGGTAATGTAAACAAAGGGATAGTTAAAAGAAAAAAATGCCCTTTAGGTCATGTATGGATTTTAAGGGGAATCCACAAAAAAACAACATGGTCGAATATTCTTAGCCTATAGTGTTATGCTTTTTTCTCTACTGGTTGAATGCTCTTTTGGCTATTTACAATTGTTAGTAAATGTTACATTTGCATGCTTTTTTTTTACTTTTTTCCCTTTGTATTCACCTGGTGATCTAGCTAGTAACACACCTCCTGTTTAAGAGTGCCCTCTGGATGTTAGAGCACAGGGGCACAGCAGCATTGTTAATATGGGAGGAGGGGAGTGTTAGATGTTCTATCAGATTTAGATACACTTACAAATTGAAGTCAAACTCCAGCTAATACGGCTGTTTTGAAGCCAAAGTGTAGCCACACCAATTCTTTTTTTTTTTTATCCAGAAAAAAAGTTTATTGAAGCACAAGTAAAAAACATACATCGAAGCTACATAAACAGTCTGATACAAAATTCAAACAAAATTAACCAAAAAATTGCAAATCATTAGCCATTACCGGCTCTGCCCAACCTCCACCCCCCACCATGAAGGGCTACCAGATCCCACAGATGAGACCCAATTGCGTTACAAACATCCTGTTCAAGTACCTAGGCCTAGCAATCTGCCCGTGACCAGATCCACCGGGGCCAAGCCCGGTACATCCAGCCACGGTCCCCAAAGCTTCTTAAACTTCTGGGCGCAACCCCTATGTTGGTATATCACGTTCTCCTTCCGGAGCATATCCCCCATTGTATTAATCCATTCCTTCAGACTAGGAGGCTCCTCCGATATCCAATGAGAGATTATAAGCTTGCAAGACAAAAACAGAGACCTAATTACTGCCATTCTAGTGCCCTCTTCCCATTCTAGCTCTTCCAATATAAGGAGTAAACATTGTTTTGGATCTGTAGGCAATGAGACCTGGAACACCCTGTTAATGGTGTCCACCACCCCCTTCCAATATGGGTGAAGCTTCGGGCACCTCCACAGTAGGTGGATCAAGTCACCGTGGTCCCTTTTACATCTGGTGCAGAGAGGGGTGGGCCGTAGCCCCATAGCAAACAGCCTATGGGGGTTGTAATACACCCTCAACAGTAAATACAATTGCGACACTTTATGGGACACATTCAGAGAGCAGACCGCTACCGCCTGTAGGGCCTCCTCCCACTGCTCACCAGCCACACCAATTCTTGATTTGATTAGGATTTCTCTTCTGTTCATCTACTTTCCATTTTGTTGCCTGATAAAAATTAACTGCTAGCAGTTCTATTTCTGAAAGCATTCCTTATTTACAGCATTTTTACACACCTGCCTAAAACGTTTACACAGTACTTTATATGTGTATATGTGTGTGTTCTTCTCACAAATATGTGTGTGTTCTCATCACAGGTATATGCTCTGATGAAATATCTGATTAAATAAAGAGTCATTCCAAGTATCTGTTTGGTCAAAAATTACACACTTTCAAGAAACATTGGGCCTGATTCCCAAAAGAGATACGCAGACTTAACTCAAGTTTTCTAAATTTACACGGCGCGTATATTTGCGCACGATCTTCAAAACGAGTTAAGCGCAGATTTCCGTATTTTCAGCCGTACTTAAATTAGTTACACCTGCGCATCCCCGGGCGCAAATTACGCTAGTCTCGCCGCTGTTTTTGATAGGCAAAGATGCAAATGAGGGATTTAGGGCGATTCTCAAAATTAAGTGTGTGCGCCGTATTTTCCGCCCTGTGCGCACCTGTTAGTTTCCCTGACTAAATTTCCACATTATAAAACCAGCCCTAATTTTACACATGCTGTGGAAGGGTTTGCTGTAGGTAGTGACTAGAGCTTAGAGCTATAGTTGAGAAGGATCTTTGTTGAAAAATGCCAGGGCCAGCTATGATTCTGACGGCACTTGCCGCCTTACAGGCACAAAGGAGGAGGAGGGCACAGAGGAGGAGGATGAGGGCACAGGCGAGAGTGTATCGGCCACGGCGTGATCTTTTCCAAATGCCAAATTATGAGGTGTATGGCAACTACAGGTTCGATAGGGAAGCCATCCTGGAGATCACCCAACTTCTTCATGAGGATCTTATCACCCCAACCAGACGCTCCCATGCCCTGACACCTCTTCATAAAGTGATGGCAACCCTCCATTTTTTATCCAGTGGCTCATTCCAGCGTGCATCTGGAGGTCTGGCTGGGATGGTGCAGTCGACAATGAGCAGATGTGTCCATCAGGTGGTCCCTGCCATACTGCGGCGCATGACCAACCAGTTTGTGATGCCCACCCAGGAGGAGCAGTGTCTGCAAGCCATGACAGACTTCTACAGCATTTCTGGCTTCCCAAGGACCATCGGGGCGATAGACTGCACCCATGTGGCACTACAGCCCCCCCATGAAACTGAACACCTGTTCAGAAACAGGAAAGGCTGGCATTCGATCAACGTGCAAATGATCGTAGATGCCCATGGCCTCATCTGGCACGTTTGTGCCAAGTTTCCAGGGTCGTGTCACGACAGTTACATTCTCCGGCAGACCAAGATCTACCAAGCAGAATGTGTATGGAGACAGCTGGCTGATTGGTGAGTGACATTGTTGTCAGGTATGCCCCCCCCCATGATGCAGACATCACAAGGGGCACATGCATGACTAATATCCTCCTGTCTTTTCCCTTACAGGTGACTCTGGATATGCGTTGGGACCCCACCTGATGACCCCCTTTAGGAACCCCCAAACACCCGGAGAACGCAAATTCAATGAGGTGCACATCCAGACCCGGTCAATTGTAGAGCGGACATTTGGCCTTCTCAAGTCGAGATTCAGATGCCTTGACAAGTCTGGGGGTACACTCTTGTATTCCCCAGACTTTGTCTGCCAAATTATTGGGGCCTGTTGCATCCTCCATAATTTTGCTCTGAGAAGGGGCCTGCATGTTGAGTTATGTCCTGACCTAACCCCCCACCCAGGCAATCCCCCCCCCAAACCCCTCTACCCGGTCTGCTGAGGGCCGGGCAATAAGGAGACAACTGGCTGAAGGCATCTTTGCCCAGTAAATGGACCCTAATTATCTATATTTTTTTGCTTTGCCCAGAAAAAATCACAGAGATTATGTGACCTTTAAATATTTTCTTTGTACATAAAATGCACATTACTTATATGACAATGAGAATGTTTTTTTGGTACAAAACGCACATTAATTATCTCACAATGAGAATGCATGAATGCACGTCACTGTGGTCCCTAGCACAAACACATCACATGCACATCGAATTGGATTAGATCCAAGTACCCCCCCCTTTGGTACTTGGGAGCAGTAACGCCCCGCCACGGCTCCAATTATGTCACTGTGCATTCATACACCATTCAGGAACCTAGGATGACTTCTCCCTGGTCCTGGGGATCCCTACTCCACCAAAACTGAGGGTGACACCCTTATGTTTTCAGGAATGCCACCCCCCCCCCACATTCACACATCATTCACACACATAAACCAAATCATAAGTACAGTTTAAAAAAAAAAAAAAATCAAAAGTACCCCAGCAACTTAAGGATGTTGCCGAGTGCTCCTTCTGGGCTGCCCACGGGCACGGGCACGGCCACGGGGACGGCCACGGCCGACTGGGGGATCTTCACGGGGGGGGTCTGTGCAGGGGAGGGATTATTTTCATGGGGGGGGGTCTGTGCAGGGGAGGGAGTATTTTCATGGGGGGGGGGTCTGTGCAGGGGAGGGAGTATTTTCATGGGGGGGGTCTGTGCAGGGGAAGAAGGAGCCTCCCCTGGTGTCTGTCCTCCTGCTGGCCTTCCCTCCAAGGCAACGGCTATCCTTGTCAGACAGGAAGTAATGTCAGCCGTATTAGCCTGGCCAGCCCGGGTATTGGCCTGCACAGCCCGGGTATTGGCCTGCACAGCCTGGGTGAGGGCAGTCACCTCCTGGGCCACGCCTGTTGTTACGTTTTTCAGGTCCCACAAACACGTGATGACCCCCTCTGAGTTGGTGGCCACCTCACCCAGTGACTCCCTCATTGCACCCAGGCTGTGCTCCACCTTGGTCATTGATCCCTCAACAGACTGACCGGCAGACGCACAAACCCCCCCCTGGTTTCCGGGGTCGGCCTCCTACTTGCCCCTGAGGCTTGTGGCCTTGGAGGAGGGGTTGGAGTGAGCCATGGGTGCTGCTGCATGTTGGAGGAGGGTTGGGAGGGGCCACCCATGATGGTGGCCTGACTGCTGGGCGCCTCTGGGGTTCCCTCAGGGGATGACTCAAAGGTCATATCTTGGCCCATCATGATTTGCTGCCCAATCTCAATATTGTCATCTTCCTCCCCCTCATCCTCCTCCCACTCAACATCCAAATTAGGAGAGTTGTAGGCACTCCCCTCCCATGGCGAATCCTGCCCTTCTTGGGACTCTGCATCAGCCTGTCTTGGGGGTGGTGCAGCAGCCTGCCCTGATGGGCCAGCAACCTTCTGCCCTGATGGGGCTGCCACCTCCTGACCTGATGGGGCTGCCACCTCCTGACCTGATGGGGCTGCCACCTCCTGGGCTGATGGGGCTGCCACCTCCTGACCTGATGGGGCTGCCACCTCCTGGGCTGATGGGGCTGCCACCTCCTGACCTGATGGGGCTGCCACCTCCTGGGCTGATGGGGCTGCCACCTCCTGGGCTGATGACCCAGCAACCTCCTGGGCTGATGGGGCTGCAACCTCCTGGCCATCTGGGGAGGACACAAAACAATCACAGGTTGGTGGATCCACACACTTGGCACATCTTCCCTTCCCCCACCCACACATGCTAATCACCAGATAGAAATTCAAAAAAATTACCTGTCCTCATAAGAGGATCAGAGTCAAAGCCAGGCAGGCCCACCACCTGCTGTGGGTGGAAACACTGGGCCACTGCCCATTCCTCCTCACTCATCCTGACTGGGCAGGGTCCCCCTCCTCCAGTGCCCCTGGTATGGGCATGCAGCGTTGCCAGCTTGTTCCGGGACATGCTCCTCAAGTCATTGATCTTTTTTTGAACTCCAGCGATGGTCCTGGTCTCCCCCCCCCCCGCCGCATTGATCCGATCGGTGATATTTTTAAGGATCTCCTTCCTCCTGGCCGGGGTGGTGTTGTGGCTCTCAGGGCCATGGAGAAATCGCCCATATTTAATGACGCCCTGAGCAAGTATATGCTTCTCTGCCACTGTAAAATTTAGCTTCCTGCGCTTGGGAGCCATGACAGACAACACCCAGCAACAGGGAACTCACCCAAAAAAAAACAACAATACACACACACACAACAAAGATAATAAAAACAAGCAAAAAAAAAAAAAAAGACAGCTACTATAAATTCAAAAACAAACAGGCAAAAAAGGGAAACAAAAAACAATCACACACCAAAAAAGACACACTTATCAAAAACAAACAGACAAACAATCAAAACAAAGAACAAATTATCAAAAACAAACACCAACTATACCCTCCAACTCCACAAAAACTTTTCTCACAAACAAATCTTACCAACAAACACTGACAAACGTTCAAAGCAGAAGCAACTTGCTTTAGGAAGGGAACACAGGGAAATACTTTTGCAATAGAAGTGTGTTTGACTGGGGCTATTTAGACACAGGGCGATCCTCAAACTAAGTACGCCTGGCCTTTTACCTATCTCACTGATTGCGATGACCAAAGTTCTGCACATGCGCAGTGAGGTCCAGATTCGTGCGCGCATGCGCAGTACGGCCGGCCCTTCATTTGCATGGGGTCACGGCTCATTACAATGAAGCACACCCACTTCATTCCCACTTGCCATAACCACGCCTTACGCATTGGAACTTAGGTTAAGGATGGCGCAATTTTGTGCGGAAATGCGCTGTGGATACGGTACTTACGACACCAACTTAGGGCACCGTAACTTAAATGACATAAGTTAGATAATCCTAAATTTGCACAGCTCTTTGGGAATCAGGCCCATTTTTTTGCTTTCCAATCACAAGTCACACTTTTTTCTGAATAAATATTTGCCTATCCAACATTTCAAGGTGGACTCTTCAAGGGCTCCATTACATTACACTATACTACACATCACGAATGCCTCGTACACACGGCCGGACTTTCCGAGAAAAAAAGTCAGACAGGCTTTTTTTCCCAAAAAGTCCGGCCGTGTGTAGCCTCCAACTGATTTTTTTTGTCGGACCTTAGATAGAGAATCTGTTCTTTTTCTTTCCGTCTGACTTCTGACGGACTCACAGCAGACTTTTGCACGGTCAAAAGTCTGACTGTGTGTATGAGACATAACAATTTCTACTTATGCAAGTCGTTAATAGACATGTGCACAGCAAAAATTTTCGTTTATTTCTGTTTCGTTTCTGTTCGTTTATCGTGATTCGTAACGAGTCGTAATTTCGTAAGACGTTAGTTATCGTATTCGTACTCTTTAGTATTTTCGTAACACTCTTTTTTCCGTTTCCGTTTTTTTTTGTTAGTTTATTTTTCGTTGAATCGAGATTCGTATTTTCGTTATGTTTTGTATTCTGCTTCGTTCGTATTTTTTGAATGAATTTATTTGTTTATTCGTTTTTACGTTGGTATATTTTTCGTTTTTTTAGATTCGTATTTACATTATATTTACCATCGTGCCGCATTCGTATTTTCGTAGGAAATAGATCTTCGTTGTTTTATCATCATTCGTATTTTCGTGTCTTGTTTCATTCGATTGTAAAAACGTGCTTTAGTAGATCTTAGTGCATTCGTAATTCAGTTAAAATACATTTTACGTTGATTCAACACACTACTCATTGTAATTTTGTAAATCTAACTTGACTGCGATAGACTACTTGACGGTCTTACTGATACTGACTGATTATTACTTTCGTAAGATTGTTTTAGTAAATTTGTAATCGGGCCTTAATTCGTTATTTTACGCAATGTGTCAGAATTGCTCCGCTAACGCTGCTAATGTGTGTTGTAAATCATTCGTACTTTCGTAAGTACATCGCAGCAAATCTTAACCATTCGAAAATCTCATACTTTACTTTCGTTTTCGATGCGCGGCTTATAGCCTCCGCCCCTGGACTCCATTTTGAGACGGTGTATGAGTGCGTGGTTTGGCGAGGGAGGAACAGAGAGCAGGGCAGAGGTGGGCTTGTCGAATTTCGACTTGTTTTTGTGTGGTGGTTTCACTGGTTTGCTATCTTTTGGGCAATTAAAATCATGTATAGGAGTGAGAATGGACATGTGAGTGTTGAGACTGAGAGTGAGAATGTTGGTGTTAGTCAGTGTGTTGATGTGAGACTTGTTGGTGTGACTGAGAGTGAAGTGGAGGAGAGGTGTGGAGCAGATGAGATGAGTGTGGTGGAGGAGAGGCATGGAGGGGAGAAGAGGCATGGAGGGAAGAGGAGGCGTGGAGGGGAAGAGAGGAGTGGAGTGGAGGACAGGTGTGGAGGAGAGGAGAGGAGTAGAGTCGAGGAGAGGCATGGAGGGGAGAGTAGGCATGGAGGGAAGAGGAGGCATGGAGAGAAGAGGAGGCATGGAGAGAAGAGGAGGCATGGAGGGGAAGAGAGGAGTGGCGTGGAGGAGAGTAGTGGAGTGGAGGAGAGGAGCGTAGTGGAGGAAAGGCGTGGAGGAGAGAGGAGGCGTGAAAGGGAGGAGAGGAGGGTAGTGGAGGAAAGGCGTGGAGGAGAGAAGAGGCGTGAAAGGGAGGAGAGGAGGGTAGTGGAGGAAAGGCATGGAGGGGAGAGGAGGCGGGGAGGGGAGGATTGGTGTGGAGTGAAGCCGAGGCATGGAAGGGAATGTGGAGGTGTAGTGGAGCGGGAGCATGGCAAAGAAAGGAGACATGTGGCCCCTCCTATGTCAGATAGTGCGGACTCAGATGTGCAGCAGAACAAGCGAACCAAGAGACAGAAATCAAGGGGACCCATATATACCAAAGAGGAGAATGCTGCATTGGTTGCTGCAGTATCAAAAGAAAAAGTGACACTCTTCTGCCAATCCGTGCCAGCATCTGAGAAGTCAGCAGCCTGGGAACGAGTCCGGGACTCCGTGAATGCGGTCTCCAAGTTTCACAGGCCCACCAATGGCGTCAGACACAGGAAATTAATATTAAAATATTCTTTCACTCTTGTGTAAAAAATACACAGTTTTGTAGTCAATAACAAAAAAGTAACAGTTCAACGTAACCAAAAAATTTATTTGTCACAGCCACATGCTGAACAGTATACATATAACCATCACAATGTGAAAAGAAATGTGGTTTTCAAAAAACATTAATCTAAGTATTTGTTTTTTTATTAATGTAATTGTAATGTTTATGTACATTTGCAGGTTCTATGATTGTCGGGCAACGGTTACAAAGAAGATGCAGAGGCTTCGACTAGGACAAAACCGAGGAAAGCCTATCAAGTTGCGAGAGTGGGAGGCGGAGCTAAGAGATGTCCTTCTGGCAGAGGATGTCCCTGGATTCAGCAGCAGGGGTCAAAATCATAGAGCTGGTGGTGAGGAAAATTAAATATATCATTATAATTTATATATATTGCAGTTATAATATATTTGTAAAGCTATCTTATTGTTTATGATGACTACACATGTATGACTTTTATTTTTATTTTTTTACATTCATGTTTTCCAGATCAAGAAACATCATCCTTGGAAGGATCAGCTCCAACTCCAAGTACATCCTATCAACAACATTCTGGTGGTGAGTACCCAACACAAAGGATATCTAATGAACTGCTATTTACTACTTGGACCAAGTCACTGTGCCATGCAGACCGTCACAGTTGAGACAATTAGGTGCCGTTTCTGTCTCCCTGGCTACTCAGCTTTCACTATCACAGTCGAGAGCAGAAGGCTCGTTATGCACAGTGAGCCGAAAAAATAGCAATGCAAAATAGTGGGCAGCAATGGAGCAGCTGAAGAGAACTTTTTAAAATTAACCAGCAGGTGATTGGTTGGTTGCTATGCGGCCCTAACAAACAACATTATGCTGGATAACTTCAGCAACTTCTGCTCCACCCACTATAGTATTTATTGTGTCTACGGTTCTGTGTGCCCAAGCAAGGTAGCAAGGTCAGAGCTGTGGATGCTGAATTGTGACGGGGGCAGAGCTGCGGGGGGCTGTTAGGTGAAGGTGGGTCAAGTTGCAGGGTGGGACAGAGAACACAGCTGTTCACATGTGCTGTGAAGGTGGGTGAAATTTACCACTGTGAAGGGGGTTCAGATCAGAACATAATTGTGAAGGGGAAACTGTCATGTGAAGGTGGACTGAGGAAGCTGATGTAAGAAATGTGATTTTTAAATCAAAAGGTGGGTATAGTAGTAGTATGTATGCACCCTTCCAAATTCAAACTTGCCTGCTTTCATTTTGTGACTAGATTTTGAGGGATGCCGAGAAAGGGGTGAGAGCTCCGCCAACAGCATAGTTTGAAAGGGAGTCCTTCTCTCATCGATCACAGGGGGGGAAGAGAGAGGAGAACACATCGATAACAGCTTTGATTTGACATTGCCGTGTTCCCCGCCGCTTGCTGCCACATACATCCCCTCCTCCGGGACTTTTATCCTGTCCAATCCCAGGACGGGCGATCTGTAAATTAAAGTTTCCTGGCCATGGGGCAGGGCTGTTTAGTAGCGGGAAAACATCAATTGAAATGAAAGCGTTTATCGCTCTTTACCTGCAGCACATGTAGGCTGCATGGTGGGCACAGGGTGCATTGGTGGGCACAGGCTACATAGGTGGGCACAGGCAGGCTTCATTGGTGGTTTTGGATAAAGTTGGTGTTAATATTTTTTTTTAATATTTTATTCTGCATAAAACAATTTTGTGTCATTTAATGAGATAATTTATGAGGGCGTGTTTAGGGGTTGAATTAGGGGTGGGGCAAGCTAAGGGTTGGGTGTGGCAACTAACTGTTGGCTAGTAACCCTTGAGGCCTGGCTAGTAGCTAATTTAGCCCTGGTACTATGTATATGGGGGTTGTAGTAAATGATATGTAGATACTTGATAGCATATTTTACATATATTTTGTTAATCTTAAAAATTGCCAGAAATGTAACATCTGTTTTAACACATCAGCAACTTCTGATTATATTTTACATTTCCTCAGTCCATTTTTGGTTGAATATTTGATTTCATAGTAGAAAATATTGTAGTTATACGACATATCTCAGGCAAAAATTGTAAATACAGCTGTTGACTTTTTCATGAACATTACCTTGACTCTTCACTCTTTCTTCCGTCTTTAACAGAAAGCTGCATTCAAGACCCTCCAGCATCGGCTTCTGGCAGGACCATTGCTCCTCATCAGGGTAAGTGCATGATCTGGGAAGAAACAGGACACAGCACTAACTCCATTATCATCATCATCATGTACCCTATTTACACATAGGCATTTTCATGTAATACACCTAAAAGTTCATTTTAAAAATTCGTACAAAAATGACACCTCATACCTTTAGAACGTGACTGTGAAAGGGACACTGTGATTTGAAGGGGGATTGATATATCAAGGAGGACTGCGCAAACTGTGGAAATAAATGAGAGTGGCTGTGATGTCAGAGATTCATTCCTATCACAAAGATTTTTTGCTGAACTCCACCGTGTTGAAATTTTTTTTCTGCCTTTGGTTCTTTTAATGATTTTGAATTTAGTAGCCCTTATTGAAAGGTGTTCAACAGCTCTTTTGCGCTTTTTTTTTAAACTACCGTTAAGCCTATAATATCTATACATAATATCTCTATAACCTGTATGGTTTAGAAGATATTCGCCCTGCAAACCTAGCACGGCACACTAAATTACTTACAAGGTTATTAGCTCATAATGAGCTAGTATGCTGTGCATACTAGCTCATTAGGCCTTTGCTTTACAGGTATTTTTTTATCTTTTAGTGGGTATAAAAGCGCTACAAAGGTTTTTGCAGTAGGATATCAAAAATACTACGATAATAAATTTAGAATACATATGCCCTTTTTACCTGCAACCTACTGGGACCCTTTAAGAACTTTATCTTCAACATTATCTTCACTCTTTCTTCCGTCTTTAACAGAAAGCTTTTCAGGAGTTAAATGTGCGTGTCATATGCTGATAAATATGTTATCTAATAAAGAAAAAAGATTTTCTGTTTAAGGCATTTTCTGTTTCTGCAATTTTTATATTGTATTTATTTACTTCTATAAAGGTTATTTTATTAAATAACCTTTTAAATTTTTTTAACTTTAGGATATAAATGCAATGTGTAGATTTACCTAAATAAGTTTAAATTGATTTTTTGTTTTCTCTCAATCATTAATACAACTTATCCCCCCTCCCCAACTCAATCTTTCATTTGCTCCATTATTCATTATTACTACTACATAAAAGTCTAATCTGAATAAATTCATTACTATGAACGCTTTCATCATTCATCAAACTTTGCCTATCTTATCTATTTCAGATCAGCAATACCACCCTGAGAGGAGAGTACAGTGCAGCCCGCACTCTCCTGTTCTTCTTTTGGAGAGGCTGGAGATTCAGCCAGAGATTACCCCTATCATTCCCCAGACTCCTGATTTCTCCCCCGGCCCAGAGGAGGAGCACAGAGGACAAGGTTCATTCATTCAGCCACCCCATGCCCTGATGCCACCTACTGCTGTACCGCCTTTCCCAACTGTGCAGGAGATCATTCTGAGGGAGCTTATAGAATTAAGGTGTGACAACCGAAAACTACAACGAAAGGTCAAAAGGCTTACCCGGCTTACCCATCAGTTGAGCAGGCAGCAAACTGAGAGTTTTGAAATAATTTTGGCCCGGGCAAGCCAACAACACAATTAGGCATTGGACCGAGTATATTTTGTTTACTTGAAGATATTTCCAGACACATTGCTCCAATGCCTGGGAGCTACGATGAACATATAACCAACAAAGACGTTTTGAAAAATGAAGGCTAGACCTTCCTCTGCCCATCTCATCGCAAATTATTATGCAGAATCGATCTTTTTACTGTTCCTTGATTTTGGTAGAAACGTTTTCTTATGCTGCCAAGTTACACCTACCCAGCATGTGTGTTTGTAATTTCTATGAAAATATTTTTTTTTTTGTGAACATAAAACTATTTTTGGTCTAATATTATTATTATTATTATTATTTATTTATATACATCATCACATTATCTGCTAAATTATTATGTATTCATTTCCCACACACAATAGTATTTTATTCCGAACTTCAAACTCTAAGGGCCAGATTCACAGAGTAGATACGACGGCGTATCTGCTGATTCGCCGTTGTATCTGTTGTTCTATCTATGCTATAGATAGCCATAAGATCCGACAGCTGTAATTGTTTTACACTGTCGGATCTTAAGATGCAATACCGCGGCCGCCGCTGGGGGGGAGTTTGCGTCGTAAACCAGCGCCGGGTATGCAAATTAGGAGTTACGGCGATCGACGGCGGTTTTTCGCGTTACATAGTTACATAGTTACATAGTTAGTCAGGTTGAAAAAAGACACAAGTCCATCCAGTTCAACCACAAAAAATAAAAAAACAAAAATAAAAAACACAGTAAAATCCTATACACCCAACTCCATTCCCACAGTTGATCCAGCGTTCGCTACGTCGCCGCTAGTCTAGTTTCACGTCGCAAAGTTAGTCGTTTTTTTTTGGTGCCCTAACTTTAGTCAGCAAGCGTATTGCTGTCTAAAAGTATGGCCGTCGTTCCCGAGTTGAAATTTTAAAAATAACGTTGTTTGCGTAAGCCGTCCAGTAATACGGAATTACGCTACGCGCGTCGCCGTTCGAAAAAATGACGTCACGGCGCGCAATGCACGACGGGAGTTCGGAAACGGAGCATGCGCGGTAGGTCCGGCGCGGGAGCGCGCCTAATTTAAATGGCACACGCCCATTTAAATTGTCCCGCCTTGCGCCGGAGGCCGCCGGCGTAGGTTTGCATCGCAAGTGCAAGTACTTGCGATGAAAAATTGCGGCGGTGTAACGTATCTATGATACGTTACGCCGCCGCTCTTCTATGTGAATCTGGCCCACACAGTCTACCTTAAACTATTCATTTATATTTTAATGTTTCCCCACTGTTAGTGGACACTGGACAGTAAAACAACACAGGAAGCAGGGGGGGGGGATACTAACAGCAGTGGGAGTGTGGATACTGGAATAAGATAGCCAGGGTGAAAAATTATAGACCGAGGGGCTAGGGAGGTAGCGGAGGACAATATAAGTAGACATTAGGGAAAAACATGGATCCCACTATCACATCTTGTAAAGACACGTGGAGGCATTTTGCACTTTTGTATCTTCAAATGGTATGCAGCAGAGCTGAGTTAGGCAGAGAATGTACCCGATCGGCAGGGATGGACTGGGACAAAAATTTGGCCCTGGACTTCATCCAGACTGGCCCACTTTGACAGGACAACTCCCGCACCCCCCCCCCCCCGGCCACCCAAGCCCCCTCTCCCCCTTCACTAGCCCCTAGCCGTTCTACTTTATTAGAGTAGAACGGCTGGTACTGGTACTCTTATAGGCGTAGGCAGTACCACTGGGGAAGCTAGACATTATTTCACCCGGGGCAAAGAATCAGTTTGGTG
This sequence comes from Rana temporaria, assembly GCF_905171775.1. NCBI lineage: Eukaryota > Metazoa > Chordata > Amphibia > Anura > Ranidae > Rana > Rana temporaria. The sequence continues at coordinate 239,180,921 of NC_053490.1, read as the reverse complement.
CCCCCCCCCTTATGGGACAAGATTAGGCAGAAGTGAGAAACTCCCAGGCCATAGCTGTTAAATCAGCTGTCCGTCCCCTCCCCCATGCTCCTCTGTCGTCCCCCCTTGCTCCTCTGGTCCTCCCTCTGCTTTTTTGTTCCCCCCCAGGTGAGCGCTGTGGGTAGGGAGAGACAGAGGAGCTGAGGGGGGCGGCGGTCTGCTGTCACTGAAGCCGGCCCACTGAGCCATCGGTCCACCGGGAAACTCCCTGTAGTCCCAATGGCCAGTCCATCCCTGCCGATCGGTAAACTAATGAGAAAATATCTGCTTTCGCTGCAATGGAATTTTAATCACTATTCCAAAAGATAATACAGTTCCCAGTCTCCCTGTTCTTACCTTGCATGGAGCTGAGCAGCATTCAGATCCCTGGTGGTCAGAATGGAATCAAAATACCAGGGCCAAGATAGAGCATGAGTTTAGATTTGTAGCTCTGGGAAGTGTGGAGGTGATACACTGACAATGGCATAGAAGAAATTATTTCGATGTCAAAAAACCTAAAATAAGTAACACAACTGTATTCCATATATACATCAAAATAACATTTTTGCACATTATGCATTCCATGACACACACCAATATACTTACTCACACCCACTTAAAATATACATATACACAGTGACACACACTGACCCATAAAGACGACACACACTTTAACTGACAGACACACTGGCCAATAAATGAAGTGCCTTGTAAACAAAGCCAGACTGACCCAGACACTTAATCACAGAAAAACACAGACATACTCACATTGACCCTTAAACACACAGACTAACCCCATACTCACTCACACACAATGACAAATAAATGTGATTTATTTAAAAAAAAAAGTCATACAAGTATATCATTATAACATCCTAAGTGGGGTTTACTCTTAGGCCCCATACTCACGAGCAAACATGTTTGCTGAAACTGGCCCGCAGGCCAGTTTCAGCAGACATGTTTGGTCGTGTGTGGGCGCGAGCGGGCCGAATTCCAGCAAACATTTGCCCGCCGGGCCTTTTCCCAGCGGGCAAATATTCCTGGACTTGTTTTAAAACAGCCCGCTGGAATTCAGCCCGCTCGGACATGTACGGTCGTCAGTACAGACCTACCGTACATGTCCAGGCGCCCGCCGTCCCTCGCATGCGTCGAATGACTTCGACGCATGCGTGGAAGCATTTTAAAGGCGGGCCGCCCACGTCGCCGCGTCATTGTCGCGGCGACACCGCGGACACGCCCCGCGTATTGTTTACGCGCGGACTTCTGTACGATGGTGTGTACAACCATCGTACAGAAGCCCTCTGGCAGACATGTATGGTGAAAACGGTCCGACGGACCGCTTTCACCATACATGTTTGTCCGTGTGTACCCGGCCTTAGTCTTAATACTTACTATGAAGTGCTGAAAAAACCTCATGTGTTTTTCTATTTGCTTCCTCCTCATCCACATCCAGGTCCAATGTTAGGCATGCATGTGAGACATGACGTCAGTAAATTGCAACTGCAAAAAAAGAGAGAGGGATATAAATTAGAAGAAATAATTAATGGAATGATGGAAGGTGAGTAGGGGAAAATTGATAAGCCACTCATGTGTTTAAGGGTGCCACAGGCAACATACTTAACCAGGATTAAATCCATAGTGTGGTGAGATGTCTTCCAAACGTGAACTGTAATATTTCTTCTTTGAGGGCAGGTGGCAGCAGTCTGCACTGCAGCAAGAGCACAGTAGGAGGAGAGCCCCAGTGTTTGTGGGAGTATTGCGAGCCGTGGAATTGTGGAGTAGGTTTCTTTATGGAATGGTAGCTTTTTTTTTTTTGTGGCTTAATTTCAGAGCCAAGGAGTCAAAACATTACTCCAAAAACGAATGAAAAATAAACAAACTAACCCCAGCTTGGGTTGATAACATTCTTGCAAACGGTGGTAGTAGATATTGGATTTGTGAATGTAAACAAAAACTATTATTATTTATTAATTATTATTATTATTATTATTATTATTATTATTATTATTATTATTATTACCCTTATGCATAGATCTACTTCAATTCAAACGTTTGCAAGTTGTAAGATGTGATGGGAAATAATAAAATCAACAAAAACAAACATAGTGCATGTCAGGATTCAAAATAGATATATCAACAGAAATGAATAAATATATAGTACTTTTAGCTACCTGGAAGACTATATTAATGCTTACCTGTATGTAGGTGCTTGAAATACCTCCATTCATGGTTTAGGGGATAATTTAGAACGATCGTGCATTTTCTTAAGGTGGTCATGCCAGGACTGGCAGACCTGCGTGCATAGCATAGAAGCTGATTATGTAATACTCACCTGCGATCAAAGCCCCCGCTGCAGTGGCCGACACATCATCGGGCAGCAGCATGTAGGCCCGGAGTTACTTCCGGGTTTTGCGCTGTGATTGCCCAGAGACGCTAAACCTGCACGTTTAACAGCGGGATTACATGTCGCCAGCCGTTGTGTCGGCCACCGCAGCGAGGTTTTCGCCGATCAGTGGTATTACATAATGAGCTAGTATGCTATGCATACTAGCTCATTATGATATAGTATGCAGGTATTTGCCTTTGTCTTTCACGTATTTTATTTTTGTATTTTATTTAAAGTGGGCTTGCAACCACATTATTAAATATTTGTATTTCAAAAGCTAAAATCTCAAAGTTAGAGATTGAGAGCCTAACAAGCTAGGATCACCCTTACAGTATAAACTCTTTTTTCATGTTTACAACCTCTGAATTATTTGGGGGGGGGCCTGGGGTCAGGAAATTATAAAAAAAAATAGTAAATAAAATGTTGAGGTAATCAATGTTGCCCACCCAACAAAAAATAAATCTTTGAATTATATAGACTGTGGCTGATCACAGCTTCTCATGCTTGCTGTATCTACATTGTGATTGATACTTTATCGTATATTGTATTCATGTAACATTACTTTTGGTACATACAGTATATCATGACATGCACTATATTTGGTTTTGTTGTATTTATTTTTTGGCATCGCCATCTATACTTGGAACAGGTAAATTATTAACAATATCTTTATCGATTTGATAAACATAAGAACTTAAGAAGTAGTATAATTAGAATTATTCTGTTGTAAAGCTTAGTTCTGGGTAGCCCAGCTTTGGAAGATTGACTTTCAGAAATGCCATCTGCTCCATCAGCTGTGGGGCCAGCTGGGACCTCTGTGGGCACAGAATATTTCCTGTGATAGAAAATACATGCTCACTTTGCACAGAGGTCGGGGGGCAAGAAAGTAGCTCTTGTGCCACCACAGAAAGAGCAGGCCAAATACCCCTTTACTCATCCCAATACTCTAATGGATCTGTAGTGGAGGCCAAATGGGGTTCAGACAAGTATAATTTAACATGATCTGACACAATGCTTCTTTTCATGGTGGGCATTTTTGTGGGTCCAACTAAAGTATGTAATGCCAAACTCCAAACGTCAGGTCTTCTAGTGGAATGCTCAGCAGTGGTTGTACTAATAACAGTAGGTGATGGTGGCACAATGTCACTATCAGGCTCCTCCTGATCTTCTTCCTCTTCACCCTCTGCCGGCCTAAACAATTTTCGGTGACTGTCAAACACCCTCTGAATTAATAGATCCCTATAGGTGGTAAGGGAACTCTGAATTATTGCCATTTTTCCTTTAATGCGTGGATCGCACATAGAGGCAAGCATTAGCTCAGGGCATGCCTCTATGAGCTCGTTCATCCTTCTATTCAATTGTCCCCTCAGTCTCTTTATAATTGCAGCTACATCTTGAACTATGCCGCCAGGCAAGGGCTCGCTTTTGTTTAGAAAGCCATCCATCTTAGTGATAAGATAGATGTAGAGAGGGATTACTTGAGCCAGACTTGCATTCTCTAGGCTCAATTTTTCTGTTACATCTCGGAAGTGGCTAAGCACAGCCACCACCTGACTAATTATTTTCCACTCCTCCCTGCTTATTGGCCTTGCTACACCAATAACATGTTCATTTGACATGGCGTGTATTGGCTTTTGCTGTTCCATGATACGTTCGAGCATCTCCAAAGTGGAGTTCCAACGGGTGGCTACATCTACCTTCAAGCGGTGCTGTGGAACGCAAGCCTTACTCTGCTCAAGTCTGAGTATGTGACTGTCTTTCACACTACGATGAAAATGGGCTGCTATTTTTCTACAACTGTCTAAGATAGCAGACAATTTTGATGTTTCACTTTCATCGTCCAAAGCAGACTTCACAACGAGATGCAGGGCGTGTGCAGAGCAATGAATGCCAACAAATCTGCCATCTCGCACTGCCTTGAGCATGTTTGCTGCAGCATCAGTGACTATAAAGCCCATCTTTGCCCGTGTGCCTGACTCCTCCCCAAGCCACTGCGCCACCATTTTCTGAAGTGCACGTAAAATATTTACAGCAGTGTGCTGGTCGTCCATGACTTCAGCATGCAACAAGAATGTGCGTTGCCCATGCTCAGGAGGTTCTGCTGCCTTAGCACCTGTGCTTCTCATTCCTGCTTTTGGTTTGTTTGGTTGTGACTCCTTGGGCTGCCACCAGTGAGCCGTCAATGACAAAAAGGCATGTTGCCCACTGGGAGCGCTCCACAAGTCTGTAGTAAAATGGACAGACTGGCCAGCTGCTCTGCCCAGCTCCTCTTTCAGTAATCCAACACAGGAATTATATAAAGAGGGTACAATTTTCCTACTAAAGGTAGTACGGCAGGGGAGAACATAGTGAGGTGCAACCACCTTCATGAGGTTTTTAAATGTATGTCCTTCAACTATATTAAAGGGTGCTCCCCCAACTGCTATAAGTTCCCCTATCAGACGGGTGATTTTAAGGGACTGTTGACGAGACATACCCCTTGATTGGAAACTGGGAAATTGTTGCAGCGTGGGCTGCTGTAAAGGAATGGGGCGACATGTGTCAACTACACAAGAAGTCCCTTCATCTTCCTGCCCCTTGTTGAGCCTTTTGGGGTTAATGGCAGCAGTAGTGTTGCTGCTTCCTCTCTTTTTACTAGGTGGAGCTGCAACTCCACTTTCTTCTCTCAGCAGCACCGGTGTATGGTGTGCACGGAAATGGTAATTCATCCCGGCATTGGTTAAATGGGCTATGTCTCTCCCACGGCTCACTTCCCTGCCACATAATTTGCATTTCACCATGCGCCCGTCACCAACAGTAACAAAATGTTCCCATATTTTTGATCTGCGGTTCCCAGTGGCCGGTGAGGATTGTTTTACAATTGCCTCTGGCTGATGGGTATGTGCAGCTTCCGGGTCTTTGGAGGAATTTGGTGGGCTAACAATGGTGGCAGTTGCACTACTTGGATATGAAAGACATTTAGGCAAAACAACTAAGCCTGAAGAGGTTTGTAATGGTGCAGGCAATTTTTTTTTTGAAGGTGAGGAGTCGGGAAATAACAGAGGGGACTCAGGGGCAGAGGAGTAAGGACTCATAGATATAATATCCTCATGAATTTGGTTTACAAGTTGTGCATTATCCTCTATATTAAAATCTAAATCAATTCCTTCAAGGTCAAGGCCTTCAAGGGTCAGACTCTCAGGTAATTCTACTTTAGCAGCATCCTGTTCTGCCAGGTGCCTACTTGGATTAGGATTAGATACTGAACTATGAGAATGAAAAAAGATGCTGCTATTATCTGTTTCCAATATATTGTGTGCTGTTTTTACATCTGGAGGCTGAGCAATTTGCTCCTCCTCAAGCTGTAAAATTTCAAGTTTTGGCTGCCTAAAATTATGGACACTAGCAACAACCTTTGCAGGAACTGCCCGTGACCGGCATGTCTTGTAAAAAACATCTGGGGTTACAGTTGGCCTATATTCAGAAGTTGTTGCTGTGTCACACTCAACTTTTTCCTCTGTTGCTTTCCTCATGGTGAGAATGTGAGAATAAGTGGGAAAAGTACAAAAAATTTTTATATTAGTGTAGCGCTGACATTCTTGTATATTGATGTGTGTTTGCATACTTTAATACAACGTCTATGGACATTGCTATGTTTAAGTATTTGGAGCCATCTAGTGACCAAATACTGTTAATGCAGAGAGATGTTTTGTTTAGTATTTTGGTTGCCTTGGAGACGAGGAGAGACCCAAATACTGGTAATGCAGAGAGATGTTTTGGTTGAGGATTTTGGTTGCCTTGGAGACGAGGGGAGACAGGAGTGTAAACAAAAGCCTGCTGGAGGTGGATGCCGAGCTGCTGGGGAGCGAAAGGCTGAGCTCGGAGAGCTAGAGGACAGTGGCCGGATTGCAGAGACCGAGAGACACTCATCCGAGCATCAGAGAACCGGATCCATCCAGCGGAGCTGAACAGAGCTGACGGAGAAGCAAGTTGCAGTCACAGGACCCTGAACAAAAGTTACTACCCGGAGCTCCGATCCAGTGGGTGAGCGGGTCACGACCCACAGTTTGCTAAGTTTACACACCGTTAGACTCATATACAGGCCTCACTGGGATTTATAGTTCCACAGAGGAGCAGAGGAACTGAAACTGAGAAGGCTTGAGGCCTATCTAATTTGACATTTCAAGCGATTTTAAAATAGTTGTTGCAGTTACACCAGGAGCATTTTCACTTCAATTTGACTCATCAAAACTGTGGATTACAAATCATTTTAGCTAGCGAGGAAAAGAAGATCCAAGACCAAGTACTTTAAGTGAGATCTCACGCATAGCTAATAAAGTAGGGGGAGCTCCCAGGTATAAAATGTTTATGTATACTGTTTTCAAATAGCTTATGTTTAAATCAATTGTGCTGTCGTCTTACGTTGGGATGACAGCACAATTACTGTAATCACTTATTTGCATATTTCACAGTAAAATATATCTCTGGTTAAAGCGGTTGTAAACCCTCCTATCTTTTTCAGCCAAGGAAGCTGCCATCTTGGCCTTTGTTCAATCTTCAACTGCCATGAAGCTGCACATGTGATCAGTTATGACACCAGCCATTGGATGGTTTGACAGTTTGGTTGAGAGCACAACCAATGTGCAGTTAGCATTCCCGGCATGCCGGGAATGTTAACATTTTTTTTAAGTGTTACATCGATGGGTTTACAACCGCTTTAAGTATCCAGTTGTTGTGGCGTACTGTTTTTCTCACTCCAAATGCAGTCAGTGGATCCTGGGGTTATAATACAGGTATTTTGTATTGTCTTACATTGTACTGTATTGCATTGCATCACAGCTGTGCCAAGGGGATTGAGCCAAGTTAGTGGGGTTTATTAGTAGAGTGCAGGCCCAAATTAAACCAGCAGCTCCTTCGGGGGTCAGTGCTACATTAGAAATATTATTATTGTGTTTTTTTTCAGAAAAAAATACAAATGATAATGTATTCTGAAAAATAAAGGTATTGAGGACGGAGTATGATTGTTGATTTATCAGGCCTTACACAATTGGTCAGGATTAAAATGCAACAAAGCTCTACTAATCAACTTCTACCACCACCATTTATATCTTAGTAGAGTACTGGCTGCTGCCTGGGCTGGCCTAGTACTAGACTATAATGGCACTGGTGGCTATGCTAAAGTAAAAAAAATATATAGGCAAGATAATAAAACACAGTCCTACACTGTCTCACAAAAGGGGAAACAATAACTGCAGAAAATATGAGAAAAAATGAATAGTAATCAGTGAGCACTGCATAATAAGTATAAATGTATAATTTCTAAGTGTCACCAATGAGTGAGTCACTGAGTCACAAATCCAACACCACACACACCCTGTCTAGAATGCAGTCTGACGTAGGAGAAAACTAAAATATGTCAGAGATATTACAATTACAAATCTAGGAATGAGAATCTAGAGTATGCTTAAGAAGTTCTCTATAACAACTACAAATTAGCTCTAAGATCCACAAAACCGGTGCAACCTACCCAAAGACACCCTATCTGGACTCTGGATGGAATGAAATGCAGTCTAGCCTAGAAAAAGACACAAGGTCAAGGAGCCACTAGATAATGAGAAAGAAGCTCATTGGGGGAAGGAACAAACCTCTTCAGGGGAAGGGACAGGGCTGAGTGGCTATTGGTCAATGTCCAGAAGTATTTTAGGAGAAACGAAACTGAAATTACCTTATTTATTAAAATTCGTTGTTTTCATTTACGTTTTACGAAGATTCGTAAGTTATTTTTCGTTAGATTCGATTTTCGTATTTTATTCTTTGTTCGGCATTTTAGTTGTTTTCATTTCGTTATTCGACTATTAGTAATAGTAAGTTTGCATTTTCGTTTATTTTTTCGTAATTATGATTTTATGGGGGGTGTTCGGTGTTTTCGTTAATTCTGTGTTTTCGTTCATTTTTTCTTTCGTTGTTTCTGCTTTTTTACATTTAACAGTTTCGTATATTCGTTGTTTTCCATATTCGTTAACTAGGGAAATATCGTTATTCGTTATAATTTTAGCTAAGCTGTTCGTTCATTCGTTGGTTACCGAATCAACGAAAATAACGAAAAATAACGGAAAACGTATTCGTAACTTAAAAAATTGCACATGTCTAGTCGTTAATCCAGTGTTGGAAACATTTTTATGCTAAGCCTCATCCTATATATGTTGTACCCTACTTGGGTTGATTGTCTGTGTATGTCTCCAATGTAGGTCTATAATTAAGAGTACGTTCATCTTTGTTAGAATTTAAATGAGGGTGAAGCTTCTGGACTCTTCTTAAACGTACCAGTGACATCACAGTGCCTTATCTTTGCTTCCTGGGAGGGTTGGGTGCACCAAATCCCAGAAGTATGCACTCCAGCACTGTGCAGGAGCCTATTATCACAGGATTTGGAGTATTAAAGCGGGGGTTCACCCGTACATAACACTTTTTCCCCTTAGATGGATGCTCGTTTTGTCTAGGGGAATCGGATAGTTGTATTAAAATATGTGCTGTACTTACCATTTACGAGATGCATCTTCTCCTGCTTCCGGGTATGGGCTGCGGGACTGGGCGTTCCTATTTTGATTGACAGTCTTCCGAGAGGCTTCCGATGGTCGCATCCATCGCGTCACGATTTTCCGAAAGAAGCCGAACGTCGGTGCGCAGTATAGAGCCGCACCGACGTTCGGCTTCTTTCGGCTACTAGTGACGCGATGGATGCGACCGTCGGAAGCCTCTCGGAAGACTGTCAATCAAGAAGGAACGCCCGCTCCCGAAGACCCATACCCGGAAGCGACGGAGAAGATGTATCTCGAAAACGGTAAGTACGGCTCATATTTTAAAACAACTAGCCGATTCCCCTAGACAAAACAAGCATCCATCTAAGGGGAAAAATTGTTTTATGGGTGAACTCCCGCTTTAAACTCTCCCGGGAGTCCGTACTGACGGCAAGTGACATCACAGTGATTAAGCTAATGAAAACCAGGGTCCAGAGTAAGTATTTTTGTCTTTTTTAGCTTAAGGAAGATTTGTAGTTGCACAATCAGCTGTGCTCTCCCATCCCAACCCCTAACAGAAATACAGTCTCAATGCTGTCTAATAGTAAAGTTAGCCATAGAAGGAGTAACCACAAATTCACATATAAAGAACATTCATAAAAATATAGCTTTATATCCCCTACCCACCCTCCCCAGATGTTTATAAAAAAAAAAACTCTTTAAATGCAATTGGTTCTTTTTTTTGGCTGCAGTTGACTGTCCTTTTTCCTGAACTAAGCAGCGCTCTTGTAATGGTCATGTGTACCTCTCAGTCCTGGAGTACTTTTAGCTTTTTACTTTTTGGGTTCACATAATGTTGTTTGAATGTTGCTGGTTGGCATTCAACCTGAAAGACATGCATGCTGTACCTCAAAGTGGTACTGCTGTAAATAGGGATGGAGATAATGTGAGTACTAAAATCAAAGCTGCATTTTTAATTTTAAATGCATGAAAACTTGTATTTAAAAATATTTTCACACTGGGTTAAATGTCAAGTTATTGTCCACTGCTTTATGCCTATTATAATCACACTTTCTGACAGAGACGTGAGACTTCTGGGAGCCACCACTATATTAAATTAAATAACACATTAAGTGCTTTATGGAATGTGGTATTATCCATTATTTCTATCTTCAGAAATAAAATGACTTATCCTATAGGGATTTATTATCATAATACATTTGTTGAGAATACAATTTTCTTCTTATACTGTTGAAAAAAGGTAGTTAAATGTGTGACAAGGCAAATTAGATCTTCTAGTCAAATGTTTGCAGTCAGAAATATATTCCCATAAAGTAAGAACGGCACTGAAAATGCTTTCAATTAATTTAGAGCTAGTCATCTATGAATGTTGTACTAAAAAAGGCAAATATATAAAAGTATTAACCATGCACAGCATATCACAATCTATAACATTCCCGCTACAAAGCGTTACCTTCCAGTATAATTAAAAAATTGAAATAGTATGATAATTAAAATAAAAACATTTATTGAAAGCCTTTTTATTTTAAAAATAGGTTCTTAGTCATGCAGATATAAAATAGATTATGTAAAAACTTGAATTAATACATGAGAAAAAAAGCAACACGCAAAGGATTTTTAAGAAAAAAAATAAGTGGTTTTTAAATAACCTTTTTTTTTCCAGCTCAGTTCTGGAAGATGCTGGTGAATAAACTGTGGAAGCACAATTCAAAGAATATGTGTAGATTTAGGATATTGAGGGAGGACAGAGTGCAGACAGAGAGGGAGGTCTAGTAATGGAGCCTTGGTCCAAAATTTGCATATTGCCAATATCAGATGAATGAGCGTATCAGTACAACAATTAAAAAATTAGAACAGAGAATAAAAAACCTGTCTCGGCTCAACCAACCCAAAAGCATAAAAATAGAAAAAAGCTCACTGCATGTATCATAGATAGCAAACAATTTTATTAGATAAACCATAAATGTTTAAAACAATGACGAACATACACAAACACTAATAAAAACAAGCAAAGTCCACCTCTTACAGACCCACGAATAAGACCAAGAAAACATTGGCAATTGTGGCAATTATGCAATAGAAAAATCCAGTGTTGAGGGTTATACCCTTCAGTCCACAAAACCTCTTAAGAATTGTGGGCCAGATTCACAAAAGAGATACGACGGCGTATCTCCTGATACGCCGTCGTATCTCTGTGATCCGCCCGTCCTAACTATGCGGCTGATTCATAGAATCAGTTACGCATAGATAGCCCTAAGATCCGACAGGTGTAATTGACTTACACCGTCGGATCTTAGGATGCAATTCTAGGCCGGCCGCTAGGTGGCGATTCCATTGCGGTCGGTGTAGAATATGCAAATGACTAGTTACGGCGATCCACGAAGATACGCGCGTTCGTCGCAATCTCTTACATCGTCGCTAGTCGGTTTTTCCCATCGCAAACTTCGGCCTGCTTTTTCATGGCTTATCTTTAGAACAGCCATGTTAAAGTATGGCCGTCGTTCCCGCGTTGAATTTCTATTTTTTTTTTGCATAAGACGTCCGGGAATACGAAACGAGGTAACGCACGTCGCCGTTCAAAAAAAACTTCGGAGCGCCGTAATTTCGTGCAAAGCACGTCGGGAAATTTCCTAACGGAGCATGCGCAGAACGTCTGGCGCGGGAACGCGCCTAATTTAAATGGTGCCCGCCCCATTTGAATTAGGCGGGCTTGCGCCGAGCGGATTTACGTTACACTGCCGCAAGTTTACAGGTAAGAGCTTTGTGAATCAGGCACTTACGCTGTAAACCTGCGGCGGTGTAACGTAAATGGGATACATTACGCCGCCGTGGCGTAACGTAAATGTACCTGAATCTGGCCCTTTGGGCACCTATGGAGGCCAAGATATATAAACTGTCAATGCTCATGGAGTAAAATGTGCATATCCCCAATGTCAGTCTGCTGCACAGTTGGATCCAATAGTGATAAGGGTTACTGGACATACACAAATTGTGCTGATAATGTACTAATGGTGTTTGGACAACACAAGAAGGGGAACATTTTTTCCAATAGTCGAGAGTAGTTATGTCAAACAGGATGGTTGTATTCACACACTGTAGAGCCACTAAAGACACTCAGTGGCATATCCACTCCTGTATGACCTCCCTCGCATTGTAGCATATGGCTGCAAAAAGCAAACTGATAGTCCCGATCCCCTAGGGACCATTTGTAATCCTAAGGTTGTATATATGATATTGCGTATTTCCTAAGTTCTTGGGGTGTAAGGTATACTTATCAGATCAAGAAATGTGGCCAACTACTTGATGGTGCAGCAATCAGTATTCCATTGCAGGGTGCATTCAAAAGCACTGACAAGTGGGTGCCATCATAAGGTCAATAGGGTCATGAGGATAAGACTGTGGCCAGCTGCGTCAGAGGCTCAATAGCAGACTTCTTCTTCATAAGCACCCAATGATAATAAAGTTTATAGCTGAAAGACAATATACAAAACTACTTTTAGTATAAAAAAAATGCTGCTGCAACATACACACACACAGGAATTCAAAGGATTATGCTTGCATTAGTGATGACCAAACACCCAAAGAAGTCTTTATTGCTATTCTACTACCAGCAAAGAAAATAAATCATTATTTTAAATATTTTACTGGAAAATGTTAAGTAGAAATAGTATTTTGTATTCTTATAGCATTAAAATATATATTTACTGTACATTCTTATTTTGTCTTAATTCTCCTAATGAATATCACACATATAAAAGTCTTCTACATAAATTAAATTGTATGTTGCATTCTCTTTAGAGTTAAGATAAGCGTTAATATAGCACCACATTTCCAAATCTCTTTGTTGAGAAATGTCTTTCCATCAATTTGAAACTGAAAAGTCATAAAGAATTGACTTCTCTATTCTTTTTCTTGGCAGGAGCATTCAGTGGCCTAATAATTTGTAGGGTAGAAACATGGTCCTGGAGTCACATAAGGAAAGAAAGGATTTGTAAAACAGAATGATTATCTTAATATCATCAGTGGCATTCTATTCTTCTCATTCCATAGATCATCACCCAACAGCAGTGTGCTTAGTGATGGTGACCTTCCCATGAAAGGTGAACGGGCAGAGCCATTTCTGCAGAACAAAACATGTCATCCCGCTGACAAGTTCATAGAAACTGAAAAGCAATAAATGTGATTATCTCTTCTATGCTTTAAAATGACTAATACCTCTCTCTGTGAGCACCTAGATAGAGGGGAATGATCTGATAACTCAGAAAAATTCAAATGTTAAGTGTGTCTTCCACTTTGAAGTTTCAGTGACAAATTATAAAAGTTGATTTATTAATAGAGACCTAAACACGAATCTTAAAGTGGAAATAAGGGTGTTAATACTCTGTACCTGTCTAAGGGTACTTTGTTGGTGCCGACATCTTCTTCTGAATGCTGGCCTCTTTATTGGTTGGCGCAGGACGACCTTGCTCTTGCGCATGCGCAGGAGCCACTTATCCCAGAGCAGTGCTGTAATGCATGTGCATGCACAGCTCAGTTTACAGTGCCGAAGAAGACAGTGAGCAGGCAGGTAGGGATGTATTATTGCAGAATAGGCATTTCATGTCTCTTCTAAAATAAAAGCCTACCTGCTTGCTGTTTCCCACAGCAGAACTTTAGTTGCACTTTTTCTTTTACTTTCTACTTTTGATGATAGCCGTAAACAAATCAAATAGAGAGGGTGAGGCTCGGTTCACACTGCAGCAATGCGGGAACCCTGAAAATCCAATGCAGGTTCCCGCATCGCATGTCTACCGGCAGCAGCACACACTGCCCTATGCAAACTGCGAGGAGTCTCCATTGAAAATGAATGTCATCCCGAAATCAGTTTGCATATCACAGCGCAAACTGCAAATTTGCACAGAAATCGGATTGCATGGGTGTGAACACCCAAGCGATCCGATTCTGCCGCGGACCAAAAAAAGGGTCCTGTGCAAGTTTGGTCCGCATGCAATGCAAATTCAGCCATACTATTTGTATAGCTGAAACCACATCACACAGAGTTCGCATGTGATTTGAAGTGCGGTGTGAATCACATCCGATGTCGAACATCACACCAGTGGGAACCAGCCCAAATGGGGGCACACATAACCTGACAAGAGTTCTAATCTCTTTCCACTCTATCCAAAACTAAAAAAGGCTGGGGTCACACCTATGCGAACTGAATGCGGTTTTCACTGTATCCAATTCGCATTGCAGGAGAAAGTGTCCGGCTCTCTATGGATCCGGTACACATATCTCCAGGGCGGCTGTGCAGCGCACTGCACAGAAACGCTTGTGCGTCTTTGGCTTTGTTTCAGGGCTAAATTCAGGCAGAGGATTGGCCCTAATTTGGCCCTGAACCAGAGAACAGTGACGCACAGCGGAAAAATGCATGCTAACCTCCATCTAAAAACTGCTACAGTAGTACATGAAACATGGGGTGAATCTTCATACTTTCAGGAAGTTTTAAACAAATGCTTTATCGCTGTTATGTGATAGTTTAAATTTTTGAGATTGTATTCAAGATGTGCAAAGAGATTACACAAATACTTATATATGTATAACATTTAATTAAGTAACAACAAATGTAATAATATTAGAAAATATAACAAGAATACTAAAGATGCCTTTCCGCCACAGAGTCCCACTCACTTTCACGGCATGGTATAGATGATCATTATCAGGCACATGCTGGGCCGGACTTACCATTGGGTTTGACTGGGCTCAAGCCCATGGGCCCCGCCCAAAAGGGGGCCCTGCCCATTTACGTTTCATTATTTTCAATAATATGCCAGTCGTTAAATTTTTCAGTTAAAGTGTGTTGATTGGTCTAGCATTTTTACCTGTTCTAGGGACATTGATAATTTTTTCTTTCTTTTATTATTACCCTTGTGGAGCTATTTTTGCAATATTATGCCCCGATGTCTGTCCTTTTGCTGGATGTGGCATGTTACTTTGGCGCCAATTGCTGGATTTGCCCTTTGAATACATTGCACTCTGACTTGTGTCAGTGCTTTTTTGTGCCCATGCGCAGTATACATCATGTCCTTCGGGACGACGCTATGTTTACTTTTGATGACTGCGCGTCATCATTATGCAATGCCGCCAGGATGAAGTCATTACGCCCGGGCATGCTTCTGCACATGTGCGGGCATCTGAATGACACTATTTATAGCTGCGGCGGAATTATATGATCCCTCTCCATCTGACAGGTACAGCGGTAGCTCTTTCCTTGCCAGGCTCTTTGTGGCAATATTGGGTTATTTATCCCCATACACACATTAATTTTATGCTATTTTGCTTCCCTAGGCATACCCCTTTAAAGTGGGAGAACTGTACCCTCCACTTTTCATTATGGGTTGCTTATACCAGTATAATTGAATCTGATCCTGGAATTTTGGATACACTTAAGTCACTTTCGGGTAGGGCCCGAAAGTGACTCAAGCCCAGCGGCCCCCACCACCCTAAGTCCTGCCCTGGGCACATGCATTTATTCAGCCTTGAAACAAGACTGGATTATTCCATGTTTTAGCTGTGTTATATACAGGACTTGTGTGTAAATAAATGATTAACCCCATTAAGAGTAATATGACCTTTTAAGGATTTGGTCAGTTTGTAATAACATTTCTTTGGTATGAAGTCAGCTAAGGTAACCAGGCTTTGGGTGCTTTCCTAGATATTGTGAGACAGTTTTAATAAAAGGAAATTTCCCCATCAGCTAAAAGTAACTGGGTTAATTTAAGCTGAAAAGAAAATATATGATCGGTTGCACCCATTGATGTGCCTCCATCCCTACATTTAAAGTGGTAGTAAAAAAAGAAAAACCTTGCAAGACAAAGGCACAATGAGCTAGTATGCATAGCATACTAGCTCATTTTCAATTACTTGCCCTACATCGAAGCCCCCTCAGCAGTCCTCATACCTCCCTCTGGGATATCTCCTAAACCATGCAGATATCCTGGGTAACTACAGGTAAGCCTTATTAACATATACATAACAATTTTTTATTTGCTCTGGCTCTGTAAGGAAAGGTCCGTCCTGGGAAATCTCCGTCAGGGAAATATCCGTAGAAGAAGTACTGGCAATCTTGCCAGTAGAAGAAATGGCCATAGAAGAAGTACTGGCAATCTTGCCAGTAGAAGAAATGGGAGCCATAGGCTCATCATGTGACAGGAAGATCCTTCCTGATGCCTATTTAAAGAGAGCTCTGACCATCAGGCGGTGCTGACTGGTCTTCAGCAGTTCCCTGATTTCCTGACGCCTGTATTATCTACCAGATTCCTGTTACCGACCCGGCTTGCTTGACTCTCCCTCTGGACCATGATTCCTTCTTAATACCTGGCTTCTGATCTCAGCTATCCATTTGACCTTGCTCCTGCTGATCCTTGTGTACCTCGCTGCCTGCTGTTATCAAACCCGGCTATCCTCTGACCTCTGCATTCCGGAAGTTCCTGCTACTTGTTCACCGAGTCTCTGCAAGTGGGTTGGAGTTCCTCTTAACTCCAGCTGTTCTCTTCACACCACCTTGCCCAGTGCCTGCTGCTCTACCAGTGTCTTCTGTCTTCACCTCCACCTGACAGCACTCCAAGCAACACTCACAGGCACTCGTGTTCCTCCTAACCTGAACCGCCATCTGTCTCATCCTCAGAGGGGTTCTGGGCTGGAGATACAAGGGAGGCCGACCTCATCACATCAGACTCCTACCAGGTACGTGACAGGCTCTTTATATGAGGCACAACACATACAACCAATAAATAACTGGTATACAAGATTACTGCTTTATTGATAAATAGATACAAATTTCATTATATAGAAAACAGATAAAATAATAGAAAGCTGATTTGTAGTTATTCCATATCAATACATTTCATTCATAGTTAAAATATTACTGGGCATATACATTCCAAGTATCAATACATGATTCGATTTGAAAATGCATTAAAAAAAATCAACGCATTTCATGAATATGTTTACTTCCTCAGGAGTAGATGCACATATAAATATCTATAGTAATAAGTAAAACTTCAAGAATAGAGCACACTTTTTAGCATCGCATATTGAATAAAGTTCTTCCAAATTAAGGGACCTAATACTTACAAATTAGCTAAGAATAGACATGGCAATATTTTCAAATGGTGATCGCCAGGGATGTCCTGCCTGGGAACTGTGAAAGTATGACCCGTCAAGACCCAAGGGCACAAACGAAAGGCAGGTTGAATGTTGCTGGTAAAGTAAAAGTCCATACAATCCATGATATCACCCAGAGTAGTTGTTATGAAGAGAATTTTTTGTGTAAATTGTTATAATAAATAATGAAATCAAGGTGGATGTTGTCAACAAGAAAAACATGGAGCAATGGTTACAGTGTAGTAGCAGACAGAAAAAACACAAGTTATTAATTGTGCCACTGGAAACTGGACCTAAGTTCATAAATAAAGAAAAGAAAAGCACCTAAGTCACAGGATCCAATCCAGAAAGTGAAATATGCACATGTGGATCCACCAAAGAAGAACAGACCACCAAGTCCCCAGAGCAGTATAAAAAAAGTTTAAATCTGGAAAAGCCTAACACATTTTTTACTCAACTTACCACATGAATTGTTAAACTTCAAATGTTTGGTTAATAACTTTGTCACCCATTTCAAAAGTAGGTAGTAATTTGCTATGTCTGTCAGCAGCCTTTTTGTAACATTTCTGAGCTTCCTTCAAAGTCTCGATCAGTTTCTTCAGAAATGTAAATATTCTGTTGGTTACAGCAGGAATTGGAGTTCAGATAGGGAGATCAGGAATAAAAACTGGATGATACCCAGTATTTAAGAAAAAAGAGCTTTGGGAAGTGGAGCTATGTTTAGAATTGTTTTAAGCAATCTCTGCCGTAGGAAGATAGTCCAACCAGTCATCCTGAAAATACCAAAACATCAAAGGTACTGCTCTAGTGTTTGATTGGTCCTCCCGGTCTGGCTATTAGACTGGGGATGAAAAGGAGAAGACAGATTAATTGTTACACTTAAAGCTGAGCAAAAGCTTTCCAAAATTTCAAAGTAAACTGTACTCCTCTGTCAGACACCACATCATCAGGAATTTCATATAGTTTAACCACTTAAGGACCGCCTCCTGTAAATATACGCCAGCAGAATGGCACGGCTGGGCAGAGGTACGTACCGGTACGTCCTGTACATCTACCCAGCTCCAGGAAGGTGGCCGTGGGACCCGCAGACCCGATCGCCGCTGGGGTCCCGCGATCGATCCCCGGAGCGTGTAAACACGGCTTCCCCGTGCTTCACTGTGGCGGCTGCATCGATCGTGTCATCCCCTTTATAGGGAGACACAATCGATTACGTCACTCCTACAGCCACACCCCCCTACAGTTGTAAACACACACTAGGTGAAACATAACTCCTTCAGCGCCCCCTGTGGTTAACTCCCAAACTGCAACTGTCATTTCCACAATAAACAAAGCATTTTAAATGTATTTTTTGCTGTGAAAATTACAATGGTCATAAAAATGTGTCAAAATTGTCCGAAGTGTCCTCCATAATGTCACAGTCATGAAAAAAAATCGCTGATTGCTGCCATTAGTAGTAAAAAAAAAAAATTTATAAAAATGCAATAAAACTATCCCCTATTTTGTAAACGCTATACATTTTGCGCAAACCAACCGATAAACGCTTATTGAGATTTTTTTTTACCAAAAATATGTAGAAGAATACGTATCGGCCTAAACTGAGGAAAATTTTTTTTTTTTTATATTTTTTTGGGGGATATTTATTATAGCAAAAAGTAAAAAATATAGCATTTTTTTCAAAATTGTCCCTCTATTTTTGTTTATAGCATAAAAAATAAAAACGCAGAGGTGATCAAATACCACCAAAATAAAGCTCTATTTGTGGGACAAAAAGGACGCCAATTTTGTTTGGGAACCACATCGCACGACCGCGCAATTGTCAGTTAAAGCGACGCAGTGCCAAATCGCAAAAAAGGGGCCTGGTCCTTTACCTGCATTTTGGTCCGGGGCTTAAGTGGTTAAAGACTTTTTGAACCATCAGTATGTTCAGCAATAGGTTTCATAAGTGAAAGGGGTGTGTCTCCTGCAGCCAAAGCCTGACTGAGCATTGTAGGCCACATGCGCACACAGCAGGGAGCACCGTGCGCTTTGCCAAGCCATGCTAAGGCTTCATCTAAATAGCATGTTTTCTCATTTACTATACCAGAATATACCTGTAAGGCTAGTGGTTTTGTCCCTTTTGAAATACTAGTGTTGCGAGCGTGGCCCTTTTATATGACATTACTTTTTTTATATAGAAGTGAGTATTGACCTCTTAAATGTTTTAGTGTTTTGGATGTTACAGCTCACAATGAAACATGTTTGTTTGCTGTGGAGGTGGACAATTTGATTGTAGTTAACTATCTGCAATCAGCTGGTTTCATTCTTAACACTGCACTTAACTTTACTGATTTAGATATTGTGGATGCAGGTGATAATTATAATCAATTACTGTAGTCTCAATCCTAGCGCTGCAATTTATTATCTTTAGTAATACAAATCTGACAGAGTTTCTAGAATTCACCTATTCTACAAAATACTATTTTTTTTCTGTCTGTGTTGCTGTCAGAGGTTTCCCATCACTTCTTTTCTGGTGAAACTGTCATAGGGACATTAAAGAGGGAAAATCTCTTGAATGAAGTGTCAGGTCACCATAGAAAAATAAAACGTTTTAATTTAAAAAAGATATACCCATAATAATAAAATGTTTACTCAAATTGTAAAAAAAATAACCAAAATAATGGGATGAAGAATGTTACCCATATCAGCAACATTTTAGTTTCTGTTTTAACATTAACAATCAAGAAATGTTAAACAATCAATAGAACCACTTTTTTTCTGGTCCACTGGTATTAATTCAGCTCAAGAATGTTAGAAGTGTTACTAAACCCACAACAGTAAACATCAGTCTGTATATGCAGTAAAGCATGATTGTTATACTCACTGTGGAATCTAAGGGGTTAATCCTCTGCAGTGTGTAAAAAGGCTGTTTCATACTGTCTTTGCTGATCCTCCTTTTCTTGCAATGTGATCAGCACAGGGCCAATCAGCACTGTCAAGACAGAGGGTCAGGGGTCCTACAGCCTCATAGGACAATCAGGGGAGAATGAGAATTCCTCCTACAAAAATTAACCAGTGCTCTGCTGGACACCGAAAGGAGGCAGAAAGCTGCTCTAACTGCTGATGAGAAAATGTATTAAGCAGTTTATATTTAATAAAACAATTGCATTTCCATGTTCCATGTTCCACCTAGTTTTCATACATTACGATATCCTTTATTCACTCCAGCAGCAGTTATGGATATTTTCACATTCATTGAACAACGGGAGGTCAATCTAGACCTGGTTTTCAATAATGATGACCCCAAAACAGATAGCAATGTAGAACACCTTATACGGAAACTAGGACACGGCCTAGAGAAGAAAATCAATTTGTGGTGGGATATTCATACCTTTGAACGCTACATCAAAGCCAATCTAGTGCCTAGACGACTTAGGTGGGCTGTACCCCCTAATGATGGGCTAGGAGACCAGGAATCCAATGAGGAATGGTTTAGATTCTTTAATGGCAAAGGCACTGAGCTTTTGCACTTCCTGATCAAAAGGAAACAGAAAAAACTCAAAAAAATTGAACAGGCCCTAGCCGAACTGAAAATAAGATTGGACATACATAAAGATACTGAGGAATTTAAACGCCTCACTGCCCTACTAAACAAAGATCTGGTCAAAAAGGATTCTGAAGTACAGCAAAGAAAAAGCAAGAAGTACGCTAGGGATATTGGTGACTATAAGAATGATGTAGTATATAAATGGCAGGTTAATAAAGGACCTATTGACCCCATTTCCACATTCTCGACACCAGAGAGAGTGGCTTGCCATGGCACATCACCCACAGAGGGTTTGGCAACAAGTACTTCCCCAAGAATGGCGGACATCCATAGAGAAGTTAGTGAAGATGCCCCAAGACATGACCAACATAGGAACGGTCATCGAGAGGATAGACAAGAACATCCCAGTGGCCAAACTCTACGGAATTCATGGAGGAAACCTTCACAGACAGCACCTACTCCCCAGCAAGGCTGTAAAAAACAAAAAAATTGTAAAAAGAAAAAAACACATAATAATTGGAACAAAGCCAACCAAGGACATAAAGATACAAGAGGCCCACAATACGAGCGAGAAAGAAGTCCAGAATATCCTTCAAGGAATCATGATAATAGAGAATATAGAGGCGACCAGCCATATGACTATAGATCATATAGAAGAAGCCCAGGACCGGTCCCATACTACGAACAAAGAGAGAGACATGGTCCACCACCTCTACTCCCTAGACCGAGAGAAAGGAGCCCAGGATATTTCTATAGCCAATATATCCCTCCAAGAGATCCACGGGACTGGCATAGAGAAGAAAGAAGAGCACCTGAATATCGATATGAGGAAGGATATAGTAGGTCTTTTTTAGACCGGGACACGATCTACCATCCCCCGAGGAAGACAGAGGAAACAAAGCAGAGAAGCCCCCCAAGAAAAGAGGATGTAGGGCAGGCAAAAGAAAACAAGAAAGAAAAAGAGAGAAATTAAGAACAATAGGAGAAGGAATCTTTAACCTTACTGACACACCACTGACTCAAGAAGAAATCCTAGTATTAGATAAGGGACTTAAATACGCACCGGCCAGGAACATGGATAAATTCCAGACCTACATAAGTATAGAGAAATACACTAGGAAACTGAATATCAAAAAGTACATGACTGGTAAGTCCTTCAAGTCTGCTGGGGGGAGAATGATGCAGTGGTGCATAGTCAACTTAGGAATAAATCGACCTTCAATCCAAAAGTAAAAGATGGGAAATACATAGAAGTATTCAGGAATATGGTGACAGAAGAGATAAAAAATCTAGTGATCAAGAGAGTAGAGGAACCTACATCTATGAAGATCGGTATCAAGAAGCTTAGAACAAATAAAGATCTTGTGATTAGACCCTCAGACAAGGGTGGGGGAATTGTACTAATGACCACGGAACAATACCATAATGGCATGCTGAGACTCCTTGGTGACCTTGAGACCTATAGTCCACTGTCAAAAAATCCAATATTCAAATGGAGAAAGGAACTCGAACAAGTCGTGCACCTAGGCCTCAAAAAAGGAGTCCTACAGTGCCTGCCGCCGAGAATGTGTTTTTAGCACGACGGCATCGCGCTGATTCTCGGCGACAGGGTGCCGACATCTCGCACTCGCTGGAATAGTAAAAGCACATTCCAGCAAGCACGTCATAGAAGCGACGGGAGATCCGACTTGGATTCCCGCCAATTCTACACGTGTGCAGCGTTTGGTATGAATCCTGAGGGGGAACTCTCCGCCGGATTTTAAATAAAAATCTGGCATGGGTTCCCCCCTTAGGAGCATACCGGGCCCTTAGGTCTGGTATGGGTTGTAAGGAGACCCCCCTACGCTGAAAAAACGGCGTAGGGGGTCCCCTACAATCCATACCAGACCCGTATCCAAAGCACGCTACCCGGCCGGCCAGGAAAGGAGTGGGGACGAGCGAGCGCCCCCCCCCTCCTGAGCCGTACCGGGCTGCATGCCCTCAACATAAGGGGGTTGGGTGCTCTGGGGCAGGGGGGCCCACTGCGGCCCCCCACCCCAGAGCACCTTCCCGACAACCCTGGCCGTTGGTTGTCGGGGTATGCGGGCGGGAGCCTTATCGGAATCTGGGAGCCCCCTTTAACAAGGGCGCCCCCAGATTCCGGCCCCCCACCCTAAGTGAATGGATATGGGGTACCCCTACCCATTCACCTGGAGGCAAAAAGTTAAAGTTAATAAAGTTAAAGTTAAAGTTATAAAAGCGTCCCCCCCCGGTGGGTTTCCTCCGACGTGCTTCTTCTTCCGCTATCCGGGGGGTCTTCTCCGCTCTCCAGGGGTCTTCTTCTATGTTTGCCGCTCTCCGCTGTTGACTCGGCGCACCCCGGTTCTTTCTCCCGCTGTCCGGTGCCTTCTCCTTCAGCGCTGAACGTCTTCTTCTTCTTCTTCTGTGCTGTGACGTCGTCTTCTTCTTCTTCTCTTCTCCCGATGTTGACACGTTGTCTGTTCTCGCTGCAATAAAAAACGAAAAAACGGCGTAGGGGGTCCCCCTACAATCCATACCAGACCCGTATCCAAAGCACGCTACCCAGCCGGCCAGGAAAGGAGTGGGGACGAGCGAGCGCCCCCCCCTCCTGAGCCGTACCGGGCTGCATGCCCTCAACATGGGGGGGTTGGGTGCTCTGGGGCAGGGGGGCGCACTGCGGCCCCCCCACCCCAGAGCACCCTGTCCCCATGTTGATGAGGACAGGGCCCCTTCCGGACAACCCTGGCCCTTGGTTGTCGGGGTATGCGGGCGGGAGGCTTATCGGAATCTGGGAGCCCCCTTTAACAAGGGGGCCCCAGATACCGGCCCCCCACCCTAAGTGAATGGATATGGGGTACATCGTACCCCTACCCATTCACCTGGAGGCAAAAAGTTAAAGTTAATAAACACGGGGGGTCTCCTTACAACCCATACCAGACCTAAGGGCCCGGTATGCTCCTGAGGGGGGAACCCATGCTGGATTTTTATTTAAAATCCGACGGAGAGTTCCCCCTCAGGATTCATACTAAACGCCGCACACGTGTAGAATTGGCGGGAATCCAAGTCGGATCTCCCGTCGCTTCTATGACGGCTTTCTCTCCATCGCGGCAAGCCAGCTCGGCGCTGGCTCCCGCGATGGGGCTCGTAGGTGGTCAATCTCACCGAGAAAGGGAGCAAGATTGACACAATATCGCGGTCACCCACTGTAGATAAAAAAGAGGCAAGGTATTTGATTCCAGAGGCCTGCAGGACCCCCATCATCTACACATTGCCCAAAATTCATAAAGACAAAGAAAATCCCCCCTTTAGACCCATTGTTAACGGGATAGATTCTATAACAGCTAGGCTTGGCCAATACATAGATCGCTTCCTTCAACCGGCCGTTCAACACACACGTGCATACCTAAAAGACACAAAGGAGATGCTGCAACTGTTAACTGAGAGGAATGAAGATGGGCCTGTCTTGATGGCCACGGCGGACGTTTCATCATTATATAGCATCATCCCCCATTACTTGGCCTGCGATGCTACTAAGTGGGGACTTCGGTACTTCACCAATCTCCCCTGTGTACAAAGGAAGTACATAATCAAGTGTTTAGATTTTTGCCTAAAACACAGCCATCTATGGTATAAAGATCAGTACTACCAGCAACAGACCGGAGTGGCGATGGGGGCTAAATTTGCGCCGAGCGTGGCAGGGATATTCATGACCCAATGGGAAGAAGAAGCGGTATTCAATCATCAACCCATGGATCTTGTGCTATACAAAAGATACATTGATGACATTTTTATCTTATGAAAAGGGGACTACCAGTCACTGGAGATTTTCTTCGAAAGCTTAAACGTCAACTCTAGAAATATTAAACTTACCTGGCAGATAGAAGAAGACAACATAGCCTTTCTAGATTTAGAAATCTCCAGGAACAATATGACTTTTGACACTAGGACTTACTTTAAAAATGTGGACAGAAACAGTTATCTCCCCCTCACCAGCTGCCACCATAGGAACTGGCTTTTCAATATACCTAAAGGCCAACTTATGTGCCTACGACGCAACTGCACAAAGCTGGATGCATTCCAAGTACAAGCCAAACAAATAGGCGACAGATTTGTACAGAAGGGATACGATGACATATACATCAAGCAAAAGATAGAAGAAGTGTCTAAGATACCAAGAGGGAAGCTCCTGGAAAATAAAACACCAACAGTTAGGGAAGACTTGGTTTCTGTAGTACTGGATTACAACGCACAATACAGGAAAATTGAAAAGGTCATTCAAAGACACTGGCACATTCTGAAATGCGACAAAGACCTTCGGGACCTATTACCGGATAAACCGAGGTTTATATATAAGAGAGCCCCTACACTGCGAGATCAATTGGTGAAAAGTGTAATAAACCCTCCGAAGAAACAATTTACATTCTTCACCGGAAAGGGATTTTACCCTTGCAAGAGATGTTACTCTTGCATACACACCAAACGACCGAACAAAAAAGTGTCTACATTTAAGTCCAACAGTAACGGGACCAAATATGAAATAAGGGACTTTATTGGCTGCAGCATGGAAGGTGCAGTTTATGCCCTTGAATGTAGTTGCGGACTGCAATATATTGGTCGCACAAAGAGAATGTTACGGATACGCATCAAGGAACACGTTAATGGCTTTACCAACCACAGCGTATCCCGTCATTTTGCCAAAGTTCATCACAAGGACCCTTCACATTTGAGGTTCTGGGGGATAGTTCCGTATTCTAGACCATGACGGGGTGGCCACAAGGTCAGGGCCCTCAGCCAATTAGAATCTAAATACATTTTTAACATGGACACTGTCATGGACGACCTTCCGTTGTCAGGAGAATCCGTTCCCGGTGTGTGCGCATTGGTGCGCGCTTGCCCGCGCATGCGCGCGTTGGTGCGCATTTGCCGGCTCATGCGCGCGTTGGAGCGCGTGTTGGAACGCACTTGCGCGCATGCGCGCGTACGGGTGCGCGCGCACGTTGACAGTGTTTGGCGCCAAGGATTCCCTATATAAACAACCTGATCCCTCACCAACTTGCTGTCCTGTCTACAGCGTTTCCCTGGATAATCTGCACCTGTGTATTTGCTGTTCCTGATTACCTGACCCGGCTTCCTCTGACCTCTCTTGTCTGCAACCTGCCTCTGACCCCGGCTACGTCTGACCTCCGCACCTGCTTAACCCCTGGCTCTGTCTTTGCTCGCCTGTTATACCGACCCGGCCTGAACCTTGACTACCCCTTTTGGACTTTGCTTTGGCTCTGATCTGCTCATCTGTGTTGACCCGGCTTGCCTGACCTGTTGCTTCCTGCTCCACAAGTGCCTCCGTTGCTCCCAGCCTGCTGCCAGCTTCCTGCCAGGACCTCAGTGCTTCATCCTGCTTCTGCTTCCAG
This sequence comes from Rana temporaria, assembly GCF_905171775.1. Classification (NCBI taxonomy): domain Eukaryota; kingdom Metazoa; phylum Chordata; class Amphibia; order Anura; family Ranidae; genus Rana; species Rana temporaria. Next base: position 239,154,923 of record NC_053490.1, on the reverse strand, counting down.
CAAACTACTCAGCCTACTACCAGGCACTTGTGCCCCTCTGTACACTTGATCCCCTGTCCACTCTATCAGGGGCTCCTGAGTCGGAGGCTTACGAGAGGCCACTCCCTGCACATCGGGCTCCCATCACCAGGTATGTGACAGACACTTTCACACCCAGAGGCCTCAACATCGAGTTCGATCTGAACTGTTTCCTGAGTGACTTCTAGACAGTATACCACATCTTCCTTTGGCCTGCACACTTCATCCCATTATCATGTTTGTAGTGTGTGTAATATGTGTAACACTTAATGTAGGACTTCCCTTGTGTACATCTGCCGTGCGTTGGGTGTTGCTCTGCATGGTGCCACACCAGGTTTTGCTTCATAATAGCTCTCTACCACCAGGTGTCCAATACCACTTTTTTTGACATCTGGATGTTCCCTCCCACAGGGGTGCTCCGCACCTCCCTGTGTGTTTTTATCATTTGTTTTTATGTCCCTCTTTTATAATATGTTTTATTATCATTTCCATCCATGTGCCAACCCACAAGAGGTGTACTGACCATCGCAACATTAGGCAATGTAGTGCACACTGTCCCCATGCGATGGCTACATCCCTGTTTTACATGCGGGGTGTCAGTGGTATAGTCCGCTGTGTCTATCACACCAGACCGGTGGTGTATTTCCCTCACAGGGTCTATACGCAGCCTTTGACATCCAGCTATTTTTGCTGAATCACTACATGCCCTGCCTCACTAGTTTTAAAATTCTTCTTTTCATTTACTCGCTCCCAGCATAGGACATATAGTGCCAACATCGCCCATGTCCCTGTATGTCTGTCTACTCCCTGCCCTGCTTGCTTTGCTCAGCAGCGAGTGACAGCTCCGAATAACTCAGGGAAGATGGCGCAGATATGACACCCGTCAGCTTACTATGCTGACTTCAACAAAATGGCCGCCGCTATGTTCTATTACCCGGACCTTATTTAAAGACAACACAGTGCTCTAGTAACCATCCCCTGATGAAGTCACTTGATGTGACGAACACGCGTCGGGACATCAGAGCACTAACCGGGAGCAGCACCTAACGGACGGCAGACGAGCGCGGTGCTCGTGGATATGCGACCGTTTACACACTGCCCCATGTGAGTTTTTTATCGTTATTTTATGCTTTATTAAAACGTTTGCTGTACGGTTTTATGCGATGTGCCCCCTCCTCTTTTTCTTCTCCCTCCCCTGTCTCCTCCATCCTGATATGTGCAATCGACTCCACGGATATTGAGGGACAAAGCCACGGCAGTGAGAAGTTAAGGAGACGAGCTCGGCGCTCGTGGAGATAGGCACTCCTTCCTTACACACTGTGTAAGTTGTGTAAGTGTATACTTACCCATTTATCTAAAAAAAAAACTCCTTTATGTGTGGCAGGAGGACAAGGCTGCAATATACACTCTTTTATTCGTCCCACATGTATGACCAATCATTGAGACCTGACAGGAAGACATCCACCCAATAGGAGGCTTGAGCATTGGTAATTCAATTTGGCTCTGAGTGACAGCTGGGAGGTAAGCTGCTTGGATCACTAACGGTGTGGGCTGCACGGCTTGTGGATTCGATTAGGCTGCACACCTTCACCCATCTGATTTTGGAACCTTTTTTTCACTTATTCACTCACCCACCTCTTCATCAACCTTATTTGGAACTGTGGTGTTTCCCTTGTTTGAATCAATTCGGGACTATATCTATTTTTATATATAAACATTTTTGGACTGTATATATATATTTATTTTTTCTCACTGGAATATTTTCACTGTGTACACTCTAAACAGCCCAGTCAGGACTGTACTTATTGATTACCGTTTAGGTCACTTCCTTTGTGTCTACACACTCTTCTATTCCCCAGGTTCATGTTCCCCCCTCCCCCCCCCCTCCCTTCTCCCTGCTCCCTGTGTTCTTCCTTTTTCCATTCACTAGTTTAAATCACAGTGCAGACACTTACACTTTTTTTGCATAAGTACAGGTGTTACTCGAAAAATTTGCATATTGTGCAAAAGTTCATTTATTTCACTAATGCAACTTAAAAGGTGAAACTAATATATGAGATAGACTCATTACAAGATATTTCAAGGCATGATTTGTCATAATTGTGATGATTATGGCTTACAGCTCATGAAAACCCCAAATCCACAATCTCAGAAAATGTGAATATTGTGAAGAGGTGCAATATTCTATGCTCAAAGTGTCCCACTCTAATCAGCTAATTAAGCCATAGCTCTTGCAAAGCATTCCTGACCCTTTAAATGGTCTCTCAGTCTGGTTCAGTAGGAATCACAATCATGGGAAAGACTGCTGACCTGACAGTTGTGCAGAAACCATCATTGACATCCTCATTGACATCCTCCATAAGGAGGGAAAGCCTCAAAAGGTAATTGCAAAATAAGTTGGATGTTCCCAAAGTGCTGTATCAAAGCACATTAATAGAAAGTTATGCAGAAGAGAAACGTGTGGAAGAAAAATGTGCACAAGCAGCAGGGATGCCTGCAGCCTAGAGATGATTGTCAGGAAATGGCCATTCAAAAGTGTTGGGGACTTTCACAAGGAGTGGACTGAGGCTGGTGTCAGTGCATCAAAAACCACCACACAGAGACGGATCCTGGACATTGGCTTCAAATGTCCTATTCCTCTTGTCAAGCCACTCCTGAACAACAAACAACATCAGAAGCGTTTTACCTGGGCTAAATAAAAACAGACCTGGTCTGGTGCTCAGTGGTCCAAAGTCCTCTTTTCTGATGAGAGCAAATTTTGCATATCATTTGGAAACCAAGGACCCAGAGTATGGAGGAAGAATGGAGAGGCACACACTGCAAGATGCTTGAAGTGCAGTGTGAAGTTTCCACAGTCTATGTTGATTTGGGGAGCCATGTCATCTGCTGGTGTTGGTTCACTGTGCTTCATTAAGTCCAGGGTCAATGCAGCCGTCTACCAGGAGATTTTGGAGCATTTCATGCTTGCTTCCACAGATGAGCTCTATGGGAATGCTGACTTCATTTTCCAGCAGGAACTGGCACCTGCCCACACTGCCAAAAGCACCAAAACCTGGTTCAATGACCATGGGATTACTGTGCTTGATTGGCCAGCAAACTCGCCTGACCTGAACCCCATAGATAATCTATGGGGCATTGCCAAGAGGAAGATGAGAGACATGAGACCGAACAATGCAGAAGAGCTGAAGGCCGCTATTGAAGCAACCTGGTCTTCCACAACACCTCAGCAGTGCCACAGGCTGATAGCTTCAATGCCACGCCGCATTGAGGCAGTAATTGCTGCAAAAGGGGCCCAAACCAAGTTCTGAGTACATATGCATGCTTATACTTTTCAGATGTCCGATATCGTTCTATGTACAATCCTTGTTTTTTTGATTGCATGTAATATTCTAATTTTCTGAGATTGTGGATTTAGGGTTTTCATGAGCTGTAAGCCATAATCATCACACTTATGACAAATCAGGGCTTGAACTATCTTGCTTTGCATGTAATGAGTCTATCTCATATATTAGTTTCACCTTTTAAGTTGCATTAGTGAAATAAATGAACTTTTGCACGATATTCAAATTTTTTTGAGTATCGCCTGTATGTATCACATATACAGTAGCAATGTCTAGATATTGAAAGGTGCTTTATTCTTTCAGATAGAAGAAAATTCTATAAAATAAATGATACAATATTTACCACAAAATAGCAATAAACAAACCCAAACAATGTTGGTAATTGCAGATAGGAAATATATACCGAATATACATGACTTGTACTTTTATACTTCTGAAATAAGTCTCGTATTTAATTTAAATCACATCAGTAGATGTATTCCTTCTGCACAGTATGATGTGTCACTGTCACTTGTCACTGGGATCTCTCTGGTACAAATGTCAATGTGTAATCATGTCCCTGTCAACAGCTCCACGCTCCTCTAAATTGTCAAGGGTATGACTACTTGGATTCATACAAAGGGGGTAATCCTATTGGAAATCAGCAGGAATTCAGGCTCTTAATAAGCTAGGAGTTAAACAGTATAAATTCTACCAATATTTGTTTGTTTTTGCTTCTGATCATCTACTAGCGTGTATTATGCATAATATGTATTAGAAGTTGAATTCAAAGTACTGTATTTATTGGCGTATAACACTCATTTTTTTACCCTGAAAATAAAGGGTAAACTGTGCCTGCGTGTTATACACAGGGGGCTGTGGAAAGTGTTTTCGCTGAACCTTCCCTCTTAAAGTTAGGGTGCGTGTTATACACCTGTGCGTGTTATACACCGATAAATACGGTAAATGGTTAAACTGTTTTAAGACATAAAACTAATTCTAAAGCTTTAGAAAAATTACCCTGTGCTGTGATACCTTGCGTTGTGCACCCGTCACCTGAATATGACATGGTGGCCCTTGAAATCCCCTCCAAACTTCTGGGTCACTGACTGTGCTCTGTGCCCTGATTGGGCAAAGCAATGCACCTAACCAGCGATCATCTAAGCGGTTGCTTAATCTAATTAGGGCCCTAGAATTCACTGTGCAGTGTAGCAAAGTAGCTGGACAGCATATAGACATTTTGGTAAACCAGCAATGAAGAGGGCAAGACAAGGGCAAGACAAGGCAGGTGTTATCTTTAAATACACACACAAGTGTATTATATGAGAGACAATGGCAACACATATTGTTTGGTGGCTGGGTAGTATGTAAGAAGCTTGGTTAGGCTGCATATTGGGTGGGTTAGACAAGGCATATTTTATTATGTGAGGACAATAGTCACAAATAGTTTTTTTGTAAGCAACCTAATTAGACCACAATATAAGAAGAGACGAGGAAGGTTTTATCTTGAAATACAATTTGGAGTGTATAAATTGGGAGACAAGAGCCACAGATATTGTGGCCAAAAAGTGTGTAAGAATCTTGGTTAACCTGCAATGTAAGGTTAATTTTGTTCAGTGGCTGGGCAGTATGTAAGCAGTTTGGTTAGGCCACAATGTAAGAGGGAGAGACAAGGCAGGTTTTATACAGAAATAGAAAATATAATGTTATATTTGAAAGACAATCACAAATATTGTACAGTGGCTAGACAGTATCTAAGCAGTTTCTACGTTTTTAGCTGCATTTAAGCAGCAAAGCCCATATGGACTGTGCACTTACTGTCTGTTCTTTAGGGCTATATAACACATATATCCCGTGGTAAAAACATGCAAGGGTACTAAAAAATGATGTAATAGTCAAAATAATTAATAGTCAAATAAGCTAGAAAATGTTAAATCAACTCTAGTGACACTATGGATAACCTTTTGAATGTGGATGAATGTGGATTTAAGGCAAACCCAAGCTGTTTATAGCTCACTATAAAAGAGGGCGTGCAAAAAGCATCCAGTGTCAGTGTACTGGAAGCGGCTGTTGGCAAATTAAGGGCAGCTGTCAAACTCTAAATGAAGCATATGGTAAATTAAGAAACTGTACATTAGTTCTGACTGCTACAGTAGCTCTTTGGGTAACCAATCCCTTTGATCCCTAAGCTGACACTTTAAAATATTTTTGGTTGATTTGAGGTCAACAGTCACTTTCTGCATCCATAGTAATCTTTTTTTTCTGCTGCAAGGCTTCTTTTAAAAAAAAATCACCCTTTGTTTCAGGTGTACAGTATTTTGGTATTTTATTTTTATTTATTTAGGGAGTATACTGATTTATTTTATGTTAGGGCATTTATGTTTGGTTAAACTTCTTTGTTTTCTGCAACAAAGCTTTAAAAAAAAATCTTTCAGGGGTGATGTTTTGGGGGTTTATTTATTTTGGGGATATATTACATAGTTACATAGTAGGTGAGGTTGAAAAAAAGACACTAGTCCATCAAGTCCAACCTATTATATTGATTTACTTTTTAATGTCTATAGTGACTATTTTTTTTTTTCCTGTTTTTTTCTTTTGTAGAATTTTGTAGAATTCTGAGGCTTTGGGTCATGACCAGAGACCTCAGCTGCTTCCTTAGACGGTGCGGGGGACGGAGGAACAGCTGCCATTACTGCGCACATGGCCACATAGATGGAGACCCTGAATTCTCCTCCAGTCATGGTGGCTGATCTGGCGGCTGCCATGCAGACCATTGCCACCGGTTAAACTGCGCTGATGGACAAGATTGATCATCTGCAGACCAACGTGGATTTTATCCACAGAGATCTGGACTCCTTCCGCGGCAGGGTGGCGGAGGTAGAGCAGCGGGTCTCTGTTGCAGAGGACTCCCTCAGAGATCATACTGAATACTTGCACACTTTAAAGATCAAGGTGAAAACACTGGAGACCTGTGCAGAGGATGCAGAGTCCTTAGGGATCCTCTCCTCGCATATTTATATTAAAATTGCTGCATTTCAAGGATAGAGACTTGGTGTTGCGAGAAGCCAGGGCCTTGGCAGAGCTCCGTTATGAAAATGCCAAGCTCATGATATTCCCAGAATATTCGGTGGAAACTCAGAGGCAATGCAAATAATTTGACGCAGTCTGTGCCAAGCTCAGAGCCAAGGGGCTTAAATACAACCCACTTTCTACTTCCCCTGAGGAGGCATCTGCTTGGATAGTGGCGATCCGACGGTGGTGAGATCTTCATTTTTCTTTCTGGGTCCCGATCCTGGGCTCTCTGGTTAAACAGTTTGCCTACCTACAGTTCTTGCATTTCTGCAGAGTCTACTGTTTTTGTCCTATTATTTACTGACATCCGTCTATCCAGATGGTGTATTGCAGCACTGGGGTACCAGATAGCACTTAGCTGATACACCATGTCATACTATGGAGGAATACTTTTGTGCTGCATACTTACTCTGCAACCCAACTATGGCTCCAGAGAGAAATTTAAGGCTCCGTACACACGACCGGATCTGTCCGTTGGGATTTATTCGCGGATCAGTTCCAGCAGACAAATCCGGTCGTGTGTACGGCCTAGTGGACATTTTTCGGCGGACATTTGTCCAGCTGACCGTTTTTCAAGCGGATAAAAATTTCTTAGCATGCTAAGAAATCTATCCGCTGGAAACCTGTCCGTCTGACTTATCCGGTCGTCTGTACAGACTCACCGGATAAGTCCAACCGATCCCCATCCCTCGCATGGGTCGAAGTGATTCGACGAATGCGTGGAAGTATTTACCTTCCAGGGTCGCGCACGTCGCCGCGTCACCAACCCCCCCCCCCCCCCCCCCACTAAAAGATTTTTTTTTTAATTGAGTTGTAAAGTTTATAGGTCACATTAAAGGCGGAAAAAGTTCTAAAATGATTTATCTTTGTCTCATTTTTTTTACATCACAGAAACCTGACATTTTAACGGTTGTGTAGACTTTTTATATCCCGGGTTGGTTTGGTATTTTACATGCAATTCTTCATAATTTATAAGTTGTCATAGTGGGGTTATATGTTCCTCCTCCTCGGTTCACTTACTTTATCCGCTGGCCGCCAAGCTTTTGCTATATGCTACTGATAGTATTTTGATATTTGGAGACTTTAATATGGTCCCAGACCCTGGGGTAGACAGACTCTCTCAGGTATCCTGTTACACCACTGGCTTAGCGTCCTGGGCAGGTTCCCCTGTCAGTTTTTTAAATGGCCTTGATCAGATCCTTCAGTCTCCTGATTGAAGCAGCAGGTGTAAACAGATATGTATCCATTAACACCCACCTACATCCAATCCTGTCACTAAAAACAGACAGATGAGGATCCCCATCCATCTGGCAGATATTATAATATGGTGGTCTGTTTACATCCAAATGCCCATAGAGCAGAGCGGGATGTGTCTGGTAAACATCACAGAGCTCTGTATTGTGACAGGTAATCTTGTTGTTTCTTCATTCCCTGCTAAGCATGGAAAATAAAAAAACAAGATCCATTAATATAATCACCACACAGTACACACATTTACAATTCCTAGGCACACAGTTAACACTTTGATTGCCCTAGATCAGGGATATGCAATTAGCGGACCTCCAGCTGTTGCTGAACTACAAGTCCCATGAGGCATAGCAAGACTCTGACAGCCACAAGCATGACACCCAGAGGCAGAGGCATGATGGAACTTGTAGTTTTGCAACAGCTGGAGGTCCGCTAATTGCATATCCCTGCCCTAGATGTTAATCCCCCTCCCAGCCAGTATCATTAGTACAGTGACAGGGCATATTATTATTAGTGTCACTGGTAATTTCAGTGGCTGGTAGTCAGTTCCCACTCAGCATCAGTTTGGGTCAGATTCCCTGCCGCACTATCACAGACCCACTATAAGACAATGATCCCTGCCATAGCTAGTAAAATAAAAGTAAAAAATTCCAGTATATATCCCATAGTTTGTAGACTCTATAACTCTCACACAAACCAATTAATAAACAATCATTGGTTTTTCATTGTACCAAAGACTTATAGCAGAATACATTTTAGCCAAATGTTAGGAAGAAATTTGATTTTATTGGATATGTTTTATAGCAGAAATGTTGGGTCTCTTTTCTTTTATATCACAAAAAAGGTGATCAAATACCACCAAGAGAAAGCTCAATTTGTGTCAATAATATTATATAAATGTTATTTGTACAGTATTGGGTACAGTGTTGCATGATCAAACAATTGTCAGTTAAAGTAGAGCAGTGCTGAATTGCAAAATATGGCTTGGTCAAGGAGGTAAAATCTTCACCAAAATGCACTTTCACTGTGTAGACAAAAATCCTTGCACCGGCCCTGGGTACAATCAAACTGCCCATACATGACTTGAATCTCGGCTGGTCTCTGCTGAACCGACTGAGATCTGAACCGCCTATGGCCAGCATAATTTGGGCATTTGTAGACGTCAAGCTTGTTTCAGGGATCCTCCCTTGATCTAAACCTGGGTCCATTCACTCATCCCTAAGTGACACCAGATTATCTAGCATGAAAGTGTAATGAAGTACAGATTTTATCTGCAACAGCTCTTGCACATCCTTACCATATGGATTTATGGTACCATATAAAGTATTAGTGAAAAATAACCAGGGGTAACCCCTACAAAACCCTCAGTAGGGAGAGTAATTGACTATCTCAGTACCGAATTATTTAACGAACATGATTAAAATATATATATTTTATTTATACAGATTTGTTTAAAAAATGTAGATGTAAATGTACAATTGTGATAAAACAGCAATTCATGATAACCGCAGCAGACAATAAATTCTACAAACATGTCTAGCTGGTCACATAGTAGCCTCAGATGAGTACTGGAGGCATATAAATCACAATGCATTGTATATCCTCTACATGTTTCGCAGCAAAGGAAGCTTCTTCAGGAGCTTCAGGTAAGTATGATATGCTAATTGCTTGGTAAAAATCTGTATTAAAACTGAAATATATGGGGTAGACAGAACACAGGAAGAGAAAAAAAGGAGGAAGGGAAACAAAGGAAATGGGGGGGGGGGGTGAAGGAAGGAAAAGGGGGGAGTAGGAGGAACAGGAAAGAAAGAGGGAAGAGGGGGGACAGGAAATTAGAGGTATGTATGCGGGGAAAGGGAAGGGAGGGAACCTACCATATGAAGTATTTTTTTTTTAAATGTATGTAAACATATAAAAATAAACTATGTTCCAGTTTGACCAATGTATCTACAGAAACACCAGGGCCCGGATTCACGTAGGAGGGCGTATCTTTGTGCAGGCGTAGCGTATACAGATACGCTAAGCCGCCGTAACTTAGAGAGGCGAGTACCGTATTCACGAAGAACTTGCGCCCTAAGTTACAGCGGCGTAGTGTAAATGGACCGGCGTAAGCCCGCCTAATTCAAACTAGGCTGGTAGGGGGCGTGTTGTATGGTAATGAATCGTGACCCCGCGTAAATGACGCACCTACCGATTGGCGCATGCGCGCGCATGCTCAGTATCACGTAAAATGTTCTCCCTAAGTTACGCCGGCTCAATGTTTAGTCGACGTGAACGTAACCTATGCCCATCCCCATTCACGGACGACTTACGCAAACGACGTAAAATACGACGCTGTTCCGACGTTTCCGACGTCCATACCTAACATGACTTACCCCTGCTTTATGAGGGGTAAAGTTATGCCGGTCATACACCTTACGTAAACAGCGTATTTTAATACGCCGGGCGCAAGTACGTTCGTGAATCGGCGTATCTAGCTCATTTGCATATTCAACGCGGAAATATACGGAAGCGCCCCTAGCGGTCAGCGTAAATATGCACCCCAAGATACGACAGCGTAGGAGACCTACGCCGCTCGCATCTTGGCAACCGTGAGGCGTATCTGATTCTATGAATCAGGCACGAAGATACGACGGCGCACATTCGGACTTACGATGGCGTACGTGGAAATACGCCGTTGTAATTCCTTTGTAAATCCGGGCCCTGTTGTTTAAAACAAATTACACATTTTAATATGATCATCCAGTTGATCACTAATTTCCTGGTTCTGGTGCAAAACATTGTAAAGTTTTTTACAAATGAAATGAACATTTTTCATCATTTTGCACATTTTATTTTTATAATGCTGCTAAAAAAAAACTGAGAAAAAAATCTTATTAGAAAGAGAAGGGATAGGAAGGAATTAATTAGGAATAATTAGGTTAAACTAGAGTTTAAATGGGTTTCTGATTTTCGGTTTCTCTAGCTGGTAACAGAACAGATCACAAGAAAAGCCTGTTATTTGCATATATTAATTGCAGCCAATTACAATGGAATAATGTAGTTATTTTACAGTGACCACTGGAGATGCAATTATTATTTTTAAAGGAATTAGAATTATCATGCTCCGGTTTATGCCTGTGAATGTATTTGGCCCTATTATAGTATTTTGAGAAACCTTGAAACAATTGTTTTTCAAAATATAACCAATATTCAAGAACACTCAAGCATCAGTAGTGTTTTCCCTGAGCCACCAGAATTTGAACCTGACTCTGGTTACCTAATTCAGCTAATATCACAAGGAACATGTGACATTTATCGTATCTCTATGTGTAAAATCAGGTTCAGCATTAACTTATAGCTGTGAAGGCACTGAGAAAAGCCTCCATCCTAGTCCTGAATGTTCTGTCTTCCTTCATTGCCATTAACGGTAACCCCGAGCCACACTCGGGATTGCAAAGCTGGATCCTGGAAGAGGTGACTTACCTTGTCCCGCAATGTATTCCCGCAGTGTACGGCGGCTGGATCTTCTGACCTGATACTGTGTGTGCCCCTGGATTCCCTTCCCTGCGAGCGTCGCAATGCAGGGGGGTGGAATCGGCAGTAAATTCAAACAGTATAAAGCACAAACACACTGATACAATGTAATCCTATTGGATTACAATACAAAATAAAATATATTGACCTTATAGTGCTTTCTCCAGTGTCCTTGTCTGCAGTTTTACTGTACTTTGTGTCTGTAAACTGCAGGCATCAAAAAAGTGCGCCTCCACCTCAAAAGCGGTATATGACCTGCTGTAAAACAACGACAGTGATGCAGAATCGCTTGTAGAGTTGAGTGATAGCGAATCGTGGGGAAGTTCGTCATCAGACGTAGAAAGCGATTTCAGTGATGATCCTGCGACTGTGCCCCGCGATGTGCGGACTTGGTGCTCTATTGACTGCTGTACGGAGCACGAAGAGCCCCCAAGATTTCCGTTTACAGGAGCACCTGGTATCAAAGTGGATGTTGAGGATGACAACCCCTTGGCATACCTCCAACACTTTTTGACCGATGAGGTAATTGAAAAAATTGTTATGGAGACAAATCGGTACCAGGAGCAACAAGCTGCTACCCATCAAAGGTTTTCAAGGAGCAGAAAGTGGGAACCAGTGACCAAAGAGGACATCTGGAAGTTTCTGGCCCTAATTATTCTTCAGGGAGTGGTGGGGAAACCCCTGCAGAAGTGGTATTGGACCACCAACAAGTTACTAGCCACTCCTTTTTTTGGCACAGTCATGTCAGAATACAAGTTTTCGCTCATAATGAAATATTAGCACTTTGCAAATAATGTAGACTTTGATGAGAGTTCTCATCCAGCTCCAAAACTGATTTTTTTTTGGCTGTAAACAGATCTGGATGTCGTGCTGCTTGCGTCGTGAACCCGGAACGCCTAACTGGTCTTCACTTTATGGACCACATTCCACCAACAGAAAATAAGTCAGCATCCACAAGGATGTGTGTGGTTTGCTGCTCTAAGCGTGACGACACTGGCAGGAAAATCCGAAAATAAACCAGGTTCCATTGTCCTGATTGTGACGTCGGACTTTGTGCTGTACCGTGTTTTACCGGGACGTTTACTGAAGTAATATGACTACTAATATTGCACCCTTGTTTGACCAAAAAGAAATGTCAGTGTTTTTGATTATATTATTTACTAAAATATATTGAATAAAAAGTATTATTATTATTTGCTATTATTTATTATATTATAATTTATGATTTTGTGTTTCAAACTTTATTATACCCAAGATGTCTACTAGATTCTTGTTTGGACAGATTTAAGTGAGTTATTCCTAAGAATTACAGGCCTACAATGTAAAACGTCAAATTTTCCATGCAAAATAATGGTACCACTTTCAGCACCTAAAATCGGAAATAATCATACTGCCAGGGAGGTTAATTACCAGGGTAACCTAAGCATCCATTCATTTAAGGACATTGCCTACTAGAATTCAATCAAAAGATTTTAGCACAAATAATAAAAGCCAATAGTAAGTGCCAATTCACATAATGTTTTCTGTGTGTCAAAATCATACTGCAACACAGCCTGGAGCAGTGTTGCTAACTGTTTGTAAATCTTTGTAAATAAGAGGCACTTTTTGCCTCTATGACCGTCGGAGGCCCAGGCGCGATGTGATGATGTCACGCCCGGGTACCCGTAAGTAAACAAACCGCAATTGTGGCTAGTAAGAATTTAGATCTGTGAATTTTTTTTCACAATCTCATTCTTTCCAGCCTGGAGGAGAGATGTGGGGTTTTATTGACCCCGCATCTCTCCTTAAAGAGGACCTGTCACACACGATTCCTATTACAAGGGATGTTTACATTCCTTGTAATAGGAATAAAAGCGATAGAAAAAAAATGGAAAAAAAAGTGTAAAAAATAAATAAGTAAAATAAAAAATAAATAAAAAAAATTAAAATGCCCCTGTCCCCGGTAGCTCGCGCTCAGAAGCAAACACACACATAAGTCCCGCCTACGTATGTAAACGACGCTCAAACCACACATGTGAGGTTTCGCCGTGAGCGTTAGAGCTCCTCTGTAACTCTAAACTGGTAACCTGTACAAAATTTAAAGCGTCGCCTATGGAGATTTTTAAGTAACGAAGTTTGGCGCCATTCCATGAGTGTGCGCAATTTTAAAGCATGACATGTTAGGTATCTATTTACTCGGCGTAACATCATCTTTCATATTTTACAAACAAATTGGGCTAACTTTACTGGTTTGTTATTTTTTAATTCATGAAACCATTTTTTTTTTAAAAGCGTTTGAAAAATTATTGCGCAAATACCATGCAAGATAAAAAGTTGCAATTACCGCCATTTTATTCCCTAGAGTGTCTGCTAAAAAAACATATATAATGTTTGGGGGTTCTGAGTAATTTTCTAGCAAAAGAATGATGATTTGTACATGTAGGAGAGAAGTGCCAGAATATGCCCGGTATGGAGGTGGGTTTTAAAGCCCTGTATTGAAGTGGTTAAAGATCCTTTGGAAAGGCGGATTGACTCTGATCTGAAGCAGATTTACCTGACAGTGGGAATGGCTTAAAAAAACAGTACTAGCTGCACCTGCAGTATCCAAAACCATGGAAACCTGGTCTGACAGTGTTGATGAAACCCTTAGGCCTCGTACACACGATCAGTCCAAACCGCTGAAAACGGACTGAAGTTCAGTTTCATCGGTCCAAACTGACCGTGTGTACGCCTCATCGGTCTGTAGTCCTTCAGTCCAGAAACAGAGAACTTGCTTTAAAATTGGACCGATGGACGCCTGACCGATAGGTCAAAACCGATGGTTAGTACGCAAAAGCATTGGTTCCAAACCCGGGCATGCTCAGAATCAAGTCGACGTATGCTTGGAAGCATTGAACTTCATTTTTTTCAGCACGTCGATGTGTTTTACGTCTCCGCGTTGGACTCGATCAGTTTTTGAACTGATGGTGTGTAGGCACATCAGACCATCAGTCTGCTTCATCGGTGAACCGATGAAACTGAACTTCAGTCCCTTTTCATCAGTTTGGACTGATCGTGTGTACAGGGCCTTAGAGGTATCTCCAGTGAAGTGGCCAAATGTTCTCCCAATACAAAAATTCTCCGGCGCTCTGGTGTTTTTAGACTATTACCTAGCAGAGGCACATCTGTATAGCCCACAACAGGCACAGTTTATATATGAATGTATAGAGTTCACTCTAACCCATAACTATTTTTTATTCATGGACTGTTTCTATAGGCAAGTGAGGGGCACGGCGATGAGGGCTAGATTTGCCTGGTATGCAAACCTATTTATGGGCTATTGGGAGCTCAAATACATCTGGGCAAATAACCCTTTTGCAAGGAATCTAGTCCTCTATTCACGCTATATTGATGACATTCTCGTCATCTGGAATGGCACAGATGATGAACTAGAAGGATTTCTGGCCCACTGTGCAAGTAACCCATTTGGCATTTCCTTTACGCATGTGGTCGACAGTAAGTCATTAGTGTTCCTGGATCTAGAGCTAAAGGTTGATGATAATGGTGGAATCTATTCAAGAACTCACTTCAAACCTAGTGCTGGAAACTCCTACTTGCATGCCCGTAGCCATCACCATCCTAGGTGGATCAAAAATGTTCCATTCGGGCAATTCTGACCGTGGGGCTGATTGAGCTGCAGCTCCAGGCCCCCCATCATAATATAGGCCCAAACTTAATTCCCTCACCAGGGCCCGGCGGCCGGCCGACGACCGCTATATAATAAATCCACACGTCCAGGCAGCTGCAGCCTGCATTATGATATAGGCCTAATTGACGCAGTGAACAACATTTAATCGTGGGCCGCGAGTAGCGGCCGCGAGCCGCTGCTATGATTCACAGCAGAGCCGCGGCTATCCACAACAACACAGCCTCTTGTAGCGCGGGCGGTGCCAGTGCGCCGAGGCTGAGCGTGCTCCTCCCCTTCAGTACTGTACTGAACACAGACACTGACTGTAGGCGGAGCTTGATGTCCCCCGGCGGCGTGCATGACGTCATCCAGAGGCCATACCCGGCGTCCTAGGAGTCTCCATTGCCTTGCGAAAGGACCGCACCGCACGATCGACAGGAAAAGTACAGTAAAAAGCAAGTAAGCCATGAGCGCTGGGGAAGTCACTGTCATACAGATGAGATAATGTTTAATTGTGCAGAAGAAGTGTGGGTACAGTACTGGCTGCAACGAACCTGTAGTGGTTAACTTTTTTTTTTTGGGGGTGGTGCTATATCAGTGCAGGGAGGCAGCTTATTAGTGCATCTCATCAGTGCCACATTTATGAGTGCCATCCAATCAATGCCAGTGCCACCTATCAGTGCCATCCATTTATGAGTGCCATCCAATCAATGCCAGTGCCACCTATCAGTGCCATTGGATGGCACTGGCATTGATTGAATGGCACTCATAAATGGATGGCACTGATAGGTGGCACTGGCATTGATTGGGTGGCACTGATGAGATGCACTATTAAGCTGCCTCCCTGCACTGATGCACTAATGGGCACTGATAGGTGGCACTGGCTAGCTGCACTTTTGGGCACTGGCACCGATGAGCTGCACTGATAGGTGGCACTGGCAGTGATCACTCCTTCAATGACATGTAGTTTTCCAGTACCGTATGCTAAAAAACAGCCCCACACCATGATGTACCAGTTCTTCATAATTCTAAAGAAAATATCCTTAGTCTGTATTGTGGTTTGAAAATGGTCACATGACATTTAAAAAAAGTATCGGTATTCGGTATCGGCGACTACTTGAAAAAAAGTATCGGTACTTGTACTCGGTCCTAAAAAAGTGGTATCGGGACAACCCTAGTCTCCACAATACAGAAAATCTTTAAAAAGAATTGGAAGATCCTGAAATCGGATCCATTCCTAAAGACTTGCCTTCCGCCTCATCCAAATCTAGTCTTCAGAAGACAGAAAGATCTGATGAGCGTTATTGCCCGGAGTAGAGTAAAGAAGAATAAGAATAAAGGATTGGATAATGCTTGGACTACCATTGAGCTATAGATGTGGAGTGAGCAATTGCGGGAATTGTATACACATGTGTCACAGGAAAAAAGCTGTAACTGGAGTAGATGGAAGAAGTCATAAGATCAAGCAGTTTATCAACTGTGGGATCACACATGTCATTTATGGCTTACTCTGTCTGTGTGGCCTAATGTATGTTGGCTGAACCTCTCGACCTATGAGGACCAGAATGAATGAACATTGAAGCAGTATCTCAACAGAGAAGGACAAGGGTTCAGGAGCCAGACACTTTAAATAAGCCCATGATAATAACATAGAGGGCCTTAAAGTGTTCCGCATAGAAGCCATAACTAATAGTTTAGATAATGGCAAAAAAATATCAGATTCTTTGCAAAAGAGAGGCTTTCTGGATCTTTACCTTAGGAAATATGTCTCCACAGGGTCTCAACGAGGAGATTGAGTTACACAATATAGCGTGACCCGTTGTGGGATAGAACTGCACTCTCCAGTGGGGACAGTGAGGACTATAGGGGATTTGAGCCTCGTATCAGATAGGAATGTGTAGTTCCAATAAGTTAGTTTAGGTATTTAGCATGATAGTATACTGGGGGATCACTAATAGTAGGGTGATTTTTATTTCTCTAATCTTCTACTGTAAAATATCTTTTTAGTTGGGGATTGTTTGTAACATTTTAATACACTGGGTTGTCTTTTCGGCAGAATATTGGTATGATATGGCCTCTCCATAGACCCATGACAACTATAGGTTTGCCATCAGACCAACCTGGGCTGTGTGCAGAGTGGGCTGATGGAGGAGCATGTAGTGTTGCCTAGAAGTATGCAAGTTGCATCAAAAGCTGCACTTAGGTACCCATTTTAACCTAATCCAAGAGATTTTATTGATTTACTATTAGTGTAAGCTTTTTACTCAGAGAGAGCTATATTCACTCAATCCTACATGTGAGTATGGGCGTTCTCCCTCGCTCCGGTTCCATTAATGAACTATAGTCAATTGGATCCTCTGCTGAGATGATAGATGGTAATGTGGGTCCATCTATTGATGCACCTGATATTAGTAATATGAATTATCATATTTATTTTATCGTTTTTTTACATTTTAATTTTAAATTGTAAATGTTAAAATTTCAAATGTTGGATTTTTAATAACAAATTTGAAATATATTTATATTTTTATTTCTAGAAAGGAGCTATATTTTTTATCTGTAATTTATTAACTATTAGGCAATACTGGATGTATATTCCTCCAAGCTCCACCCACTGTATGCACACCGTATAGCTAGAGCTTCAGTTCTGTAATGTAGTATACAATTATATAGCTATTTGCCCTATGCCCCTTATATGTATGTGTGTGTGGCTATGCGCTGAGGGTCCGTGAGTTAGGTCTCACCTGATTTCTATTGGCCTCCCCCCCCCACTTGTTTCTATTATACAACAAAATTATTTTTTAGCGTAGCCATAGTTATATGTTTTTCTCCCCATATTTTGCTGCTTCCCCACTTTTTTATCTTTTGGCCACTGGAGGGAGCATTGGCAACAGTGGTGAACGTGGATTATTGATTCCATTAAATCAGAGGAGGTGGGTGTAATGCTAATACACCCACAGCTCCTGATAGCGCTGTTTCAGTATGCGCTGCCTGTACAGGGCGAGCGCGTATAGGCGGAAATGACGTTCCGGCCAAACTGGAAGTGCCAGTATGACTGGAACGCAGGAGCCGTTCGCACTTCCTGGTTGAGACAACGAGCGGTCCAGGAGTGGGGAATGCTAGAGGAGACGCTGTACACACTCGAGGTGAGTTCAGCGGCTGATGTTTTTAGGGCCGGGCATAGCTGGTATACCTCAAGGAGGCAGATACTTGTTTCCCTCTGGGGGACAGATTTAGGGGTGGGATTTGTCAGCAGACTAGTTCTGCGCATGTGCCTATCTACACACACACATATATACTGGAGGGCTTTCTGGAGAGAGCCATGACAGACCTTTCAGGCTCTGAAGAAAGGGTTGCGCCCCAGAAACATCAGCCGTTCCGCAGCCAAAGGGTAACATTGAATCCTCTGTATCATCAAGTCTTGCTGGCAGGGACCAAAAGGACTGGTCTGACGATTAGACAAAGCTGTATTCAAGCTCTCTTTATGAGTAGAAATAACTTGTTTTTACTAAAATTGTAATCTCTTATGATAATGCACTAGGTTGGTGCGCCCTCCCTCTTTTGTTTTTTCTTTTCAAATGTTCTCCCATCCAAGTGATCAGGCTGGCATCTGCTTTTCTTGGGGAGGCTTCTATTGATGTCATATGAAAGTGTTTCAGCACATCGTGCCTTATGGCTTCGTCCATGGTTGGCAGATCCGGCTTCCAAACAAGCTTGGTGCCGAATTCCTTTTCGAGGGAACCTTTCTTTTTGGCAATAAGCTTGATAGTGCCATAATCCAGACCACCGGTGGTAAGTCTGGTTTCCTCCCCCAGGATCGGCACTTACAGAGCCAGAAACTATTCTTTCCAAGAAGACAGAATTCTGATCACACCAGGGAAGCACGCAGTTACAGGCCTGGTCGGAAGTTTTTAAGGTCCTGGAAATCCAAGCAGTCCTCTTTCAAAAAACCTGCAAAAGGTGGTTCCTCCAGCAACCAGGATTCCGCTAAGTCCTTTTGAGATTGGGCTCACTCAGGCATGCCAAGTGGGGGCTTGTCTTGTCTGCTTCCGGCATGTCTGAGCGGCCTCAATCCAGGATTTCTGGACCATCAAAACGAACTCCTCTGGTCACATCTGGGTCTTCAACAGTACCCCAAGACTCAGATTCATTCCTACGACTCTTCCAGGTTCAGAAGAGAAAAAGCAGATCCTGTTAGCTTACGTAAACTGTTTATTGGATCAAGGTGCAGCCATCCCTGTTCCAGAAGGTGAGCGAGGCAAGGGAATGAATTCTCCTTTGATCATGATACAGAAGAAAAACGGCACATGGAGACCAGTCATAGACTTGACCCATCTCAATTTCTTCATCCGAAAATAAAAATTCTAAATGGAATCTCTACTTACAATCCAACAATTAGTACATCCGGGAGACTGGTTGGTATCAATCGATCTAAAAGACGCCTAATTTCATGTTCCAGTGGCAGCACATTTCCAGCAATTTCTCCAATTTGTGGTAGGCAAACAGCACCTGCAATTCACGTGTCTCCCCTTCGGTCTAACAATGTCACCTTGTGTCTTTTCCAAGGTTCTATTATCTGTTGTTGCTGTTCTCTGAGTCAAAGGGGTTCATCTTCACCACTATCTGGATGACCTACTTCTCCTAGCTCAAGACAAAGATCAACTTTTGGAGCACAGGAGCCTAGTCATTTTCACCCTTCAAGAATTTGGGTGGCTCCTGAATCTGCAGAAGAGCCACCTAGAACCAACACAATCCCTTGTGTTTCTAGGGGCTCACTTCAATACATTGGAAGGCACTATCTCTCCTCCAGAAGAGAAGATCGAAGTAATTTGAGACAGAATCCGCTCAACCCTCGTTTCATCTCACATCTCCGCTCTCCAATGTCTGAATGTGCCACCATTCCCATGGTGAAGTGGGCACAATGGCACACATGGCCCTTACAAAAAGGGTTCCTCCAACAATGGGATTCCTTCAGCAAAATCCAGCGCATACACCTCACTCCAGCCATGAGAGTGTCTCTTTTTTGGTGGCTTCAGGGGAAAAATTGACATTCGATCATTCCCATCACATGGGTCAAGATTACCTCAGATGCCAGAAATCGGGGCTGGGGTGCTCATTACCAGAAGAGGCTCAGGGCAGATAGAAATTCCCTTTGCTGAGGATTGTCTCCAACATACTGGAACTGAGGGCTGCCTTTCAGGCACTCCTGTCATTCCACCATCTAATAAAGAACTCTTCAGTGATGTTCAGGTTGGACAATACTACTGCGGTAGCCTACTTAAGGAAGCAGGGGAAACTTCGGTTTCTGTCTCAAGGCACAACTCTGCTCCCTTGTCCATCCTACCTGCACCTCAGGGTTTGATTCTTGAGAGGGGAAGGCTTGAAGCTTTAGGTTGCCCAGAAGAGGCTATTCTTCCGTATATGGTCGAGGTTTACTGGTCATATGTCTTCCAGATCGAATCCTTGTAACAATCCAGCAGTCCAAGACATCCTTAGTTATCTGTAAACAGGGCTTGATCTATCTCTAGCAGCAAGCTCACTGCGAGTACAAGTATCATCCATCTCGGCTTTCACAGGAGTTTCATGGGCAAATCATCCCATTGTTTCGCCAGTTTTTCAAAGGTACTATCAGGCTTAGACCTCAGAGGAAGCCAAGATTCCCCAAATGGGACCTTCCTTTTGTTTTGGATTTCCTTTCTGATCTCGGATCAGATCCTAACAAGCCTCTTTTAGTGAAAGACCTTACACTCAAGACTACCTTCCTGGTAGTTTGTGGCTTATGCACCCCGCGCACTTCTCAGAGAAGAAATCGCCCCCCTTAGGATCTCTATGGACTTTTTCACCCCCTATTTGCTTGACAATTTTTTCTTCCCCTTTTTTGTCTTTTTACCACAGGTATCTATGCCTCCTTGAAATTAAGCCCCCTGCCTCCAATGGGTTTTCCTCATTGGATGTCCCCCGTTGATACCTGGTTCTGGGATGCTATGTCCATGCCGTGTTGGGGTGGCACTGGACTGGGTGGGAGGGGTAATGTTGTGGTGGTAGTTTTTTCACCACCATGTTTACAACTATTTATTTTTGTTGAATAGGTGCTCTCTGCGCCATATTGCGTTCCATGCTGTCCATTGCACTATGGACATTCCATCTCCTGCAAACGGATAAGTAGACATTCCTTCACTTGTAGTTCTATAGGAAGATCTAATACTAATGATTCATCTATTACAATTGTACTATTACAAATACCGTGTGGATATTACTATATCTTCTGGGAGATAATAATGTGTTAAAGCGTATTGCAAAGGAGTACCTAAAAGGGACAGCTACCTCTAAATCATTATAGCAATAATTACCTCAAGTATGCTACTATAATTACCTGAGCTATACTGCCTCTCATAAGCAATAGTATTACATCTACCAACTTACCTCAAGTATGCTACTATAACTACCTGAGTTACATTGCCTCTCATATACAAGTACTACTACTCAATTAAAGTACTTGTTATATGCAATCTACAGTTGTTACTACAACTTCTATTACTACGTGCCCGACATGAGTACAAATCCTCCTAGGCCTTGTCCTAATTGTTGAACTTGTTCGCTCTAACTTTTCTATGCTAGGGGTTGATGTTATTCCATAGCATCTCCCCTAGTGGCCTTAATACATCTCTACATGCCAAGGTGATATGATATAGAGAACCCCCAAACTCCTGTTACAAGGAGAGACGCCTGGGGTCCCTTACTGATAATCACCTGCATGTAGTGGTGTATTGGGATATTGTCCTTGAACTAATTTTAAACGCTAAGCTCTGGTCGCATGCTGTAATGCGTCCATGCTTAGTAGCTCAACGCCTTTCTTTATGTGACAGAGAGATAATGTATAGATCCCCCAAACTCCTGTTGCGAGGAGTGACGCCTGGGGCCTAATACTGAGTTGTCGCATAGAGAATCGCATTGAAGTCCTTGCTACCGCAGTTGTGGTTCACTCCGTTCACCAGTGCTGTTACATGTACAGACCATTCAAAGGGCTTATAAAGCAAAGGGCTTGGCGCCTCCCGAGGCAGTGACAGCTCATTCAACTCTAAGTATCTCAACCTCTTGGGCAGCTTCTCGGCATGCCGCTCCCGAGATAATCTGTAGAGCGGCCTCTTGGTCTTCTATAAACGTTTTTGTTTCTCACTACTGTGTTGAACCAGCTGCCTTGTCATCTATTAATTTTGGTTTACAAGTTCTGTCGGTTGACAGTGTTAAATAAATTTTGGTTTCTTTGCTCAACATTTTGCGCACCCGGGTGTGTATGGCAAGTTATTCCCCACACGTTGCTGCCATGGAGTCTGTCAGGAAAACTGAAAATTTCCCATCAAATACTTACCGTAATTTTCCTTTCCTGATAGACTCCATGGCAGCAGAGTTCCCTCCCAAATGTCTGGAGTAGGCTAGTTACGGAACATGGATAGCAGCCTAGAGCAAAGATTTATGGGAGAGGTGTCCTATAGGGTAGTTATGGAGGTGGGGCTAACCCCACACATTGCTGCCATGGAGTCTATCAGGAGAGGAAAATTACGGTAAGTATTTGATATGAAATTTTCCGGGTTTTTTTTACACTTCAAATAAACTTCAGTGTAAAAGGAAAAAAAAATCTTGCAACACACTGCACCCTAGCGTAGTCGGAAAGGACAGCTGCCAGACAGGTAGCTATCTGGCAGCTGTGAACAGGACCTAATGCCTTATGCAAATACTGTATATTGCCTTCAGAACAAAAGTGCTTAAAACTAAAGAAAATACTACAACGTCAAGAATGTAATTATTTTTTACCTAAGCAAGACATCTATATAAGAATTCTGACTAGTGCAAAAACAACGCCTATAAAGTATACACAAATATAATATTTGTTTAGGTAGACTAAATGAAGGGAGTGATGGAGCTGCAGTAGTCATTCTATGTGGAACAGAGGCATCAAAAAATATGGTATGGCTATTCATGGATGAAGAAGTCAATATTATATGCTTTTTATAACCTAATTATGCATCAGCGCATCTACTTATTGTTTGATAGCTGGATGTTGTTTGTACAGCTCTGTAACATAACAGGACTGCAGGGGGAAATGAAAAGCACATAGCCATGGATGTTTGATTGAAGAATGGTAAAAACATTTCTTAATGTTCCTGAAGCAGTAATATTAAAGGTAAGCCATCAAAAGAAACTTGTGCTTGCCTTTACATTTGAGCATATGCTGACAAGTGTCAAATAGTATTGCTTCGTGTTGCCTGTGACTGCTTGAAAGGAAACATATTTATTTTAGAGAAACCTTTGCCTATGAAGAAAAGTTGACAGAAAAAGAACATTAGCAAGTACAGTCAGGGCACTATATAACCAAGTGCTGTAATGTTTTTAATCATTCCCATAGGGAACCTATACACTTATCAGAATATTGTGTAGCATATTATATTTATTTGGAGAATGCTTTTAGGCAGTAAAATGCCAGAATATTGACTTTCCAATAAAAAAAAAAAAAAAAACTTCCATATAAAATGGAATAACTAAAACATATAAGTATTAGTTACACTGAGACTCAGAAAGATAGAATTAGCATTGTAGACAGACTCATGAAGTTAGATTGGAATATTGATTGGTAATTACTCATAGATTTTATACATTCTGACAAATCTGTCTATTTTCTAGAATCTTTACCCATGTAAACTTACTGCAAAGTATTTTAGCACAAAGATATTTTTTATGTCACACAGACTTGTAATTAAGTCCAGTTTGTTGTGGTTCTCCAACTTGGGTCGACCAGATAATGTTACTTAAAAGCACAATGTTAAGTGTATAAGGTATAGTACACATTGAACACTTGGATCTTTTACAGTTTAAAGCTAGTGAAAGCCAAGTAAACAAGGTGACCACCATGGTGTGGTTGGTTATAACATTATAATATTGCAAACTGATAAAAAAAAACAATGCTGGTATCTATTATGATAAAAATCAGCTTCCAGCATACAGTACAAATACAAATATAATAACGACATAGCGGAGAACAATTATTTTATTGCAGGACAATGTTGATGGTTTGTTGAGATTTGTTTCTTAAAATAAAATGTGTTTTCTATTTCATATTTTGTGCCCATTTGCCAAACGTAAAGTGGTTAAGTGGTTCTAAAGGTCAAAAGTTTAATTTTACCTTAATGCATTCCCTGTATTAAGGTAAAAAAAAACTTCTAAGTGCAGCTCCCAGCCTCCCATTATACTTTCCTCGATACAGCGATGTGCATGAGAGTAGCATCTTATAGGTTCAGAGACAGCTAGCAAGGAGGGAGCTGGGGTGGGGCCGAGCTGCACTCTGTGCGTCTATAGACAGGGAGTGTGCACGCATTTTTGCCCCCATAGCAAGTGGCTTGCTATGGTGGGCACTCTGTGGGGGAAGGAGCCAGGAGTGCCACTCTTCAGTGCTGCCACTCTATTATTTGTCTTTTTTTCAGGAGATAAGTTATTTTTCAAAAGGTTTTGGACCTCTTATTCCAATCTTCCACCTTGTAATCTATGATGCTTCCCTCTTGGGTTGCTACCCGCAGTCAAAGCATCTTTTTTTAATCGTATTATGGATCCCCCATTAGATCATTTCAATTTCTTAATCTGTAATACTTTGCTGTGATTCGTCTGCATCCTTTCTAAAACAATTACTCAAGAATAAAATGTATTTGTATGTTGGCTTCTGTGCCTGGTCCAGGATGTTGATGTTAGGCCACTTAAGGACAAAAATGTTAAAATGTGCCCCAATGCCCTTGGAAAAAATAAACATTAAACCTGTAATATTCTCTTTAACATGGAAAAAAAGGTTGGTCGTATCTTAGCTAGATTTAAGTGTATCTCAATTTGAGAATACACTTAAATTTACAACGGCTTCGATTCAGAGTTACGACGGCGTATCTACTGATACGCCGGCGTAACACTACCTGAATCTGGCTATTAATCTGTATAAAAGCAATAGTTGGATAGTTGGATAGTTTAAAACTGAAATTAATCAATGGACTAGAACAAATTTGTGGTAAACATCCATAAGCTATATATGCATCTTGGGGCATAAATTAAAATAATAGCATTTGTAAATACAGTTGCAGTAGTAAATGCTCAACATGACAACTGCAGTACCAAATACATGTACTGCACTACAACTTAGACCTGCCTCAATAAAACAATCAGATCACAACATAATTCTATACACTGCAAACACCAGCAAACCACAGACCTCAGCTTGTAGAATACATTATCTGATGTAAAAATTAGAATTACATGAAATATTTCAATGCTGCTTTAAAAGATAACTACTATTCATTTAACTGCCAGATCTATGGCCCATGGAAAGCCACACTGCTGTCTTTGCAAGCTCTCTTGGCCAGTCCCTTGCTTTTTCTGTACAAGCATGAAAAAATCATCAGGCATTCTATAAAAACAGGTCTTATAGTTTTACCTATACTGGTAGTGTCATGTCCTAAAATAGTGATGTAGAAAAATATACACATTATATTGTAAAATGCCAGTGGGGCTACAAAATGTGCCTGTCTGCTCATCCACACTAGAATGTAAAAGTTCTCATAAACATATTACCCATTTTTAAAACATTACGGCCCGGATTCACGTAGAGCGGCGTATATTTGTGCAGGCGTAGCGCATCTCATATGCGCTACACCGACGTAACATTGAGAGGCAAGAACAGTATTCACAAAGCACTCGCTCGCAACGTTGCACCGGCGTAGCGTAAATTGTCCGGCGTAAGCCTGCCTAATTCAAAGTAGGAAGGAAGTGGGCGTGATCCATTAAAATGAAGCTTGACCCCATGCAAATGATGGGCCGAACGAACGGCGCATGCGCGCGCATGCTCAGAATCCCGTCGAATTTACTCCCTAAGATACGACAGCACAATGGCTACGATGTTAACGTAACCTACGCCCAGCCCCATTCACGTACGATTTACGTAAACGACGTAAAATACGACGGCTGTTCCGTCGTCCATACCTTTGCATGGAATGCGCCTCCTATAGGTGGAATAACTTCACGCCGGACGTACGCCTAATGTAAATGGCGTATACTACTGCGACGGGCGCAAGTACGTTCGTGAATCGGTGTATCTCGGTCATTTGCATATTCGACGCGTAAATCAATGGAAGCGCCCCTTGCGGCCAGCGTAAATATGCGCCCAGGCTCCGACGGCGTAGGAAACTTACGTCGGTCGGATGAAGCCACATTTCAGGCGTATCTAGAATTGAGAATCAGGTGCATAGATACGACGGCGCATCTGTGCACTTACGCGGCGTATAGAAAGATACGTCGGCGTAAGTGCTTTAAGAATCCGGGGCTACCTGTTTAAGAAATTTGGTTGGATTGGTAATCCACTGGGGAAGATTTACTAAAACTGGTGCTCACAAAATTTGGGGCAGCTGTGCATAGTAACCAATCAGATTCTAGGTTTTATTTTTAAAGCTTAATTGAACAAGCTGAAGGTAGAATCTGATTGATTATTTTGCACAGCTGCACCAAATTCTGTGTACACCAGTTTTAGTAAATCCCCCCCCCGTTGTGTAAATATAATAAGACAATATAACCCACAGGTGGCAAAACAGGGTGGAACTACAAAAACTTTCAGAAAGTAGAAATAAAATCTGAAGTATTTTATTAGTGTCAGAAATTTATAAACTACTCTAGTGGAGCAATGGACTTGTTTTTATACTACATACTAACAAACAGTTTATTAATCTTCTGTAACGATCAGCCCATTTAAAGCCCACCATTGACTTCTGTGTCCATCAGATGTCTCAAAGTCTATCAGGGAACATGCAATAATTTGATGGCCTCATAGGCATGAATATTTAATGAATAGCCCTTTTGTATCCTGAATGTTATTGACAGTCAGAATACATCAGAACTTTCCAGTTAGATTCAACCATAACTGTGGATTGACATGTGTAGCATAAACACCTTTATCATACATACAGATATTTGGTACCCAGTACCCACCCAAAACAACATATTCTAACCACATAAGAGAAGCTTAACTTTTTTTTCTTACTTGAAAAAGTTTCTGGACTTATGCTGCAGACTTTAGAACAACTCTGCTTTTCTTTTTAATTAATATAAAAAGCACTCATCTGCATAAGCATAATACCATTCCATATTATTAAAAAACATTACATGTATAAAATAGATATCTGTGAAAACATGAAATATAGTTTCATCAACTGAATTTAATAATTTGAAATGCAATTTCTGCAGAATACTAGAAACGGATTCATAATTACACTAAAAAAATAAATAAAAATCTAGCCAAAAATGAAATGTTGGCATTTCAACTTACTCTGTAAATACTGTACTTGGCATTCTTAAAAGAGGTCGAAGTGGAAGAGGAAGCAATAGTTGCATAAGCCAAGTACCATAGAGATAATGGACTATTGGTGTCCCCAGTCATACGTAAGAGGGCTGAGGTGCAGGGTCTAATTGACAGCCTGGTGTTCACCAGAGGACCCCACAAGGAATGATGGGCTTTGTTGCAGATGGCTCTCTACACTTGCAGTGGCAAAAGCTGACAGTAGGAAAAAAGGAATAATTATACCAAATTGGCAGGCAAGGTTTTGGTCAAATAAGCAAATGGTCAAAGCAGGTGAATAACAAGGAACATTAAGAAACAGGCTGAGTTAAATAAAGAGGACTTTGAAGGTATTTGTATACTGTATTTAGCGCTCTAAAAACGCCCTGCTGGTTGCAATGAATGGGCAGCGCTTCCAAAGCTTTAAAAGCGCTGCAAAACTGGACTTTTTACCCTTTTTTGGGTAAAAAGCGCCCCGCTAGCGACTGAAAAGCACCGCTAAAACAGTGCTAACGGCCGGGGCATCCCAGTGTGAAAGTAGCCTAAGGCATACCCCTTCATATGCACAGCTTACCTGTGTGGATGAATAGATCAAGTTTGCTCATGCTAGGGCAACCGAAAGTGTAATAAAAGCCAGAGAAGATTGAATGAAAGTGGCTAGTTGGAATACCAGTAACAGACAGGAAACAGGACCCAAGAACGACAGAAGAAAAGCTTTAAGAGGCAACACATGGACCCAGGTGGACAGAAAGAGTATCAATAGCAAACAAAATAGTCAATAGCAGGATATATGCCAGCCAAGTCCCTCACTACCTATTGCAGTTGGAGGTGTAGGTCATTATTGTAATTATAAAGCAGCACACCCCCACAAAGGGGAAAAACAAACTAGGCACAAGGTACATTTTGTTACAGTTTAATCACTTGGAGAAATAGAAGCAGAGTGTTTGTCTAGAATTGATCACAATGAGAGTTATGCTTGTGGTATAACATTTGTATCATAATAAAGAAACAATATATAAGTTACTCAACCAACATTTTTTGACATCTAACTTTCTTACGCCTGGTACCTATGTTCAAACAGTGTATCGACATATTAAAGGGGTTGTAAAGGTAATTTTTTTTCCCCTAAATAGCTTCCTTTACCTTAGTGCAGTCCTCCTTCACTTACCTCATCCTTCGATTTTGCTTTTAAATGTCCCTATTTCTTCTGAGAAATCCTCACTTCCTGTTCTTCTGTCTGTAACTCCACACAGTAATGTGAGGCTTTCTCCCTGGTGTGGAGAAAGCCTCTTGAGGGGGAAGGGGGCGAGCAGGCAAGTCAGGACACTCTCTACTTTGCAGATACAGAAAGGAGCTGTGTGTTATTGGGCGTCCTGACACTCCTGCTCGCCCCCTCCCCCCTCAAGAGGCTTTCTCCACACCAGGGAGAAAGCCTTGCATTACTGTGTGTAGTTATAGACAGAAGAACAGGAAGTGAGGATTTCTCAGAAGAAATAAGGACATTTAAAAACAAAATCGAGGGGTGAGGTAAGTGAAGGAGGACTGCACTAAGGTAAAGGAAGCTATTTAGGGATTTTTTTTTTTACCTTTACAACCCCTTTAAGAAGGAAAAAGGGGGAGATGGGGAGGGGAAAAGGGTTTACGGAATAGGAGGGAAAGAAACAAGGTCAAGGCTCAGAATGCATGAGGAGATATAGACTATGGCCCGGATTCACGTAGCACTTACGCCGACGTATCTACAGATACGCCACGTAAGTGTAAATGTGAGCCGTCGTATCTATAGGCTTCCTCCGACCGACGTAATTTTCCTACGCCGGCGTATCTTGGGCGCATATTTACGCTGGCCGCCTCATTGCAAATATGCAAATGAGTGAGATACGCCGATTCTCGAACGTACTTGCGCGGTTTACGTAAGTCGTACGTCTGGCGTAAAGTTAAGCCTCATAAAGCAGGTGCAAGTCATGTTAAGGTATGGACCAGGGAACAGCCGTCGTATTTTACGTTGTTTATGTAGTAGTACGTGAATAGGGCTGGGCGTAGGTTACGTTCACGTCGTAGGCAGTGATTCGACGTATCTTAGGGAGTATTTCCGACGTGATTCTGAGCATGCGCACTGGGATGCTTCCACGGGACGGCGCATGCGCCGTTCGTTCGGCCCATCATTTGCATGGGGTCACGGTTCATTTAAATGGATCACGCCCACCTTCCACCTACTTTGAATTAGGCGGACTTACGCCGACGATTTTACATTATACATTGTGAATAGTGAATTGGGTGCTTGTGAATTGGGTGCTTGCCTCTCTGCTTTACGTCGGCGTAGCGCATATGAGATGCGCTACGCCCGCCTAAAAATTTGCTGATCTACCTGAATCCGGCCCTATGTCTCCAAGTTGCATTAATTTAGCCCTCTGACAGTTATCGTGACCAAGGATTCCATGTTTTGTCGAGTTTCAACTAAGTGTTGTTCATGGTACAGGAAAGTTTATCATCTGTCATTATCCAGTTCAGTTTCTGTTCAACATAATCAAACAATAACACTGACTGGTTCCAACACATGGCAATCACAATTATAGCTGCTAGAACAATATAGGATATCAATTTTACAGGTATTTAGGGGCATCAATATCTGCTTTTTGAACAAGAGTTATTTCTAATGTTCACGGGATGGTAATTCCAGTTGCCAAGCATGCCAAGTTGAAAAGTCTGATCCAATAATCTAGTAATGTTTAATGGATTCGATCAGGGTCCCTGACAATTTCTGAAATAAGAAAGTATTGCTTTTTGTAGTTCTCATGGAAGATATACAATGACATTTTAATACGTTGCTGCAACCCTATTCTAAAGAAGTTTGAAAAGTGTGAATCAGAGTAAAACAGATTGTCCAACTCAAATTACAATAACATGTCCACTTCACTGATGTTACTGGTCCCCTGGGAATTCTCTTAAAATGAATACACTGGCCCAGATTCAAGAAGCGGTTGCGCGGCGCAATAGCTGTTTTGCTCCCGCGTAGCGAATGCCCCTGATTCAGGAACATCGCTACGCGGACTGCAGCCTAGGATATGACAGACATAAGCCTCCTTATGCCTTCATATCTCAGGCTGCATTCTTGCGTTGGCCGCTAGGGGGCGCGGCCATTGTGATCGGCGTATAGTATGCAAATTGCATACTACCACCGATTCACAAAAGTTGCGCGGGCCCTGCGCACGCAAGGTACGGAGTTTCCGTACGGCGACTTTAGCGTAAGGCTGCTCCTACTCATAGTAGGCGCAGCCAATGCTAAAGTATAGCCACCCTTCCCGCTCGTGAAATTTGAATTTCACGTCGTTTACGTAAGTGATTCGTGAATGGCGCTGGACGCCATTCACGTTCACTTAGAAGCAAATGACGTCCTTGCGATGTCATTTGCCGCAATGCACGTCGGGAAAGTTTCCCGAAGGAGCATGCGATGTTCGCTCGGCGCGGGAGCGCGCCTAATTTAAATGATTCCCGCCCCCGGCGGGATCATTTACATTAGGCGCCCTTACACAGGGCAAATTAGCATAGCGCCCGCGCAATTTACGGAGCTACTGCTCCGTGAATCGCGGGCAAATCAAAATATTTGCGTGGGCGCAGAGCAAAAATCGTTGCCCTTTGCCCACGCAAATATTGCGCGGTTCTACCTGAATCTGGGCCAAAGTTTATATGGTATAATCCATGTTTATTATGTTGGCATTTTGTCTTACTATACATGGAGATACTATGCACATACTTTTTGTTTGTTTTATGGAAACTAGCTACAGTCATGATATTTAGTTACAAAACATCAATTACTTAATATTCATTTTCAGGATAAATGTTTTTTATTCCATCTTGATGCAATGTATTTTGTAATAAAATTACTAAATGATTGTACAACAATATTACACAGTCAATTTCCCAAAGTGAAAAATATAGTAATATAAGTGGAATACAATAAATATTCCCAATTGTGATTTACAGTAAGTAACAGAATTTTTTGTTTGTTTTGTGTGCAGTGACTCAAAACTACAGCATTTGGCTTTCATAGATTTAAAGGTATTGTTTAATCTTTCATTTGCCATTTACTGTCACAATTTTTACTTCTCACGAGTAGAGTTCTACTTGGAGTTTGCAAGAACAAATAAGTTATCTGTATCTAACTTGCTATGTTGACAGCAAACTACTGCATCCTTCAGAATGTCCTCCATAGTGACATAGATATTCCCTTATACTGAGTTATCTAAGAACATTTCAACCTGGGTTCATTCAGTCTAAGTATCTGTTTTTTGTAAACCATGCAAACAGATTTCCAAATATAATGAAATAAATATTGGTTAG
Source organism: Rana temporaria (assembly GCF_905171775.1). Classification (NCBI taxonomy): domain Eukaryota; kingdom Metazoa; phylum Chordata; class Amphibia; order Anura; family Ranidae; genus Rana; species Rana temporaria. The sequence goes on along the minus strand of NC_053490.1, from coordinate 239,123,410 downwards.
AGGTGTGTTCCATCACATACCTTTATACATTTGTAAACCAGATTGTATTTCATACCAGTAGTTCATTATAGCAAAGAAACAAATAAATCTGCTGAGAACAATTGTTTCCTTTTTAATAATAGGGATTTTTTTTATCAAACTGACCATTTAGGTTGGTTGGAATAACTAAACAATCATATTGTTTTATCCAATCAACCACAATATCAAACAGACATATTGTTGTATCTATTATATGTATTTCCTTGATGTGATTGGTTTTCGGATGTTTTAAATCAGTTCTTACATACTTTGGTCCCAGTGGTTGGAGAATCCAGCATTGGTGACCCTGTCCTAAGATAGTTGCTTTCTAAATGCCGCAAGTCTTGTAATTGTTCTATATACTCTGCTTAAGGGTTTTGGCCTTGCTCTTTGACTTAAATTACCGTAGTCAATACTTTACTGTTGTTTGGGTGTCTGCGGACGTTTGAATTTGTTGGCCATCATCCTACCTAACAGCAACGTTACACAATACAATGTCCTGTACTCATGTTATTGTACCTCCAATTAGCAGCTGAGCACTGCCATACTACACTGTAGAACTGGAGCTTATTTCAGGTTTTTCCTTTTTTCTTTTACTGTTGGTAGTTTTTGTTGACACATTGCCTTTTGTCTTGTATGTTTATATGCAAAAAACTCAATAAAAGAGACATTGTAAAAAAAAAAAAAATGGTTTTACATGATGGATATAAACACAGTAAATAATAAGAAAAAACATACATTATATTGTCAAAAGTATTGGGAAAGCTGCCTTTACACACACACATGAATTTTATTGGCATCCCTGTCTTAGTTCATAGGGTTCAATACGAAGTTGGTCCACACTTTGCAGCTATAACAGCTTCAACTCTTCTGGGAAGGCTGTCCCCAAGGTTTAGGAGTAATGCCTAGTACACCCGACCAGGATTCCCAATGGGAAAAGGTCCGTCAGAAATCCCGAGGGGAAAACCGAGAACCTGCTCTCTACATTTTCCCCCGTACAGACGATCTGTTTTCCCTCTGGGAAAACTCAGATGAGAGCTTTTCCTCGGGAATCCCGACCGTGTTTATGCTCCATCTGAGTTTTTCCCCACAGGAAAACAGCCAAAAATTTCAGTTTTCTGCGACACACGGCTGGGTTTTCTGACAGGAAAAAGTCAGCCGGCAGGAAAAAAGAGAGCTGGTTCTCTTTTTTTTTTGTCCGGCGGGTTTGGCAGTTTTCCCATCGGAAAAACTGCGAGGGAGCATACACACAGCCAGGATTCCCGGCCAAAAGCTCTCCTCCCAGTTTTCCCGTTGGAAAACCCGGTCGTGTGTACGGGGCATGTGTCTATGAAAATGTTTGACCTTTTTCCAGAAGTGCATTTTTGAGGACAGGCACTAATGTTGGACGAGAAGGCCTGGCTCGCAGTCTCTGCTCGAATTCATCCCAAAGGTGTTCTTTCAGGTTGAGGTCTGCCCTCTTTGCAAGCCAGCCAAGTTCCTCCACCTCAAACTCGCTCATACATGTCTTTATAAATCCTGCTTTGTGCACTGGTCCAAATCATTTGGTAGAGGGGGGATTATGGTGTGGGGTTGTTTTTTAGGGGTTGGGATTAGCCCTTTTTTTCCAGTGAAGGGCATACCAAGACATTTTGGGCAACTTCATGCTCCCATCTCCAAACGGAACAGTTTGGGGATGGCCCCTTCCTATTCCAACATGACTGCACACCAGTGCACAAAGCAAGGTCCATAAAGACATGGATGAGCAAGTTTGGGGTGAAGGAACTTGACTGGCTTGCACAGAGTCCTGACCTCAACTCGTTATAACACCTTTGGGATGAATTAGAGTGGAGACTGTAAGCCAGGCCTTCTTGTCCACATCAGTGCCTGACCTCACAAATGCGCTTCTGAAAGAATGGTCAAATATTCCTATTGACACACTGCAAAACCTTGTGGACAGCCTTCACAGAAGAGTTGAACCTCTTATAGCTGCAAAGGGTGGGCCAACTCAATATTGAACCCTACGGACTAAGACTGGGATGTCATTACATTACAGTTTCCCTGTAGAATGTCCCTTCTTCCTCCTTCTGCCTCTCAACACAAGAAAAATACTTAGAACACTCCCTTTCCTCTCTACCACAATGTATCTGGGAGTTGAAGTCCAAGAACAAACTATCATACAGGTGATGTCTCTTTGCTTGCACTACATTTCCCAGTGTCTTTTACACTTCTCCTCAGAGTCCTCAGCAGTCCATGTCTTCAGTTTGCCCCCTAGTGAATGGAGGGTGGCCAAAAGTGGAGTGCCACTAGTTTTTTCAGTTTATTAAAAGTCAACAGCTACAAAAAGTGTGACTTTTAATAAACAGACACTCATCTTTACCACTGTCCAGTAATGCAGCCGCCCAAAGCCTTGCTCCTCTCCCCCTCCTCTTCACAGTACTGTCATTGCAACTGTGGGCACCCGGCTGTGACAGCTTGTGGCTTCACAGCCGGGGGCTCATAATGCATGCGCGAGTTACACCGCGCTCTCCTAGTGGCCAGGCTATCTTCTGGGACCTGTGACATGTTCCAGAAAAATGCAGAGAGAGAGTGGTTGCCTAGGGAGAGAGGAGAAGTCGACTAGACGGGAAGAAGATGGAAGAAGGAAGTGGGACAGGAAGTACCTGTCAAAACCAGATACCCAGTCCCCCCCCCCCCAAAAAAAAATGTTGTGCCAAATGTGGCATGTAAGGGGGTAAGGGGTGCTTAAAGTGGAAGTTCCACTTTTGGGTGGAGCTCCGCTTTAAAAAGGTTCTTCAGTTAACTTTTGAAAATTTTGAAAAACTGCAACTGTTGATCTTTAATATACAGACTCTCACCTGTCCCAGGATCCAACACTGTCCTCACCTTGCCAGTTTTTTCACCAGGTTTTGGCGGTCCCTTATGCCGGCATAGTAATTGCGGGCATCCGGCTGTGACTGCTGGAAGCTCACTGTGCATGCATGAGCAGCAACATGGTAAGAAAGGAACAAAGAACTACATTATTTTTGCTTATTTTTTTGTATCCAATTGGAAACATGGAGGGCAGTTAAATGAGGCTCCCAACATTATAATGTCCCTTTCCGCTGATCTAGATATTTAGACTTCTCTGTCTGTTTTATTTGCAAAATCATGCCCAGCCTGGGCTTTGTAGATTTAAAATGTTTGTAGCCACGCTCTAAGCCCAAGCTCTAGATTTGCCTTTTGAACTTTCATTCCTCTACAAGCACGACTGTGTTTGCCAGAGAATGACCTGTTGAACATTGTAGCAGTTTTACTCCTCTTGCATATGGCTGTGTATTGATGTTATGTGATCCATATGGCAAAGTGAGTCACCAAGGCTTCTAATTGCAACATTATGGGATATGAGGTCAGGAACATGAGCCCCCGAACAGTGATTTACATTTTACATCCACATGTTTCCTTATTTTTGCCAGGGCCAGTATCGCTTCTCAGAGAATGAAACTGAGAGATTCACACTGTACAGCAGGCTTTCTGCCCTCAAGCTCATATAATGAACACATGATAATCTTTGCGATAAAAGTCATAACATAAAGTTAGACGCACACTAGGATGTTGGAAACACATACAGTATGTTCAATAGTAGTTATTAATCCATATTTTGGTTTTATTTAATCCAGCTGATAAATAGGGTACCACTCCAAAAATGCACTTAACATTCTTTTATTGCAATGCTATAATCAACAGAACGTTTTTTTGACTACTACTTGCCTCTTTGAAACTGTGTATCCGACGAATGAAAGTCAAAATTATAAAAACGGTAAGGCAAATCAAGTATATATCAGCTGTAAATCCCAATCTCAAACCAGTTAATGAAGTCACATGATACATTTTCATATTAAAGTGGGGAAAGAAAAGAATCTGCCCCCCCCCCCCTTTAAAACAATCACATTGTGTTGCTTTGCAGCCTGAAATTAAGATAGACACAGTTTTTGTTTTATCCAGCTGGATTTACTAGTGCAACTTAAAACATCCAAGGGAAAGATATAACATCAATACGTAAAAAAAAAAAATCTAAATTTAAAAACAGAGGGCCAGATCCACAGCCAGCCGCCGTAACTTATCTTTTCCCATTTAAGTTACACTGCCGGAAAACCTAAGTGCCCAATCCACAAAGCACTTACCTAGAAATTTTCAGGTGTGTAACTTAAATTCCGCCAGCGCAAGGCGTTCCTATTCAAATGGGGGCGAGTCCCATTTAAATTAGGCGCGCTCCCGCGCTGGACGTACTGCGCATGCTCGTGATGTCATTTTCCCGACGGGCATAGCGCGGTTTTACGTTACGCTGAGTTTTGTGAATCGCGCCGGGTAAAAAAAGTTGCGTCGGGAGAAAAAAAAGATACGGCGGAAAAAAAAAAATAACAACGTCGCGGGTAAGAAGGGTCTACTTTTACAAGGTGTAAACAGTTTACACTTTGTAAAAGCAGCCCTAAAGTTACGCAGGCAAACTAATACTTACGGAGAAAAAACGAAGCAGGAAAGCTTTGTGGATCTCCGTAAGTGCTAATTTGCATACCCGAAGCGGCATTTCGACTCGAAATGCCCCCAGCGGCGGATGCGGTACTGCATCCTAAGATCCGGCAGTGTAAGTCTCTTACACATGCCGGATCTTCTGTCTATCTCTTGGAAACTGATTCTGTGGATCAGTTCCAAAGATAGAAACAGGGATACGACGGCGTATCAGTAGATACGCCGGCGTATCCCTTTTGAGGATCTGGCCCAGAATTACTGAGCTGGAAAAAGGATCACCCCTTTGTGTCAGTATTTTGTTCAACCACCTTTTGCTTTAATTACAGCCCTTAGACTGTTGGGATATGTCTTTACTAACTTTGCACATCTAGGGCCAGATTCACAAAGGACTTACGCCGGGCGTATCTCCAGATACGCCGTCGTAAGTCCGAATGTGAGGCGTTGTATCTCGGCGCCTGATTCAAAGAATCAGATACGCAAGAATTTGTCTAAGATACTACTGACGTAAGTCTCTTACGCGGTCGTATCTTAGGTGCATATTTACGCTGGCCGCTAGGGGCGCTTCCGTATATTTCCACGTTGAATATGCAAATGAGATAGATATGCCGATTCACGAACGTACTCGCGCCCGGCGTATTAAAATACGCTGTTTCCGTAAGGCGTACGACCGGCGCAACTTTACCCCTTATAAAGCAGGGGTAAGTCATGTTAGGGTATGGACGTCAGAAACGTCGGAACAGCGTTGTATTTTACGTCGTTTGCGTAAGTCGTACGTGAATGGGGATGGGCGTAGGTTACGTTCACGTCGACTAAGCATTAAGCCGCGTAACTTAGGGAGAAAATTCGACGTGATACTGAGAATGCGCGTGCATGTGCCGTTCGTTAGGCGCGTCATTTACGCGGGGTCACGATTCATTTCCATACAACACGCCCCCTACCAGCCGACTTTGAATTAGGCGGGCATACGCCGGCCCATTTACGCTACGCCGCCGTAACTTAGGGCGCAAGTTCTTTGTGAATACGGTACTCGCCTCTCTAAGTTACGGCAGCATAGCGTATATGAGATATGCTACGCCCGCTTAAACTTAAGCCATTGTATCTGAATCTGGCCCCTTGACTTTGTAATATTTGCCTACTTCTTTGTAGAACTGCGCAAGTTCAGTTATATTTGATGGTGACCATTTGTGGACTGCAGACCTCCTTTCAATGGGGTTTCAGTCTGGGCTCTGACTAGGTCATGAAGGACATTCACCTTTTTCTCCTTCATGACTGTGTGGTAATTTTTGCTGTGTGCTTTGGGTCATTGTCATGTTGGAAGGTAAACCTTCTTCCCATTGAGGGCAGCAGATTTTCCTCAAGAATTTGAAGGTATTTTTCCCCATCCATTTTTCTTCTATCCTGACAAGTGCTCCAGGCCCTGCTGTAGAGAAACACTCCCAAACCAGGATATTACCACCTCCATGTTTTCCTGTAAGAATGGTGTTATTTGGATGGTGAGCTGTATTAGATTTCTGCCAGACATATCGTTTGGTGTTGAGGTCAAATAATTAAATTTTAGTCTTACTTGACCAGAACACCTTTTTTCATGTTGTCTCAGAATCTTCAAGGTACATTTAAGGTGGTCAGATGAGACTAAAATGTATTATTTGACCTCAGCACCAAACTATATTTCTGTCAGAAATCCAATAAATCTCACCACCCAAATAGCACCATTCCTACAATTCCCTGCATTTGGTCATGATGTCTGATGCAATAGGACAAAGCACAAGGGAGTATGGGGAGTTTCACTTTGCTTTGAACTGTCCTAAGCAACTTCTCTGCCCAGCTGTGCTCTGGAGCATGTCACAAGGACCTCTCCACAGCACTGTGTGATAACAGCAAGTTCAGTTCACGGTAAAGTGAGAAGGTAGCAGGGCAGTAGCAAAAATTGCACTGCGGTTGGAGCATCATCAGCTCTACCACTAGAATGCGCTGAAACATATGCCCTGTTTTATGTTCTAAGTAAAAGATAATTGGTTGCTAAGGTTCTACTAGCACCATTGTACCCCAGGTTGATACACTTTGGAAGGCTGTAGTCCTTGGAAGGAATGCTTATACTTAAAGGGGTTGTAAAGGTTTGTTTTTTATTTTCTAAATATGTTTCTTTAAGCTAGTGCATTGTTGGTTCACTTTTCCTTTGAATTCCTTTCTAAATGATTTTTTTTTCTGTCTGAATTTCTCACTTCCTGTTTCTCCTCAGTAAGCTTGCCCCCATCATCCATGGGGGTTAGTCAGCCAGAACAGCTTACTGAGGAGGAACAGGAAGTGAGAAATTCAGACAAAGAAAAGAAAAAAAAACATTTAGAAGGGAAATCGAAGGAAAAGGTAAGTGAACCAACAATGCACTGGCTTAAGGGAACCTATTTAGAAAATAAAAAACAAACCTTTACAACCCCTTTAAGCCTGGTACACACGGGCTGAATGTCGGGTTGCATCGGCCGGTTCAATAGAAACCAACGGCTGAGAGCGCTGACTGGAGTGTTCTGGTAAGGTGGGGAGTACCCACAATAGCACAGCAGGGGAGATTGCTGTATACTAACATTGGATTGTTAGTACAGCGGCTCTGACCTGAGCTGTCAGTTTTTTTCCGTTCAACCCAGTGGGTTGTAGTGTGTACGAGGCTTCTGGTGTGTTGCTGTACTAGAGAAAAGGGCTGCCATCAGGGGGGCACAGCCCATACACTTGTAAGGGGCCCGAGCATCTCAAAGGGCCCAGCCACCTGGCGGGGATAGGAGAAGGCAGGTGCGGGTGCAGAGGAGCTCCATGGCTGCTTCTGTATGAGTGTGGGCTGCTGCTGCTCTGTGTCATTGAGTTTACATCTGGCTTTTTGCTGCCACCTCTGGCAACTTCCTGCATGTGCACTCCTCGTGTGTGCTGCCTGAATCCTGGACTGCAGCTCATATATGTGTCTCAGCCACATAAACTATGCCAAAAATAATGGTCCTCGTGTGCACACTACACATACAGCCTTAGGGCTCTTTCACACGGAGCGGATCCGTATTGATCCGCTCCGTTAGCCCGTTTGGCTCAGCGGGGATTCCTCCGTTAATCCCCGCTGAGCTGTCGGCTGACAGGGCGGTCCCCGCACACTGTGCAGAGACTGCTCTGTCTCTCCTCCGCTCTCCCCTATGGGGAATCAGATGAATAAGGACCGATCCGTTCCGCCAGACGGAAGAAAAATAGGGTTTTCTTCCGTCTGAAAAAGCGGAACTTTGCGGAGGCAGATCGTTGCGGACTTTAGCGGATGCATCATCCGCTAACATCTGCAATCCCATAGGGATACATTACAAGTCCGTAAACGGACTTGTAATAAACGGTCCGTTCGTCCGCCCGTGTGAAAGGGCCCTTAATAGTGTGTGGGTGCATTGTTCCTAGCAAAGGGATACCCCTGGAGGTGGCTATAAAGTACCTACTGCCTAATTGTCAATATTAGCTGGCTATCGTTAGGGCCTATTTGTAAGGTAATGCATATGAAGCTGTCCCTTTAAGGCTGTGCACTGGATGACTGATGGGCTGCTAAGTAGGGATTAGGCTAACTAGTTCTGGTCACTATTGCTGGTTTAAAACAGGTCCAGTCCAGATCACTTGGTGGTCTGTTGTCTCAAACATTTTTATCCTCATGGTCAAGTCCTTCCAATCAGGTCCTCACTGATCTGGTTTCTGCTGAAGTAGGCACACACAGCAACAGGTCTCCCCAGTTCTGGTTCCAAAGCACAGTGACTCTCTGTGACTTAGTCTCTCACTCTGGTCCTCACAGGCTCTGACCTCTGGCTCTAACGACACAGCAAGTATACCTATCTATAGTCCCCACACACCAGGCTCTTCTCTCTTTGCAGGCATGCACAGTAACACGTCCACAGACACTGGTTTTCCTACACTGTCTTTCCAGATCTCTGGTAAATTGCCCAGGAAAATACTGTTCTCTCATTTTTTGAGTGGGGAATTGAAGTCCAAGCCCCATAGCCTCCATTGTACAGTTCTCTTTGTCACTGATTAGCTGAAAGCCGCTGCTACCGGGGGTTGGTGGTTTGGACAACAGGAACGAGCAGGTGAAGGACACACAGTTTGCTCTGCAGCACAACAGGAAAGTGAGGGCAGAGAGGTCGACTGGAAGAAACACAGTCTGGTGCTCCTCTCACAAAGCAGTACCCAGCTACAGAAGTCATAATACTAAACTAAAATGTTTAAAAGTTGTTTTAAAAGTGATTGTAAATACTATTTTTTTTATAAAAATAACAAACATGATATATTTACCTGCTCTGTGCAGTGGTTTTGGACAGAGCAGCCCCGATTCTCCTCTTTTCGGGTCCCCCACCAGAGTTCCTGGCTCCTTCCCCTGATAAGTTTACCCACTAGTAAGCCCCACCCCCTGCTTCCTCCTCACTTACTGCGATTGACAGTAGCAGGAGCCAATAAGGAGAGAGAGAGATGTGAGAGTTGTTGCTCTAGTGCACATTGGTGGATCGAGATCAGGCTCAGGTAAAGTATAAAGGGGGGCTGGGGGGGAGCTACATGCAGAAGTTTTTTTATCCTAATGCAGAGAAGACATCAAGGTAAAAAATAAATAAAATCTATCCGCCTTTAGAACCACTTTAAGCTGTTATTCACACAGGCGCATAGACATGCACCTCTGTGCAGGTTATATGTCCCCAGGGAATAACATGCTAAGAGATGCAGAAGTTGTACAGATCTACCTTCACATGCCAGTGTTTACTTTCGTACAGGGATGGATACACAGCTCAGGTCACAAACCCTGCACAACACTTCAATGAAAATAAAGTTATATCAGAGCTTCTGAGGCGGCAGAGAGGGAGCATCCTAAGAGTGGGCACTGAAGTATGCTAAGGATTTATTTTAATGTACTGAACTCCAATGCTGTGTATATGTTGCTGTACGGAACACCAATCCTGGGGGTATTTTACTGTATTGGCATCAATGCTCAGGGTATAATGCTGCACTGAATATCAATTCATTTTTTTGCTGCATTGGCAGTGGCACTAATGTGGTGTGTGTGTGTGTGTGTGTGTAGGGGGGGGGGGGGTCGTTACTGCACTGACACCAATGCCGGAGGTATTTTCTGCACTGACACGAATCATGAGTTTTGCTGCACTGTCACCAATACTGGACAGAGTTTCTGCACCAACACCAATCCTTGGGCAGTGCTGCATTGACACGAATCCTGGAAAAACGATTAATGGGGAGTGTATAATAAATACATAGGGCCAGATTCAGATAGGTCAGCGGATCTTTAGATCTTTACGTTTCTGATTTACGTTACGCTGGCGCAAGTTTTTGAGGCAAGTGCTTTATTCAGAAAGCACTTACCTCTAAAGTTGCGACGGCGTATCGTAAATCCCCCGGCGGAATTCAAATTCCGCGGCTAGGGGGCGTGTAAAATTTAAATCAGGCGCGTCCCCGCGCCGAACGAACTGCGCATGTGCCGTCCGCTAAATTTCCCAGCGTGCATTGCTCCAAATGACGTCGCTAGGACGTCATTGGTTTCGACGTGAACGAAAATTACGTCCATCCGTATTCGCGAACGACTTACGCAAACAATGTAAAAAAATCTAAATTCGACCCGGGAACGACGACCATACTTAACATAGGATACGCCGCATATAGCAGGGGTAACTATACGCTGGAAAAAGCCGTACGCAAACGACGTAAAAAAAATGCGCCGGGCGGTCGTTCGTTTCTGAATCGGCGTAACTCCTCATTTGCATATTCCTCGCGTATACAAACGGAAGCGCCACCTAGCGGCCAGCCTAAGATCCGACGGTGTAAGTCACTTACACCTGTCGGATCTTAGGGAGATCTATGCGGAACCTGACTCTATGAATCAGGCGCATAGATCCGACCGACGGAACTCAGAGATACGCCGGTGTATCTGAATCTGCCCCACCACCGGGTTAGCTTCATCTAGTTTATGTTTGTATTTAGAAATGTTGTTAGGTATTGAAATATATTATACTTAACTTTTATGGCAGAAAGAGAGGAAAAGAGGTTCAGGTGATTGAAGAAGTTGGGTAGAATGGTGATAGGCAAGGTATTTTTATTATGTTGTTAGCAATAAGACTATAAGGTTAGATTTTAGGAGTGAACATGCATGGATAAATCCCCCAAAAAACAACCTTTTTCTAATGACTTTAAAAGAGAACTCCAGCCAAACCTTTTTCTCCAGAGTTTTGGATACAGTGGGAAGGTTAGAAAATGTGTCTTTTCTATTGCTGTCTATGTCACCTTTAATGAGATCTAAAACAGGGCTAGAACAAAGTGGCCAGTGTTTCTAGATGAAGCAGGGCAGGCTGGTAACTTGCCAACGCTCAATTCTACAGCTGCTTGATTGGCAGAAGTAATGTCAGGCAGAGCAGGGGTTTAATAGCTGCTGGAAGGAGGATTTTACTTTCTCCAATGGCAGACTACCATGGGTAGAAGAGAGCAGAGAGGGGGGTGCCTGTTGAGAACAGACCTTTAAATGGCAACTATAAAGTGGGTGCAGATTGTCTTTCTGTTTTCCCCTGTCATGTGACATATCACATGATCAAATACAGGAAGAAGAAGAATCTGCCTTTATTTCCAGCCAGCAAACTGTATTTGGGTACAAGAAGGGTGGGTGGACAACTCAGTCCAGATCTCCAATCTCTCCCTCAAAGCCTAAAAGGAGCTTCATAACCACCTTACCTCCCTTCAGGGGCAGGCTGGGCCGGGGGGCAGAGTGTCAATTTCCCCCAGGCTGCTTTGATTATCTGTAAAAGTGCTTGCCGGGTGGCATGCTCAGAATTGTGCATATCTAGTTTACGGAGCTGACCGGGTGCTACTAATCAGGCAGCTACCGCAGGGGTTTAACTGTGCTGGATTTGCGGCCGAATTGCAGTGAAAGAATGTGGTGAACCCTCCACCCCGCTCTACAGCTGTGATCCGGCGATGTGTATTGTGACAGGGATGTTAGATGCACCTGTCACAGTGCTGAGAGTGGTTCGTTCTTACAGAGCACAGCCCTCCCCTCCTCTCCACTAATGGGATAACGATCAGCTTTGCCTCCTCCAGCCCCTCTCTCCCTGTGCCCGCCCACACTCGATGCAGCCTGTGTGCTGTGAAGGGGATGTGCGAGCGGGAAGCTTTAAAGTCAGCAGTCACAACATGAAGATGCTGACTGAGCCAGTGAGCCTCCTGCTGGGAGTGGGACTGTGCAAGTAAATGAGCTGTGACCAGACTCTCTCCTTCTCTTCCTTTCTACTCTGTCTCTCCCTCAGCCTATTATTTAACCTCTTGCCTGCCAGGCACTTTCACAGTTTCTAGCTTTCAGTGCTCTGATACTGAGCGTTGTTTCACATTGGAGTAATTTGGCATGCAATTTGACATGCCAAATCGGTGGCACACGCCAGCAATGGCAAGGTTCAAATCTGTGCGACGCCGCATTTGTGGCGTCACACCGATTCCCAAAAGTAGTTTATTTAATACTTTGTGGCGACTTCAGGGTGCGATTTTCATTAACATCTGTGCAGAAACCCACACAGATGGCCCAGATTCTCAAAGGGCTTACGACAGCGCAACGCCATGTACGCCGCCGTAAGTCCTAATCTGGGCCATCGTATCTATGCGACTGATTCTTAGAATCAGTTACGCATAGATATCCATTAGATCCGACAGGCGTAAGGCTCTTACGCTGTCGGATCTTAAATGCAATTTTTTTTTTTTGCAGCTAGGTGTCGCCTCCGTTGTTTTCCCCGTCGAGTATGCAAATTAGCTAGATACGCAAATTCCTGAATGTACACGCGGTCGACGCAGTGAAGTTACAACGTTTACGTTAGGTTTGCGCGGCGTAAAGTTGCCCCTGCTATATGGGGGGCAACCAATGTTAAGTATGGCCGTCGTTCCCGCGTAAAAATTTATAAATTTACGTCGTTTGCGTAAGTCGTCGGTGAATGGGGCTGGACGCCATTTACGTTCACGTCGAAACCAATGATGTCCTTGCGACGTCATTTGGAGCAATGCACCCTGGGATATTTTCCGGACGGCGCATGCGCCCCCTACCTGGCTAATTTGAATTAGGCGGGCTTGCGCCGGGGGATTTACGCTACGCCGCAGCAACTTTACAGGCAAGTTCTTTGTGAATAAAGCACTTGCCTGTAAAACTTGCGGCGGTGTAATGAAAATGAGATACGTTACGCCCGTGGAGTTTTACGCCCATCTACGAGAATCTGGGCCAGATGTCTCTGAAATCGCACCCCAAAGTCTGAACTGATATGCGAGAATGAAATTGTGCAATTTTCCGCAGTCAGTGTGAAGCTAGGCTGAATGCATGGGCGTCCGCTCCATAGGGCAAGGGGGGTCGTTTGCCCCCCCTGAAATTGCCAGGGAGAGCCAGGAGCAGGGCCGACCTGGCCCTGGGGAAGATTTAAGCGGTGACTGCAGTGCTCCCCTCCCCTCTAGTTGTCCCTTATTTAGAGTGCCTGTCCCTCTTCTGGAATCAAATCCATTTTTCCCTCATTCCCGAAAAGTTCCTCTTTTAGACCTGAAATAAATATACTGTCAATATAGTGTAGTGTTTCAGTCAAGGGAAAGAGGTGCTGTGTAATGTGAAGGAGTCCAGTGATGCAGGGTGCTTTGTAATGTAAAGGGGTCCAGAGCTGTGGGGTGCTGTGTAATGTAAAGGGGTCCAGAGGTGCAGTTGTGGAGAGGGGGTACACAGTAGTGACAAAGAGATATTGAAAGATGCAGGGGGCACAGTGGGGTGCTTTTACATTTTAACGTAGGGTTGGTGCTTTTAACCCCTGCTAGCGGTCAAAGAAAGGGTAAAATGTGACTGTGTATCGCTGCTGCCGAATCGCCCCCCTCTGTAAAAATTTTAAGCGGGTGCCAATGGCTGAATGCTAGCTGAATGACAATTGCTCGATCATGCAACACTGTACCCATATTACATTTCTGTCCTTTTCACACAAATGGAGTCTTCCTTTTGGGCACTGATAGGTTGCATTAATGAGCACCAATGGTGGGCAGCACTGATGGTCTCTGATAGGTGGCACTGATGGGCTCTTTTAGGCATCACTTATGGGCAGCACTGATGGGCACTGATAGGTGTCACTATTGGGCAGCACTGATAGGTGTCACTATTGGGCAGCACTGATAGGTGTCACTATTGGGCAACACTGATAGGTGTCACTATTGGGCAGCACTGATAGGTGTCACTATTGGGCAGCACTGATAGGTGTCACTATTGGGCAGTACTGATGGGTGTCACTATTGGGCAGCACTGATGGGTGGCACTATTGGGCAGAACTGATGGGTGTCACTATTGGGCAGCACTGATGGGCACTGATATGTTGCACTGATAGGCATCACTGATGGGCTCTGATAGGCGGCACTGATGGATTCTGATAGGTGGCACTAATGAGCACCACTGAAGGCCTCTGATAGGCAGCATTGATGGGCTCTGATAGGCAGCACTTATAGAAAGCATTTATGGGCACTGATAGGTGGCACTATTGGGCAGCACTGATAGGTGGCACTATTGGGCACCACTGATGGGCAGCACTGATGACCTCTGATATGCGCCAATGATGGCCTCTGATAGGTGGCACTGATGGGCTCCAATAGACTGCACTGATGGGCACTGATAGGCACCACTTATGGGCAGCACTGATGGGTGGCACTATTGGGCAGCACTGGTGGGTGGCACAATTGGGCAGCACTGTTGGACACTGATATGCTGCACTGATAGGCAGCACTGATGGGTGACACTATTGGGCAGCACTAGTAGGTGACACTATTGGGCACCACTGATGGCAGCACTGTTGGCCTCTGATGGGCGGCACAGATGGGCTCTGATAGGCAGGACTTATGGGCAGCACTGATGGGCACTGATAGGTGTCACTATTGGGCACCACTGATGGGCAGCACTGCTAACCTCTGATATGCGGCAATGATGGTCTCTGATAGACGGCACTGATGGACTCCGATAAACTGCACTGATGGGCAACACTGCTGGGTGGCCTTATTGGGCAGCACTGATGGGTGGCACTATTGGGCAGCACTGATGGGCACTGATAGGCAGCACTGATGAGCAGCACTGATGGGCTCTGATAGGTGCACTAATGAGCACCACTGATGGCCTCTGATAGGTGGCACTGATGGGCTCTGATAGGCAGCACTGATAGGTGGCACTATTGCTACACTGATGGGCACTGAAATGCTGCACTAATAGGCAGCACTGATGAGCAGCACTGATGGGCTCTGATAGGCAGCACTGATTAGCTCTGATAGGTGGCACTAATGAGCACCACTTCTAGCCTCTGATAGGTGGCACTGATGGGTTCTGATAGGCAGCAATTATGGGCAGCACTGATAGGTGGCACTATTGGGCAGCACTGATAGGTAGCACTATTGGGCAGCACTGATAGGTGGCACTATTGGGCACCACTGATGGGCAGCACTGATGGCCTCTGATATGCGGCAATGATGGACTCTGATAGGTGGCACTGATGGGCTCCGATAGACTGCACTGATAGGCAGCATTTATGGGCAGCACTGATGGGTGGCACTATTAGGCAGCACTTATGGACACTGATATGCTGCACTGATGAGCAGCTCTGATGGGCTCTGATAGGTGGCACTGATGGGCTCTGACAAGCAGCACTTATGTGCAGCACTGATGGGCACTGACAGGTGGCACTATTGGGCAGCACTGATGGGCTCTGATAGGTGGCACTAATGAGCACCCCTGATGGGCAGAACTGATTGCCTCTGATAGGCGGCACTGATGGGCTCTGATAGGTGGCACTGATGGGCTCCGATAGGCAGCACCTATGGGCAGCACTGAGGGGTGGCACTATTGGGCAGCACTGATGGGCACTGATAGGTGGCACTATTGGGCAGCAATTATGGACACTGATAGGTGGCACTATTGGGCAGCACTGATGAGCAGCACTGATGGGCTCTGATAGGCGGCACTGATGGGCTCTGATAGGTGGCACTGATGGGCTCCGATAGGCAGCACCTATGGGCATCACTGAGGGGTGGCACTATTGGGCAGCACTGATGGGCTCTGATAGGCAGCACTCATGGGCTCTGATAGGTGGCACTGATTGGCCCTGATAGGTGGTACTGATGGGCAGCACTGATGGGTACTGATGGGCAGCACTGATAGGTGGCACTGATAGGTGATGGAACGGATAGGTGACACAGATGGGCGGCACTGATAGATGGAACTTATGGGCAGTACTGTTGGGCACTGATGGGTGGCAATGATGAGCATTATTGGGTGGCACTGATACCTGTAGGGGACACTGATGGGTGGCAATGATGGGCAGCACTGATGGATACTAAAAGGCAGCACTGATTGGTGTTACTGATGGGCACAGACTGGTGTCACTTGCTGGGCACTGCTAAGGCTGCACTGTAAAGTGCCCTAATTATCTGTACAGTCTCTCCTGTGAGGAGATGCCGCTGATCGGCTCTCCTCACACACTGTCATTTACATGTGATTGGCTGTTATTGGACACTGACGATTACATGGTTAAAGAGCAGAGCATTTTTTCTCATACAATAGGTGCAGGAACCTCCCCTACATAGCCCCTTTTAGACTATAGAATATAGAACCAAGTATCATTTTGTGGTGCTACCGTAATTAATTTGTATGGAATTTGGTAATGATATCATTAAATAGATCCCCTTCAGCCAGCAACAATAGATTTGTGGGAAAGAATTTATGTAAATTGGTGGGGGTATCATTTTGAAAGGCAAATCCACTTTGCACTACAAGTTCAATTGGAAGTGCAGTCACTGTATATCTGAGGGGAAGGTCTGAAATGAGGGGAATCTCTGCGGTTTTCTATCATCCAATCATGTACAAACAAAAATGAATTTTTTTTATTTTATTTTCCTTACATGTCCCCCTCAGATCTACAGCTACTAAACTTCTAAGTGCACTTGTATTGCAAAGTGGATTTGCCTAGTAAATAAACCCCAATATTCTGTTGTTGGCTCGGGGTGAAAGTCCTTTTCCCACCTTTTCAGTTATAGCAAGATTTGTTCATCTGAGGGGGTGATCAGTAAACTATACGTTTTTAGAGAGTGCCCGAGGCAGTGCACCCTAATCCGAGCAATATTTCTCAAAAATGGTCAATGGACAGCCAACTTTTTGTGGATTTGGCAGTGACTGTAGGAAGTGGTGCAACTGAAGGGCTCCCCAGAATGTTAAGCAGAATGGGCCTGCGATGTCCATTAAGGATGTAATAGAAGCCCATCCACCTGCTGTCAGGAAATGAGAAGCTCTGTGTCTCTCGTTCTGATAAAGAGTTTGAAAAGTCTCATCTTGTATGCCTAGGGAGAAGCATGGATTCCCTAAAATGGGGAATAGTGGGGATTTGGAATAAGAAATCGATGCATGTGTAAATACATATACTTATGAACGCTTTGTGGGTCCAACCAAGTGATGTGATCTCAGGGCCCAAGGAAGGGTCTCATAGCACCAAGGGGCACCTGTTAACGGTATAGTGCTTTGTGCCTGTTCAATTTGGGCCCAAAATGTATTATCGGAATGAGGATGCCAATCAATGAGTCTGCTTAGATGGGAGATCTGGTAATATTTCTGGACATCCGGTAATGCTAACCCTCCATTTTGTTTAGGGAGAGAGAAATGACACCAGGAAAGGCGAGGTCATTTATGCACCCAAATAAGTTTATTAAAAAGTGAGTGTATTTGTTTAAAATAACTAGAGGGTATCGCTATTGGTAAGGTTTGGAACAAATACAGAAGCTTTGGTAAAATACAAATTTTGAGAAGATTGCATCGCCCAAACCACCAATGCGGTCTACAGTTCAATGACTCCAGCAAGACACAAGTTCTGTGGAAAAGCGGGGAAAGGTTTATTTCAAAAGTACGAGCTAGCTTAGGTGAGATATATGTGCCTAAGAATTTCAAGGCAGAGTCCATCCACTTGAACTTGAAATTGTGTTTCATAGTTTAAAGAAGAAGTGGTAGAATCCCAACCCCCATTGTTTTTTATTGGTTGAAATTGACTTTTAGATTGGACAACATACCATATGTATCGAATTCCTGAAGGAGATTTGGGAGGGAAATCGAAGGATTGGTTAAAGAAAAAAGCAAGTCATCTACATAAACTGAGACTTTGTGTTGGACTCCATTAATGGTCAATCCCGTAATGTCCAGTTTTAAATGGACTTTACATTAACATTCAAGAGATAATGCAAAAAGAAGGGGTGATGGGGCATCCCTGCTTTGTCTCATTAGTAATAGGAAAGGGGTCGGAGAGAACCCCATTAGCTTTGACCTGAGCAGATAGGTTGGCATATATTTTGCCGATCCACTTAACAATGGTCTCCCCAAAGCCTACGCGATGGAAGACATGAAATTCCAATTGACACGGTCAAATGCTTTTTCAGCATCCGTACCTACAGTACGAAAACACAAGGAGTGTGAGTTGTATTTGCCACATGAAAGTTAAGAACTGTAACCATGTTATCACAGGCTTCGCGAGTAGGAATAAATCCTATTTGATCTAAATCAATTAACTGTTGCAAGTGGTGTTGGAGGTGGGACGCCAACATTTTGGTGATTAATTTAAGATCAAGGTGCATTAAACAATCTTACTAAGTACGGGCCAAGGGTGGGGTGGAAATATTTTATTGTAATGTGAAGCCATCAGGGCCCAGGGCTTTATCTGGCTTAGTTACACCAACAATCGATTGAAGTTCCTCCAATGTGATAGGGGCTTCAAGTTCTTCTCTCAGTTCTGAAGATATTCGTGGCATTTGGGATGAGGCAAGATCATTTTGAGAAGGGGATGGTATCGGCAGATTACCGTATTTATTGGGGGGGGGGTCCGCCCCAGGTGCCACCCATTGGGAAGGTGTCAGGCAGGCCGCCCTGGCTCTCCTGACCCTGGGACATCTCTGCCAGTAAAACAATATATATTACTGCTAGCCCTTTGTCATATCGCCTCTCCTGTCTCAATCTAAACACCCTCTGATTACCTCAATAATCTCTGCTCGTTGTGGCTGCTCTCCTCCTCCCGCTCTCCTCCTCCTCCACAAGTTACTTTTGATTGGAGGAGAGCGGTCATGTGACCATCAATGAACGAGAGAAGAGCAGTCATATGACCGGGTCTGGCATTAATGGAGGTACTGTAGTTAGAACTTTGATTTAAAATTAAAGTCACACAGGAGGAGCGTGTATGAGAAGGGGCTGACAGTGTGAAGTTTTTTAAACTCAAGAGTATGTGGACAGAGCTGTCTAAGGGTCTTCTGGGAGTGAAGGGGAGGGGTGGCTTTATAATGTAAGTGGGCTGTGCGTTGTGCAAGGGTCTGTGTACCATGCAGGGGGCTGTGCGTTGTACAAGGGTCTGTGTACCATGCAGGGGGCTGTGGAAAGTTTTCTTCCTGAAACTTCCCTCTTAAAGTTAAGGTGCATGTTATAAGCCTGTGCATGATATACACCGATAAATATGGTATATAGACCCGAATAAAGGTCTCTAAACTCTCGTGTGATCTGTTTGGGGAGAACGGCTTTCTTGCTATTCGTAGACGAAATATAAGCAATATAGGTAGCCAATTTTTGATCCGGACCGATTTGGTCAACATCCGGCCACATTTATTGCCCGATTTGTAACACATTTTGCGACAAGTTTGTAGAGCAGCATTAACTTTATAGCGGATGATGTTGACTACTTGTTTCCGAAGATTTAGGAGGTCTCGTTCTAGCATCGGTTTTATGTTAGGAATCTAAAATTTGAATCTGTCAGGAGAGAATGGAGTTTCTCTTCTTGTGACCACTTAATCCTTGCCCCATGTTTAATGAGCACACCCTGGATGATCGCCTCATGGGCTTCCCATAGGATCCCAGGGTCTCCATCTGGAGAGTCATTAGTTTGAAAATAAAAATGCAATTCCTTCCCTATTTCTTCTAGAACTTCAGGAGTTTGTAGAAGACTTTCATTCAGCTTCCAACACCTAGGCCCCATACACACGAGAGGATTTATCCGCAGATACGGTCCAGCGGACCGTATCCGCGGATAAATCCTCTCGAGGATTTCAGCAGATTTCTATGCGATGGCGTGTACACACCATCGCATTGAAATCCGCGCTGAAATCCTCTGGCGATGACGTGTCGCGCGGTCGCCGCTATTATGACGCGGCGACGGGCGCGATGCTGTCATATAAGGAATTCCACGCATGCGTCAAATCATTACGACGCGTGCGGGGAATCTCTTTGGACGGATGGATCCGGTGAGTCTGTACAGACGAGCGGATCCATCCGTTGGGAGGAACTTCAGCAGATGGATTTGTTGAGCATGTCAGCAAATATTCATCTGCTGAAAATCCATCCCAGGGGAGATTTATCCGCGGATAAATATCCGCCGGAGTGTACACACCATAGAATCTATCCGCTAAAACCCATTCGATGGGATTTATCTGCGGATAGATTCTATGGTGTGTACGGGGCCCTACTTGCAGCAGAGGGAACATCAGATAATGCATACATCAAAACAATAGGGGCGTGATCCGACCAAGTTATTTTACCAATGGAGGTATCCAGTACAGCATGAAGTTGGCAATGTGGAATGAGAAAGAATTCTATACATGTGTACACCTTATGAGGGGAAGAGTAAAACGTATAGTCTCGCTCTCCTGAATGAAGTAGATGCCAAATATCCACCATCCAAGCATTATGAAGAGCTTGAGCAACATGCTTGCGCAAGCTAGGAGAGACAGAGAAGCAGCCAGACGAAAGTGTCCATGGCTGAGGACAGAGGGACATTGAATTGGCTGCCCAGAATCAAATGGCTCTCTGAAAATTTAAGAACTATTTCAGGCCTCGTACACACGACAGAGATTCTCGGCAGAATTCGCCGAGAAACTCGGTCAAAACCCGGATTCTGCCGAGAATCTCTGTCGTCTGTACAGTTTTGGCTCGATGGAGCCGCAGAGGAGCTCGACGAGAAAATAGAGAACATGTTCTCTATTTTCTCGTTGGCCGCGTTGTTCTATAGGAGAAGGCGGCCCGCCGAGCTCTTCGGCGGCTTCATCCCAAAACGAGACGAGGAACTCGACGTGCCAAGCACGTCGAGTTTCTCTGTCGTGTGTACGAGGCCTCAAAGTTACGACTGATGAAGAGGTCCTGATGACCATACAGGATGGCTAGTGTCACCCAAACATTGCTAATTGTGCCCATGAAAACAGAAAAAAATAAAAAAATAAAAATAAATAAAAAGGAAACAAGAAACAACATACATGCAACCTAGCATCATTATTTAACCACTTCAATACCCGCCCATAGTCATTTGACGTCCACAGATGGGATCTCCCATCCTGGGTGGATGTCTTATGATGTCCTGGGTTTGTGGGGGGATATCTGAATGACGCCTGCAGCTAGAGGCATCATTCAGATATCATTCGTTAGTGCCGGCGATTCTGTGCAACATAAGAACGATCATAGCGGCGGTTCCGCAGCTTGAGCATTCTTATAGGCGGCGGGAGGGGACCTCCCCTCCCGCCACCATCCGGTGCTTCTCCGGGCTCTCCCGTGCCATCGGGGGCCCGGAGAAAGAATCGTCCGGTGCAGGCAGGAATCATAGAGATGACTGGTGACCATCTCTATGACCGTCGGAGGCCCGGGCACGATGTGATGACGTCACGCCCGGGTACCCGTAAGTAAACAAAGCCGCGATTGCGACTAGTAAGCAACACTAATCATGAGATCGTGACTTTTTTCACTGATCTCATGCTTTCCAGCCTGGAGGAGAGATGCGGGGTCTTATTTATTTTTTTAATTCATGAAACAATTTTTTTCCAAAAAAAAGGCGTTTGAAAAATTATTGCGTAAATACCGTGCAAGATATAACATTGCAATGACCGTCGTTTTATTCCCTAGGGTGTCTGCTAAAAAAACATATATAATGTTTGGGGGTTTTGCGTAATTTTCTAGCAAAAGAATGATGATTTGTACATGTAGGAGAGAAGTGCCAGAATAGGCCCGGTATTGAGGTGGGTATAAAGCCCGGTATTGAAGTGGTTAAAATATTAATCGTTAATTTAGCCAAAAATAACATACATGCAAGTAATGATTACTGATGAACATCATGTTGCTTATGAACTACTAAGTGTCCGGCGGAGGTCCTTTCCCCCACTGTAGAGTCTCAGTAAGGGAAACTTCAAGCATTTCCTGCAGTGCGCCCATTAGCAGACAGCACATCCAGCAACAGCATGCTAAGCCAGCGAATAAATGGTCATTACTCGATCTAGGTATCCAGAGCCCAGTAGAATAGCCCCTTTGTTTTGTATGGATATAAACAGGGGTCTAAAGCCCTAGGTGATATTGGGAGACGAAGGACATCTCAGTCTTTTTGCAGAAAAGATGTTCCATCTCTCAGGCCAACTAAGTACAGAGGAATGCATACAGATAGAGGCATGGGTGTAAAAACGTAAAAAACTGTAGGGGACTCTCACCACAGCCAAGATGACCTCCCTACCAGATCTGGTAGACTCAAAGGGGTCTCCTAAGCAGATAATTGCTCCTCTACCCTTTCCCCTGCTCTGTCAGGTGGTTTAAAGGGGTGGTTTAGAAACCACCTTACTAACATATATGCAATAGGAAAACCCCTGTGTAGCAAATAAAGTCATTCCAGCAAGTAGTGATTCTTTTATTTTCTGCAAAGCAAGTAAGTAAAAATAGAAAAGAAAAACATTAAGGCACCTAGTCTTTGCATGTGAGGATCCTGACATGTAGTATCCTTTGGGAACATGAAATGGAGATACCATCTATCATATAGGAGGTGGGCCATAGCAGCAGTCCAAAACTGAGGTTGAAGGGTAATACAATGATGTGTGACACCATTGTCAAGGATAGATGAGGTGGCAATCTAACACAACTTTTGTTTGTGTGTCTATGGAAGATGACATTGATTTTTTAAGATGGCTCCCAAGCACATGTTGTTTTAACTTGATTCTTTGTTCTAACTAACCCCATACGTAATATATAACAGATTGTACAGGAAGAATAAACGTGCCAGTGTGTACCAAGTACAGGCAGACCTTCCTAGCCAATGTAAAGTGTTATCGTTGTTTCACTGTAAGTATGAGAAGGGTGGGGGCTTCCCGGCTCTCTCTCACTTTCGCTATTATTTTCACCTTGTAAGTTTCACACAAAATGTGCCGGTGCATTTTGAATAAATTGTCTTTTACTTCCAAACACCTAGAATTCAATTGATTAACCTGACACTGTCCCGCAAACATTAAGGAACCAAGCCCTTACAGAGTGAGAGCAACGTGACTATAACTGTCAGAGTTAGTTCTGCAGGTTGAGATCACAAACGCATACACCTACCATAAAGTCTTTTCGTAGCCTCAGATTAAAACAAAATCTTTGAGATGGCCAGGTAGGTATGTGAAACGGCTGCAGAAGTCATGCAAAAGGGAAAGATTAATATTATCAGACCCCAGCGAGTTGTTTTGGAATATTGGAAATATTTGGAGAATTGCGTGTATGGTCAGCTAGGACTCAGCGTGGGATCACCTCTGGAGCGGGGACCTAGAGCTCTGTGTATCCTATAAAAGTCCAGGTTGGCAGAAGGTGAGTCTCCCAGGATTTTATGGAAGATGGCAACAGCCGTTGCTGGTAGATCATCTGCATTAGTAACTTCTGGGAGTTCTTGGAGCCGTAAGATGTTGCAGCGGCTCCGGTCCTCCAAATCCTCCATATGAAGCTGCAGGGCCACCTCCGCAGCCACGCGAGAGTCTTGCAGAGACTCTAGAGCAGTCACACATTGTTCCATTGTGGAGAGAGTAGATTCCCTGGTGATCATGCGATCTGAAAGGGATTGTACCTCCACTGTAACCGTCTGAAAGTCTCGGCGGTGTGTCTCCTCAATTTTCCCGATCATAGCCTCAATGTCCGCCTTAGTCGGAAGGGCCTGAAGAAGCACCCTGAGTTCATTATCCACCCGTAGCATCAGGGATGACTTGGAATTACCCTGCTTTGCTGGTTTTATAAGCTGCTGGTTTCTCTGAGTAGGCATCCGAGGCTGTAGGGTAAGCCGGAGCAGCCATTATGTCAGGAGCCTCGTTCTGAGAGACGCCTGGTTCTGCCATCTTGGATTCAGAAAAGGCCAATCGGGAACTTGAGAAATAATTTCCCCTCCAGGCTTTCGGTGTACAGGATGTATGGGTTGTCTTGGCATTTTTCTTTGCCTTCTTCCGCCTGGCTGAGAGCAGATTGAGCCAAAATGGGTAGGAGAAGATCAGGAGGTCACAGGACACACGTCTCTACTCAGCCATGTCCAGACCACGTCACTCTGGGAAACTTTTTGGTGACAACTGTCATAGATGGGCTTTTATCTAGTTTTGGAAGATGTCCACATACTTCCTGTTGTATCTATGGGGACAGGAAGTGTATTGAAGCCTCACTAATAGTGATATGGACAGCAATATAAACAGAAGTTCAAACCCTTTCCCAACCTATTTGGCAGGCTTGGCTGGAGTTACACCATAAATGTACAGCTTCCACACACTGGGGTGAGATGGTCATCTTGGGGATGTTTGCACAAATGTTATTTTACAGTTTCTTTTTCTTGGCTTCTTTTTTTGATGTTGCAATTATGTCATTTCTGACATGTGGCAGTTCTTCTAATTAGAATTTATTTGTATTTTAACCTTTTGGCTGTACAAGTATAATTGAAAATTAAATTGCTTTTTATTTAACTTTAAACAAAATCTGTCTGTCAACTGAACTTTATTTTGCTGGAGCTTAATTAGTAGACAGAATAATGTTGTCCATTAATGTGCTTTTCAAATTCCTTTTTAACTGAAAACACTTATTGTTTTAAGTGTTATCCTTTATGCATATTAATTAAATGAGGTATTGTTAGGAAAACAGCCAAATACATAGAACAATGGATAATTAAATTACATTGAAGAGGTAACTGATTTAAAACTACACACTAATGCCTTGCACACACGATCGGAATTTCAGATGAAAAAAGTCAGACGGAAAAAAATTCTATCGGAAATTCCATTCGTCTGTATGGAATTTCCGACTCAGAAAAAAACATGCATGCTCGGAAACAATTTGACGCATGCTCGGAAGCATTGAACTTCATTATTCTAGGCTCGTCTTAGTGTTGTACGTCACCGCGTTTTCTACGGTCGAAATTTGGTGTGTCCGTGTGTATGTAAGACAGCTTGATCGGAATTCCGTTGGAAAAACCCGTCTGAGTTTATTCCGACGGGAAATCCGATCGCGTGTACGGGGCATTAGTTATCTTTACATATACAAAACATATCAAAGTTATTACACACAAATAGTTCAATAATTTGTATTTATAATTCTATAAATACATTTTAATATAGTATCTAAGCTATTGACACTCAACTCTAGCCAATACTTTTTTGATAAAGTAGAAAATGGTTAGCGCTTCTATCAACCTTTACTGCTCTTTGTATACCCATCTAATAGATATCTCTTCACTTGTCTATTTGGTAGCTAACAGAATGTGAGGTGAAAACATTATTGTTTTGTGTATTACGAGAGGTAATGCCTCCAAAGAGAGAGAGAGAGAGTGACAGTAAAGGCGGGCGGGACTCCTGGCGTCAGTGCCCTATTTAAAGCTTGTTGCAGCAGTCACCAACTTTGCATGATCTTCAGCCCTTGATGTGATCCTGAATCCTTGTTCCTGTTCTCCTTGTATTCCTGTTGACGACCCGGCTTGCCTGACCAGACTTCTCCGTGCATGACCCCTGGCTTGTCTCTCGGCTTATCCTTGTCATGTTCCTGTCTGCTAAATCCCTTGTATGACCTTGGCTTGCCTTCTGACCTGTTCCAGTCACTTCCTGCTTCCTGTGTATGACTACCGGCTCGGCTCCTGACTCCGCCCCTGGGTTTCCTGCCAGTCCACCTCATCTACTACTTCTGTGGTACCCCTGCCTGACTGCATATCCTGGTCTACAGCTGATCTCCAAACATCTACTCAGCAAGTCGCAGCTGGCAACTCCTGCATCTCTGGGCATAGCTCGCCCTGTGTCACCTCCAGGGGGCGTTCTGCACTTAGTCACAAGGGAAGCCCTCTCAGCACTTCGGCCTCTGGTAAGGTACGTGACAGAGAGAGATACTTCTACCCCTGTACAAATTATTTGTAGACATCATCTGGAACATGCAGTTCAGTTTTGGGCACCAGTTCACAAAAAGGATATTGGGGAACTGGAGAAAGTGCAGAGAAGGGCAATCAAACTGATAAGAGGCATAAAGGAGTTCAGTGCCTTGAAAAAGTATTCATACCAATTGAAAATGTCCACATTTTGTCAAGTTACAACCAAAAACATAAATGTATTTTATTGGGATTTTATGTGATAGACCAACACAAAGTGGCACGTAATTGTTAAGTGAAAGGAAAATATATTTTTTTACAAATAAATATCTGAAAAGTGTGGCATACATTTGTATTCAGCCCCCTTTTCTCTGATACCCCTAACTAAAATCTAGTGGAAACAGCTGTCTTCAGATGTCACCTAATTATCAAACACCACCTGTGTGTAATTTAATCTCAGTATAAATACAGCTGTTCTGTGAAGCCCTCAGAGGTTTGTTAGAGAACCTTAGTCAACAAACAGCCACATGAAGGCCAAGGAACACATCAGATAAGTAAGGGATAAAGTTATGGAGACGTTTAAAGCAGGGTAGGGTTATAAAAAAATATCCCAAGCTTTGAACATCTCACAGAGCATTGTTCAATCCATCATCTGAAAATGGAAAGAATATGGCACAACTGCAAACCTACCAAGACATGTCCACCTAAACTGACAGGTCAGGCAAGGAGAGCATTAATCAGAGAAGCAGCCAAAAGACCCATGGTGACCCTGGAGGAGCTGCAGAGATCCACAGCTCAGGTGGAAGAATATGTTCACAGTACAATTATTAGCCATGCACTCAAATCTGGCCTTTATAGAAGAGTGGCAAGAAGAAAGCCATTGTTGAAAGAAATCACGTTTTCAGTTTGCAAGCAGCCATGTGTGGGACACTGCAGACATGTGGAAGAAGGTGCTCTGGTCAGATGAGACCAAAATTTAACTTTTTGTACTAAAAGTAAAAGGCTATGTGTGGCAGAAAACTAACACTGCACATCACCCCTAACACACCATCCCCACCATGAAACATGGTGGTGGCCGCATCAAGTTGTGGGGATGCTTTTCTTCAGCAGGGACAGGGAAGCTGGTCATAGTTGATGGGCAGACGCATGGAGCCAAATACAGGGCAATCTTAGAAGAAAACCTGTCAGGCCACGTACACACGGTCGGACAAAACCAATGAGAATGGACCGAGGTTCAGTTTCATCGGTCCAAACCAACGGTGTGTATAGCCCATCGGTCTGTTGTCCTTCGGTCCAAAACTTTAAAACATGCTTCAAAATCGAACCGATGGCCTGCTGCCCGATCGGTTCAAACCGATGGTTAGTACAGTAAGCATCGGTTCAAAACCTGCGCATGCTCAGAATCAAGTCGACGCATGCTTGGAAGCATTGAACTTCGTTTTATTCAGCACGTCGTGTGTTTGATGTCACCACGTTCTGACCCGATCGGTTTTTGGAACGATGGTGTGTACGCACATCAGACCATCAGGCCACTTCAGCGGTGAATCGATGTAAATGGCCCGTCGGACCATTCTCATCGGTTTGGAACGACCATGTGTACGCGGCCTTAGAGTCTGCAAAAGACTTGAGAGCGAGGCGGAGGTTCACCTCCAAGCAGGACAACATACAGCCAGAGCTACAATAGAATGGTTTAGATCAAAGAATATTTATGTGTTAGAATTTCCCAGTCAAAGTCCAAACCTAAATCCAATTGAGAATCTGTGGCAAGACTTGAAAATTGCTGTTCACAGAAGCTCTCCATCCAATCTGACAGAGCTTGAGCTATTTTGCAAAGCTATGTGCAAAGCTGGTAAAAACATACCGAAAAAGACTTGCAGATGTAATTGCAGCAAAAGGTGGTTCTACAAAGAATTGACTCAGGGGGGCTGAATACAAATGCATACTACACTTTTCACATAATTATTTGTAAGATGTTTTGGAAACCATTTTTCTTCACAGTGAGAGCTATGAAAATGTGGATTAGACTCCCTCAAGAGCTGGTTCTATCCAGCTCAGTATATTGCTTTTTTTTTTTTGCATTCCTCT
Organism: Rana temporaria; assembly: GCF_905171775.1. Lineage (NCBI taxonomy): Eukaryota > Metazoa > Chordata > Amphibia > Anura > Ranidae > Rana > Rana temporaria. The sequence continues at coordinate 239,095,682 of NC_053490.1, read as the reverse complement.
GGATAAACTGTGGGTGTAGGATTGTGTATATAGGATTGTATAATTATTTTTTTTCCTTTTATTGGTTTAACTAGATTGACTTTTTTCAACCAGACTAACTATGTAACAAGGCCGAGCAGTAAATACAAATTCTAAGAGAGTGAGAAAGAGTTATAACCTCTTCTAGGTTTTGCAGTTTGGTAGTCCATGGACAATTTTTGTCCAGGTGATGGGAACAAACAGGTGAATAGGAGAAAACCTTTTAAAATCAGTGGGGATACAGACAGACCCTGAAAGACACTCTAAAACAACCAAAGTCCAACCAAAACATTTTGGACTTTAAAGTCAAATCTAAGACCATTGCTGGGGAAAGAGGTTACATTTTCAATAGTGATGAAGTTTGATCCCTATATAACTGCTGACAAGTTACTGTACTACTGTAGCAGGTACCAAATGGCACATACAAATACCTTCAGATGGATTATGTTGCAGCCCAAATACCATAAAAACTGGCTTGGTGTAACTGGCAAGTTTGGACACATATAAAGGAATTAGCTGGTTGTGTGCGCCGTTGTAAGCCTAGTCACCACATTTATATTTATATTAAATGGATAGATGTGGGTTCTTGCTGCTCAGTAAATAAATGTACACATTTTAAGCCTGGACATTTCTCTCTGTAGTTTTGAGTGTTGGCTGCCCCCTCACCTGCCACATATTCCTACATATCCTGTCAATAATGTTAGGGTTATGTAAGCTGTTGGGATTAAAGACTCATATCTAGTTGTCATGATCTAAAACCAATGGTCTAAATCAAGCATCTCCTGTAACAACTCGGCTATGTAGGCCTTTTTTTTAGATTGGGGGATAATTAGCATTTCCTACAGTTAGAAGAAATTTCTGAACAAGCACACCTTGATCATGGCTGTCAGGAAATTAAAATGAGAGTCAGGCTGTTATGGGTTCTTCTTCATGATTAATTTCACCAGTTACTATGCAACAGCTTATGTAACCTGTCTACATACAGTACCTTACCTTAATGTTTGTTATGTTGATTGGTTTGGTATGGTGACAAATTTTATTTTTTCTTCCTCTGTATGGGAATATTTATCACAGACTACTATGCAATTCAAATTTGGAATTGAAGATGTGACATAAAGTAAAAATTATACATTTCTTCATTAAAAAAATTTGAATTGAATATTGAGAATGCAAACAGCCTATGTTTAAACACTTTCAGGGTTGATAATATATATATATTTTTATTAATGTTTTATTTCTTTGTTACTTTTATTTAACTTTTTACACTATCACCTCTGAATTGCAATTGCATATTCAGGTTTATGCTATGACAAATCTAAATTTACTGAACCAGTGGGTAGAAAACATTCATGTTAAGAGAAAATTGTTTAAAAAAATACTCTCTAATGCAGTTTTTACAATTACCACACCATTACACAAAATGATTGACAAGACGAAAAAAATAGTTTTATTTAAAAAAAATGGTTATTTACTGTGAATGACTGCCATCTTGTATATTTTGCTTATTCAAATGAGCTAATACAAATATTAATGTTACATTTTTATTTTAAAATACATACTTGGTCAATTTTATGGTCAAAAAATTCAAAAAATCTCAGGGAGGAGGGGCCGTTTATATGACAGAATTGGGGGCCTGATGTTGTGTATGCTGTATATAAGGAGTTATGTGTTTTAACTCCACATTTAACCAATAAGGTTTATTTCATCTAGCACCTTTCCACTGTACAATTCATTCCTGTTTTAATCACATACACTTTTAGCTATGGTTAAGGTTGGGTCTCTTAACTCTTCGGTATCGGGTCTTTCACATCAGAACATTGAGATTCATTACAGATAACAGGTAGCCAGGGACCAACATCAGCACTGAGTGTGTGTGTTAGCTTTACAGATCCAGAGTCTGCCGGGAGCTGTTGATCTGAATTAAAAAGGAGAATGTACAAGTAGGGTTTCAATAAGGTGCAGAGATTTAAGCTGACATGTTATTGAGGTGGTGGACATCAGAGCTGGGGAGCAAAGTTGTTTATTTGTGGGAGGGGAGTTAAGGGGAAACAGAGTATGAGAGCTGTCTGGGATTTCCAAACTAAGCTGCTCAGGTAATGCTGTATGTAGGCAGGGGTTAATTTGCTGCCCCTTTAGGAAAGTTTTATTCTTTAAATAGTTCCAGGGAGGACAATGATTTCATATCCTTCCTGGCACGACCCTATATAAGCTTGTGGTGGAGCTTTACTCCAAGGGGAGTTTGGGCTGGTTAATGGGAAGAGCACAGCCCGCTGAGAGTGATGGGAAAAGTTACCACAGGGATGGGCACCCCTATTACTGGGCACTGAAGAGGCTCCCTCTGACCAGCAGGATGAGTACACAAGCAGGTCAACCTGGAAGACGACACATGCTTACCTAAGATGCGAGGTTCAAGCCAGAACCGGTATTCACCAGAGCTCCTGATGGTGGATGTCATGTACCTGGTAGCAGAACCTGATATGATGAGGAAGGCTTCTCTTACACCTCAGTCTTAGGGCCCCCTAATAGCATAGACAGAAGGCACAGGAGTGCAGAGTGGCACGAGTGCCTGTAGGATTTGCTAGCATCAGGGCAGATGTCCTCGCTGGGCAGGTGAAGTCATCAGATGGTTTCAGCAAGCAGGCTGGTACTGGTGACAACAGACAGAGTAGCAGAGTCAGGCAGACTGGGTCATGCACAGACAGGATCGATCGGTACAGGGCACAGACAGGAGCATGGTCAGGGAGCAAGACAGGTCTGGAACTGATCAGTGAAGCAGAAGCCAAAAGAGCAGACAGAAGCAGAGGTCAGGGGGACAAGCCGAGGTCCATGCAGGTGGAGTTCAGACAATGGTCAGGACAGGCTGGGTCAGCAAAAGGAAGTAGGATACAGGTTCACAGGATCACAGGTTAAACAGGAGACTGAAGACATAGCAGCACTGATCCTGAGCTGAGTACAAATAGTCCTTTTGGCACCACCATCTGTCACAGGTTTACGCAGGTACCAGCGCACATGAGAATGCCTGAGCATGCGCATATCTGTTAGTCAAAGCCCAATTCTTGTGAGCATGAAAGGGAATCTCTGTTAGCCTGTGCACAGAAGTCCATCCAGAGGAGTTATCTTGTCTACTGGCATGCCCATCCTGACAGTGGAGATGGGTTTTTCTACAAGTTGGTACCCAGTCACGGTCCTCAGGATCACCCCACCTGGAGGTTAGCAAGCCAGGGTCAAGTAGCAGATATAGTAGCTATGAATCAAGCAGAAGCCTAGTCGAGGAACAAGCCAAAAGGTAGATAACCAATGGTAGTGGAGATAAGGAAAGCTGCAGGTACTCAAAGAAGCAAGATATCAGATGGAGAGAGCGCAATAATCCGCCAAACAGGAAGTACATAGACATGGCTTAAATAAGGAAGTTTATGAGAGGAGCAAAGAGTTTAAGGTTCACCAGAAACAAGAGACAAGTCAAGATTATCCTAAAAGATCAGACAGGGAGCTATCCAGCATCTGAGGTGGCACAGAAAAAAGAGTCACAGCCAGAAACCACAGAGGTCACAGGTGCAGATCTGGACACTGACAGTACTCACCTCATTCCAAGATTGGCCCTTAATGTCTCAGGGCCAGCTTTATATTGAAACTTCTTGTGAAACAATTTTGTTGATCTGGGAGAATGAATGTTCTTTTCGGCTTCCCATGAACGTTCATCTGGTCCATATACTTCCCTTATAGCCAGGTATTGTAATTTATTCCTAAAGATCCTGGAATCGAGAATTCTTTCAACCAAAAATTCTTCTTCACCCTGCACCTCAAAAGGTGGAGGAGGTGAAAAAATTCTTCCAGAAAAGGATTTTCATGAAACGGTTTGAGTAGGGATAAGTTAGAAAAGGGTAATTTTCTTACTATCAGGAGGGTTTAAGTGAAAGGTGATCAGGTTGATTGAGCAGAGATCTGGAAAAGGGTCCCACAAACCTTTGACCCAACTTAGCATATGGAGCATGAACCTTCAAATTTTTGGTAGGTAACCAAACTTTGTCACCCACATGAAAAGTAAGGAGTGATCTGCAATTTCTGTCATCAGTCTTCTTGTAATGTTGCTGAGCCTCCTTCAAAGTATCAATCAATTTCTACTGAATCCCCTGTAATGTAGGTAATCTGTTGGTAACAGCAGAAATTGTCGTGTAGATATGGAGATCAGGAATAAAAAGTGCATGAGTTTGCAAAAAAGGGACTTTGAGAAGAGGAGCAATGCTTAAAACTGTTCCCGGCGAACACTGCTTTAGCAAGATAGTCCACCCATTCATCCTGAAAATAACTTACAAAAGATAGAAAGTGGTGCTCCAAAGTTTGATTGGTCCTCTCGATCTGACCATTAGACTGAGGATGAAAAGCAGGGGACAGATTAATTGTTACACCTAAAGCTGAGCGAGCCTTTTCCAAAAAAGTAATTTGTACTCCTCTGTTAGACACCACATCATCAGGAATTCCATGTAGTTTAATCACTTGCTTACTGGGCACATATACCCCCTTCCTGCCCAGGTGAAATTTCAGCTTCCGGCACTGCGTCACTTTAACTGACAATTGCGCGGTCGTGCAACGTGGCTCCCAAACAAAATTGACGCTTTTTTTCCACAAATAAAGCTTTCTTTTGGTGGTATTTGATCACCTCTGCGTTTTTAATTTTGTGTGCTATAAACAAAATTAAATCGACAATTTTTAAAAAAAAACACAATATTTTTAACTTTTTGCTATAATAAATATCCCATTTTTTTTTTAAAACAATTTTTTTCTCAGTTTAGGCCATTACGTATTCTTCTACCTATTTTTGTTAAAAAAAAAAAAAAAAAAAAATCGCAATAACCGTATAGTGACTGGTTTGAGCAAAAGTTATAGCGCCTACAAAATTGGGGATATAATTATGATTTTTTTTTCTTTTTTTTTTTACTAGTAATGGCGGCGATCTGCGATTTTTATTGGGACTGCGACATTATAGCGGACACATCGGACACTTTTGAGACATTTTTGGGACCATTCACATTTATACAGCGAACAGTGCTATAAATATGCACTGATTACTGTATAAATGCGACTGGCAGGGAAGGGGTTAACACTAGGGGGCGAGAAAGGGGTTAAATGTGTAACCTGGGAGTGATTTTTACTGTGGTGGGAGGGGACTGACTGGGGGAGGTGACCGATCTGTGTCCCTATGTACAAGGGACACAGCATCGGTCTCCTCTCCCTGACAGGACGTGGATCTCTGTGTTTACACACAGAGATCCACAGTCCTGCTCAGTTACTGGGCAATCGCGGGTGCAATTGCCGGCGGCGCGAGCACCCCCTAGTGGCTGTGAAAGACGAGGACGTCATATGACTTCCTGTCAGAACAATAGAACTATCGTGCCGCCGTCAATTGCCGGCGGCCGGTAGTGTAGTGGTTAAAGACTTATCGAGCCATCAACTCTGCAGTTTGTTCAGCAGGGGGTACAACATGAACAGGTAAAAATTGAGCCATCTTAAGGAGAATATCGACAACTACCAAGGTAGCGGTCATATCTTTCAAGGGAGGAAGATCGACCACAAAGTCCAATGAAATTTACCCCCCAGGTTTTGATGCAACAGGGCACTGGTTGCAGTAACCCCAAAAGGAGAAGACTGTGGTGTCTTATGGCTTGCACAGGTCAAACATGAGGTCACATTTTTCTTGTAACCAGGCCACCAATAGGAATGTTGTTCTTATTAGCCCAATTTAAAACCCCCAAAATGCCCAGCAAGTTTAGAATCATGCACTAAACTCAGGGCTTCTACCCGAGCCAATTCAGGAACATAGAGATGATTTGTTTCAGTCCAAAACCCGTTCTTGTACTCAAGGTTAATGTACTTAGGAGTATGATTGAGAAATGGGTAATTCTCATACTAATCTGTGAGGGGGACTCAAGAATGTCTTGGAACTTGTGGCCCCTAGAAAGTTATTTTGAGAAAGGAATGTACATTCAGAGATGACTTCCTGGAGAAGCTCAGACAACATCCTTGATAAGGCACCGTCCTTACCCTACCTATGCGCAGGTCGATACAAGATAATAAAAAATTGGACTTGGAAAAGAATAGAAACCAACATGCTTGTCTAGAAGACTATCTATGAATTACATATTTTTATGATCAGTTTATGATCATATGATGAGACAAGTTGCAGGATGATCCCCCCCCCCCAAAAAAAAGCAGATGCTTCCATATGGAAAATAATTTCTTAAATTGCCAATAACTCCTTATTCTCAATGTCATAATTCATTTTGGCTGAAGACATTAAATGCAAGAAATAACCGTAAGGATGAAGCTGCATTTTTTCTCCTCTTCGCTGAGAAAGGAAAGCTCCCATGGCAGAGTCTGAATCCACTTTCACAATAAAAGGAAGTTCAGAATCGGGATGTGCCAATATTGGTACAGAAGTGAAAGTCTTTAGCTTACTAAAGGCAGTCTGTGCCGCAGGAGACCACACAAAGGGCACCCGTTTATTTTTTAGATGTGCATTTGGTACTATCACCTTAAAGAAGTTTCTTAATCATTTTCTGTAAAATTTGACAAATTCAACATATTATTGTATTACCTTAATGCCAATCCACCACTGCTTTTATCATCTTGGGATCCATGCCCGCTCCTATAGAGAAATAAGATATACCAAGAACTGAGTCTGGCCTCATTTTCAGTTTGAGGTAAAGTTGTTTCTTTCTTAATCTTCTAAAGATCATGCAAACATGCCTGACATGTTCCTCCAGGTTATTGGAAAAGGTGAGAATATTATCTAGATAAGCACTCACAAACTGCAGACAAGGTTATATAACACCAGCCCCCCCCTACCCCCCCCCCCCCCCCGTGAAGGGAAGTGGGTTTTTAGGAAAGTGAACAGAGAACAGAGCCCTTCTCTAAATTCTCATCAAGCCACTCCCCAAGCACCTTTAATTCAGGTTCTGACAGAATTAAAGAGATGGCCAAAATCTTTTTCTGCCCCTGGAAGAAGTTCAATAGGACAATCATATGGACATTGAGGAAGTAATTAATCAGCATTCTGTTTATCACAGGCATTCTGGAACTCATGGTATTGTGGAGACTGGTTGTCACATGACTGGGTAGTTACCACATCAACTTGCGATTTCTTGATCGGTGAAGAAATTATGTAACAAGGTTGTCTACAATGTTCCTTGGAATGGGGGGGACATACCATTTATAGTCCCTGCTCCCCAGTTGATAGAGGAATTATGGGTAGAAAACCAAGGAATGCTGTAATCACCTAAAACCATCTCACGATAGTCAGCCTCAAATTGGAGTTCCAGAGGAAACATTTCATGGGTAACAGTTCTTGATGCTAAAGGTGAACCACCAACCATCTCCATATCAATAGGGGACGATTTAATTTTTGTTTGAAAATAATTGCTGTGGGTGAATTCCTTGTCCATAAAGTTCCTCCCAGCCTTGGAGTCCAGCATAGCAGAGCAATGAATTTCATGACCCTCAGAATTTTACTTTATTTTCTTCATGGATTAGTCACAGCAATTGTTCTTTTAACTTTGTTGGGACAGCTAACTGCTTAATGCCCCAAGTCCCCACAATATAGACATATGTTCTTATATTCTTCTAACATCTTCTCTCTTTCTCCTGAATAAAAATGGATCTCTTAATAGCATCAACAGCATCAATAGCAGGTTGCATTTTGGAAATAAATGTGATGCTGTTATTGCAGCGGTCACCGTTGAACTTGAAGTTAGAATCATCTCAGGAACAAAAGTCCAGCAGTCGTCTCTGTAGAGTATGGATTTCTTCCTGTTGCCCCTTTACCATACTTTTCAGTGAAGCGCTGGTCTCCCACCGAGTCGGGCGATATTGTAGATTTAGGGGTGTCTGAGCTAATAGTTGGGGTCAGACTGTCAATTTTATTGAAATTTGCCTCTGTTCTGGCTATGGTTGTGCTCGGTAGACGTTTTCCCTTGTTGCCTGTAGGTGGCGTTACCACTTCAGGCCCATGTCGGAACTCAGGCAAACCATATAGTGTGTTGAGTGACCCTTCTTGGCAGCAGCTCAGTGGGAGTGGTGCCCCGCTGTGCATTCTGGGAGGGGGTACTTAAGGGCAGACGCCGTTTTCCAGGGTCCTTTGCCTCGTGTACCTCCTGGCGCGAGGTGAGTGTGCGTGATTTCAGTCTCAGGACCACGTTGGTCTGAGGCTGTGTTCCTATCAAGTAAGCCCAGCTATGCTGGCTGGGACATATGGTTCTACACGGGATCCCAAGCTGTCCATCCAAGTGGATGAAGCTTCTTAGCGAAGAAAACCAGGGGAGGACCTGCCCTGGAGGAGACAAGCAAGGCAAGCTGATGTCTCGGGATAGGCATGGTAACCTCGTTAAGGAAAAGGGATCCACTACGCAAATTGTCTTACAGTCTGCTGGATTGGCTTAAAGGCTCTTCTGCTGTAAGGGGATTTCGGGACTTTAAATCCTGTGTCAGAGGATTCCTGAGGGACATCCACTGACAAGCGGGATAGGTATACAAGCAGGTCACCCTAGCAAATAACGTAGGCTCACCCGAGGAGCAGAGTCAAAGTACTAACCAGTGTTCTCCAGAGCTCCTGATGGTGGAAATGTTTTTTCCTGTGTATTAGTACCAGTTTGCTGTCCTCAGGATCATTAGGAGATTAACAAGCCAGGGTCCAGTAGCACATATAGCAGGTAGGGATCAAGCAGAAGAGTAGTCAGTTAACAAGCCAAAGGTCACTAACAAGTAATTGCAGGTTGGGATCAAGCAGATGCATAATCAAAGAACAAGCCAAAGGTCGATAACAAACAGTAGTAGAGATGCAGATGCAGGGAGCTGTCCAGCATCTCAAGTGGCACAGCAAGAAGAGCCATAGTCAGACACTACAGAGGTTGCAGGTTCAGATCTGGACCCTGACATGAGCCTGTGTCTGCTTCAAATGTATGGAGTGGATCCTGGGTACCCTTGTTGCTTAAAGAGAGAGAGCACCATGTTAAGCTAATGCTAGACTGTGCATCTCATGAAGATAGGATCCTGGTGAGCCAATTCTGTGCAAGCCTGGTTGGGCTAGGGGGTGGTGGTGAATTGGGGAGTAGGAGCTCTATCCTGGAACCACATGTGAGCCATTGTGCCTAATGCAGGAAGTGTCCCTAGCCAGAGGAGAGTACTTGCCATGGTTGACTCGGAGTATGGTGAGTGGATACTCAAGGCTCAGTATCCATGTCTCAGGCACACTACACGTGCACATTTACAGATGAAGTGGAACTCTGCGTGAGCTGTAGACTGTGTGTATGGCTGTCGATAGAGCTGTGTTAGGCCAGTCCCAGTGGAAAGGCACGCAAGCACCTTGGGTGCAGTTAGACCCCCTATATTTGTGTGGGGGGGGGGAGAAGGTAGTAGGAAGAATGTTATGAAATGAAAAAGAATAGGATGATGCCAGGGAATTTCATCTGCTTTCAGAGATGTGATCTGGCTGAGGGGGTTGCTGAGCTGTAGGACAAGACAGTGTCCTTTGGGAATATGCTTTGGCTTTGAGGGAAGGCATCCTTGGGGACTTGCTGTGCTGGGTAGGGAAGTGGAGCTGCAGCAAGGGCATATGGGAAATAGAGGAAAATAGTAGAGGGAGGATGAAAAGAAAACACAACTGGAGGTAGAATCTGGCAGTAGCTAAAAAAAATAAATCACACGTAGGGATTATCCTTAATAGGAAAGTATAGCTGTGCTGAGAAAGTGTATCTTTTTATTATTAAGTGTAATGTAATGGCTATTGTAAGCAAGATATATTATTTTTCTCATTGCAGCACCTAAAGCATTAGGATAGCAATTACACATGTAATACCTTAGTATGAAATTAAATCCAATAAAATACATACATACATATTCATATCAATAAATTAAATATATAAAAACTGTGCGACCTTTGTCACTCAGTTTCATTCCTGCTGTAAATGCTTTTTGTGAAAGAATTGCAGTCTCTTTTAATGGCTGTGTGTGCAAAGTACAATTTTACCATTATCAGTTATAATGCTATTCCTTGCCATGGCAATAGATAGACATTAATGATTTGGGTCACCAGTAAGTAGTACTGTGCTGATGGCTCATGTACTCTCTGCTCACAGCAATGTTGCCTGAGGCTTATGCTATAAAGCTTATTAGGACAATATTATGTGATAGCAGTCTGATGTGGCCCATTACTAGGACACTGCTATGTGATGATGACACAACCCCAGTTGCCTTACAGCTTACTGTTACAATTTTTATTAATGCAGCAAAACACAAGCTTTTAAAAAAGTTATATTTGGAAAATAATTATTATAAATAAATATTTCTAGCAGCAGGCGTGTATTTTTTACTAAATATAACAAACGTTTAAGAGTTTTTTAAATATAGGAAATTATATGCAATAGTCTTAGATATTTAACTTATTTACTTAATGAAAAATGCAAAGATACTGGCCCGATTCGCTAAAGGTATAAGTGCATTTACACAACCATCATTTAAAAGGTGGACATACAAAAGTAATACAAGTTCACAAATTGCTTGTGTAGCGCATACATCCACAGGGGCCACTTGGTATGATGGGTTCTCTGTTCTGCCACGACTCCATAAACTGATCTGTCCCCTTTGACATGCTTGGTTACATTGTTTGAAGCCTGCACACATCTGTATAACTTAAGTGTTAGTATACTCACACAATCTACTAGCAAAGAGGAAATAGGCCACAGGTTACTTGATGGTGACTAAAGTAAATGTATTACTGTAGGCCAAAATAATTAAGCTTGCATTGAACTAAATAAGGTGAAAATTTGACTATAATATGGAAATTAACCTAGGCCAGATTAATTAGATTAAACGGGTATTCTCAGCATTAATAAGGAACAGCATGTACAAGCTAACGTACATGGGACGTAACTGCCCCAAGAAGTTTGACAAGATCTGGGGGGATTGGGTGGCGGCCAGGAGACTGACGGTCTGAGGTATCTGGGTCTAGTGTATGCCCCCTTTTCCTCCGGGGTGGTCATAGCATTCCCCTACTCATCCTGGGTCTGGTGAACGGGTTGGTGGAGCCCTCGCGCTTAGGTTTTGGCAATCATTCAATGTTCAGGACTTACTGTGGCTATACGGTGTAATGTATGCTGTGATTATTTGGCTATCATGTTTGGCCTGCTGGATGGGATGTGACCCCCTCCCTTTCTTTCTCTCCCCCCCTCCTTTTCTCTCCCTCCCTCCCCCCCTTCCTTCCTTCCTTTCTTTTCTTCCTCCTTCCCTTTATTTTTTGTTTTCCCTCTCTCATCCGGACAAGCTAACACGATGTATTATACTGAAGATGGCTATCCTTGCACTGTCTGTAACAACTGTTTAGAGTCTTGCGGCCCTGTGTGTACTGTTTGGCCTGTATAAGCATGTAATCATCTGATTTTCTTCAATAAATATTCCTTCTGTTAAAAAAAATAAAAAAATAAGGAACAGCATGAACAGGGAAGAATTTACAGTAAATGTCAAAAAGTCTCACTGTAACCCTCAATAACAGTTTAGAGTGTCTCAGAGTGCACTCTGTGATAACACCCCTGATTTTGGCTATACGTGAGTGTTCCTGTATGGGGTACCCCTGAAAAGGTTTGTTTAATACCTGGCACCTAATTTGCAATATTAGGCTGAATAACATTGGGGCCTGTCTGTAGAGCAGTGCACTTGTTACTGTCTCTTTAAAACCACAGGCAGTGTATGACTATTGGGCTGCTAAATAAGGGGCAGTCTCTACTGGCATTAAACTACTGATGGTCATGTGATCAGCACAGTTGATTCCGCTCACCACTCCTGGCAAACAATGAATCAAGTTCAGAATGCTTGGCAGTCTGTTGGCCTCAAGGATCTAGTCTCTGACAATTCATGCCTCACAGGTTCTTGCAAGGTTCAGTCCCAGCATTCAGACTCTCACCAGTTCTTTCCTTGCAGTAGGTATACACACAGCAACAGGTCCCTCCAGCTCTGGTCCTTGCAAAGCACACAAACTCCCAGTGGCTCTGTTTCTCAGCAAGTCCTCTCTGCTGCTGCAAATAGGAAGGCGGAGAGGTGGGCAGGACACACAGAACCTGCATTGCCACAGCCACTCCGGCAGCATATCGGGGGGCCTGAACTGCTAGACCATGCCCAAGTAAGACTTTGATTTGTTACAGCAACATACAAACAACATAAAATACAAAAACTGGTTATTAATTTTGGATAGACAATGTAAACCAGCCTTCTGCTGTCTATTTTTAAAGCAGTGGTGACTTTCACTAAACATTCTCTGGTGAAGAATCAATCAATCACTCTCAAGCCCCTTTCACACGGACGTTCCGGCCAGGTCTGCCTGATGACTTCTACCCTGCTCCGGTGCCTGTAGTCCACTGCTGCGCCGCGTTAGGGACTGGAACTGTATCCCCGTGGCGCCCTTTGATGACGTCTTTTCGCCGGAAGTCGCTGTCACTTCCGCTCTTTGGAACGCAGAAGCCCCGCCCCCTCGGCGTCGTTCCCGGAAGCTGCCAAAAAAACAAACTGGTAGGTCAGCGTCTCCCGCCGCGGACCAGAATGCCGATGCGCTGGACCCATTACAGGTACATAGCTTGGGGTTTGGGGTCTGGGTCACCCAAAGGTCCTGCTCCTCTGAGCAAAAGGGCAGCGGTGGAACCAGCAACCGCGCTCTTCCCTAGTAGGGCAGAGGGATGCCCAGGCCAAGGAGAGTCATCGCCAGGTGCTGTTCTCAGGACAGTCCTGAGACATGGAGCTCCAGAGGTTCCTAAGCGTGCTCCTTCCCGTCCAGTAGGAAACACAATAACTGAAGAGGGAGGCCTGGAGGACCACCTTTAAAGAAATGGGTGTGTGTGTGTGTGTGTTTCCTGTCCCGGAGGGAGGAACCCAAGGTCTCAGAGGCTGTCCTGGAAGACGACTTGAGAAAATATGATATTCTTGTGGGCAATTTATTTGGGAAATGGCTGGTGTTAATTCTTCAATCATCATGGCACCATGGTTGTTAGGATGATTGTAGCGCATTATTTATATTATTACATTTTTATAGAAAATTAAATAGTTCAACTCACCATAATGCAGAATCAGTGGGAGCCCCGAGTGTGTCACTTGCCACAGTCGCCTGCCACAAGTTGCGGATTGTCACGTCACCTGCCACAAGTTGTGGATTGTCCACTTGCCACGTCACCTGCCACACGTTGCGCATTGTCCACTTGCCACAAGTTGCAGATTGTCACTTGCCACATCACCTGCCACACATTGCGCATTGTCCACTTCCATGTCACCTGCCACACATTGTGGATTGTCCACTTGCCACGTCACCTGCCACAAGTTGCGGATTGTCCACTTGTCATGTCACCTGCCACAAGTTGCGGATTGTCCACTTGCCATGTCACCTGCCACAAGTTGCGGATTGTCCACTTGCCATGTCACCTGCCACAAGTTGCGGATTGTCCACTTGCCATGTCACCTGCCACACGTTGCGGATTGTCCACTTGCCACAAGTTGCAGATTGTCATTTGCCACGTCACCTGCCACAGATTGCGGATTGTCCACTTGCCACGTCACCTGCCACAGATTGCGGATTGTCCACTTGCCATGTCACCTGCCACATGTTGCGGATTGTCCACTTGCCACAAGTTGCAGATTGTCATTTGCCACGTCACCTGCCACAGATTGCGGATTGTCCACTTGCCACGTCACCTGCCACAGATTGCGGATTGTCCACTTGCCATGTCACCTGCCACAAGTTGCGGATTGTCCACTTGCCATGTCACCTGTCACAAGTTGCGGATTGTCCACTTGCCATGTCACCTGCCACACGTTGTGGATTGTCCACTTGCCACAAGTTGCAGATTGTCATTTGCCATGTCACCTGCTACAGATTGTGGATTGTCCACTTGCCACGTCACCTGCCACAGATTGCGGATTGTCCACTTGCCACGTCACCTGCCACAGATTGCTGATTGTCCACTTGCCACACCTTGCGGATTGTCACTTTCCTGTTTAGGTGGAGAATGGGGATTGTCACTTCCTGTGTCCCGTAGTCAGGCAGCAGAGAGATGATGTAATCAGTGAGTGAGGGAGGAACTGCTGGGATGCAGGGTGGGCACTGGGCAGTGAGAGATGTCATCTCTCTGCTACGCCACCCGCTGATTGGCCAGTCCACCCATCAAGCTTCCCAGCTTCCTGTCTCTCACTCGCCCGCCAAGCCGCCTAGCTGCATCCACTCGCACAGTCAGTGTGAGCGCCAACCGGACGAGCAGCTCGACGGCTCATCCACCAAGCTGCCCACACAGTCACTTGCACGCTGGCTCACCCGCCGACACACTCACGGCGACCCACCGCAACAAATTTCTAGGGGCGATTGTCCTGTTTCCCCCCCTGAGACTGAGTCTGATTTGACTCACTGACCGTGACATCACTCGTTGCTAGATGCCACGCGGCCCAGGCGTTAGCAACGAGTGCAGGGAAGGGAAGAGGCTCCACCCACCTCCTCCTCCGCTCCTGGTATCATCATTGACAGTGCGATGCCGCCGAGTAACTACAAGACGAGTCTCTCTCTCTCGGCGACGGCACCGCTGATCGGGTGATGTGAGAGAGAGACTCGGCAGCGCCAGCCAACCGCAGGCACAGCAAACAGTTTAAAAAAGCCTTTAAAAAAAAAAGCAAGCAAGTGTGACATGATTGTCTCGGGGGGGGGGGGCAATTTCCCTGTTGCCTTTCCCCTGGATCCGCCAGTGCCTTCATCTCATGTGCGATTGTCAGGCAAAATTAAAGAAGATATGTTAATCTAACTGCATTTTCTAAAAAAATGTTAATGGTAATGCAATTTGTCAATTTGATTTTATTTCTAGTGAGGCTTTTACTCTTTTTACTGATGCTGCTGGATGTAATCGGCACCTGGCACCGTAATGCGTTCCACGCTGGAACGCAGCGCAACGACATCGCCCGGTGCTGCGTGCATTCCAGCCTGGAACGTGGTAGTGCCAAATGCAATTAGCTTTGCATTCGGCACACATGCTGCTCTAGTATAAACGGAATGGCGTGTATTATACGGGTGGGAGGGCTAGGAGGGAGGGTCTGTGGATGAGGGTGGAGGACGGGAGCAGCTGCTAGCTCCGGGCGCCCCGCAGAAGTTCCCGCACAATGAGTAAAGGTAAACAGTAAGCAGCATTCCGAGATGGCCGGATGCCTGTTGTCGGATCTCCCATCTCTATCCCCTTCCCCCACCGCCCCCACGTGTGGTGACTACTGTGTTTGGTGCTGTGCTTGGCAAAACTTGCTGTTAAATCCCCTGCATAAATCTCCCATACCTCCTCCCCGCTGTACCTCTGCATAACTCAGCTGGGAAGCGCCGGGAGGCTCCGTTCGTGGATGGTGTACGAGCCGGTGGCGGTGGGGCTGATGTCAGGAACAAGCGAAGCCGAGGCTGAAAGCATGAGGCTGCTGAGGACGCGGTAAGTGGGACATGAGGGGACCCGATGGGAAAATCTTCAGAATGTGAGTAGGCTGGGAGACGGATCAGTGACAGAAGCTGCATTGCTGCGGTAAGAGATCACAGACAGGGCTGTATTGTTCGGCAGAAGCAAGTAAATTACAGGACCAGAACTGCAAACTTTTTATTTATCTAGTTATTTATTTATTTTCGCCAAGGAAGAAAAAAAATGGGGGTCACAAATAGACATCTTTAAATCTGTGTGTTGCAGTGTGTTTGTGGTTCCCCAACCTCTGTGAATCCATATAGTTTAAATTGAAAACAGTGAAAAGACTTGGCAAAGTGTAGAATGTTCACGCGCATACTCACAAAATTAATTTAAAGTTGTTCAGTAAAATATCACTCTCTAGCCTGGACGATATTGTGTGTGCCCTGCAGCCCAGCAGTCTCGGAGGAGGGACGGTCAGCAATGTTCAGCATATCCTTGTCTCCCTCTCTCCCAAGTATTCGGTCTTACTGACTGGCCCACTTTAGTACCATCTTCCTATCTCCTTCCCTCTCCGGATCCAGGCTAGGCGTCAGTGGCCCAGCAGTTGGTAGGAAAAAAGTGGAGGAACCACAGGTACCAGCAAACCGGTGGAACGCATGACAGGTTCCAGAGGAAGTTGAAAGAGACTATTGATCACTGCCGATACCCCAGAGGTAATTTGAAGTGTTTTAACTTGCTCCAAATAAGCATAAGGGTATTGTTTCAGTGGCTAAATTTACGGGTAAAGGACATTGATAAAATAGAGCTTGCTAAGAAACATAAAAATAGAACGGATACAACTTTAAGTGTTAATATAATTTAATTCTTCCACGGTCCTGGGTCAGGTTCAGTTGTCTCGCTGCTTGAATCAAATAACTGAACATATTATAACCTGATTAGCCGCCTGATCGGCGATTGAAGAGGAGGCATCTCCCGTGAGGAAAGAGGTTTTATAAGGATGAGGGGAAGACCAGTAAGGGGAGCTACAGCTAATCCGCCAAAAATAAGCGCTAGCCCGAGCACAATTAAAAAATATATGATACAAGATACGGCTAAAGATAGTCCAGGGAAATTGGCGACAAAAAAAAAAAAGTTCCAGAGAGCATGCAGAAATCAGGACTGAGAAGACAATCAGAAATTATAGAAATGGCAAGGCCCCCCACAACAGCTGAGGAAGAAGACAAAGATTATGAGGAAAATGGAACTGCAGAAGATCAACTTCCTACTAAAGGGGAAATAGCAAAAATGTTCACCAGAATGGAAACAGTAATGCATGAGATGGAAAAATCGCTTAAAGGAGAAATGGCATTAATTCATGAAGACATGAACCACATTCTGAGGAGAGTGGAAGAAACAGAAGAAAAACTGGACGTGCAAGCAGCCGAAGTAAAAGAACAGATGAAAGAGATACAGAAAGAACAAAGGTACATGAAATACAGGCTTGAAGATCAGGAAAATTGCAATAGTAGGAATAAGAGGATTACCGGATCAACAAGTGAAAGATCTACAGGAAAAAATGGATAAGACATTTTGTCAGATGTTAGGCAAAACGGCAATGGATAAGATAAAACTTGAAAGAATTCATCGGATAAGAAAACCGGCTGGAGTGGCGGACGAACTGCCAAGAGACGTAATTGTGCGATTTCACAATTTTCAAGACAAAGAGCAGAACCGTTTATGTTTAAAATCCAAGGTACCAGCAAAGTTTGAAGAAACCACTTTACAGATTTTCCCGGATCTCGCAGCCGAGACACTGAATGGGAAAAGACTACTAAAACCCTTAGTGGAGCAATTAAAGCAGCAGGATATTCAGTATTTTTGGGGCTTCCCAGCCTGCCTAGTCAGGAGGAAAGACGGACGCTCGGCCACTCTGAGATTCCCTGAAGACATGGTGAATTTTTGTAAGAGGCTGAATGTCCCAGAGATAGATATCCCAGGCTGGTGGAAAAAAGAGGAGAAGAGGCATAATACAGAACAGTCCTGGCAACTGATCCCCAAAAAATAAAATAAAAATAAGGTGTAGTGGGAGGGAAGAGGACAGGGCCGTTTGAAGGAATTTGGGGGCCCCAAGCAAAATGGACATGGAGGCCCCCCAACCCCCCGCAGCTTCTTAAGGGCGGTTTGCAGGTGCTATTTTTAACGCTATAGCACCTGCAATATGCTCCAGTGTGAAAGGGGTCTTATTGCTTTTTTGAATCAGGTAATATTTATTAAAGCTTTTTAAACTACTACTGTAGAGTATTTTCTCTGCTTTGTACATTTTTGCAAAAAGCTTTAATAAATATTACCTGATTCAAAAAAGAAGCAATAAGATGGAAATGGGATGGTAAAGAAAGAAAATGGAAAGAAAGCTATGGTAATTAATTGTTTTGTTTATGATGTAACATAATATCCAGGTAGAGTTATTATGGTCAGCTACCATATTTTTACTACTAAATGGGTATTGATGACTGCTCCACCCCCAGTGTTCTTTTTAACCCCCCTCCCTACCCTGTACCGCGCGGCAGCCGGCAGGAGATTTAATTTGTTGTTCCTGGCCGGCCGGCCGGACTGAAAGAAAGTGAACACAGAGCGCTCAGTGTGTGCACTTCCAGTCAGTCCAGCCAGGAACAAGAAACTGAATCTCCTGTACCGCGTGGACTGCAGGAGAAAGGCTGCAGCTTATAGGACGCAACGGCGGGGCAAGGGCGAAGCTGAAGTTTTGTTTTTTAGTTGTGTAATTCGTGTGATACAGTATCCCCATTACTTAAAGACAGATGCTTCTGCTAAAATCCTTCCTGCTGTGCCTCTTTAAGCCGCTGGACACTGTGGTTTGCCCTACTGGGGCCCCAGGCCAGCTTGGGGCCCCAAGCAATTGCTTGTTTTGCCTGTCTTGTTGCAACGGGCCTGGAAGAGGAGAAGAGAAGAAAATGAGGAGAATAGGAAAAAAAAAAAAGAGGATGAGATAGTATATATAGGGGGGGACGGGGGTGAGGGGGCGGGGGGAACGGGGGTGAGAGAGAGGGCAGTGGGAAGGTTAAAGGTTACAGCCACCGGACCATGAAATAGCAGGAAAACGGTGCGGGCTTAGGAGACCTCATAATATGGGGGGACAAACGCTCCAGAACAAAGCCTTATCCAGAGTCCAACCTCTAGGGGGAGGACCGTAGGGCCAGGCGAGGGATGGCCATGGATCTATGGGCCATGGGGAGGCCACGAGCCCCCACGATGGGGGGAGGAGGGGTAATGAGGGTGGGGGGAGTTGGATATGGGAGGGGTGGGGGGAGGTGGGGAGTGGGGTGACCTCTATGAAAATATATGATAGAAATAAGGCTTCAGCTTTAGATAGCAATTGCTTTGCTGGGCTCCCCCTCCACCTGTCCGGCCCGCACTCTCTGACTGGACTTTTGGATTTTTTCCCAGTTATACTGTGGGTCCCTGCAGGCCACTCTTGTGGGGCATCGTTGAGGCCTTTTTGGGGGTGCTAACCACCCGTATGGAGAAAAGTAACTAGGGATCCTCAGGATTATAACCTTACTCTGGTCCAAATAGAACTGAGAAACACAATCTGTGAGTTGATAACTATATACTTTAAATTTATTTTTCACCTAAATTGTACTATGTATCTATGTATTTTATTACCATATATTTACTCTCTGTTATAGTTTGCATCATATACCCTTTCCTCCGAAGAAGACCCATATGTGGGGGTCGAAACGCGTCAGGAACAACTTGACCTGAAGATCAGCCATTCATGTTGATCAGTGTCATGTAATTTTGGTGCTATATTCTCATATGTATGTGTCCTCAGCATAAACTGTACCAGAGTTCATTATTTTACGACTTTGTACTTATTAAATACATTTTTTACTTTTTTACAACAAATTGGTACGTCTTTGTAATTGTTTATATAATTTTTGCTGCCTAAAAACCCCACTGGGGAACCCTTCCTTTTTTCATTACCTTTACAGGGGTGAGCAGCACTTTCCCTACCCCCTTTGTGTCCGTCCTTCATTTACATAATTTTCCGGTGGCTAAACACCTATTCTATCCCCCCTATGGACATAGGAAAGTATAATATATGAGCATTGGCATTGTGCGGCTGTACTTAGCATTTGCTTGTTTTTGTTCATGCGGGTTTGACAAATGCCCGTAACAAAATATTTAAGCATATTGCTTATCTACCCACTGCTGCACTGCCAAATACTCATGAAATCTCTATAACCATATATCCAACATGGGTTCCATATATACCTTTTGGTATTTATTGTTATCAATTGTTTGCTTGGTTATAAACAATTATATATACACTTTTTGCTCTAATGGGCATATACATGTCCATTTCTAGCATTACTAATATTCCACCTTTATATATACCAATTTTTATTATTTATCTTTTGTTTAATCCTTTTATCCTGTAGGACCTTGTTACAGCTCTGCTGGGTGGCGCTTCCCCGCTAGGTACCTCTTTATTATGCTCTCTCTATGGCCTCTCAGTGGGGAGGGGGAGACTCAGGGCTCTGTGTTCTCTTTACTCTCCACAAGATGGCGATATTCTCGCCACTGTGGAGGTGTTTCCTCCCCACTGACGGCGTCAGTGACGTTCCCTGGCGCCGTGGGCGTCCCGCGCGTGCATGCGCATTGCGCGCGTTTGTGACGCTGCCGCGGCACTCGCGACCGCAGCAGAGGGCTGGGTTTTTTTTTTTTTTTTTTTTTTTTTTTTTTTTCTTCCTCACTGACGCTGAGGAACCCACAGCTGGGAGGGTCATCTGACCTTAATTCCTTGCTCCAGCTGGGATAGGGGGGGCGGACTTCTAGATGTGGGAGGGGATGTCCCAAGCAAGGCATTCATTTGCCAATTAGTGATTGCCAAATCCTTGACACCTGACATGCACATATTTAAATAGACTGGGTGTATACCTGACACCTGCCTGTGATCCTATCTTCATACTATGCTGGACACACCACACATAGGGTAAGGCTGCATTTTCAAATCCTGCACAAAGTTATCCTTCCTATGCCTACTAAATCTAATCAATAATATATTTCCCCTCCAGATACGCTTTTTCTTGCTCTCTCTGGAGATTGTTTCCATACTCATATTCTAAACATTTAATAAGGTATTTTTTACTATCCTTTACATTGTGTTTTTTTTTTTTTTAACACTATTCACCCCATTGGCACTAATCCCAATATTCTTACTACTATTTTATCACATTATATACAACTATTCTCACATGAATTTAATTATTTTAGCACATGCTTACTCACACCCATCCATTACACACCATTATTATTTATTTATTTATTTTTTATTCAACTAATTAACTATATATATTTATTATATTATACTAATTATATATCTTTCACTATTTAATTATAATTATCATATATATTGGCACCTCAACCCACTATTAGCCCTATATTGTAATCTCTATCGCCCTGTTACACATATAATTCTCTTTGAATTCACAATTCTATATAATTTTGATATTGTTATTAATCTTAACTCATGATATCATATAACATTTAAAATATCCTGTGTATATTTATATTAATTTAAAATTCCTATGACATATCACAGTCCCATTTTATATATGCATCATTATAATGAGCATAATGTGCATGTCTAGCGCCATCTACTTGTACAACAAGTCAATCAATCTCTACAGGGAGTGCAGAATTATTAGGCAAATGAGTATTTTGACCACATCATCCTCTTTATGCATGTTGTCCTACTCCAAGCTGTATAGGCTCGAAAGCCTACTACCAATTAAGCATATTAGGTGATGTGCATCTCTGTAATGAGAAGGGGTGTGGTCTAATGACATCAACACCCTATATCAGGGGTGCATAATTATTAGTCAACTTCCTTTCCTTTGGCAAAATGGGTCAAAAGAGGGACTTGACAGGCTCAGAAAAGTCAAAAATAGTGAGATATCTTGCAGAGGGATGCAGCACTCTTACATTTGCAAAGCTTCTGAAGCGTGATCATTGAACAATCAAGCGTTTCATTCAAAATAGTCAACAGGGTCGCAAGAAGCGTGTGTAAAAACCAAGGCGCAAAATAACTGCCCATGAACTGAGAAAAGTCAAGCGTGCAGCTGCCAAGATGCCACTTGCCACCAGTTTGGCCATATTTCAGAGCTGCAACATCACTGGAGTGCCCAAAAGCACAAGGTGTGCAATACTCAGAGACATGGCCAAGGTAAGAAAGGCTGAAAGACGACCACCACTGAACAAGACACACAAGCTGAAACGTCAAGACTGGGCCAAGAAATATCTCAAGACTGATTTTTCTAAGGTTTTATGGACTGATGAAATGAGAGTGAGTCTTGATGGGCCAGATGGATGGGCCCGTGGCTGGATTGGTAAAGGGCAGAGAGCTCCAGTCCGACTCAGACGCCAGCAAGGTGGAGGTGGAGTACTGGTTTGGGCTGGTATCATCAAAGATGAGCTTGTGGGGCCTTTTCGGGTTGAGGATGGAGTCAAACTCAACTCCCAGTCCTACTGCCAGTTTCTGGAAGACACCTTCTTCAAGCAGTGGTACAGGAAGAAGTCTGCATCCTTCAAGAAAAACATGATTTTCATGCAGGACAATGCTCCATCACACGCGTCCAAGTACTCCACAAGTGGCTGGCAAGAAAGGGTATAAAAGAAGAAAAACTAATGACATGGCCTCCTTGTTCACCTGATCTGAACCCCATTGAGAACCTGTGGTCCATCATCAAATGTGAGATTTACAAGGAGGGAAAACAGTACACCTCTCTGAACAGTGTCTGGGAGGCTGCGGTTGCTGCTGAACGCAATGTTGATGGTGAACAGATCAAAACACTGACAGAATCCATGGATGGCAGGCTTTTGAGTGTCCATGCAAAGAAAGGTGGCTATATTGGTCACTGATTTGTTTTTGTTTTGTTTTTGAATGTCAGAAATGTATATTTGTGAATGTTGAGATGTTATATTGGTTTCACTGGTAAAAATAAATAATTGAAATGGGTATATATTTTTTTTTTGTTAAGTTGCCTAATAATTATGCACAGTAATAGTCACCTGCACACACAGATATCCCCCTAAAATAGCTAAAACTAAAAACAAACTAAAAACTACTTCCAAAAATATTCAGCTTTGATATTAATGAGTTTTTTGGGTTCATTGAGAACATGGTTGTTGTTCAATAATAAAATTAATCCTCAAAAATACAACTTGCCTAATAATTCTGCACTCCCTGTATACTTTAAACATATAGTTTTTGGTATTAAAACTATTTTATATTTGAATTTCTTAATAGGCATCACTCTGGCAATTGCTTTGCTGGGCTCCCCCTCCACCTGTCCGGCCCGCACTCTCTGACTGGACTTTTGGATTTTTTCCCAGTTATACTGTGGGTCCCTGCAGGCCACTCTTGTGGGGCATCGTTGAGGCCTTTTTGGGGGTGCTAACCACCCGTATGGAGAAAAGTAACTAGGGATCCTCAGGATTATAACCTTACTCTGGTCCAAATAGAACTGAGAAACACAATCTGTGAGTTGATAACTATATACTTTAAATTTATTTTTCACCTAAATTGTACTATGTATCTATGTATTTTATTACCATATATTTACTCTCTGTTATAGTTTGCATCATATACCCTTTCCTCCGAAGAAGACCCATATGTGGGGGTCGAAACGCGTCAGGAACAACTTGACCTGAAGATCAGCCATTCATGTTGATCAGTGTCATGTAATTTTGGTGCTATATTCTCATATGTATGTGTCCTCAGCATAAACTGTACCAGAGTTCATTATTTTACGACTTTGTACTTATTAAATACATTTTTTACTTTTTTACAACAAATTGGTACGTCTTTGTAATTGTTTATATAATTTTTGCTGCCTAAAAACCCCACTGGGGAACCCTTCCTTTTTTCATTACCTTTACAGGGGTGAGCAGCACTTTCCCTACCCCCTTTGTGTCCGTCCTTCATTTACAGCTTTAGATAGCTACCTCAAAATATCAGATGCCTAAAATTAATATAATTTCATATAATGTCCGTGGAATGAATGCCCCCATCAAAAATGCAATCATAATATGGGAATTTATTTTTTTAAAAGCTGATGTGATCTTTTTACAGGAAACTCATTTGTGTATGGGTGCAAATCGTATAATTGTCTCAAAGGAGTTCCCCCTGTGGTTTTATGCAGACTTCCCCATTTTTCTCGCCAAAGGAGTGGCCATAGGGTTTGCTAGAGCAGTCCGATTTACATTAGAAGAAAGGAAGGCGGACCCAGAGGGGCGCTTTTTATTCTTAAGGGGGAACCTTAATGGTTTCGGGATCTCATTGGCGAACATCTATGAGCCAAACAAAAAGTCCGCTCAATATTTGGCGGGAATCATGGAGGAGTTTATCGAATTTAAGACCGGGGGGCCATTTTGGGAGGGGACTTTAATTTGTGTTTAGACCCAAAATTGGATAGTACGTTGCATGGACAGGGCACTGGAATGGGTCAGAGGAACAAATTAAAAAAGATGATGCACCAACATCAATTAGTAGATGTGTGGAGATCACAACACATAAGACAAAAAGATTATACATTCCACTCCTCTGTGCATGGGACGTATACAAGAATTGATTATATTCTGGTAGAACATAAGTTACTGGACTTAGTGGAAGATACAAAGATTGGAATCACAACATTCTCCGATCATGCACCAATTACACTTCAATTGACAATAGGAGAGACAGAAAATAGGAATAGGAATTGGAGGCTGAACGAAGAACTTCTACTAGATAAAGAGATACAAAAGAGCGTAAAGAAAGAACTAGAACAGTTTTTTATGGAGAATAGTACAGAAGGAATGTCTGAGGCGATAATATGGGAAACCCATAAGGCTTTTATTAGGGGCATCTTGATCAAGGCGGGAGCTGAAAAAAAGAAAAGAAATAAAGAGAAAAAACTAAGTCTAACTAAAGAAATTTTTGAACTAGAACAACTGCATAAAGAAACTAGAGAGAGAGAACTCTTATTGAATCTCAGTATTAAAAGAGAGGAAATGAGAGGAGTAATCGAACAGGAATCGCGAATTGCTCTGAGCCTGGTTAAGAAAGAAAGATACCAATGGGGTAACAAAGCGGGGAAATACTTGGCAAATTTATTAAAAAATAAAAAAACAGCTAATTATATAGAGAGAATACAGACAAATACGGGGGAAATAAGATGTAAGACATCAGAGATTGTTAAAAATGTTCAAGAATTTTATGGGAAACTCTATGCAATTAATAAAAATAACACCAAAGAAGAGGTAAAACAAAAAGAGGAGAAAATCAAAATATATTTGAAGGAGTTGGACTTAAATTCCAGAAGGTAAACTTAATAATCTCGAAACCCCCATAATAGAAGAAGAAATATTTAAAATTATTCAAGAACTGCCAAATGGGAAAACCCCCGGACCAGACGGTCTGACTATACTGTATTATAAAAAATTCTCAGCTATATTAATTCCGAAACGATGTTCCTATTTTAATGGGATTGGAGAGAAGTGGGGGATGAGGAAAGAGGCCTTAGAAGCTTTAAGAACTGTAAGCCCTAAAGAGGGTAAGGATAACTCCTTATGCTCTAGTTTTTAGACCAATTTCTCTAATTAATACTGATTGAAAAGTTATTTTCGAAAATTCTTGCCAACAGGATGAAAAAAATAATGAAGGACGTGGTCCATACGGACCAAGTAGGATTTACCGTATTTTCCGGCGTATAAGACGACTTTTTACACCGGAATTTCACAGCCAAAATCCGGGGGTCGTCTTATTCGCCGGGTATAGCAGCTGCTCAATCGATATCAGCTGCCGGGTGCTCTGTACGGCTGCATGTATTCTGTATATGCGCCGCTTAGCCAATCCCAATGCACTGTGTGATGACAGAACATGCTAAGCCTGCTCGGATTGGAGTAACGACCTCTGCCAATCCGAGCAGCCTGCTCGGATTGGCAGAGGTTGTTATCCAATCCGAGCAGGCTTAGCATGCTCTGTCATCAACACAGTGCATCGGGATTGGCTGAGCGCGCATATACAGAATACATGCAGCCGTACAGAGCACCCGGCAGCTGAGCTGATATCGATCGAGCATAGGGATTAGCTGAGCGTGGCGCTGAGCACATATACAAACTACATACAGCTGTACAGAGCACCCGGCGGGCTGCGGCTTCTTCATTACTTCCACACAAGGGGGTCGTCTAATACGGTGAGTAGACTACAAAACCACCGTTTTTAGCAGCCTGTTAGGGGGTCGTCTTATATGCCGAGTCGTCTTATACGCCGGCAAATATGGTATTACAGGAAGGGAAGGAAGGGATAATGGAATTAGATCCCTCCTGGTCAAAGAGGAAATTAGAAAAAGTGGAGCCCGGGTCTACTCCTGTCAATCGATGCTGAAAAAGCTTTTGACAGGGTAGACTGGGGCTTCATGCAGGATACTCTAGAGGCGATAGAATTGGAACCCAGAATGAGAGGCTGAATTAAATCACTATATAATAGACCTACAGCAAGAATTAAAATGAATGGGACTATCTCAAAACCCTTCGAAATGAGAAATGGCACCCGACAGGGGTGCCCTTTGTCACCGTTGTTGCACACTCTCGCACTAGAACCCCTGCTAAGGGGAATAAGGCCAAACATGGATATTAAGGGGATAACAAGTGGAGGGGGAAGAGCATAAACTTGCCGCCTATGCGGACGATATTTTGTTCTTTGTAACAAACCCTAGGATAACCTTGCCTAATTTAATGAAGATGATTGAAGAGTTTGGCAGTATGTCCAATTTCAAGGTTAATCCAGCCAAATTGGAAATACTGAGTACAAATATTCCTAAAACAGAAAGGTGCGCTTTGCAAGAGGATTTCCCATTTGGCTGGAAAAAATAACTAAAATATCTAGGAATTAGGCTGGCAACCTCCAAGGAGACCTTATATAAAATTAACTTCATTCCACTGTAAAATGAGGTCAAAGCAGAACTTAATAGAATAGCACCAGGGCAACTTTCATGGAGCGGCAGAATAAACATTTTTAAAATGGTAATATTACCTAAAATAGTTTATAAAATGCAGATGCTCCCAATTCCAATACCACAAGCATATTTTAAAAAATACAGTCAATGGGCTTGATTCTGGTACATCCGCGTATCTTTGCGGCGGCGTAACGTATCCGATTTACGTTACGCCTCCGCAACTTAGACGGGCAAGTGCTGTATTCTCAAAGCACTTGCTCCGTAAGTTGCGGCGGAGTAACGTAAATCAGCCGGCGTAAGCCCGCCTAATTCAAATGTGGGACAGGGGGGCGTGTTTTATGTTAATCTTCTGTGACCCGACGTGATTGACGTTTTTCACTAACAGCGCATGAGCCGTCCGTGGAAATCTCCCAGTGTGCATTGTTCCTAATACGCCGCAAGGACATATTGGTTTTGACGTGGACGTAAATTATGTCCAGCCCCATTCACGGACGAGTTACGCAAACGACGCAAAATTTTCAAATTTCGTCGTGGGAACGACGACCATACTTAACATTGGTACGCCGCACTTACACCACCATATAGCAGGGGTAACTATACGCCGGGAAAAGCCCTTATGTAAACGACGTAAATGTACTGCGTAGGCCGGGCGTAAGTTCGTGAATTTGCATATCTTGCTGATTTACATATTTTGACGCGTAAATCAGCATACACGCCCCTAGCGGTCAGCGTAAAAATGCAGTTACGATCCGACGGCGTAAGATACTTACGCCTGTCGGATCTAAGGGAAATCTATGCGTAACTGATTCCAAGAATCAGGCGCATTGATACGACGGCGCAACTCAGAGATACGATGGCGTACCTGGAGATACGCAGTCGTATCTCGGTTGTGAATCTGGCTCAATGTTCCTAAAATTTCTTTGAAGAGGGAAAAAACACAATATTAAATTAACACTACTGACTAAAGATAAGGCACAAGGGGGGCTAGGGGCACCCAATGTAAGAATTTATTATCACGCGGTTTTAATATCATGAATAATTGATTGGATTAAAAAGAACACAGAAAAAAGGTGGGTAAATATAGGGATTAAAACAAGTAAAACAGCACTAGGGAAATTAATGTGGATTCCAGCACAGTACAGAGAAATTAGTTCAGATGCTCACTACATCACGAGGCATGCATTAAAAATATGGGATCAGATACATAAGAAGGAAAATTGGGAGTACAACTCACCCTTTATACCTTTGACTGATACAAAATTGGGTGTGCTTACCAAGAAAATTGTGTTAGAATTATTCCCAATCATTGTAGCATTGGAATTGTGGGGGCATGCTTTTCAAAACAGAAGATTGCTTGTCAGTACTGACAATAAAGGGGTGGTTTATGCAATAAATTGCCTTTCCTCCAAATCACCACAGGTGAATAAAATATTGAGGTATTTGGTTTTTGTGCCTGTCATTAAATATATGGATTAAAGCAAAATTTATTCCAGGTAGAGAGAATAGTTTGGCCGATTCCCTATCTTGATTCCAGATGGATCGTTATCATCTAGTGGCGGAAGCGGATCTACAAGGTGTTCGACTATATTCAACATTCGTTAGCTAAATCTACATGGTTGAGTTATATTTCATCTTGGAAGTTATGGATTTCCTTTTTACAAAATAATAAGTTTGTACATTTTTCTTTTGAGGAAGTTATACTTATGTTTCTTAGTTATTTAATGGATCAAAAATATTCTTGGTCTCATGTAAATAAAACGTTAGCTGGTGTTTCATTTATTCTAAAGCTAAATTCATTACCGCATTGTTTGAGTTTCTTTTCCCGTCAAGCAAGCGTTGAAAGGATATAGGAAATCTACGCTTCTCAGAGACAAACGCTCTTCTATCGATATTGATCTGTTGAGCAGTTTGTTTTCTGTTTCTGCGAAAGTTTGTTTTTCTGTTTAAGAAGATCTTCTTTTTAAATACGTTTTTTCCTTTCTTTTCTTTGGAGCTTTTCTCATATCAGAGGTTGTCTCTGCTGCAAAACATAAGTCCTCACTAATGAAATTTGAGAATGTAATTATTGAAGATTACCAATTGAGGATTTTTCTTCCACACAGTAGGATGGATAGGTATGGCAATTGACACTGTATTCATTTGAATGTCTTTTGTGTAATATTTGTCCGATATGGCTTTTAAGACAGTATTTGATGGTACAACCAGATTTTAATGATAAGCTGCAAAAATTGGTTTTCATGCAATTTTATTAAAACGTTAGGTAGATAGAGATCTGATTCTTACAAACTGTATATCTGTCCTAACTTTTTTTACTTTATTACAGATTGGTTAACTATTATATGGATTCTCGGGCGGCCACTCCTTTGTGTATTGGGCTCAGAAGCGAGCGTCAGCGAGATCTTATTCTTCGAATTTGAGTCTTCATTATTCTTTTAAAAGTTACTGGAGTGGCTGGAGAGGAATGAGGTGGAATGACTTACAATCTGAGTTTTATAGATTATTTGATTGTTGGCCACAACCAGATATTCTCATTTTTCATTTGGGTGGCAACAACATAGGTCAAGTCAAGACTTTAGATTTAATTTTTAACATTCAGCAGACTCTTAATTAGATTGTCTTTTCCAAATCTAAAAATAGTATTTTCCAAAATTTTACCTCGACTTCTCTGGCTTGGCTCTTTCTTCTTACGTCCTTTGGAAAATTTAAAAGCATAAATATAAATATTAATAAAAATGTTATTGTAACCATGTGGGTTTACTTTTTGACACTTAGTATTAGAAGGTGGTTTCAATGGACTCTGCCGTGAATACTCTAACCGTATTCATTTATTGGATATTGGGCTTGATATTTTAAACAATGGATTCCCAGACTCACATCGAAAAAGCCGCAGGCTGGGGTTAGGTGACATTCAGTATTCTTACCATACTTCTTGTCTGTTGGGGTAAATTTGTTTTGCTTTTTCAGAAGATAGAATGTTTATTCGGCCTGAGCCGCAGTGGCTGGGTTTATTTATACTTTTAAGTGATGTTATATAAGAATTTAATATGGATTCAGTAAATGTTTATAGATTAAAAAAATATAGAAATTGTATTAAACCAATAAAAATAGTCGCAGTCTAAAAATGTATCCAATACAATTTTATTTCAAATATAAATTGCTTGTCTGAACTGAAAAGTTGATATATAAGTAGAAATGCCTGCTCCTTTCTATCCCATGACACGGTCTTGCAACGCTGTACTCAAATTAAATTTGTATCATTTTTTTTTTAGACAGATAGAGCTTTCTTTTGGTGGTATTTAATCACCACTTGGGTTTTTATTTTTTGCTAAATAAATGGAAAAAGACTGAAAATTGTGCACTGATGGGCACTGGTGAGGCATCACTGATGGGTACTGATGAGGGGGCCTTGACAAGGCTACACTAATGAGGCAGCACTGATAAACTTCACTGATGGGGCTGCGCCGATAATCAGGGCACTGATTATCAGTGTAAATGCTGTACCCACTGTGCCCTCACAGATCGGCTCTCCTTACCTCACATACTGTCTCTGTGTGAGGAAAAAAGAGAGCTGACAAGAGCAGAAAACCAGCAAATTGCAGTTCACATTGTGACAGCTGTGACTGTACACAGCTGATCACAGAGGCATAACTAGAACCTTCGGGGGGCCCCGGTGCAAGAAACCATGAAGGGCCCTTGACCCGTAGTATGATGGGGGTATTGTGAAAGGATGGGGGCAGTGTGACAGGGGCAGTATGATGGTGTATTTTGATAGGAGGGAGACAGTGTGACAGGTGGGGGGCAGTGTGACAGGTGGGAGGGGTAGTGTGACAGGTGGGAGTGGTAGTGTGACCAAAGAAGGGTAACTGGGAAGTGTCATAAGAGGAGGCACTGTAAAAGAAGGGGGGCAGTGTGACAATAAGGGACAGTACAATGGAGGCAGGGGGATATATTGTGACAAGAGGGGGGGCAGTGTTACAGGAAAAGGGTACCTGGGAAGTATCACAGGAGGGGGGCAGTGTGATAAGAGGAAAGCAGTGCGATAAGAGGGGGGCAGTGTAACGAGGAAGAACTGTGAAAGGAGGGGGGCTGTGTAACAAGGGGAAGGTAGTAGGAAATCCCAGGGTAGAGAGCTGCCATGTGGTGTCTATGTTCCACCCACCTGCTCACACGAGGGACACGAGATGTGACCCCTCTATGATGGGCTGGTGTCATGGGTCCATTGTACCCTTATGCCTCGTACATACGATCAGTTTTCCCGACAAGAAAAGTGTGATGTGAGCTTTTTGTCAGGAATTCCGACCGTGTGTATGCTTCACCACACTTTTTCTGTCAGAATTCCTGCCAAGAAAAGATTGAGAGCAGGATCAAAATTTTCGTGACAGGAAAAATTCCTAACGGGAATCGCGGTCGTCTGTATGCAATTACGACACAAAAAAAACGAGCATGCTCAGAACCAAGCAGAAGAGCCGAACTGCCTATTGAACTTCATTGATCTCGGCTCGTACGTGTTGTATGTCACGGTGTTCTTGACTTTCAGAATTTCAGACAAGATTTGTGTGACCGTGTGTATGCAAGACAAGTTTGAGCCGTTTTCCTGCTGAAAAAAAAAAAACCAACACGGGTTTCCTGTCAGAAAAACGGATCAAGTGAAGTTTAAAAGTATATAAATAAACAGAACCAAATCAACTGGTTCTGTCAAATTCAGAGTTTGTGCCCTCTTTTCTGCAAAAGTTGGAATCTTAGCTGGCTTACACCTCACAAACCAGCAGCAGAAATATATATTTTTCACATAAATCTTCTATCGCCTACGGATTCCAAGAACTGGGATATAAGATTGCATTAAGATGGTACAAGCATAGTTGCCAACATTCTGTAGGCAGAGCATTATTTTAATTAGGGGTGGATCATTAATTTGTAGACATGGTCTACAGGATTAAAGAATGGTCGTAGTTTAAATTATGCAAAATACTGGGCGTGGCTTAAAGGGGTGTAGTTAAATAGAGTCTGAGATGGCTTACATAGTGAAGAATGTGGTAATGTTAAACAGGGAATGTAGGTAAAGCAGTGAACAGAGGTCGGTAGTATGTAGGGCAGTGTACAGAGGTCAATAGTATGGAACTACCTTCATGCCTTCAACACCTTGCACTATGGACATTCCATCTCCTGCATAGAGATACCTACAAACGGATAAGTAGTCATTCCTTCACTTGTAGTTCTATAGGAAGATCTAATGCTAATGTTTCATCTATTACAATTGTAGTATTACAAACACTGTGTGGATATTACCATATCTTCTGGGAGATACTAATTAATCAGCCATTAATTTCTATAAAACCCACTGCTGCTTCCCCTTCACAAAAAAAAAAAAAAGAAGGACTACAGACCCCCAACCACAAAGCCCCTCCCTAGGCATTTAAATTACCTGACTTGGGCTTGCCGATAGATAGCACTGGCTGCGGCTCTGTCTGGCTCGGTCTGTTGGTTCTGCTGGCCTCTCTGCTATGTCAGGGTGTCTGGTTCACTTCTGGCCTCCACAGTCCTCTGCTCTTGTCAGAAACCATGAATCAGAGACAGAAGTACAGTTAAATCTTGTTTATTATTAATAATAATAATAATAATAATAATAATAATAATAATAATAATAATAAAAGTAAATAGAAATAACGTAGTCAAAAGAAGCCAAAGTTCGGTAACCGGAACAGATAGTCAGACAAGCCAGGACGTCAGGAAGCCACGGATCAGCGTACTTCAGAACAGGCCAGGATATCAGCAAACCAGAGATTCAGCGTAGTGGTGTTTACCAAGGTGAATGCAGAAAAGATCTGGGCTGGACGGCTTAAGTAAGCAAGACTGACGAGCAGGATGTCGTCAGTCTTTCCATAGACGAAAACATCTATGAAAATCACAGAGGAGGACAGGGGCATGTACATCCGAGGATGAGACCCAAGAGCGTTCCTTCGGACCATACCCTTTCCAATGTGCCAGGTACTGTATGCGCCCACGGCTCCAGCTGGTCCACATGGGCAAAATTCTTTGGCTGAAGCACTGGTCAGCGGAAGCCCCATGCAAAAAGCTGTTGACCAGATTTCACTTTCATGGTGAATGCCTTTTTGGGGAGGATTTGGAAAAATATATCCAAAAGATATCAAGTGGCAAGACTACTCTGTTGCCGGAGAAGAAGAAAAACAAGCGTCCTTGTTTAAAAACTCTCCCCAGCTCCTGGAACATCTGCCGCCAGGCAGTGTCGACAGCAGTCTCAGACAGCCTCAAAGGCTAAAGACCAGGGCCAGGCTCAGAAAAACAGAAATCAATGGGGACAAAGAGCTAACAAGCAAAGTCCCAAATCTTCCTCATGTAGGGGCACGCCCGCTCGGCTGAGTGGGGGGGCGGCTTCGGCAGTTTTCAGCTGCTTGGCAGACAGAGATCCAGAACAAATGGGTGGTTTTGGCTGTATCCCTGGGGTACAAGCTGAAATTTTGAGAGACCCCACCCAATCGGTTCAGAAGTTCAGGGGTCTCCAAAGATCCAACAAAAAGATTTTTCTTTCTTTCTCTTTCTTTCTTTCTTGGTTTGGATCACTTGCTGTCTCAGGGGGTAATCAAGGAAGTCCCTCTAAGAGTGCAAGGTGCAAGGTTCTATTCAAACCTCTTTGTGGTTCCAAAACCAAATGGAGACGTCAGACCCATTCTGGACCTAAAGGATCTAAAACCAGTTACTGGACATTCGCCATTTCCGAATGGAAACCATTCGGTCCGTGGTCGCCACCCTACAAGGCGGGGAGTATTTGGCGTCCATAGACATCAAGAACGCCTATTTACATGTGCCTATTTATCCCAATCACCAAAGGTTCCTACAATTTGTGATAAAGCATTACCACTTTCAGTTTGTGGCTCTACCTTTTGGTTTGGCCACTGCACCCCGGGTGCTTACAAAAGTTCTGGCCCCACTGTTAGCAAACTTGAGGGCACAGGGCATAACGGTGACAGCCTATCTAGACTATTTACTTGTGATAGATCAGTCAGTCAGTGGCAGGACTAGATCACGCAGTGCTCAAAACGGTGATATACCTGGAGCATTTAGTAAAGGATCATAAACCTGCAGAAATCCTCTCTACAAGCCCTAAGAAGGGTAGAGTATTTCGGCATGATCATAGACACAGCACCAAAGATTCCTGACAGTCTCTAAGAGAATTGATCCACAAAGTCAGGGCGAAGAAAGTCAGGGCGAAGAAAGGACCATCAATTTGCCTTTGCATGAAGCTATTAGGGAAGATGGTGACCTCCGAGGCTGTTCCCTACGTACAGTTTCATTCGAGACTAATACAGGGCGGCATTTGGGCTGCTTGGAACAGGGAAAACCAAGCAATGGATTTTGCCATGCGCCTGTCTCCACAGGTGCGCCAAAGCTTCAGTTGGTGGTTGAAAACCAAGAACTTGCGGAAAGGAAGGTCCTTCCTCCCAGTCACCTGGAAGGTGGTGTCAACAGATGCCAGCCTGTTGGGCTGGGGAGCAGTGTGAGAAGAAGCCTCTGCCCAGGGTTCCTGGGCCAAAACAGAGGAGAGCCTGCCCATCAATATTCTGGAAATTCAGGCAGTATACTTAGCTCTCAGAACCTGGACTCACAGATTACAGGGCCATCCGATTCTGATTTAATCTGACAATGCTACTGCAGTAGCTTATATCAATCACCAAGGAGGCACCCGGAGTCGGGATGCTCAGAAAGAGGTGAATCGGATTTTGAGATGGGCAGAAAAACATGTTCCTTGTCTTTCTGCGATCTTCATTCCAGGGGTAGAAAACTGGCAAGTGGACTATCTAAGCCGCCAGCAACTGGCTCCAGACTGTCTTTCAGGCAATATGCCAGAGGTGGGGGACCCCGGATGTAGACCTGTTGGCCTCCAGGCTCAACAAGAAGTTGGACAACTTTGTGTCCAGGATGAGAGATCCTCTGGCTCACGGAACGGATTCTCTGACAATCCCTTGGAATCAGATGGAGGGAATACCGGTGCTTCTAGTATCCCCCAATTGGCCCAGGAGGCCCTGGTACACCAAAATCATAAAGATGGCAGTAGGAGAACCTTGGGTGCTTCCACTACGGCACAACTTGCTGTCACAAGGTCCAGTGTTCCACCCTTCATTACAGAAGCCAAGTTTGATGGTCTGGCTACTGAGACCTACATTTTGAAGAAACAAGGTCTTTCTGGTCCAGTTCTGTCTACACTCATTAATGCTAGAAAGCCGGCCTTCAGGCTAATCTACTATAGAGTCTGGAAGGCGTATATTTCCTGGTGTGAATCCAGAGGATGGAATCCTCAAAAGTATACTATAAGTAGGATTCTCGCTTTTTTGCCAATTTGGAGTGGATATGAAATTGGCCCTGAGTACTATCAAGGGTCAAATATCGGCTCTATCAGAAACCATTGGCATCTCATTCCCTAGTCCAGGCATTCATTCATGGAGTACTGCGGATAAATCCGCCAGTAAAATCACCGTTGTGTCCCTGGGATTTGAACTTAGTATTATCAGTACTGCAAAAGCAACCTTTTGAACCTATTCGCCAAATTTCTTTGATTCTCTTAAGCAAGAAATTGGCCTTCCTGATTGCTATCTCTTCTGCTAGAAGGGTATCCGAGTTAGCAGCTCTTACTTGTAAAGAGCCCCATTTAATTTGTCACAAAGACAAAATTGTTCAATGCCCTCACCCTACCTTTCTTCCAAAAGGTGGTATCGGCGTTTCATTTAAATCAAGACATTGTTTTGCCTTCCTTTGTTTCCAAACCGCGAACAGTGAGAGCAGTAAAAGTCTATTTGCAGGCTACGGCTCGGATACGTAAAACAGATGTTTTGTTCATTGTGCCAGATGCTAGGTGGATTCGTCAAGTAATTATTCAAGCTCATGGTTAAATGAACAGGATTCCTCCTTTTTCTGTAAAAGGCACACTCGACCAGGGCAATAAGTGCTTCATGGGCAGTGCATCACCAGGCTTCGATGGCTCAGATCTGTAAAGCTGCAACTTGGTTGTAGTGTGATGCAAGCAGCGGTCTAGGGCTTCTTGTTAATTGGCGGCCTGTTTGATCTGTGTCTCCCACCCTTCATATTGAGCATTGCTCTGGGACGTCCCACTATGTAATGACTAAGCTCTGTGTCCCATAGTGTACGATAAATACAGTAGGATTTTTAATAACAGCTTACCTGTAAAATCCTTTTCTTTGAGTACACCACAGGACACAGAGGCCCCCCCCTTCTATGGAATTCTCACTGCTTTGCTACAAAAACTGAGGTACTTCCTGTATTGGAGGGGGTTATATGGAGGGGAACTTATTCTCATTGGTTGTGCCAGTGTCCAATCACCTATGGTGACCATACAACCCACTATGTAATGACTAAGCTCTGCTTCCCATGGTGTACTCAAAGAAAAGGATTTACAGGTAAGCTGTTATCAAAAATCCTACTTTTATCAGGATTTTTTTCTCTATCCCCTATTACTATTATTTTTATGCTTTGACCATAGAACCTTCATGGTTTCCCTTGCTTCAAGCACGGCCAGCCCTATTTCTCATTTGGATGTAAGACGCCCTGTGTGTGGTTTCTTGGTCTGGGTCCACTGCGCCTGCCTTACACTTTCTTTTTTTTTTTTTCCATCCTGGTTGATCGACAGCAACGGATTTGTCTCCCCCCCCCCCCCCTCTTCTTTTAAATGGATGCAATTTTAGTGATTTCTCAGGGAAAACCATGGTTGGATACTAGATTATACTACTTATCTTATGTGTAACTTTTTATCTATGTATGATGTATGACAAATTCTCATTATGTTTTTTTGCCCTTTACTAACTTATAGACAATCAATTATTGAACCACTAGCCCCTAAGGAAGAGGTTAAATCGCTACAAACCTTTAAACGCATCGGGCATCTTTTGACCCAGTTCACTACTGGCCAGACTCAAGTGGCTGTTTTTATACACATTTGCATGTTTTCCTGTTTTTGTTTTTGTCTAACGTATATATGCATCCCACTGCAACTTTTCCATAAAGTCATTTACCTATTTTAATTTTAACTTTTCTAATAAAAAATATATATTTTCTATAAAAAAAAAATTGTCAAGGAGTTTCTGCCTTCTAAAGACCCACAGAGGAATTAGCTCTTTTTTGTATTCAAGTTTAAGGATGTGGGCAGCAACTTATTTTTTCATAAATTTCTCTGAAAAAATAGGCCCGATCCTTAAGTGGTGAAGTAATTGTCAGCCAAACTATCACAGCATTGAAAACTTAAAATGGCCTGGTAATGAGGAAGTATAGTATATATGAGCTAATACTCAAGTAGTTAAACTTTACACATCAAATTTTTTTCACCACTCAACCAATACCCTGGTTTTATTAACGGCACAGAAATGCATAAGTGTTAATTAACAAGCCATATAATGCAAAAAAGTCTTCCCACCATAACTTTAGTGTAAAGCAGTGTATTTTTTTCTGTAGCCACCCTCCTATACATAATATATTTTGATACTGAAAAGTTCAATAATTAATAACTCTGTTCCCAGATAATGACATTTGCAAATGTTCCCAATGTGGGTGTAATTAATGCCATTTTCTTGTAAAATGTAGGCAGTGTTCTCTTCACAGTACTGACCAGAAGTGCTACTTTTCACATTTCACTATACTAATAGCAAACTATTTGAAGAGAAAGAAAAACAAACAGATACAAATTTTAAGCCAATTCTATCCTTTTTTATGAATTAGCTTTTTACCCTAATTTCTAATATCTTAAATTACCCTAAAGCATTATTAGTCCCAAAAGCAAACATTTATTATACTGTAGCTTACCAATTCTTTAATATGATGGCTGTATTAGTTTCCTTTTTCAGGCTTTCTTTCTTCTATTTTCATCTGATGATCAAGCCAGTAAGCCTGGTGTTTGTCAACAGAAAAGCTCTTCCATTCCAGGTTCACACTAGGCTGCGGGAAAGAAGCCGTGCGCGTTCAGCTGAATGTGCACAATTTCACTCCCGCGTGTCAGTCCCGATTTAGACCGCAATTACAGAGACATCTGTGCAGGTTTCTGCACAGATGTCAATGTAAATCGCGGCCAAAATTGCAAAAAGTAGTACAGAAACTACTTTTTGAAATCGGGGCGGCGGCGCACCAATTAGGACAGTGTCATCAAATGCATGTCAAAACGCAGCAGTGTGAACCAGGGCTAACAGTTACAGGCTTGAGACAGACCATTTAACACTGTCAGGAGTGTTTAAAATGATCAGCTTTTATTTTATGTAGAGCCTTTATGTAGAAACATTACCCTTAGCTGGAGTCCAGCTTCAATCCTTTAGGCCCCTTTCACATTGAGGAGTTTTTCAGGCGGTACAGCGCTAAAAATTGCGCTGCTATCCCGCCTGAAAAACTCCTTCACTGCAGACTCAATGTGAAAGCCGGAGAGCTTTCACACTGAGGCTCCTGTCAGCAGCATCTTTGGAGCGGTGAGAGGAGCGGTGTGTAATACCGCTCCTTCCCATTGAAAACAATGGGAAACCGCGGCAATACCATCCACAATGCGCCTCTATAGAGGCGCATTGCGGGCGGTATTAACCCTTTATTGGCCGCTAGCGGGGGTTAATACCGCACCGCTAGCGGCTGATTCCCGCGGAAATCCCGGCGGTATAGCGCCGCTATTTTTAGCGGCGTTATGCCGCCACCGCGGCTCCCACACCAGTCTGAAAGGGGCCTTACTGTATTTAAATTTGCTAGTACTTCTAACACTTCCCTCCCTTCCCTCCTAGACTGGCAATGCTGCTGCTGTCCAAATCTGTCCCCTGTGCTCATTCATCTAGAGTGGTGTTTGTATAATACAGGAGGTGTGTTACTGGCCAGATCACCGGGGGAAAAAAGCCCAAAAAAAAAAAAAAAATAATACAACCATCACATCTATCTATTGGTAAGTTCAGCTGCAATATATTGCATTTTTGGGATTAATAAGATTTAATATTTTATTTCGATATGCTTTTGATTTTTATGTAAGTTTTATGTATTGATGTTTCTAGAATAATTTCAGGGGGTAGGATAAACATACTCATATTGGGTATATTGCTTGAAAAATCACAGTACCCACAGTATGCAATGAAATCAGATTTAGGGTAAGTGTTTCTTCTGCCATGCCTGATTTTTGGGAACAATGAAAAAAAAAGGACATACATTTAAAGAAATTATGGACCAGATTCACAGAAGAGATACGATGGCGTATGTCCTGATACGCCGTCGTATCTCTGTGATCCGGCCGTCCTAACTATGCGACTGATTCATAGAATCAGTTACGCATAGATAGCCATAAGATCCGACAGGTGCAATTGAATTACACCGTCGGATCTTAGGATGCAATTCTAGGCCGGCCGCTAGGTGGCGATTCTATAGCGGTCGGCGTAGAATATGCAAATGACTAGTTACGGCGATCCACGAAGATCCGCGCATTCGTCGCAATCCCGTACGTCGTCGCTAGTCGTTTTTACCCGTCGCAAAGTTACACCTGCTTTAACATGGCTTATCTTTAGATCAGCCATGGTAAAGTATGGCCGTCGTTCCCGCGTCAAATTTCGATTTTTTTTTTTTTGTGTAAGACGTCCGGGAATACGAAACGCCGTAACGCACGTCACATTTTAAAAAGAAACTTTGGGGCGCCGTAATTTCGCGCAATGCATGTCGGGAAATTTCCTAACGGAGCATGCGCAGAACGTTCGGCGCGGGAACGCGCCTAATTTAAATGGTGCCTGCCCCATTTGAATTAGGCGGGCTTGCGCCGAGCGCATTTACGTTACACCGCCGCAAGTTTACAGGTAAGAGCTTTGTGAATCAGGCACTTACGCTGTAAACCTGCGGCGGTGTAACGTAAATGGGATACGTTACGCCGCCGCGGAGTAGCGTAATTGTCTGTGAATCTGGCCCTATATGATCACTGCATACACTTTCATTTTATAATATTGCCATTTTAATAGCAATGCAAACAATAGTTATTTTTGACAATCCAATGTAAACTTAATCTCCTTTCATGCAGTGAGTGCTGCCCATCTGCTTGCCATCTCTTTTCACAACTTCCTGGATTCTCTGCATGCTTTTCAGCATTTCCTGATGTTTATGTAGCACTACCCCTGGAGGAGCTGCTGGATTGTTTTGGGTCTACGCTCGGTGATTAACCTCTTAAAATGGCTCAAAACCCTCCCGTGACACACCTGGCAATAAAGAAGAGTTGTAAACCTCAGTAGCTTGTGAGGAACACAATATCCCGTTACACAACAACAGATTATGCAATAAAAGAGATTACCTTAAGTGGAGGGATCCTGCATTATAAAAGACAGGCTGCACACAGACTTCAAGCTAACCAAATTAATGCTTTACTTAACCACTTAAGACCCGGACCAAAATGCAGCTAAAAGACCCGGCCGGGTTTTGCGATTCGGCACTGCTTCACTTTAACAGATAATTGCGCGGTCGTGCGACGTGGCTCCCAAACAAAATTGGCGTCTTTTTTTTCCCCACAAATAGAGCTTTCTTTTGGTGGTATTTGATCACCTCTGCGTTTTTTTTTTTTTTTGCGCTATAAACAAAAATAGAGCAACAATTTTGAAAAAAATGCAATATTTTTTACTTTTTGCTATAATAAATATCCCCCCAAAATATTTATAAAAAAAAAAAAAATGTCCTCAGTTTAGGCCGATACGTATTCTTCTACCTACCTGTGGTCTTCAAAAACAATTGCTGGACCTACGTTCCCGAGATGATGCTAACGCACATATGCCTCACCCACCCAAGTTTAATGGTTAGAGCCGCCATTACAGAGGTTTTCTTAACCTGTGTCGCATATATTTCCAAATGCGACCCGCTGCATTCACTTCTGAAAAACCGAAGGTTGTGTTTGTTATCAACCTCCTGACTGGGAAAGCTCTAACCTGGGCCTCCCCTTATATAGAACAAGGCCGTGCCATGCTAAATAATTTCCAGACCATTGAGGCTGCGATGAATCAGGGCTTTGATGATCCCAACCGCAGTGCTACTGCTGAAGCAAAGTTGCATAGTTTACAGCAGGGTAAACATTCTGCTGCTGAGTACACAGCTGAATTCAGACGTTGGATCACAGATACCACTTGGAACCCAGCATCGCAAAAAAGCCAGGTAAAAGATGAGTGGAGACTCCTAATGATCTTGAGGCCTTCATCTAACTATGTATTTGAATTGATCAAAGACTTACAGGAAGGAGAGACTGGGAATGTTTGGAAGTAATGGTGGCATGTGTTTCTCTGCTAGTCAATTTTATCAAAAGGATCCAAGAGTTTCTCCAGATTCTGACACAGCTGAACCTGTGCAGGCTGATGCAATTAAGAGATTCATTTCTACTCAGGAGAAAGAGAGAAGACACTCAGAAAACCTGTGTTTATACTGTACTCAAATTCCCTGTCATCCTGGGCATTCCTTGATTTTTTTTTCCACCCATAATCCCTCCAACTGGGAAGCATGTATTATAAACTTTACATCCCCCCCCCATTGTGAGGAATTCTGTAGACCTCAAACAAGTTATTTGCCGGTCAAGGAATCCTAGGTGGATGTTGTTACTACGCAGGCGTATGACAACCTGCCTCCACAATATCATGAATTCCGGGGTGTCTTACTGCCTGGTCCCAAACTGCAACCACTCCGTTACCGACCTTTTGGCTTGTTTACTAACCATGCTGCCGTTTGATCCTTATCTGCTACTGGACCCCAGCTTACTTGCACCCTTGTGGGGCAAACCTGAGGACTGCAACCTGGTACTAGCATGTGCACCTATCCTGCTGGTCAGTGGTAGTCCTGCAACTGCTATAGTAAATGGTCTTCAAGCCTGATGCCTGATCGTAACAATCCCTGTATTTAGCACCATCCATCTTTCCCTCAACTCTGACCAATTTCCTGGTCCTGACTGCTAAAAAAACATCCCCACAGCATGATGCTGCCACCACCATGTTTCACTGTGGGGATGGTGTTCTTTGGGTGATGTGATGTGTTGGGGTTGCCCCAGACATAACTTTCTTTAGCTAAAAAGTTCAATTTTAGTCTCATCAGACCAGAGCACCTTCCTCTATACATTTTGGGAGTCTCCCACATGCCTTTTCACAAACTCAAAACGTGCCATTTTGTTTTTTTCAAAAGTAATGGCTTTCTTCTGGCCACTCTGCCATAAAGCCCAACTCTATGGAGCGTACGGCTTATTGTCATCCTATGTACAGATACTCCAGTCTCTCTCTGCAGCTCCTCCA
Source organism: Rana temporaria (assembly GCF_905171775.1). Classification (NCBI taxonomy): domain Eukaryota; kingdom Metazoa; phylum Chordata; class Amphibia; order Anura; family Ranidae; genus Rana; species Rana temporaria. Next base: position 239,053,949 of record NC_053490.1, on the reverse strand, counting down.
GGGTTACCTTAGGTCTCTGTGCTGCTTTTCTGATTAATGTCCTCCTTGCCCGGTCCATGAGTTTTGGTGTGCAGCCATCTCTTGGCAGGTTTGCTGTTGTGCCATGCTCTTTCCATTTGTTTATGATAGATTTGATGGTGCTCCTAGGGATCAGCAAAGATTTGAATTTTTCTTTTTTCTTTTTTTTTTTATAACCTAACCCTGACTTATTCTTCTCAACAACATTGTCCCTTACTTTTTTGTAGAGTTCCTTGGTCTTCATGGCAGTGTTTGGTTAGTGGTGCCTCTTGCTTAGGTGTTGCAGCCTCTGGGGCCTTTTCAAAAAGGTGTATGTGTGATGACAGATCATGTGACACTTAGGGGGTTATTTACAAAAGGCAAATCCACTTTGCACTTGAAGTGCAGTTGCTGTAGATCTGAGGGGGAAATGCAAGGAAAATAAAAAACACATTTTTTTCTTGCACATGATTGGATGATAAAATCAGCAGAGCTTCCCCTCATTTCAGAGTTTCCCCTCAAACCTATAGCGACTGCAGTTACAAGTGCACTTGTAGTGCAGAGTGGATTTCCGTTTAGTAAATCAACCCCTTAGATTGCACAAGGGTAGATATCATTTTCAATAATTATGTGACTTCTGAAGGTAATTGGTTGCATCAGAGCTTTTTATGGGCTTTCTAACAAAGGGGGTGAATACATACGCACATGCCAATTTATCTTTTTTTTTTTTTATTGTTTTATGTATATATTTTTCTAATTTGACTTCACCAACTTAGACTATTGTGTTCTGATCCATCACAAATAATTCAGATTAAAAAAATATTGAACGAAAGGCTGTAATGTAACAAAACAGGTAAAAATCCAAGGGGGTGAATACCTTTGCAAGGCACTGTAATCAGTATACATATAATCATAGGAAATAACAATACAAAATATATAGCAGGAACTCAATGTCAGAATGTTGCACCCTGGGTACTGCCAGAGAAAGAGACCTGAGTTGCTAGAAAGATTCCCAACAGGTTTCGGAATGATATTCCTTACTTAAATGAAAAAAAAAAAAAAAAAATGGGTAAATTAAATATAAAAATGAATATATGTATACAGAGTATGTCTTTGGGCCTTGTCATTTTCCCTTTTGTGTGTGTGTGTGTGTGTGTTTATTTATTTTAACCTTTGTAATAATAAAAGTGCCTTTTAATGTATATATGTTTCTACAACTGTACTTTCTTTCCTGCCTAAAAAGTCTAAAGAGGGTCATAATTTACTGCACCATACATGTGCTATACCATATTAAAAGACAAAAATGGTTGCGAGTGCCAAGGCGGTACATAAAAAATAAAAAAAAAGCCTATAAGGCAACAGCGGATCAGATCCCTGCCGCTGGAACCAATACGTGACAACAGCGGTGATAGATCGCAGCCACTACGGCGTATATGTGAAAAACTGCAAGCCAGATCTCACTCTTGCCATTAATATGTGACAATGACACTAAAGGCCCGTACACAAGATCAGACTTTCCGACAGGAATTGTGTGATGGCAGGATGTTGTTGTATAATCCGACTGTTTGTATGCTCTATCGGACAATTGTTTTCGGAATTTCCGACAATAAATGTGTGATGTCGGATTATCCGATCGCGTGTACACAAGTCCGTCGGAAAAAAATCCAAAGTACAAACACGCATGCTCTGAACCAATTCTAGCCATAAGACAACATTAGCAGAAGTTGCCCAAAGGGTGGCGCTAAAGAGATGAAAAACCATGTAGTACGTCACTACATTTGTGTTTGTTGGCTGACAAAGTTTTGCTGTCTGTATGCAATACAAGACCCTTCGCAAAAAATTCCACGGCTTTGTCTAATGGAAATTTGATCATGTGTACGAGGCTTTAGTCCCAGTGCACAGTGACATCTGTGCAGATTTTACACTGCATCCAAGTCGCAATCCATTCATGCAAACTTCCTCTGGTGCGTAGGTAAACGTCACCCTGAAATCAGTTTGCAAAATGCAGTGCGATTTGCAATAAACACCCATGTGATCCGTTTTTGGTGTGGCCAAAAAAGGGTCCTGCGTGATTTTGGTATGGATTCGGTGTGATTTGAGCCGTACGGACTAATGGCTCAAATCGCACTGCTGAAGAATCGCATGTGATTTGAACAGGAATCATCCTCACCTTACACAAAGATTTTCCAGCTTGCAGCACCACAATTAAGGTGCAAACGGACCGAGAGCAATCAACACGGGGTGTGGTAAACTGTGTAGTTAACCTGTTACACACCAAACAGCTATAACCATGTTTTATTGTAAATATAAACAATTCACAATATCTGTGATAACAATTCTGAGTTTTAAGATCTGTAAGACCTTATGGCCGTAAAGGAGCATACCCTGCGTAATGATGTTCTCAGAACCCATTGCTGCTGTGTACAGTCACCCATTGAGATGCATAAGAGGCGGTTGTATGCGCATTGCTAGATGCGTAGGTGTGCTGTTCATTCTAGATGCACCCCCATGCATCTCAGCTCGCAGCGCAATTGATGGTGTGAGAACTGAAGGGAAACCGTATGGTCAAAAAGACCATGCAGTTTCCCAACGGCCACATAAAAAAAAGTGCATGCACCTTTTTTCTGCCGGTTCATGCAGCACAGCAGCAAATTCAAATGAATTGGTTACTAGGCCCGCGCAAACATGAGCTGTACGCATGGCTCCCAACTGTGTCGGATTTAAATGGACTGCTCCTTATTTGGAGCAATGTCCCTCATTCCTTCTTATTTGTCCCTCATGGTGGTCTGATCTATATAGTTGTATATAAAATGCACTTTTTATCTTTTAAAAAGTGTTTCCGAGTGCTTAACCTTTCATCCAATGTCTAAATGACTGCATTTGTAAATTCCAAAAGCCAATATAAAGAAATCGTAGTGGTTAAAAAAAGCACTTGTGAGTTTAACCAATCCATATTTTTTTTTTTTTGACAATTCTCCTTTAAGGGGGCGTAGAAAGGGCCTACCTGCATACTTTTGCTGATAGGTGTCCCTCATTCCCATCTCAAAAGGTTGGGAGGTATGGCTGTACGACCCACACTAGTGTGAACTGAGCCTTAAGGCCGGAATCACACTAGTGCGTTGCTTTTTTGAGCTGCGTTGTCATTGCAGATTTCTCTAGAGGGTGTTCTGCAGATCAACTGCGGTTTAGCTGCAGATCAGGTGCGAATTTGGAGACCTGGGAGAACTTCCGGGTGAGAGGAGAGTGGGGGAGAATTGTATTGAGCTGAATGAGAGAAACTCCTGCAGAGAACTGAACACATGTGCGAATTAGATGCGTACCCATAGAAGATAATGGGACTGAATTCGCACCTGAGCCGCACCGCAAGACATAAAAACCGCATGCGGTTTGGAGGCAATACGCAGTGCGAATGCATCGCACATATGTGAACCAGCCTCATTGAAAACAATGTATTTTGAAATGTCCTGCGAATTAGATGCGGTTTAAACCGCACTCAATTCGCATAGGTGTGAACCTAGCCTAATACATTTCAACCACTATCTGTGTTCAGAACATATTTCAGTGTGCATGCAGGTATTTTACACACCTCCATGCGCACATTTGCACTTGTGCAGCCGCTTCTTCTAATGAATCTTAATTGGCAGCTGTATGCAGCAACTGCAGGTCCCAGGCATGTGATTATGCATGCTCTGCGTACTGTATGGTCTTGTGCATAAATCCTAGCACAGACTTAACAGGGATATTTCATTACAATATAAAAACAGGGTTTCTTTATTTCAGACGTATAGTAACACTAGAAAAAACAGCCAGACATACACAAATGTGTACAACCGCTTTAAGTGAGACACAGATACTGTTTAACCACTTCAGCCCCAGAAGGATTTGTGGATTTAACTGACAATTGCCTGGTCATGTGACGCTGTACCCAAACAAAATTGATGTACTTCCCCCCCCCCCCCCCCCCCCACAAATAGAGCTTTCTTTTGGTGGTATTTGATCACCTCCTGCAGTTTTAATTTTTTGCGCTATAAACAAAAAATGTTTTACTTTCTGCTATAAAACATTTCCAAAAAAAAAATCATTTTAGGACAATATGTATTCTGCTACATATTTTTGGTTAAAATAAAATTATATTGATTGATTTTTTTTTTTTTAGTGGGACTGCGACATTGTGGCGGACATTTTTGACAATTTTTTGGGGAACCAGTGACATTACTACAGTAAAATCTGTGCTAAAAATATGCACAGTTATTGGACTAATGGCAGGGAAGGGGTCAACATCAGGGGCGATCAAGGGGTTAACTGTGTTCCCTCACTGTGTTCTAACTGTATGGGGGAAGGACTCACTGGGACAATGCTCAGATCCGTCTTCCTGTCTTCCTCCCCTGTCAGAATGGAGATTTGCCTTGTTTACACAGACAGATCCACGTTATGTCATTGCGAGGAACGATGCTGGGTGGTCAACAGACATCGAGTCCGCCGGACCCGCTGATTGGCTCCCCTGCTGGCCAATGGGAGTGTGGCGAACGTGCCCACAAAAGCGAGTTCACAAGCCAACGCACACCTACAGCGATTTGCGCAGCCGAGCCCTCTTGCCACAGCATAATCACAGTGGGTGGTCGGCAAGTGCAGGGCCGTCTTTACCGCAGGGCAAATGGGGCAGGCGCCCTGGGCCCTGTCACTGTTGGGGGCCCAAAGCAACCCCCTTTGAAAAAAAAAAAAAAAAAAAAAAAATTTTTTTTTTTTTTTTTTTTTTTAGGGGTCCGGAGGCCCCCGGGGGCCTGGAGGACCCCAGGGCCCCAGATGGCAACCCCCCCTTTTTTTATTTATTTTTAAATAAAAAAAAAATTATATATTTTTATTAAACGGGCAATTTTTTAATATATTTTTATTTTATTTTTTATTAAAGGGCCAATTTTTTTTTTAGAGGTCTGGGGTCCCCAGGGGCCCATAGTTCCCCAGGGCCCCCTTTTTTTATAAAAAAAATCTTTTTATTTATTTATATATATATATATATATATATATATATATATATATATAAAAGTTTATTATTATTATAGGACCCAGAGGTCCCCAGGGCCCCGGATGGCAACCCCCCTTATTTTTTATAAAAAACTTTTTTTTATATATTTTTTTTTTTTTATATATATATATATATATATATATATATATATATATATATATATATATATATATATATATATATATATATATATATATATATATATATATATATATATATACATACATACATACATATATATATATAATTTTTTTTTTTTTTTTTTTATTAAAGGGCTCAGAGTTCCCCAGGGCTCCATGTGGCAAACACCCTTTATCTTTTTTACAAATGTTTATTTTTTTATTTTTGTTTATATATTTTTTTATTTTTTTTTTATTTAAGGGCCCAGAGGTCCCCAGGGCCCTGGATGGCAACCCCCCCTTTTTTTTATAAATGTTTCTTTATATATATTTTTTATTAAAGGGCCCAGAGGTCCCGGATGGCAACCCCCTTTTTTTTGTAATTTATTTTTATTAAAAAAAAAATATTAAAGGGCCCAGGGGTCCCCAGGGCCCCAGATGGCAACCCCCTTTTTAAAATATATTTTTTTATATATATTTTTTATTTCTTTTTTTCTTTTTATTAAAGGGCCCAGAGGTCCCCAGGGCCCCGGATGGCTACACCCCTTTTTTATATATATTTTTCTTTATTTCTTTCTTTATTTCTTTTTTTGTAAATGCCCCCCCCCGCTTCTAAATTTGCGTCAGCCCCCCCCTGCTTTATTAATTTCAGGCGGCAGCACCCCCGGTTCTCTGCTCCAGGGGGCCCATGCCTGAAGCTGTGTAAGTGGCCTCATAATTCCTGATGGCGGCCCTGCCTCCCGTTAAGCCCCTGTGCTGCCCACAAATCAGGCTGAAAATCATCAGCGGCATGCAGCCAGTGACAGTACTGCTTCCCTTCCCAGTGTTTTAAAATGTACAGCACCCCTGGCTTCCCTTTAGATGCGCACTTCTCCCTTCCTGCCACTGGGTGCTGCTTGCATATAAAAGTGAATTAGAATGTGATTTTATAACATCCCCAGTTTGCTCTTCCTGAGGCTGACTTCTTCATGTCCTGCTCCTCAAGGTATGTCACTGTTTGCTAATCTATATTGTAAATTGAAGTTTTCTGTAGAGTGTGCCCAAAGTCTTTATAATATTTGATGATTCACTGCAGGTCTGGTCAGTGTTTTAAAAAGTTCCTCTATTTTACACATGGCATGGCATGGGGGTCACAGCACCGTCTGTCCATTCTGCTTTAGCACCATGGGACCCCATGCCATGCCATGTGAAAAATAGAGGAACTCTTTAAATAACAGACCAGACCTGCAGTCCAGGCTGAGTAAAACCTCAGAGCAGATGACATTACTGTCTGTATTTAACTGCTTGATGGGCTTATTTTGGGCCTGGCTGGTTCACATGTATGTGTTTTGGCGGCCCACATTTGCGCAGGCACAGCAGCCCATTCATTTGAATGGGCGGCCATGCCTGCGTTTCCTGCAAAGAAAAGCGCATGCCTCATGTAATAGGCTGCGCACACGGCACGCCTATGCCCATCAAGCACTGAAATACAGCACTGTCTGTCCATTCTGCTGTCTGCTGTGACTTATCTGCAGTTCCCGCACTGTCAAACTTGTTGCATTTTTAGATGTTTAGGTCACGCTTTTAAAAACACAGTGCGTTTGTGTGTGCAAGAACCGCAGGTAAGTAGCATGGTGCAAAAGCAGAATGGATTTCAAGGCAACTGTATTTTTAAAATGCTGAATGCACCTTTTTCTGCAGGAAACAAAGGCATGGCAGCCCATTCAAATCAATGGGCTGCTGTACCTGCACAAATGAGGACCGCCAAAACACATACATGTGAACCAGCCAGGCCCAAAATAAGCTGGAGGGGGGCCCAAAAAAAATGTTTGCCCTGGGCCCAAACCATATTAAAGACGGCCCTGGGCAAGTGGTTAAGTTCTGGCTTAGTACATTAGAGAGAGATACATTTATCATGTATTTAATTTTAAAGCAAATGTTTACTTTGAAAACAAAAAAAATTAAAAATTCTCTACAGCTTTAGTTCCATTTCTTACCTGTAATGAAGTATATTCCATGATGTGCAGGCTGCCAGATGCTGTAGAAATCTTCACAGGGCTGCCCCATCCTCTTCCTGCTGCTGTACTGTGCTATTGGGGTTAACGGCTCCTCCAGATAGAAAAGTTCTTTCACTGATTACAGTGCCTATAAAATAATCTGTGCATGCAGGAGAGAATACTGTGAGTGATCAGACTCCCCGCTATTCACAGATAATGTTATAGGCAGTGGCGGATCATCTTTCGTGCAGCGAGACCTGAAGCTGTTAACCTCCACAGAGCCAGAAGATCAGTGGCAGGAAGAGGGTAGGGCAGGCCTCCAGGGAAGGCTTTAAGTATACCACATACAGTACCACGATTTAATAGCTCATATTGTATCGTACAGTAAAAAAATTACCTTTTGAACAAGGCCACTCATGACTTACCCTTGAAATGCACCTTCCTAAAAGGAAGGTATGTACTACGCTGCCCTGCTGCGCTTTGTAAAATGGGGGTATTTAGACTTAGGCTCTGTTCGCACATAGGAGTTTTGTTTTCAGGCAAAAAGTCGCACCTTTTAGCTGTTTTTTTTGCCACGTTATCGCTATTTTACTGTGTTTTTGCTGTGATTTTTGTCACATTTGGGTCACCAATGTAAAAAGCAGAAACACCTGTAATCTGCCAAAAAATAAGCTCCTGTACTTTTTGGAGCTTTAGCCATTTTGCTGTGTTAAAAAAAAAAAGCTTTCGAGCTACTAATGAGTAGATAGTGAATGTGTGATCACGTGTTCAAAAGCTGCAAAATCTGTTAGTGTTCATTGTACATAATAAATTAAATCCAATATAAAAGGTGATCTTGCGCAAAAGAAAAAATCCTGACTAAGATTAAGCAATAAACACAAATGAGTAAATGAAACACAAAATAGTGAAGAATAATGACCATCAAAAATAATAATAATGTGTGAACAGTCCTAATGAGTAAAGACACTTGATGGTGAAGTCCTGTATTCTGAAATGCTCCTCCTAAGGAGTAAACGGCTAATAGAGCAATATGTGGTAATGTCAAAGGGTCTCCCTTTGGGGGCTTTCCACAATAGGGACAATGTGTCCACAAAGCAATCCACACCCAGGCTCCCAGAACTCTCACCTTGATAATGGTAATATTCGCATATATGTAGCATTTGCATACAGTGGCCTTGAATGGTCCTTTCTCCCACTTTTCCTCCACATACTCTCCAATAGTGTATTTGTTATGGCTGCCATTTTGCTGTGTAGTTGGGCCTGACGGGAGGGGAGAGAGTAGATGGATGACCTTCTCAACTCCTGCTTCTCTGTCCAATCACAGGCTGGGGGCAGGGAGGTGAACTTGCTAAATTGCCACAAACAAACATCAGGTCACCAGGTTGTGTAAGGCTGTTTCCACTAGTGCGACTTGCCATGCGACTTTGGACACAAAGTCACATGACAAGTCACAGCCCATTGATTTCAATTTTTCCATCTTTGCGAATTAAAGTTGCACTACTTTGATGTGACTTTTGATGCAACTTTGATCCAGAGACTGTAAAGTTGGATCAAAGCTGCACTCAAAGTCGCACTCTAAATGGTGTGACGTCGGGGCCGTAATAGTGGAAACGTGTCCTTAATCTCAGTACTGTATAGCCATAAACTCAAATTCTTTATGTAATTCTTAGGTAATGCAGTCTTTATATACTGTGTGCATTGTATCAGTGTATTGTATTAGTTTGCCCGGAGTTCAGCCTTCAATAGAAATGTTCTCTCTGTCAAACAATAAAAAAAAAAAAAATATCTGAAATGATGTAACTGCAATGGTAATTATTTTAGTCTGGCAGTAGTTCCCTAATAATCATTGTTCCACCCAAGCTTGGGTGGAGTTTTTTTTTCTTTACTTGATGTAGGTTTAGTGTTTTATATATTTACTGTCCAGCTTGCACAAAACAATAGATAGAAAATTAATTAACTTTGTTTAATTAAAAATCTAACTTGTTTTCCCAATATGATGCATCAAGATGCATTATACTTCTATTAGGTATGGACTTGAGATATAATAATCCTCTCCGTCTATCAAAGACAGCTTGTCTAAGACTTGCAGCATGTTATTGTGTGAAATTTTTGTCCTCACATTTTGCTGGAATCGGTTGCTAAGAAGAACAGACACTCAATTGATTTTAAAGTATTATTATTAAATGTAAAAGTAGTTTTGCTTCATCCTAGTCAACCATAATCCAATCTAAACTCCGAACCAGGGCCATACCCATCATTCATGAGAGAGTTGTGTATTAGGTGTAACTTTTTTCTTATATGTCCACTAACAACCAATGCAAGGCATTTTTTTTTTTTTTACTCCTGATGCCAGACATTTTTTTTCTCCCACTGACGACCATTGTAAAGGTTTTTTTTTTTTACTCCTCCTAAAACTGACACAATAATCATTAATATTCATGAAATTGATATACTGAATATCTGTTTCTCAGTCCATGCTGTCCCCATGCGTGTAATAAAATATGCACTCACCATTGAGTATTGACCTCTATATAACTCTTTAACTATAAGGTCAATATCGCTTGTTATAATATAAATGCTGCTTCCAGCCCATCAGTCTCACCTTCTTTCTAAAATCTCAGCCATATCCTCCCTCTTGGAAAACATCTCCAATACTAGGCACTGCAGCTTTCTCCAAAATTGGGTAGTGCACTACAATTTTTTAAAAAACACAAGGGGGACCATTCATTGCTCTCTGTATATATAAAACATTTGAATGGTACTCCATATTAAAATAAATATAAACTGCATCTACATAAGACACCTACGCATTAAGCATTTACTGTCCTACATGGTGCCTCAAACACTCCGTCCTCCTGATGGTTGTGCAGAATCTGCTCCCAGTGGCATGCTGACGTCACAGACCAACCCTGCTAAAGTGTCAGCATTTTTGTTGCATAGTACTGTTTGTTTAAAGGTTTATATTATATAGGTTTAAGCCCCGTTCGCATCAGAGCAATTTGACATGTCAAATCGCATGCCAAATTGCAGCTTATTGCCAGCAACGACACTGCTCCAATCGGTGCGACGTCAACTTTGCGGCGCTGCATCGATTTCCAAAAGTAGTTCCTGCACTGCTTTTGGTGCCTTCAGGGGTGATTTCAAAAGACATCTGTGCATGAACTCGCACAGATATCTTTCGAATCGCCCCCTGAACTTGCACTGAAATGCTGATTTGAATTTGTGTGAGTTCAGCTGAACTCACACAATTTTAAACCCACCTTCAGTGTGAACGAGGGCTAAAGGAACTAAGAGGAATAGAGCGCTGCACCATTTTTATTTACATTTTTATATTTGGGTGGGTAGATGTTATACCCTTATTGGTGCTAGCTTGCTCTATAATAAGGAAGTTATTGGTGTGTATAGGAAAAAAGTTAATTTACTTTTTTTTTAAAGTGTTGCAATTCCTGGAGTTTATCTTTGAGCTAAGAGCCTTAGACCATTTTTAATTTCCTTCACCACTGGCACAGTGCCATTTTTTTTCTCCTACTAACATTGGCTCTTTTTTTACATCTACTGACCACTGATGCAGGGGCATTTTTTTTACTCCCACTGATGACCACTGTAGAGGCATGTTTTACTACTCCTTTTTTATATATATATATATATATATATATATATATATATATATATATATAAATTACCACTGGAACATTTTTTGAATCAATCGTATTTTATTAAATTTGAAGTTGCATGAACAAGTAATATTATTATTTAAATTTCGCTACCAATAAGTAAAGAACATTTCAAATAATAATATTCCAAGAGTTGGTGTCCAACCTTGGACATATAGAAACATTTTTAAATATTTTGACAAGGAAAGAAAAAGAAACCGGTGATAATGACCAAAACATTCTGTATGGTGTAGTTCAGGTTTTTTAATCGCTTGCCACCCGCTGGCCGTCAAATGAAAGCTGGGCGGTGTGGCTCTCGTTCTGGCCGGGGCGTCATATGACGTCCTCGGCCCTCTAGGGGGTGCACATGCCGATTGGGGTACAGATATGTGTGTGGGGGGGGGACAGGTGTGCAGGGGGTACAGATATGTGTGTGTGTGGTGGGGGGGCAAGTGTGCAGGGGGGTACAGAGGGGGAACAGATGTGTGTGGGGGGGCAGGTGTGCAGGGGGGTACAGATGAGTGTGTGGGGGGGACAGGTGTGCAGGGGGTACAGATATGTGTGTGTGTGTGTGGTGGGGGGGCAAGTGTACAGGGGGGTACAGAGGGGGAACAGATGTGTGTGTGGGGGTGCAGGGGGGTACAGATGAGTGTGTGGGGGGGACAGGTGTGCAGGGGGTACAGATATGTGTGTGTGGGGGGGACAGGTGTGTGGGGGGGGCAGGTGTGCAGGGGGGTACAGATGTGTGTGGGGGGCAGGTGTGCACGGGGTACAGATCTGTGTGTGTGTGAGGGGACAGGGGTGCAGGGGGTACAGATATGTGTGTGGTGGGGGGGGCAAGTGTGCAGGGGGGTACAGAGGGGGAACAGATGTGTGTGTGTGGGGGGGCAGGTGTGCAGGGGGGTACAGATGAGTGTGTGGGGGGGGACAGGTGTGCAGAAGGTACAGATATGTGTGTGTGGGGGGGGGACAGGTGTGTGGGGGGGCAGGTGTGCAGGGGGGTACAGATGTGTGTGGGGGGGCAGGTGTGCACGGGGTACAGATCTGTGTGTGTGAGGGGACAGGTGTGCAGGGGAAACAGATATGTGTGTGGGGGGGGGGGGAGGTGTGCAGGGGGTACAGAGGGGGAACAGATATGTGTGTGGGGGGACAGGTGTGCAGGGGGTATAGAGGGGGAACAGATGTGTGTGTGTGTGTGGGGGGGGGCAGGTGTACAGAGGGGGAACAGATATGTGTGTGGGGGGGGGGGCAGGTGGGCAGTGGGTACAGAGGGGGAACAGATATGTGTGGGGGGTACAGAGGGGAAAAAGATGTGTGTGTGGAGGGGGGACAGGTGTGCAGGAAAAACAGATGTGTGTAGGGGGGCAGCATTTCATTCTTGGTATCAGGCAGCACAATGTCTTGCATGGAGGCCTTAACATTGTTATGAAAGTAAAGCTGGCCATAGATGGATCAATATTTGCCCAGTTCAGAAAGGACTGGCCGAATTTTGATCCACCTATGGTTGATTTTGTTTAAAAGTAGTCAATCTACTGTTCAACTGCTCCAAAACGGGCTTGCTGGAAAACTTTTAGTTTAATCAGCACTACAGCCAATAGGCTGCAGCGCTAATCAGTGTTTTCTGACAGCGAAGGAGTCTTGCTGACTCCTCCGCTGTCAGAATACAATGACACATCCACCTTGACTGTGGATGGGGGAAGCTGAGCGAAGAAAAAAAAAAGCTGTGTATGGTCAGTTTAAGACTGGCAATAGGAGAATGGAAACAATGTTTCAGCGATAAAGTTGCAGTCTCTTTTTTCTTCAATAACATATTTAATAAATGTTCTGTTTGGTTTACAGAGTACAAAAATACACAATTAGAAAAGGCATACAAAATAGCAGTTAAACAAATTCCTCATATAGATCAGAGATGTCACAAGAACACCTACATATCACGGTGTGTGACAAAATGTGTAAAAAGCTACAATGTACATAGTATAACATGTAAGACTGGAAAGTGACCCAAAGATTACAGGCTTGACAGTGGACATAAGCAGTTCTCACCATCAGTTAGTTTAACAGATAAAAGATTGATTAGGTAAACAAGTCTAGAGAAGAGGTAGAAGAGCAGGCCAAAGAAGAAGACGATAACCATGGGGAACAGATTTTTTGCTACTTCTTCCGAAAAGCACTATGTTGATATGTTCGTTTTTCTCTCTCCGTTAACTGCATTAAGCCATTGTAAAAAGATGGGAGGATAAGGAGGTAGCCAGCACTGAGCAATTAGTTTAAACGAGAAACAATAAATGCACCCAAAGTAATTTAAATGATGGTGGTAGTGGTACTATATGCTCAGGGAGACTGCTCAGGAGGGCAATCTTAGGGGCAAACACCAGTTGAATGGAGCACAAGTCCTGAATAGTTTGAAAGACAGCTGACCAATATCGGAATAGTTTAGGGCACCGCCAGAGCATATGAATTAATGTGGCAGCAGCACTAGGGCAAAAGTTATTCCTGCCCCAGGAGTACAGTTTTTGAGGGGTTTAATATACCCTGAGTAAAATAAATGTTTGTGGTAGTTTATGGGAAGGAGATATAGATACAGCAGATATCGCCTCAAGCGCCGCCATCCACTGGTCCCCGTCTATATCTCCTAAATCCTGCCTCCAGCCCCCACAACATCGCAAGTGCATCTTAAAACTCGCTGCCACTTGGAAAAGTCTCCTATCAAACCCCTCTTGGAATTACTTAGGGGGGCCACCATTTTAAGATCTACAGAAATGTTGTAAGCCATCAGGGATTATCATGATTGCCTATGTAAGGTGTGGCGAAGTTGTTGATATTGAAAAAATGACTTGTGAGCAGGGCTTTTTTTCAGCGGGAACGCGGGGGAACGCAGTTCCGGCACCTCCTGGACTGACTGTATGTAATGGCAAGGGGTGCTGGGGTGTGCTACAGGGTATTGATGCTCACTGCTGGAGATCTATTTGTGCTGGGGTGACCATGGGACAGACCCACAAAATGCGGGACTGTCAAGGGCAATCTGGGACAGTTCCGCATTTTTCAGGTCTGTCCCAGGTTCCGGGCACCTTCATTTCAGGACAATACAGTGTCCCGCAATGAAGCTGACACAGCCACCCCGCCAGAGGCGGCTCTAGGCTTTGTGAGGCCTAAGGCAAAACTTGACATGGGGCCCCACTCACGCCCATGGTAAGAAAAAATAATTCAAGGACAAGAGCCTCTTCCCTCACAACCCTGGCCGGTGGTTGCGGGGGTCTGCTTACAGGGGGCTTATCGGAATCTAGAATACCACTTTAAAGCAAGCGGCCCCCAGATCCTGCTCTTTAATAACTAAGGGGCGGGAGCCACTTGGAGATATCACCTGGTGAACCCGCCCCCTTGTGACATCATTGACTGAGGGCATGTTGGGTCATTGGCGTCACAAGGGGTGGTATCACCGATATTCACTGGTTGTTAGGGATGCTGGCGGCCCCACTCCTGAGTCGAGACTCTTAACGCTGCCTGAGCATAGCAGCGTTAAGGTCCCCTGTCCCTCAAAACTGGGGTAATGCATTGGGTAAGTTAGGCAGCCGCGAGGCCCATGTGAGTGCGAGGCCTTAGGCGACTGCCTAATTTGTCTAATTAAAGAGCCACCTCTGCACCCCCCCACCTCCCCTCTATCTGTTGCCCCCAAAAAAGGCAACCACATCGCCGCTTTACTCACTGACAGCACTTGTCCCGGCTGGGAATGTCTGGAGAGGCACAATCCCCGCCCCCTGCTTGTGATTGGAGAATTCATTAATGCCAGCAGGGCAGTGTAAAGTCAGCATTGGAAGAAGGTAAAACGGGTCTCGGCCAGTCAGGGAAAGTGCTGTCAGTGAGTAAAGTGGCAATGCGGCTGCCTTTTTTGGGGGCATAATCAGTTCTTCTGGGTAGAGCGCGCATCCGCTGCCCCAGCTGTGCTGTGATTCATTACAGCACAAGCTGATTTTTGGGAAGGGGGTCCCTGAATGGCCGTTTGGGAATGTGGTCACCCTAATTTGTGCAGGGGGGTTCTATTGTTGCTGGAGAGGTCTATTGTTGCTGGTGGGGGACCTATTGTTGCTGGGGGGGTCAGTCTATGGTTGGGAGAGGGGTCTACTGTTGATGGCAGCCAGAGAGTCTATTAATGCTGGCTGTGTGGAAATCTGTTGATGCTGCCAGGAGTCTATTGTTGCTGGGGGGGAGATTTTGTTGTGGTTGGTCCATTGCTGTTAGGGGGGATCTATTGTACCTGGCTGCCAGGGATCTTTTTTACAGTTTTTCTTGATATCATTACCAAATTCCATACAAATTACTTAGCATCACAAAATTATACAGGGGAACCGTGTAACGCGTTTAACGAGCATTTCGTAATAGGAGCGATGCATTTAAAAAAAAACTAACTTGGTTTGCGAGCAGGATTCAAGCTAAAGTGGTGCCCAATACCGTATTTGGCCTGAGGTGGGGGGGCGCCGGAGCTGAGCAGAGCCAAGTGGCGCCAATCCGAAATGCTTGGAAAAAAGCGGAAATACTCAGTTCCCGAGCCTTTCCGAGGTTTTCCGATTTCAGCCGAGGTGTCCTTGGCCCTTTCCGAGTGTTTACGCGGCTCTCTGGTGCCCTCCGCCTCTGGCCACATGCGGTATTGCATGCCACTGAACTCAATACAGAACAAATTATTTTCATTTCCATTGACTTCAATGGGGAAACTCGCTTTGATATGCGAGTGCTTTGGATTACGAGCATTCTCCTGGAATGGATTATGCTCGTAATCCGAGGTTCCACTGTACTTGGTTCTATATTGTCTAAAAGGGGCGGTACTGGGAGGTGGGTAGGGGGTGGAGAAAAGGGGTGACTTGAAAAAGGGGCGTTCCTGTACCTATTGTCTGAGAAAAAAAGCCCTGCTTGTGAGAGAGTTGGTATCTATCGGCCATGTCTTGAAAAGACATCAGCATCATGAGCAGAGGCGTCCCTAGGGGGGGCCAGAGGGGGCCCTGACCCCCCCCCCCCCCCCCCCCCCCCCCAACATCATGCTGTGCCCCACCATTTTTGTATTTTGCTCCCCGAGAGGGAGAGCGTCCCCAGTCAGCTCTGCCGGGGATTCCTCCCCCTCCCTGTGCTCGCCGACACTGCATAATGCGAGCGCTCACACAACCAGATATTCTAGCCTGGGCCGTGTTTAAGTGTGTGCACTGCAGATTGCAGTACACTGTAATCACTGAACTACATTATCTCCATCCTGTCTCTCCCCCCCATCTGTCTCCCTCCCCCTCTCCTGTTCTTTCAAAACATTCACAATTTACTTTCACTTTCAGTTAGGCAGATAATATACGGTGCAAATTTCTTTCCTGCATCCACAGATTGCAGGAAAGAAACTTGCATGATCCCCCCATCAACAGACAGTGGTGACAGGGGAATATCCCTCCTGCCCAGCAATTATAATCTCCCGACAAACAGTGATTATCACTAGTGACTATACAGCAACCACTAGTGATAATTATAAGAGAATCTGCTCATTAATGGTTCAAATCTCAGCCAGTTTCTGCTGAAGCAGCTGAGATTTAAACTGTCTATGGCTGGTCTTAGCTCTTAGGCAGCCCATACATTGATTAGCACTGTGGAGTGTCGGCTTCCTGGCGGGATCGGGCATGTGGGATTTCAAACACACCCGAGCCCATCTCTATTGGTTGTAGACAGTTGAGTTCCCTGCAGGTTGCTTAGCAGCAGTGGACCCTTCTCTGACATGCTGATCGGGATGCAATCCAGGTGATGCTCATAGTCAAATCCTAGTCATAAATATCAGTGATTTTATTGATCAAAGCCCACACTTTACAGGCATAGAGCCCACATGGCTGCTGATCATACGGTTGATTATATTTATGTGGTTGTACTCTTGATGCTAATAAATACTGTGTTTATTAGATCTGACTGGGAGCATCACCTGGATCACATGCCGATCAGCATGTCAACAGAGAAGGTTATACAGCATTACTGCTGCTAGGTGACCAGCTGGGGGCTCGGCTCTATATAACCAATAGTGCCAGCCTTCCCCATATACCCATAATGTCACCAGCACTAGGTCCTAATAGACTGCCGCCACTGCCAAGGAGACAGACGCCAGACCAGCGCTGTAAATAGCAGGGACAGGACAGCTGGGGATCCCCACTGTGGCAGAACACCAGGGCCCGGAGGCAAGACAACCTTTGCAAGCCTGATAGTTCTCCCACTGCTTTGGACCCTTATATTTTCTTGGTGTGCTGGTGACATATATCTCTTGTTTTCTGCCACCCTGGGGGGGCCCAGTATAGTAGGAAGGGAGCTCACTGCAGAACATGTGAAAGGGCCCATAGTGGGATCGTAGTAAAGGGCCCCAGGATATATATATATATATATATATATATATATATATATATATATATATATATATAATTGCATTTTATAGTTGGCCCCCCTACTTTTGTCCCTGTCCCCCCATGTGCCCCCCCTAAATATGAAAGCTGGAGAGGCCACTGATCATGAGCATTTGAGTTAAAGCGTTTTGCTTATGTTTCTGGCTAAGGGGTTATTATAGCCGATAATGTAGTGGCACTGAGGCCTCCCTTTTTGTATTTTGACACCACTCAGATGGTCTCATTGGCTTAACTCTTATTATTGCACTTTGGTCACATTACAAAAGTACTTTTGTATTTCTATTTTACATGTTAATTGTAATGAACAAGTTTTGCATTTAGCTAACTTGAATAGGGTATGCAGTGACTCCTTTGTATCTTTTTGAAAAATTTCAATAATAATCATTGGAATTGAAAAAACATCAGTATGTCCTTTTTTTATAATTGGTGAAGAAATATAATGCACTCTATACTATTAAAGGCCTTGGCTGTGTCTAATGATAAGATAACTGTATTACCCATATTATTAGTTGGGACTTCTAGGTTGAGGTGGACATTGGCAGCTGGTGCTCAATTTTTTTTTGGGGGGGGGGGGCGCAAACAAACTGAAAAAAAAAACCATCAATTGCAGCCACTGTGCCCATCAAACGCAGCTACTGTGCCCATCAATTTCTGCCACTGTGCCATCAAACACAGCCACTGTACCGATCAAACCAGGGGCGGATCTAGAGTCTAATCTCGGGAGGGGCACTGCCAAAATTTCTGCGGGCAATGGCTGGTGTTGGCGCTTCAATCATCACAGCACCATGGTTAATATGGTGTCAGGATGATTGAAGCACATTATTTCAATTATTACTGTGTGGGAGCAGCCATGTGGAGGGGAGGACAGGGTGGATGCAGCCAGGTGGAGGGGAGGACAGGGTGGATGCAGCCAGGTGGAGGGGAGGACATGAGGGTTGCAGCCAGGTGGAGGAGAGGACAGGAGGGTGGCAGCCAGGTGGAGGGGAGGGCAGGGTGGATGCAGCCAGGTGGAGGGGAGGGCAGGGGGTTTGCAGCCAGGTGGAGGGGAGGACAGGGGGTTTGCAGCCAGGTGGAGGGGAGGACAGGGGGTTTGCAGCCAGGTGGAGGGGAGGACAGGGGGTTTGCAGCCAGGTGGAGGGGAGGACAGGGTGGTTGCAGCCAGGTGGAGGGGAGGAAAGAGTGGTTGCATCCAGGTGGAGGGGAGGTAAGTTCTTACCTTGGACGATAATAATAAAATCACTGGCTCCCTCCACCCTACAGCCTCATGGTCCCTCTTCTTCTCTCTTCCACATCCTACTCGGCATGTTGGCAGCTGCAGTGCTCTCAGGGAATCATCCAGGGGCCTGCTGGTACTACATGTCCCATAATCCTCTTGGTTCTAGTTTACCAGCCATTGGCTCTGAATGTAGCCAATAGCAGAAGGCATTGCCGAGTGAATGAGAGCTACTCGGCTCACGGAGGAGAGGGAGGGATGGAAATTCCCTGCAGCTGCAGCTCTGCCTGTGTCCCTTCACAGAGAGCATGTCAGAAACAGGTGATGGGGGACGACATCAGCATCAGCACAGTCTGAAGTGCTCACTATTTTCTCAATTGGCCCATTGCCCCCCCCCGATCTGCCCCTGCATCAAACGCTGCCACTGTGCCCATCAAACGCTGCCGCTGTGCCCATCGATTGCCGCCACTGTGCCCATCAATTGCTGCCACTGTGCCTATCAATTGTCGCCGATGTGCCCATCAATTGCTGACAGTGTGCCCATCAATTGCTGCCAGTGTGCCCATCAATTATTGCCACTGTGCCCATCAATTTTTGCCACTGTGCCCATCAATTGTTGCCAGTGTGCACATCAATTGCCGCTACTGTGCCCATCAAATGCTGCCAGTGTGCACCCCCCGCCCGCCCAGCACTTACCTGTCTTGGTGGGCCAGCGAGTCACGGCGGTGGTGTCCTCCACATACGTGGCTTCTTGATGTCTTCTCCTGTCCTCTCTTCCCATTCTCTGCTCTGATTGGTCGCATGGTGCTCGCTGTTCACCTTTTTTGATGGCAATTAGAGACTACGGCTCTAATCAGGTGCTTCAAAAAAATACCCTGCCGCTGTAATTCAGGCTCCCGGTGCCCAAAAGGGGACCGGGCACCTGAATAGGGGTGGCAGCGGTGACCATAGATAGATTCATGCAATTCATGAATCTATCTATTGACGATAGAGGGGGCGGCGGCGCCCGTGTGCCCCTTATGGACGCACCACCGTTTGATCAGGGTGAATAATATCTTCAATAACTTTAGAAAAATGGTGGGCAAGTACGTCCACAAGAAGTTTGCAATCAGAAAATACAGTACTATACATTACTATGGTCAATATTGAAAACACAAGGCAGCCACAGGTAAATCTTTTAGGTGATCTTGCCACTCTCCACTTGTAATGTGTTTGTCACTCGGGTTGTGCGCTTTAAAAAAAAAAAAAAATCCAATTTAAAAGCACATGATCAACAATCAGTGGCAAGTACTTTCTGCAATGATTTCTATAACTAGTGATTTAATTACATTTTTTTAATTTATGGCTTCAGTATAGTATTTTAAAAACTGTGACATTCAATAATAACCTATAATCATTACTGTATTCAAAAGCTCAAATCATGGGCTGGCATATTCATTAAGCAGAAATGTATTAAATTGTTTTTTGTTACAGGCAAAATGAAACAGAAAATGCCACTATAACTTGGGAAACTTACTAAGGTTAGGATCATATTTATGCAGGTGCAGTAATGTGTGACAAAATGCATTGCTTTTCAGCAGACGTGCTTAATTCGCAATGGCACCCCCATGTATCTGAAAACGCAGCCCATTTTTGGGTGCATGAAGCCTCATGATGCAAAAGCATATACAGCTAAAAACTCTAACCACATGCAAAATGCTAGCCAAAGCCTGGAAGTCAGGGTCTTAAAAAGACTCTGCATGACCCAAGATGTCCGCCAGAGTTACATGGGGCATTAGCATCCAATAGGATAGCTGCCCCTGTGACCCAGGAAACCAGAGAGCAACTAAGATTCATTTGACTTCTTCTCCAACTGCAGTGCTGCTGCGGATGAGCGCCACCTGCAGTGGAGAAAGCTGAATGCACCTGTCTACAGGCAGACCTATAGGGACTTTGTGCTATCTGGAGTCTTGTTTCTGAATTGCAACAGTTGGAAGTCTGATAGCAATACAGAGATCTGGGAACACTTTTTTCTGATTTGAGCAAAATGTACACATGTATTCACATATGCTTGATATGACCTACCTAAAATTTGGAGGTCATACAAAGGAGTGGCATTTTCATAGGTTTAGGGTCTACATGTTCATACACATTCAATGTTTTTTTGTAGATTTGTATTGGACTACTTCAAGCCAATTGTATACAGTATATGCAATTTACTATGATTTATATGTATGTCCTTTTTTTATTTTGGGCGCTATTTATTAGTTATCCTTATGTACTGTATGTATATTTATAAGTCAAACATTGCTTCCACTGTTTGAAGGACAGTATGTCACTGCTGGAAGTTCTGCTGCTGGAACTGACGCTTCGCCACAGGAATTCGGGGAGACACAAGTGCTGGGTACAGTAGCCCATAGAAATCAATGGCTGTACATAGATGTACATGGGCATACGTAGGTACATGTGTAAATACACATATGTGTACAGGCACCTGACCCTGGATGCAGGATGTCTGCATCCAGGTTCGCAAGTCCATATGCATGCCCAAATGTTTAGTTGTATGACCCCTGGTGCCTACAGTTGAAAAAGTATTCATACCCCTTGCTTCTGGGTCTCGATCGATCGCTGCTGTCATTGGCATGTGCGGGAGTTAAAGGGATATTAACCACTTAAGGACCGCCTCCTGCACATATACGTCGGCAGAATGGCACGGCTGGGCACAAGCACGTACAGGTACGTCCTCTTTAAGTGCCCAGCCGTGGTCCGAAGCTCCGTGACCGCGGGGACCCGCGGACCCGATCGCCGCTGGAGTCCCGCGATCGGCCCCCGGAGCTGAAGAACGGGGAGAGCTGTGTGTTAGTTTTTTTACTAATTATTTTAATCAATTATTTTACTCATTATTAATTTATTGCTTAATAGTGGCAAGCGCCATTACACCCCCCCATACTTTACATTGTTGCTGGTGCGTGAGCATCTTTTAGTAGTGGCTGCTGCCTTCATATTTTATCTATTTTATCGTTTCCTATTCATATATTAATATTAGGTTTTAGTGTCCTGGATTAGAGTGGTTTTGCGCATTAGTTCCCCCCTTACACATGTGTGTTAACACAGCTTCCCCGTTTTTCACTGTGGCGCCGTCATTGATCGTGTGTTCCCTTTTATAGGGAAACACAATCAATGACGTCACACCTACAGCCACACCCCCCTACAGTTAGAAACAGAAATGAGGTCACACTTAACCCCTTCAGCGCCCCCTTGTGGTTAACTCTCAAACTGCAATTTTCATTTTCACAGTAAACAATGCATTTTTAATGCATTTTTTGCTGTGAAAATGACAATGGTCCCAAAAATCTGTCAAAATTGTCCAAAGTGTCCGCCATAATGTCGCAGTCACGAAAAAAATCGCTGATTGCCGCCATTAGTAGTAAAAAAATAAAAAATCATAAAAATGCAATAAAACTATCCCCTATTTTGTAAACACTATAAATTTGGCGCAAACCAATCGATTGCGATTTTTTTTTACCAAAAATAGGTAGAAGAATACGTATCGGCCTAAACTGAGGAAAAAAAACTATGGCCCGGATTCAGAAAGAAGTGCTAGGTGGCACTGATGAGGCACTGACTGGCACCACTGGTGGACATTGATAGGTGGCAGTGATGGGCACTGATAGGTGGCACTTTATTTTACTGGTGATCACTGTGGCACTGGCAGGCACTAATGAGGCTGATGTCCCTTACACAAGATCCGGTGAGCGGCTTTTTTCTCTCCTCGCCTTGTCAGCGTAAGGAGAAAAAAACTATTATCGAGCTTTGTTTACATCATGTGATCAGCTGTCATTGGCTGACAGCTGATCACGTGGTAAGGGGCCGGGAACAGCCCTTTACTCGGATCTGTGATCACCCGAGTCTGTGACTCGTGATTACAGCGCTGCAAAAGGGAAGGATGTCGATTGACCGCCTCCCAACAATTGGGGACCGCGCTGTAGCCGTCTTTCGGCTACAGCGTGGACACAAAGTGGTTAAAATCAATTCAAGTCAGATTTGTCACTACTGAATCTGCACAGTGAGCTGCGCGTGCACAACTCACTGTACAAGGGCAGACAGGCAGGTAAGTAATGCAGAAGAAAGCATGTATTTTATGCATTAAAAATCCTGCCTGTCCAGAAATATTAACTCCTTATGGCCCATACACATGATCAGAAAATCGTATGAAAAATACTGCTTTCGAAGCGATTGGATGATAATCTGATTGTTTGTACAGAACTGATCACGACAGTTCATTTGATATTATCTGACAAGCACACAAATTTTCGGACGATACCAGATCGTACGATTTTTGTTTAATCAGTACAGTTGCCATTCGAAAATAAAATACAAATATACTACAACACATTACATCACTTCCGATTTTTTAAATTCTGCTGTACGAGAATTTCCATAACTTTAGTAAACTCTTAATTTTTGATATGAGATTAACATGCAAAAAATAAATAAAAAAATTACGATCATTTGTCTAATAATCGAATTGTGTGTACCAGGCTTTAGCATAATGCCCGGTACACACAATGAGATTATCGGACAAATGATTGTCGCTTTTTTTCTATTTGCATGCTGATCACAGATCGAATCTGATGAGTTTACTAAAATCACGAAAATTCTTGTACGACTGAATAAAAAATCGGAAGTGATGCCATGTGTTGTAATGCATTGGTATTGCATTTTCGACTGACCGCTGTACTGATTAAACAAAAATCATACGATCTGGCATTGTACAAAAAAGAAAAAATTGTGCATGTCCGACCAAATAATATCGGATGAACTGTTGTGATCTGCTCTGGAAGCTCTGTACTAACGATCAGGTTAGCGTACGATCGCTCTGAAATCTGTACTTTTCGTATATGATTTTCTGATCGTGTGTACAGGGCTTAAAGTTCCACTTTAACCAGTATAGGAGCAAGTAGGTGGTGCTGTAGATGGGAGGTAGAACTTGTCATTAGGAAGTCTCTGTCCATAGAGCAGACAGGATCCTCCTGATTCCATACTAGCTCCAGCACTCAGCTGATCACTCCAGTGTGTATCCGAAGAGCAGAGCCGGGCTCCAGCCTATTTTTAGCAGCTGGTGCCGGTAAAGTGCTGGACGTAGGCTGCCTGATTCCACTGTGTCCAAACAATGCAGCACGTCACGGCCAGTATTATGGTGATGATGATGATGCTGCTTGTTGTTACTACCCAGAAACTGGAGCCGCCGATACACCGAGCACTGCATCCCAGGCGTCCCTTTACACGTGCGCGCACCCTACGCTCGCCCCCGAGGGCTGCCTGTCATCCGATAGAAGCAGAGTGGGTCTCCTCTGACAGTACTGACCTCACTATGGCTGACATTCGACACACTTATTAGTATCTTGTAATTATATAGTCATCTTCACAATTACCCTGTCTGTGCTACTCATTGTAATAGTATCTATTGGCACCGGATGCCACAAACCTGTTATTTATTGATCATCGCTGCTGCCACTTTCCCAGACCTGTATACCCAGAGATCAAGATACACGCTGTCATTGCTCAGCTCTCCTTCCCAACCTGTCATGCTGATCCCATTGCTTCAGTTCCTGCCAGGCTGGACCTGGAATCAGTTCGCACAATAAGTTTCATTGATTTCACTGGCCACATGCTTGTTGGGAAAATATAATAAGACACCTCTGGTCAAACATGGTACTGCACACGCCAGGGGCTTGAATCCTGCTCGTTTTGCAACACAACACTCGCAAACCGAGTCAGGATTTTTAATAAATAATAGCTTGTATTGCGAAACGCTCGTTAACCGCGTTACTCGCAATCTGAGGTATTACTGTATAGGCAAAACTTTTCTTTCCATATTGGATAGAGTAAGGCTGGATTCACACCTATGCAGTTTTAGTGCATTTTGCAGATTGGGGCCCGGATTCAGATACGAGTTACGACAGCGTATCTCCGGATACGCCGTCGTAACTCTGAGTGTGCCGGGTCGTATCTATGCGCCTGATTCAGTTACGCATATTTTTCCCTAAGATCCGACCGGCGTAAGTCTCTTACACCGTCGTATCTTAGGCTGCATATTTACACTGGCCGCTAGGTGGCGCTTCCGTAGATTTACGCGAGGAATATGCAAATTAGCTAGATACGCAGATTCAGAAATGTACGTCCGCCCGGCGCATTTTTTTACGTCGTTTGCGCAAGGCTTTTTCCGGTGTAAAGTTACCCCTCATAAAGCAGGGGTAAGTCATCTTAGGTATGGACGTCGAAAACACAACGAACAGCGTCGTATTTTACGTTTTTTACGTAAGTCGTTCGCGAATAGGGCTGTACGCAAGTTACGTTCACGTCGAAAGCATTGACAGTTTGCGGCGTAATTTGGAGCATGCGCACTTGGAAACGTTCACGGACGGCGCATGCGCCATTCGTAAAAAACTTCAATTATGTGGGGTCACAAGTAATTTAAATAAAACACGCCCACATCATCCACATTTGAATTAGGCGGGCTTACGCCGACACATTTACACTACGCCGCCGTAACTTAGGGCGCAAGTTCTTTCTGAATACGGAACTTGCGCCCTAATTTACGGCGGCGTAATGTATCTGAGATACGTTACGCCCGCCGATAGATACGAAAATGTATCTGAATCCGGGCCTTACTCTACAGAACATGTTCCATAGGAAACCATGGTAAATGGACTGTAGTGCAAATCTGCAAAATGCAAAAAGCGCTAAAACTGCATAGGTGTGAATCCAGCCTTAGGGAGATTAAGATTTTTTTTCCTTATCTCTGTCCCATTGTGGAGATTTCCCTTCGCTTCTTGTCGCATAGCCAAACAGGAAGTGAGAGGAAATTTCTGCAAATTGAGGGAGTTTCTTGGGGAACCCCCATGTTACCAGCGTCCCCATTGGTGGACTTCACCTCTATTACCTTTCTAAGGACAACCCAAACTTCAGGGTTTTCTTTTACTTTCAATGATAATGCTAAACAGGACAAATAGAGGGGGTGAATCTCTTTAATGGGGGCCCATTAAGAAGACAAGCATTCTAATCCCTCGGCAGTATCCAAAACAAAAAAAGGTTTGCCTTATTATTTAAAGCGTAATCTAGAAAAGTAAAATTTTGGGATATTGCAAAAACACATGAGACTATATGAAAGCCGATTTTACGTAATGCATTAGTACACAGCATCCTTCATTAGTACAGGGCTTGCTTCAGAATCGCCTGTCATATGACATTTCAATGTGTTGTTTGGCTTTCTCTGATATCTGGAATCCAGCATCCCTTTGTGATAGTTGGCATCCCTTCATAAACAATATACCCTGTAAGATCTGTCAATGTCATTTGCATGCCTTCAATGTCATGTGCATCACTCGTGATTTATGAGGTCTCGCATGACATCTGGTATCCTGCAGCGTTCCCGATGATATACGACACGATTTGTAACTATGGTCAACTATAATATATGTATTATACCCCAATGACACATGGCATCTCCAATACCATAAGGCACTCACCCAAAATCTTGAGGAACCTAAAATGACCTCTGATATCTTTTCTTGTGCCTTTGTTTTATTTTGAACATAATATGCTCATAGCAGTGTCTCTCCACTTCATTATCAAAGGACTACCATGTCGCTTGCTTATACGACATCTTCCTGAAAACTGGAATGGTTTCTCTATCCATAACTCCTAGACAGTGAAAATACAAATCTAAATATTAGGGATCAGCTTTCATTTTTTTTTTTACAATGCAGTTCTAGACGGATAAACATCGTGGGCCAGATTCAGAAAGAGATACGACGGTGTATCTCCTGATACGCCGTCGTATCTCTGAGTTCTGCCGGTCGTATCTATGCGACTGATTCAGAGAATCAGTTACGCATAGATATTCCTAAGATCCGGCAGGTGTAAGTGTCTTACACCGTCGGATCTTAGGCTGCAATTCCAGGTCGGCCGCTAGGTGGCGTTTTGTTTTTTTACGCGACGAATATGCAAATGAGGAGTTACGCCGATTCAGAAATGAACGACTGCCCGGCGCTTTTTTTTTATGTCGTTTGCGTTCAGCTTTTTCCGGCTATGGCCGTCGTTCCCGCGCCGAGTTTTGAAATTTTTACGTCGTTTGCTTAAGTCATTCGCGAATACAGATGGACGTAATTTACGTTCACGACGAAAGCAATGACGTCCTTGCGACGTCATTTAGAGCAATGCACACTGGGAGATTTTACGGACGGCGCATGCGCCGTTCAAGTAAAATATATAAAATGCGGGGTCAAGGGAAATTTAAATAAAACACGCCCCCTACATCCCCATTTGAATTACGCGGCCTTACGCCGCAACACATACGCTACGCCACTCTAACTAAGGGCGCAAGTTCTTTGTGAATAAAGAACTTGCGCCCAAAGTTAGAGCGGCGTAACGTACTGGAGATACGTTACGCGGGCCGGACAGATACGCCAATGTATCTGAATCCGGCCCGTTATTTTTTATTTCCACGTAAAGTTTCTTGTTATGAAGGAGAATTAATACAACTGAAAACATAAAAACGGTAGTAAAGTCTTAAAAAAAAAATGAAAGAAATTGTCTCCTTGTAAGTTAATGGCATAATGTGCTAGTATGCCTCCCATACTAGCACATTATAACAGACTTACCTGTAAATAGGATCCCTCAAGGTGGCGCTCTGTCACCGGTGACAAGGCTTTCATCTTCACCCATGCTTTCTTCTGGGTTCACAGGCTCAGGCCGTTTCGATGGCTGAGCTGCGATGACATTACTCTCTCACGCATGAGCACGGGAGTCATGGCAGCGGCACAGCATTCTGGATTGACGGGAACACATTCAGTGTGCCCTCAACTCAGAACGCGGTGTGCATGGGTTGGTGACGTCACCGGCTGCAGAAATTGTGCACATTTAGGAGATAATCATAAACGAACACAGTGACTATTTGAACAGTATTGCCAGTGGAAACACTGGCAATACCTATAACAAAGGAATTTACTTGATTTAGGGCTCTTTCACACAGGCAAGACCGTATGTCCACTTTTTCATCCATCTTTTTACGGATGAAAAAGGGACATACAGTACATTGATCCCTATGAGATTGCGAGTGTCAGCGGATGAACATGCACTGACACCCGATCTCATCCGGGTCAGCAATCCTCCGATTCTGCAGACGGAGGAAAACCCTATTCTTCCATCCGTCTGCGGATCGTATTGGGTGAACACTGACAGACGGTCCGCGTTCATCCGATCCCCCCATAGGGGAGAGCGGAGATCTGACAGGGCAGTCCCTGCACAGTGTGCGGGGACCGCCCTGTCATCCGCCGGCTCAGCGGGGATCAGCAGAGTGATCCCCGCTGAGCAAGCAGAGGTTCACGGGGCAGATCATTACTTATCTGTCTCGTGTGAAAGAGGCCTAACACTTAAAAAGTCAACACAGCATGAAATTATCAGCCACTCACATTTACTGACAGCTGTAAAAAAATCACAGATTTTTACAAGCTGTCAGTAAATTTACTGGCGGTTGGCAACCCTGACTCCTATTGAAGTCTATGGCACCAAAAAATACACAATGCTGCATCAAAAGAAGCACCTGTATCTGTTCGAAAATAGCTCTGCACCATGTAGTATTAATATGAGCAGGCACCATATGGGATTAATGGGATCTCCTTTGCTGTGCATTGCAGCGCAACCGCAGACGCAGGAGAACTTGCACTTGTGTAAGGCCTTAAGCTGACCTGATTCCCCCATCCACGCACTCAATGTGGATGGGGGAATCCTCCCTGCTGCATCTTTGTATTCTGACAGCGGGGAGACTTCTCTGCCATCAGAATACACCGATCAGCCAGCAGTGCTGATCGAACAGGGAATAACCGACAGGGAGGTTGTACAGAAGTTGATTGGTGGATTGACTTCTGTACAATCACAGTGCATATACATGGATCGAAATTCGGTTGGTCCCTCCTGCACCTGCCGAATTTTCGATCTATCTATGGGCAGCTTTAATCTGTTTTCCCCATTGGACAGATCCTGTCCTGACAATAGGCAATAAAAACGTGACAGAACTTGTAACCCTCCCATGCACTAAATACAAAATGTTCTGAGGACAGAGTGTCCAATAGAGCTGGACAGCAGCTTTTCAAAGCACAAGTTCCCCTCAAAGTGACCATGTCAGCTCAGGACATTCTTTGTGTGGTGAATGAAACAGTTACACAGAAAGTCTGTGGACTTTGGAACATTGTATATTATTTGTAGCACATATTTGAACTTTAGTGCTGGTTGTGTATGTGGATATTCTATTTATTTTATCACAGCTGCTTTTCCCATTATGGTCTCATTCACATGGGCGCTCAGCCCTGTACAGCATGAAAAGCCCTTTGTTAACCTTTTCTATCCTAGCACTGAGTTGTGTGCAGGCAGCCTATATTACTGAATGGATATTCACTGGCTGTATGAGTGTGATAGGTATGCAGGGATAGGTGTGTAGACACTGGTGCTGAATCTGTACATCCAGGGCTGTGCACATGCCCCTGTCATACAGGTGAGCCCATACAGCCAATGTACTGTATGCCCATTCACTAATATGGGCTGCCTGCATACAGCTCAGTGCTAGGATACAAAAAGGAACAAAAGGCCTTCATTCTGCATGGGGCTGAGCACCCATGTGAATGAGCTCTATAAAGTTTTATAAAAAATATTATTTGTTAAATAGATTTTAAGTGCTTTATAGATGCCACAACCATGACACCTTGCTCCGTGTCTGCAACATGTTTAACATGGGGTGCAGAGTTTGACACTTCTGCTTTGCTGTACTAGGGTCATCAATTTAACCACTTACCCCCCGGACCATATTGCTGCCCAAAGACCAGAGTACTTTTTGCGATTCGGGACTGCGTCGCTTTAACAGACAATTGCGCGGTCGTGCGACGTGGCTCCCAAACAAAATTGGCGTCCTTTTTTTCCCACAAATAGAGCTTTCTTTTGGTGGTATTTGATCACCTCTGTGGTTTTTAGTTTTTGCGCTATAAACAAAAATAGAGCGACAATTTTGAAAAAAATGAATATTTTTTACATTTTGCTATAATAAATATCCCCCAAAAATATATAAAAAAACATTTTTTTTCCTCAGTTTAGGCCGATACGTTTTCTTCTACATATTTTTCGCAAAAAAAAATCGCAATAAGCGTTTATTGATTGGTTTGCGCAAAAGTTATAGCGTTTACAAAATAGGGGGTATTTTTATGTCATTTTTATTATATTTTTTTTACTAGTAATGGCGGCGATCAGCGATTTTTTTTTTTTCGGTACTGCGACATTATGGCGGACACTTCGGACACTTTTGACACATTTTTGGGACCATTGGCATTTTTATAGCGATCAGTGCTATAAAAATGCATTGGATTACTATAAAAATGCCACTGGCAGTGAAGGGGTTAACACTAGGGGGCGGGGAAGGGGTTAAGTATGCCTGGGTGTGTTCTTACTGTGGGGGGGGGGTGGCCTCACTAGGGGAAACAGGGGGGCGAGCGGGGGGCGCGCGCGCGCCCCTAGTGGCGGCTGGGAGAGAGGACGTTATACTACGTGCTCTCGCCCAGCCGAGCCAACTTGCCGACGTAGAACGGCGGTGGGCGGCCGGCTAGTGGTTAAAGAGGTTTTTTTTTTTTTTTTTACCTTAGAAGTTTTTTTTTTTTTTACCTTAAAGTG
The DNA here is from genome assembly GCF_905171775.1 of Rana temporaria. Taxonomy (NCBI): domain Eukaryota; kingdom Metazoa; phylum Chordata; class Amphibia; order Anura; family Ranidae; genus Rana; species Rana temporaria. Next base: position 239,023,864 of record NC_053490.1, on the reverse strand, counting down.
TTTGTAAAGTCTTGTTTTGTTTTTCAATAAAAATAACAAACAAGACTGGGCACAGATGATAGGAAATCTTATACTCTACATTGTGACATGCCGGCCCCGCCCCCTCTCTCTCCTGATTGATTAACTGACTTTAATTGACAGCAGCGGGAGCCAATGGTGCCCCTGCTGTGTCTCAGCCAATCAGGAGGGAGAGTCTCGGACGACCTAGACACTCATGGACATTGCTGGACAGAGATGGGGCTCAGGTAAGTATTAGGGGGGCTACTGCACACAGAAGGCTTTTTATCCTAATGCATTAAGATAAAAAAAAAAAACTTCTGAATTTACAACTCCTTTAATGAACTCTCTGCATTAAAGTAAAAAAAAAACCCCTTCTGTGTGCAGCCCCCCAGCCCTCCCTCAGGATGGGTTTACATAAGTAAAATGCAGTTCTGTTCACCAGTTTAGGTGCACATTTGTACCTGAAATCGCACCTGAACCAGACTTAAAAACGCACAGGACTCTTTTTAACCACTTAAGCCCCGGACCAATATGCAGCCTAAAGACCCAAGGTGTTTTTACAGTTCGGGACTGCGACGCTTTAACAGACAATTGCGCGGTCGTGCGACGTGGCTCCCAAACAAAATTGGCGTCCTTTTTTCCCCACAAATAGAGCTTTCTTTTGGTGGTATTTGATCACATCTGCGGTTTTTAGTTTTTGCGCTATAAACAAAAATAGAGCGACAATTTTGAAAAAAAAGCAATATTTTTTACTTTTTGCTGTAATAAATATCCCCCAAAAACATATATAAAAACATTTTTTTTCCTCAGTTTAGGCCGATACGTATTCTTCTACCTATTTTTAGTAAAAAAAATCGCAATAAGCGTTTATCGATTGGTTTGCGCAAAATTTATAGTGTTTACAAAATAGGGGATAGTTTTATTGCATTTTTATTTTTTATTTTTTTTTTACTACTAATGGCGGCGATCAGCAATTTTTTTCGTGACTGCGACATTATGGCGGACACTTCGGACAATTTTGACACATTTTTGGGACCATTGTCATTTTCACAGCAAAAAATGCATTTAAATTGCATTCTTTATTGTGAAAATGACAGTTGCAGTTTGGGAGTTAACCACAGGTGGCGCTGTAGGAGTTAGGGTGCACCTAGTATGTGTTTACAACTGTTTGGGGGTGTGGCTGTAGGAATGACGTCATCGATCGTGTCTTCCCTATAAAGGGAATGACGCGATCGATGCGCCGCCATAGTGAAGGACGGGGAAGCCGTGTTTACACACGGCTCTCCTCGTTCTTCAGCTCCGGGGAGCGATCGCGACGGAGCGGCTATAAACAAATAGCCGCGCCGTGGTCCCGGATCGCTCCCCGAGCGGACCCGACCGCCGCATGTAGCGGGGGGGGTCCCGATCGGACCCCCCACCCGCTAATAGGCGAGGACGTACCCATACGCCCATGTGCCTGTACGTGCCATATTGTGGACGTATATGTACATGGGCTGGTCCTTAAGTGGTTAACCAGTTCCCGACCCCCGCATGTACATATACGTCCACAATATGGCACGTACAGGCACATGGGCGTACACGTACGTCCTCGCCTATTAGCGGGTGGGGGGTCCGATCGGGACCCCCCCCCGCTACATGCGGAGGTCGGGTCCGCTCGGGGAGCGATCCGGGACCACGGCGCGGCTATTTTTTTATAGCCGCTCCGTCGCGATCGCTCCCCGGAGCTGAAGAACGGGGAGAGCCGTGTGTAAACACGGCTTCCCCGTCCTTCACTATGGCGGCGCATCGATCGCGTCATTCCCTTTATAGGGAAGACACGATCGATGACGTCATTCCTACAGCCACACCCCCAAACAGTTGTAAACACATACTAGGTGCACCCTAACTCCTACAGCGCCACCTGTGGTTAACTCCCAAACTGCAACTGTCATTTTCACAATAAAGAATGCAATTTAAATGCATTTTTTGCTGTGAAAATGACAATGGTCCCAAAAATGTGTCAAAATTGTCCGAAGTGTCCGCCATAATGTCGCAGTCACGAAAAAAATTGCTGATCGCCGCCATTAGTAGTAAAAAAAAAAAAAATAATAAAAATGCAATAAAACTATCCCCTATTTTGTAAACACTATAAATTTTGCGCAAACCAATCGATAAACGCTTATTGCGATTTTTTTTACTAAAAATAGGTAGAAGAATACGTATCGGCCTAAACTGAGGAAAAAAAATGTTTTTATATATGTTTTTGGGGGATATTTATTACAGCAAAAAGTAAAAAATATTGCATTTTTTTCAAAATTGTCGCTCTATTTTTGTTTATAGCGCAAAAACTAAAAACCGCAGATGTGATCAAATACCACCAAAAGAAAGCTCTATTTGTGGGGGGAAAAAGGACACCAATTTTGTTTGGGAGCCACATCGCACGACCGCGCAATTGTCTGTTAAAGCGACGCAGTCCCGAACTGTAAAAACACCTTGGGTCTTTAGGCTGCATATTGGTCCGGGGCTTAACTGGTTAAATACTGCACCACAGCCGCCCCACAAATGTGTGTGAAACCGGCTGCCTTCTAAAATGATGCCCGTTCACATGTTATGCAAATCGGATGTGGTTCAAAATATATATGTGAACAGAATCTCATACTTACCTGAGCCCAATCTCGATCCAGCGCTGTGTCCGAGAGCAGCAGCTCTCTCTCCTCACCGGACATGGATGCAGCAGTGGGAGTCATTGGCTCCTGCTGCCATCATTCAATGCCTATGAGGAAGGAAAGGGCGACGGGGCCGAGCCACAGAGCACGGCTCGGGAACAAGACTGCATGAGTGTCTCCATTGTATAGCATGCAGCTTTTTATGAGAATTCAGCAGAGGGCCCAGAGCACTGGGAGGGGACCACAGAAAAGCAGGATTGGGGTTGCTGTGTGCATAACCATTGCACAGAGCAGGTAAGTATAATATGTTTGTTATTTAAAAAAAATATTTGAATCCCAGCTAGGACACAACCTGCATGGATTTTGCATGTTCTCCTTGTTCTTATGTGAGTTTCTGCCTACATGTAAACCACTTGCCGACTGCCGCCTGTAGATATACATAGGCAGAGTGGCACGGCTGCGCAAATGAATTTGTCGCTGCGCGCGGGCACCCCTGCCACGAGCTCCGTGACCGTGCCCGTTGATCATATCATGGAGCTGCAGAACAAGGCATTTCCCTGTTCTGCCTAGTGACAGGACAGTGATCTACTGCTCCCTATCATCAGGAGCAGTGATCACTGTTGTGTCACTCGTAGCTCAGCCCCCCACAGTTAGAATCGCTCCCTAGGACACACTTAACCTCTTCCTCGCCCCCTAGTGGCTAACCCCTTCCATTTTTATAGTACTGATCGCTGTATAAATGACAGTAGTCCCAAAATAGCGTCAAAAGTGTTTGATGTGTCCGCCATAATGTCACAGTCATGATAAAAATCGCAGATCGCTGCCATTGCTAGTAAAAATAAAATTGATTAATAAAAATGCCATAAATCTATCCCCTATTTTGTAGACGCTATAACTTTTGCGCAAACCAATCAATATACCCTTATTGCTATTTTTTTTTTTTACCAAAAATATGTAGAAGAATACACATCGACCTAAACTGAGAAAGAAATTATTTTTTTTATATATTTTTGGGGGATATTTATTATAGCAAAAAGTAAAAAATATTGCTTTTTTTTCAAAATTGTCGCTCTTTTTTAGGTTTATTGCACAAAAAAAGAAAACCGCAGGGGTGATCAAATACCACCAAAAGAAATCTCTATTTGTGGGAAAAAAAAGAATGTCAATTTTGTTTGAGTGCAAAGTCGCACGACCGTGCAATTGTCAGTTAAAATGACACAGTGCCCATTCGCAAAAACTGGCCCGGTCATTGTACAGCCAAATCGTCCGGGGCTGAAGTGATTAAAGACATGCTGGTAATTTGATTGGCTGCTCAACCTTATGCCGCGTACACACGACCGTTTTTCATGACGAGAAAAATGCAATTTTTTTAATTGGTCATAAATGATCGTGTGTAGGCTCCAGAGCATTTTTCTCGTTGTGAAAAATGGGCATTAAAAATTTAGAACATGCTCTAATTTTTCTCGTCGTTTTTCACGCGCATGCTCAGAAGCAAGTTATGAGACGGGAGCGCTCGTTCTGGTAAAACTAGCGTTCGTAATGGAGATAGCACATTCGTCACGCTGTAACAGACTGAAAAAGCACAAAGCCTGAAAAGTGCGAATCGTCTCTCACCAAACTTTTACTAACCCGAAATTAGCAAAAGCAGCCCAAAGGGTGGCGCCATCTGAATTGAACTTCCCCTTTATAGTGCCGTTGTACGTCACCGCGCTTTGCGCAAGCATTTTTTTTCACGATCGTGTGTATGCAAGGCAGGCTTGACAAGAATCACGTCGAGAATTTTTTTTTTTTTCCATGACATTAAAAACGGCCGTGTGTACGCGGCATTAGACTGTAAGATACTTGAGGGTAGGGTCTCGTGTAAATGTAGAATATGTAAAGGGCTGCATAAAATGTTGGCACACGACTCTGGGTATGTGAGTGAGAGGTTGGAAAGGGCAGCTTTTCCTATCTTGGAAAGGGTTAAGCCTGGCCAACAGGTAAACCTCCTATCTCCCTATATTAATTAGCCTACACCTGATAGTGTAGGGAGAGTGAGATTCAGGCTGTGCTGGATGGACACAGACTGGAGAGTGTCTGTGAATTCGTGGAATCGAGGTCTGTCAGAACAATTACTTATATTGGACTGTTTTTTTTTTGTTTCTTTATACTAGAGCCGGAATAGCCGCTCTAGTAAAGCGTAGTAAGGGACGCTCTTGTTTAGTTAGCCTCCTAAGGTGGAGTAGGCCTATTTATTTGTGTTACTTTTTTTTCATTGAACGCAATAAAGCCGCATTTTTTCGCCATTTCTGTCTAAAGATCAGTGACATCTATCTATCTATCGTTGGTTCACTTACCTTTTCCTTCGATTTCCCTTGTAAATGTTTTTTTTTTCTTTGTCTGAATTTCTCACTTCCTGTTTCTCCTCAGTAAGCTTTCTACCATCATCCGAGCCGTTCTGTTTGGGGGTTAGTCAGCCAGAACAGCTTACTGAGGAGGAACAGGAAGTGAGAAATTCAGACAAAGAAAAAATAAATTTAGAAGGGAAATTGAAGGAAAAGGTAAGTGAACCAACAATGCACTAGCTTAAAGGAACCTATTTAGAAAATCAAAAACAAACCTTTACAACCCCTTAAAACTGTGTAGAGGTTTCTTTACCGTTAGGCCGCGTACACACGATCAGTCCATCCGATGAGAACGGTCAGAAGGACCGTTGTCATCGGTTAACGCAGTGTTTCTCAACTCCAGTCCTCAAGGCGCCCCAACAGGTCATGTTTTCAGGATTTTCCTCAGATAAAACAGCTGTGGTAATTACAAGGCAGTGAAACTGATCAAATCACCTGTGCAAAATAATGGAAAGCCTGAAAACCTGACCTGTTGGGGCGCCACGAGGACTGGAGTTGAGAAATCCTGGGTTAACCGATGAAGCTGTCTGATGTGCCTACACACCATCGGTTAATGAACCGATCGTGTCAGAACGCAGTGACGTAAAACACAACGATGTGCTGAAAAAACGAAGTTCAATGCTTCCAAGCATGCGTCGACTTGATTCTGAGCATGCACAGGTTTTAAACCGATGCTTTTGCATACTAACGATCGGTTTTGACCTATCGGTTAGGCGTCCATCGGTTCAATTTTAAAGCAAGTTCTCATTTTTTTGACCAAAGGATAACTGACCGATGGGGCCCACACATGATTGGTTTGGACCGATGAAAACGGACCTTCAGTCCGTTTTCATCGGGTTTTGACCGATCGTGTGTACGCGGCCTAAGAGCGGCAAGCATGTGGAACTCCTTTCAGCGGGGGGGGGGGGGGGGGGGGCATCGATAGTTTCAAAAAACTATTCGATAAGCACCTGAATGACCACAACATACAGGGATATACAATGTAATACTTACAAAAAAATAACATGCATCTAGGTTAGACTTGATGGACTTGTGTCTTTTTTCAACCTCACCTACCATGTAACACTAACTATATATATATATATATATATATATATATATATATATATATATATATAATCTCCACCCCCCTGTAAGAGAATTACTTACCATTTCAGTGGCTTTTTTCCTGAAAAGTCACTGCTTTACTGTCAGATACTTCTGTGAATGTGCAATCTGCCACTCACTGTGGTTTCTCTCACTGCCTCATACCTCACTACTGGATGCAGTATACACGTCAACATGGGGAAGCAAAATAATGCCAATCCAGCCATGGGATTGTACCCCCCATTATCAAATACTGTGAAAGCATACCTGAATCATAAAGACAAAGCACGCCACGAGAGCTGTGGGAAAAACATTAGGCTCTACAATGCCGGGAGGCCATCTATTGACGTCCTCGGCTCCTCCCGGCCACTGGGGGGTGCGCGCCCGTGCCCGCCGCGTCACTCAGGTGCCAATGCACCTGCGGCTGCCTGGCGACTGCGATGTCCGCCAGGTACCCGCGTTCGGCAGTGACAGAGCAGGGATGTGGAGCTCTGTGTGTAAACACAGAGCTCCACGTCCTGTCGGGGAGAGGAGACCGATGCTGTGTCCCTTGTACATAGGGAAACCCATCGGTCACCTCCCTCAGTCAGTCCCCTCCCCCCACAGTAAGAATCACTCCCAGGGAACACATTAACCCCTTGATCGCCCCCCTAGTGTTAACCCCTTCCCTGCCAGTGACATTTATACAGTAATCTGTGCACATTTATAGCACTGTTCGCTGTATAAATGTGAATGGTCCCAAAAATGTGTCAAAAGTGTTCGATGTGTCCTCTGCAATATCGCAGTACTGACAAAAATAACCGCCATTACTAGTAAAAAAAAAAAAAAAAATCATAATTCTATCCCTTATTTTGTAGGCGCTATAACTTTTGTGCAAACCAATTACTATACGCTTATTGTGATTGTTTTTTTACCAAAAATATGTACATGAATACATATCGGTCTAAACTGAGAATTTTTTTTTTTTTTTAAAATGGGATATTTATTGCAGCAAACATTTTAAAATATTGTTGTTTTTTTTTTAAATTGTCGCTCTTTTTTTTTATTTTTTATTTTTTTTGTTTATAGCGCAAAAAATAAAAACCGCAGAGATAATCAAATACCACCAAAAGAAAGCTCTATTTGTGGGGAAAAAAGGACATCAATTTTGTTTGGGAGCCACGTCGCACGACCGCGCAATTGTCATTCAATAACAGTGCTGAAAGCTGAAATTTCGCCTGGGCAGGAAGGGGGTATATGTGCCCAGTAAGCAAGTGGTTAAACAAATTGACCATGAATTAAACTTTAACTTTTATTGCCAAACAAAAACCCTTGTTAACTATTAACAGTCCAACATGCTTAGTCTTTAAATTTTAAAGTTAGAAAATGTGCTGTGGCTGGAACACTAGGGACATAACTTACCTCTGCTGAAGCGTGTCCAATGTCCTGCTGGCTGCTACGTATTGTAGAAGTCTTCCCTCACTGACGCGGGATACTGTACACAGCACTGATCTTCTGGACTGTGGGGGTTAAGATCAGCGACTGCATCTGTGAATCACCACTCGCCCTCCTTTTCATTCGTTCTTCCCGTCCAGAGAACTCCTTGTATGCAAAGCACTGTGTGATGGAAGGAGATGAATCCTGTCATTCATCCACCCATCCTCCATTCACAGACATTTCCCTTTAACCAATTGCCAACTCTATAGCTTACATATACGGTGGTAAGGTGACTTGGCTGTGCCAGATCACTTCCCTAGTACATGATATGACCCTTCCAGGTAGGGGATGCGAATGCGCGTGGCCTGCCGGCTCACTCACTCGTGCTGTAATTACACACAGTGGGTACTGCAGACTCACTGTCCGCCGCCACCTGCCGATCATCAGCCACAGAACTGCAATCTGCCTAACAAGGGGGAAGTCATGGATCCTGTGTCTCAGCAAAGAAGGGACATGGCTCCATGTCTTCACTTAGTAAAAAGAACCTCCCACAGTTTAGAAAAACACTGGTTAGGCACACAGTTAACCCTTTGATCACCCCTGATGTTTAACCCCTTATCAGACAGTGTCATTAGTACAGTGACGGTGCCTATTTTTGGCACTGATCACTCTATTAGTGTCACTGGTTCACAAAAAAGCATCAAAAGTATAAGTTAGTGTCCGAATGTCTGCCGCAAAATCGCAATCCCGCTAAAGGTTGCCGATTTGCTATCACTAGTAAAAAATAAAAAAATAAAAATATCCCATAGTTTGTAGACGCTATAACTTTTGTGCAAAACAATCAGTTTATGCTTATTGGGATATTTTTTGCCAAAAATATGTAGAAGAATACATATTGGCTTAAATTGACGAAGACATTTTTTTTTTTTTTTTTTTTTTTATTGGATATGTTTTATGGCAGAAAGTAAAAAAAATGTTTTTGTTCATAGTGCAAGAAAATTAAAAAACACCAAATACCACCAAAAGAAAGCTCTGTTTGTGGGGAAAAAAAGGACATCAATTTTATTTGGGTACATTGTCGCATTACCGCACGATTGTCAATTAAAATAACGCAGTGCCATATCACAAAAAATGGCCTGTCATGAAGGTAGGGGGAACCTTCCAGAGGTCAAGTGGTTAAGACTCAAGTAGCAACCAAATTACAGTCTACCAACCACTGTCCACCCACAAAATGGACAACATTACCACATAAAGTTTGACCGCAACAAGGAAAGAAGTAGAAAAAAGGAAAGGAGGCAACAGGTGGGGGAGTTAAAAGATTCAAAGCTACTGTAAGTCCAAACTACAGTCCTGAGGTAATTATTGACATTGCTCAGTGGCAGGGAAATGTACACTCATTGGCCAGTTTTCCCTCCAAAAGGTCTGCCACCAATCCATCGCTCAGCTGACTGATGATCTGCCCAGCAACCAGGGTAATTCCTGCAGGCAGCATATCACCTGAAGCACAAACTAGAAAAAAGCCAGCAAAGCAGCCCCAAGGAGACATGTAGATAAGGCCTCGCTCACACTAACGGTGAGTTTACCACCCAGTTGAGTGCCACTTTTCAGGTTCTCATGAGGTGATACTTCTTAATGCTTGTTTTTCTTTTTTTCATGTTCTGAGGGATTATGCCATTACCATGCTGTAGTTATGGTGTGAACCCTTTGACTTCAATAGGTGCCAAATGTAGCATTGCCATTTATAATTGGCACACTGTAATGCTTTGGCCATTGCTATGTGAACAGAACTGAGTCTCAAAAACATGGTCTGAATTTACTGCCCCATTGCTTCCCACCTTAGCCTAGGTTCACATCACAACAGGCTGCGTTCTGGGTGTAACCTATTCATTTCAAAGGGATACCATAATATAGCAGTGATGGCGAACCTCAGCACCCCAGATGTTTTGGAACTACATTTCCTATGATGCTTATACACTCTGCAGTGTAGTTGAACATCATGGGAAATGTTGTTCCAAAACATCTGGAATGCCAAGGTTCGCCATCACTGCCCTATAGGCATGAAACACGACGAAAAAAAGACTCTCACGAACCGCATGGTGCTGCGACACAATGCTTTATGCACACAAAAACACAGGCGTTTAGCCATCAAGAATTGATGGCACCCCTGAGCGTCTGCTAAATCAGGAACGTACATGACTTTGCAAGCGTTCCTGACCCACACAAGTGTGAACCTAGTGTGTCACCATAATCTTCCATTAACCACTTGCCGCCCGCCAATGACAAATTGACGTCGGCAAAGTGGTTGTAGAATCCTGACCGGACGTCATATGACGTCCTCAGGATTCTGAGCCGCTGCGCGCCCCCGGGGGCGCGCATCGCGGCGATCGTTGTTGCGGGGTGTCAGTCTGACACCCCGCAACACCGATCTCGGTAAAGAGTCTCTCACGGAGACTCTTTACCACGTGATCAACCGTGTCGAATCACGGCTGATCACGATGTAAACAGGAAGAGCCGTCGATGGCTCTTCCTCACTCGCGTCTGACAGACGCGAGTAGAGGAGAGCCGATCGGCGGCTCTCCTGACAGGGGGGGGTCGCGCTGATTGTTTATCAGCGCAGCCCCCCTCGGATCGCCACATGGACCACCAGGGAAGCCCACCCTGGACCACCAGGGAAGGGCAGGAAGAAAAAAAACGGGGCAAAAAAAAAGTTTGAAAAAAAAAAAAAAATAAGTCTGGAAAAAAAAATAAAGATGCCAATCAGTGCCCACAAATGGGCACTGACTGGCAACAAAAGGAAAACAGTGCCGCCCCACAGTGTCCATCAGTGCCGCCCCACAGTGTCCATCAGTGCCGCCCCACAGTGCCCATCAGTGCCGCCTATGAGTGCCCATCAGTGCCGCATATCAGCGCCCATCAGTGCCGCATACCAGCGCCGCCAATCAGTACCACCTCATCTGTGCCCGTCAGTACTACCTCATCGATGTCCATCAGTGCCATCTCATCTGTGCCCATCAGTGCCGCCATATCAGTGCCCATAATTGAAAGAGAAAACTTACTTATTTACAAAAAAAAATACAGAAAAAAATAAAAACGTAATTTTTTTTTCAAAATTTCCAGTCTTTTTTTAGTTGTTGCGCAAAAAAAAAAATCGCAGAGGTGATCAAATACCACCAAAAGAAAGCTCTATTTGTGGGGAAAAAAGGACGCCAATTTTGTTTGGGTACAGTGTAGCACGACCGCGCAATTGCCATTCAAAGTGCGACAGTGCTGAAAGCTAAAAATTGGCTTGGGCGGGAAGGTGTATACGTGCCCTGTATGGAAGTGGTTAAAGCATACATTTTTTTTATGAAATGGATGACAATCCCATGAGGTCACTTATCTGTTGTTTTTTGGCCCTGTGTCTCTGAGGGACTAGCTGGTCCATTCACACCTGAACTTCACCCTGTTAAAAAATAAATAAAAAAAGTCAGCAGCTACAAATACCGTAGCTGCTGACTTTAACCACATCAATACTGGGCATTTTCACCCCCTTTCTTCCCAGGCCAATTTTCAGCACTCTCGCATTTTCAATGACAATTGCGTGGTCATGCTATGTTGTACCCAAATAAAAATGTTATTCTGTTCGCACAAATAGACCTTTCTTTTGGTGGTATTTATTCACAACTCCGTTTTTTATTTTTTGCGATAAAAGCAAAAAAAAAAAAAGCGTAAATTTGGAAAAAATAAATAAATATTTTCTTTATTCTATTTGAAAAGAAATCCAATAAAATCCAATTTTTGTCATAAATTTAAGCCAAAATGTATTCTGCTACATGTCTTTGGTAAAAAAAATCCCGTTAAGTGTATAATAATTGGTTAGTGTGATCACGGACATATGTATGCAAATAATCGTATACAGATGTGCGCAGGTGATCATGCATTAGGGTGTGCATCCCAAAGCTCAAACACATATGCGTGTGTGCATGTGTGTATATACTGATGGTGTCATAATGGCAGATATTGGTGTCAGTAGGGCAGTGGATGGTGTCGGTAGTTTTTACTTTTATTAGTATATTATATATTCATTTTTACAATTGATTTTTTTTTTTTTTATATTTTCCCCCAAAAAAAAATTTAGGAGAAAAAAGCAGAACATTTTTTTATTTCGGGAAATATCAGGTTTCTAAAACAGGGGGAATATGCGCCACACAGGGTGATTAGGGTGTGCCCAGGCATACCTGGCACACCCATTGCATGTTGCAGATAATCATTGGGACATATGATTTTACTGTTGTTATTACACTTCTGGTGGTGTACACAGTACCGTGCACCCCTAGTGCAGTTGATACTACTTTTCTGGTGGTGTACACCGGCGCATGCGCAGGGGGGATCTTCGGCTAAAGGACCGGCAGCCGCCGGACCTTGCCGAATTGAAGTCTCCCACGCGCATGCCAATCACAGCGCTGGAGCGGCGATACCCGGAAGACACGCCGAGTCAAGATGACATCTCGCTCGGCGTGGACCAGGTAAGTTCTCTTCTTGTTCCGAGATAAGTATTTCATAATAAGCTAGTATGCGGTGCATACTAGCTCATTATGTCTTTTTCCTTGCAGGTGTAAAAAAAAAATTCATATGCGGGTATACAACCGCTTTAAGCGTGGCCAAAACAGCAGTCGCTTGGGCACCACATGCTTGACCAGACATATGATGACCTCATATGACCCCATACAGTCCGTTGGCACCAGCACTTAAAAGACCCACATCAAAGAACAAGGTGAACCTCTCCTTGATCCTCATCAGCTGGGATCTCCAACCCCACTATACCTCCAGAACTCTCAGAAACCTGCACTGAGAGGAATGAAGGTATAGAAATAGGTGTTCCAAGTACTTGTGGCCAATATGCTAACGGTACACCAACATCCGATTTTAGCAGGCAAATTTCCCTACCCCAGTTGCTAAACCGGAAAATTAAATTTGGTCCCAGCCATCCACATGCTCAGCGTCTGAATGCTGGCTTGGCCAAATTGCTAGCACTGCAACTGCTGCCTTTTCAACTGGTAGACTCTGCCCCCTTTTGTGAATTTGTGGAATGTGCGGTACCTCAATGGCAGGTTCCCAAATGCCATTTCTTTTCACGGAAGGTGATTCTGGCTTTCTACCAGCATGTGGAAGGCAATGTCTTTGCCTCGTTGGACAGGGCGGTCAGCAGTAAGGTGCATATTACTGCTCACTCGTGGTCCAGCAGGCATGGACAGGGACGTTGCCTTTATTTCACGGCGCACTGGGTAACTCTGCTGGCAGCTGGGAAGGATGCAGGACAGGGTTCAGTTTTATTGGAACTTGTTCCACCACCACGCCTCCAAAATGCTAGTGGTGATTCTGCCATAGCTCTCTCCTCCACCCCCTCCTTCTTTCTCTATGGCCTTTTCCCCTGCAGATTTGTCCTCTGAACCAGCAGTGCTCTGTAGGCATTCAAGGGGCTACGCAAGCACTCGGGCAAAAATGCCATGCGGTGCTTGAGTTAGTCTGCTTAGGGGACAGGAGCCACACTTGGGCAGAGATTCTGTCAGCTCTGCAGGGGCAGGCTCAGAGGTGGTTGACGCCATGCTAGATTCAGCCAGGAATGGTTGTATGCGACAATGGCACCAACCTCCTTTCCACCCTCCAACAGGGACACTTGACCCATGTTCCCTGTTTGGCGCACGTCCTGAATTTGGTGGTGCAGCGGTTCTTGGGAAGATACCTGGGCTTACAGGATCTCCTGAGGCAGGCCAGGAAAGTCTGTGGTCATTTCTGCTGGTCATATAATGCCAGTGCTCAGCTAGCTGACCTTCAAAGGGAATGCAACCTGCCCAAGAACCGCCTCATTTGTGCCATGCCCACCAGGTGGAACTCAATGTTGGCAATGATGCAGCGGCTGCACAAGCAGCAAAAGGCCATCAATTAGTACCTATGTGAGTATGGCACCAGGACAGGGTCAGGGGAGCTTGCTTTTTTTTCGCCACGCCAGAGGCTACTGATCAAGGATGCATGCACTGTCCAATAGTCCTGACACTGGACACTGTCACCATTTGAGGAGGCCACGAGGATGGTGAGCAGTCACAGTGCATGCATCAGTGATAACTGTCCCTCTTGTCTTCCTGTTGGAGCACACGCTTCGTGGAATAATAGACAGAGCACTTGAGGCAGAACAGCGGGAGGAAGAGGAGGACTTCCTTACCTCTCAAGGCCCCCTTTATCCAGTATTCCTGCGGGCCCACTGATCACACAGGAAGAGGAGGAGGATTGTGTCAGCATGGAGGTGGAGGATAACACTCAGCATCAGCAGCAGTCTTCAAGGGATTGTTTTCTGTCCCCAGAAACCCATGGAGTTGTATGTGGCTGGGCGGAGGTGGTTGCAGATCATGTTATTCTTAGTGACCCAGAGGACCGAATGCCTCTGCAGACTTATGCTGCATGGCCTCCCTGATCCTGCAAAGCCTGTGAAAGGACCCTAGAACTTGTGGTATCAAGGAGAGGGATAATTACTGGTTGGCAACCCTTCTTGATCCACGCTAAATGGGTAAGGTTGCAAAACTTATCCAGCCTTCACAGAGGGAGCAGAGGATGAAACATCTTCGGGAGGCCTTGCAGAAAGGTTTGTGCAATGCGTTTCCAGAGCCTGGGAGGTTACAATTTCCTGGTTCTGGACGTGTTGCTGAGGCTTTGTTCAGTCACAATTCTGTAGTCCTCAGCGCCAAGGTCTAATCGGTTCCAGCAACCATCGCCAGCGTCTGAATTACATGGTGCAGTAATATCTAGGGGCAAGATCAGACTTGGAGACCTTTCCAACAGACCATTCACTGGGTTACTGGGTCTTGAGGATGGACCACTGACCAGAGCTTGCTCAATATGCAATTGAGCTACTGGCCTGTCCTGCATCCAGCGGTCTTTCTGAAAGCACATTCAGTGCTGCTGGAGGCTTTGTAACCGATCACAGAGTGCGCCTGTCCACAGATTCTGTTAATCGGCTCACATTCATAAAAATGAATCAGTCTTGGATCACCAGCTACCAAGCACCTGATGCTGATGTAACCGATTGATTTTTCTATGAATGTGGGATCCCTTAAAGACTGTCTATGCTGAGTGACTATCCTATTCCTCCTCAATCTTCATGATGATGGCTGCTAAGAATATTTGTGGTTCAGGGCACCACCACCACTGCCTAAGGCCCAATTTTTCTGAACCTATTGAACAGGGGCTTGTAATTACAATTTTGTATCTAATATTTCACCACAGGCCCATTCTTGCACTCAACAAGAGTATCTGTGGGGCTTTACAGTGTTGTGCCACCACCATTAATGCCTACTGCCCAATTTTTCCGCCCCTATTGAACAGGGGCATGTAATTACAATTTTTGCTCTAATACTTCACAGCAGGGCCCATTCCTGCGCTTAACAAGAGAATCTGTGAGGGGTTACAGTATTGTGGCACCACTACCACTGCCTAAGGCCCAATTTTTCTGCCCCTGTTTTACAGGGCGTTTAGTTAAAATGATTGATCTAATATTTCACAGCATGGCCTGTTCCTGCACCCACCAAGAGTAACTGTGAGGGCTTACAGTGTTGTGGCACCAGCACCACCACCAAAGGCACAATTTTTCTGCCCCTGTTTAACAAGGGCATGTAATTACAATTCTTGATCTAATATTTCACAGCAGGGCCCGTTCCAGCACCCACCAAGAGTAACTGTGAGGGCTTACAGTGTTCTGGTACCAGCAAAACCTAAAGTCCAATTTTCCACAGAGTATATAGGGCAGGTCATATAGTATAAACAGGCGGTCCCCTATTTTCAAACATCTGACTTACAAACGACTCCTACTAACAAACTGAAGGAGACAACAGGAAGTGAGAGGAAAACTACCCCTAGGAAGGGAAATTCTCTCCTGTATTGCTGCGTACACACGACCGTTTTTTAATGTCATGGAAAAAAATTTTTTTTTTTTTTTTCACTTGATTCCTCTCAAGCCTGCCTTGCATACACACGATCGTGATAAAAAATGCTTGAGCAAAGTGCAGTGACGTACAACACACACAACGGTACTAGAAAGGGGAAGTTCCATTCGAATGGCGCCACCCTTTGGGCTTGATTATGCAAATTTTCCTTCTCATAACTTGCTTCTGAGCATGCACATTTTTTTCCCCGTCGTTAAAGCCTACACACGACCATTTTTCACGATGAGAAAAACGTCGAGAAAAATTAGACCATGTTCTAAATTTTTAATGCCCATTTTTCTCGTAAAGAAAAATGCTCTGGAGCCTACACACAATTGTTTTTAATGAACAATTTAAAAAATGTGTGTACGCGGAATAAGAGTTAATATGGAAACTTGTTTCCCTAATAACCCAACATTTTCAAAATCCAATTGTCACTGGGACAGAAAGTGAGGTGAAATCTTCTGAACAGAACAAAACGAATGTTACAAGGGTGACAACCCTTCCCCATGTTATCCAAAAAGCTTAAAAATAGATTTTTTGGCTGGAGCTACACCTAAAAAATGTACCTGTTCCAAATAACAAACAGATTTAAGAACAAACCAACAGTCCCTATCTTGTTTGTAACCCGGGGACCGCCTGTATACTGCTGTTCAGAGTATATAGGGCCTGGAGGCCCCACTCCTTTTAAAAAAAAAATGGGGTGCGGGGTTCCCCTTAACATCCATACCAGACCCAAAGGGCCTGGTAATGGGCTGGGGGGGGGACCCATGCCGTTTTTCTCATTGATTTTTATCTATATTGCCGGGACCCGACAATACATTATAGCTGCAAGCAGTTTTAAATTACTTTTGCATTGATACATGTCCCCTGGGTCCCATAGACTTTAACGGTATTCGCGTGTTCGCACAAACCTTTTGACAGTTTGCATGTTCCGCGAACCGAACCGGGGGGGGGGGGGGGGGTGTTTGTCTCATCCCTACTTATGAAGCAGAATTGGCAGTTTTTGGCCACAAAGACTTGAATGGGAATGCCTGTAAAGTTTGAATTGAGCGCTTTTGTGCATTTTTTTCAGTTGTTATTCGAGCATTCCTTTAGCCTGAACTGGCCTCCTCCCTCTACTGCTTTCTATTTGCTATAACAAAAACCCCTGAAGATTGAATACCCATGTAAATGCTTGAAATACACTTCTAATACAGTGGAACCTTGGATTATGAGCATAATCCGTTCCAGGAGAAGGCTTGTAATCCAAAGCACTCGCAAATCAAAGCGAGTTTCCCCATAGAAGTCAATGGAAACAAAGATAATTTGTTCCGCATTGACTTCTATTGCATGCAATGCCACATGTGGCCAGAGGTGGGGGGTGCCAGAGAGCTTTGGAAATGCTCAGGGACAGCTCAGCGCCTCACTCAAGTGGCATGATTTCCAGTACGACTTTAATCCGACTTTACACTCAATGGAATATTAAAAGTCACACCAAAGTAGTGCAAGCACCTTTTCTTGCTAAAGTTGCTGCAACTAGCACCGATTTGAATAGGTGCCATTGTGTGCGACTTGCCACTTGACGTCCAAAGTCGCACAACAAATCGCACAAGTGTAAATGGAGCCTTACACCTGCAAAAATTATTAAATAGAAACGGTTGAAATCACCTAACAGCCTCTCAGCTCAGGTGTGAATCCAGCCCAATGGTGGTCACGCACGCTTTGATTTTATGATCAGTGTGCTATTCTATCAAAACAATTGAATCTAGAAACAATCAGATAGACATAGCTTGCCTTCTAAACGATTTAGAGTCAATATAGATTGGATTCGATCAAACTTCAAATGATTGATCGAGTCGCACTGATCAACACTGAGCTGCTTTGTTCATGAATTCAGTTATATTTCAATTGATCAGATTATGAGACTGCACGTGGAAACAGAAATGTGATCCATAATTTACGATCGTATCTTTCAACCATTGATTATATACGCTACCCTGTGTGTGTCATATGGATTGAATGTGTTGTTGACTATGAATCAATTATTCTGATTGGGGGCAATCAATCAGAAAAGTCATTACTCGACATGTGTATGGCCACCATAAGGGCTAATTCACGCTGTCATATGTGTCTTTTCTGCAAGGGGTGTAGGTTCTTGCCGGAACAGCTAGTTCACATGCATGTAAATCGCATTCTTTCCCGCACCCGCAGCAAAAACACACTGCTGTTAGCAGATTCATTCTTCATGTCACCCCCATGCACTGGAAACCGCAGTGAGTTTTCCTGTGCTGGGATTCCTTGTAGCTTCAATTTTGGAAAAGTTGCAGAGGTCTTTTCCCTGCGTTTTCTGTAAGTACAGCAGCCAGTTCAAATGAACGTGAAAAACGTGGCTGCAGGGAAACCAAGATAATCTGAATCTAGCCTAAACTATGCACCTAAAGTATTCGCATTTGATGTGTACAGTGTTCAGATGTGTACCATTCTTCTGATGACTTTATGCAGATATACATTAACATGCGTAAGATATGTTTTTTGATGTATTTGTGATGCATTTCTGCTGCATTTTTTTTTCTTTTTTGAAAATGTGTTGATTGAAGTTTTCTTCACATACAATAGAAGACCATTTTTTTTTTTTTTAAATAACATATTGCTGGTTTCTCCCGCAAGGCAGCAGACACCTCCTAAAAAAGCAAAACCCATCAAAAACGTGTCAAAACACGAGTGAAAAGAATCAAAAGACACCTGAAAATGCATCAACCACAACTTGAATATGTGTGGACCAGGCCTTAAAAACGCAACTGAATCGAAACTGGTCGGTGTAAAGAGTTCCATAGACTTAAGGGCTGGTTCATACCACATGCAGCCCAGTCTACATTGTTTCTAATGGCATAGTTCACACCAGTGAGGTCAGTTTCCTGGTGTGTTGCCTTTTTTCTTCACTGAACTGTACTGTAACGCTGTAAGACAAAAACACAGGAACACACCAGAATGCACATGTCCTTACTTAAAGAGGTGTTCCGCCACAATTTTTTTTTTTTAAAACCAGCAGCTACACATACTCCAGCTGCTGGCTTTTAATAAATGGACACTTACCTGTCTTGGAGTCCAGCGATGTCGGCACCCACAGCTGATGTTTCCATCAGCTGTCGGGTGCTGCTGCCGCCATTGTGGGTAAGGGTACCTGGCAGCGTAGCCTTTCGACTTCATGCCAGGAACCCTACTGCGCATGCGCGAGGCCCGCTCCTCTCTCCTATTGGCCCGGCGGCCAGAGGAGGAGGAAGGAGCCCCACGGTGAAGTCACGGGCCATGGCCCGACCTACCGGACGTGGGCAAGGATACCAGGTATACCCCCCCCCCCCCCCGAAGGGTGTCAATTGTGACACCAGGAGGAATCCGATGAGCTGAAGTTCCACTTTTGGGTGGAACTCCGCTTTATGGTGAAGAAAAAAAGGGGAAAAATGCACATGAAGGCATCAAAAACACACATGTAGAAAAGCATCCGGACTGTGTTTTTAGGTTGTGAATCGTCCCTTAAAGCGAAGGTTCCGCCGAGATTTTTTTTTTAAAGCCAGCAGCTACAAATACTGCAGCTGCTGACTTTAAAAAAAATGGACACTTACCTGTCCAGCGCGCCCGCGATGACGTCAGCCGAGGACAAGCAATCGCTCGTCCCTCGGCTGCACCTGCCACCATCCTCGGTTAGGGAGTCGGGAAGTGAAGCATTGCGGCTTCACTGCCCGGTTCCCTACTGCACATGCGCGAGTAGCACGCCGCGCCGTCACAGGTCCCCGCTTTCTACTGGGAACAGTGTGTTTCCCAGAAGACAGCGGAGGCTGCGGGTAGAGGTGTGTCTGCCGCAGTACCGTATTCCCAGAAGTGGGTGCAAATACCTGTAAAGGGTAAAACAAATCTAAATGTCTAAGCCCAGTTTTGCAACTTTGACATGTGTTAGTAAAACTGTGCATATCATCACAACTACTTTGTGTATCCAAGTGGATTATATTAAGTTTTCTTTTTCTGGACAAATTGGGCTTTCTTTTGGTGTAAAATAGTAATGGCTCCAAAATAAAAAAGGTTTTTAAAATGTAGCTGTATATTTCTTGCTACTACCATAACCTACCACCAAAGAACACCACAATATAAATGATCCTGCTCCTGATAATCACAGGGATACAGCACATGTGTATGTTAGTTGTTGTTTGTATCTGTAGTACAGCCCTAAAAACTATTTTTTCTTTATCCTACCTGACACTGGTACTAATTTTAAAAAAAGAACATCCTGCCCAAAAAATACTGACCCTGACCTTGACCTTTGACCCTGACCTTGACCAAAACACTAAGGGATCATGCACACTGCTTTTACAGACAATTGAGCCTTTATTTCTCTGCCTTAGCTTGAATAAGCATGTGCTTTTATGTGCACTGTTGCATGTTTTTATTGAGCTTATTTTGATCATGTTTTTTGTTCACAAACCCTCCCCTCAGCTAATATTTCTTTTGTTGTGTGTGTTTTTGCGCTTTATTGAGATTTTATGTGCTTTTTCACACTTTTTGCGTGTTTTTGGGCACTTAGGCATCTTTTGTGCTCAAAAGCTCCTCTCAAAAACATGAGTTTGGTGCCTGTAAGAGCATAACCCTTGCACTGACCTAGATCAAACACGGCTCTAGGTATTTATTTATTTTTTATTTGTTTATTATTATTATTATTGTTCTACACACACCTTTTTTTTTTTTTTTTTCTCTAAGCAAGGACAGAGAAAGATACAATGTATCTCTCTCGTCTATTTACAGAGACAGAAAACACAGGGGCGGGCTTCACAGTGACTGATCACTGGGATAGACAATCAGATGTTATTACAGCGATCAGGTGACCCAGAATCGGTTGTTCCAGGTCCCGATTGTTAGAATGGGGCCAAGGGCTTTCAGTAAGACTCCGGTCTCTGTGCTGGGAGCGTGCCCACATGGGAGATACGCAAATATTTTTGGTTACGTCGGCGCCAAGGGGGATAAAGAAATGCAATTTTGCTTGTATTTTTCTCACGCTTTTTTTAATTGAGAAACTGATCAGTGTGAAATGGCCCATTGTGCTGCGTTTAGACATATGCATAAAGCCTTGTACACATGATGAAATATGCGGACGAATGATCGTCCTTTTTTTAAATTTCACATGCTAATCTCCATATTGAAAATGAAGAGGTTACTAAAGTTACGACCTGTCCATTAGGGGCACAGGGGTGCCACCCCCCTATTCGTTCATCCAACCCCCTAATCTACATGCGGGCGCTGGATGCATGGATTCCAATGGTTTTTTTTCTCTTTTAAGTACGTGCCTGATGCCTTGTACACGCGATCGGTTTTCCCATCGTAAAAAGTCCGCTGGGAAAACCCAGAACGTGCTCGGTAGCTTTTTCCCCCTACACGCGGCCGGGTTTCCCGGAAGGAAAACTGCCACAAGAGCTTTGGTCGGGAAACCCAGCCCTGTGTATGCCCAACCGCAGGTTTTCCCCATAGGTAAATTGCTGGCTTAAAAACCGCCGGGAAAAAAGAGAACATGTTCTCATTTTTCTCGCCGGGATTCCCGGCGGTTATCCTGTCGGGAAAACTGCGATGGAGCATGCATACGGCCGGTTTTCCCGTCCAAAAGCTGTCATGGCAGTTTCCCCGACGAGAAAACCGATCGTGTGTACGAGGCATAAGGCTCTTTGGCTTCAAAAAAGGGTGGGATCACCCATTTGTGTGACAATAGCGAATTAATATTTGCTATTGTCACACTGATTCTCCTCCCGGCCAATTAGGAAGTGGGTTTTGAGAACACCGCCAGCCGCCACTGTTTTCGAATTATTTTTCTGTCGTATGAGAATTTTTGTAATTTAGTAACCTATTTGTTTTGGATATGTGAGTAGCATATAAAAAATAAAAAACAGACAATCATTCATCCGATGATATCATCGGGTGTACCAGGCTTTAATCAGTACAGTTGTCATACGAAAATACAATACAAATACACTACAAAACATTACATCACTTGGGAAGTTTTATTCTGTTGTACAAAAATTTTCGGAACTTTGGTAAACTCTTTATTTTCGATCTGAGACTAGTAGGACTGGACTGGGACAAAAATTTGGCCCTGGACTTCATCCAGACTGGCCCACTTTGACAGGTCTCTCCCATGGCAGCCGGACAACTCCCGCACCCCCCCCCCCCCCGCCACCCAAGCCCCCTTGCCCCCTTCACTAGCCACTAGCTGTTCTACTTTATTAGAGTAGAACGACTGGTACTCTTATAGGCAGTACCAGTGGGGAAGCTAGACATTATTTCACCTGGGGCAAAGAATCAGTTCGGTGCTCCCCCTTAATGGGACAAGATTAGGCAGACGTGAGAAACTCCCAGGCCATAGCTGTTGAGTCAGCTGTCTGTCCCCTCCCCCATGCTCCTCTGTCATCCCCCCTGCTCCTCTGGTCCTCCCCCTGCTTCTCTGTCCCCCCAGGTGAGCGCTGCGGGGAGGGAGAGAAGGTGAGCGCTACGGGAAGGGAGAGACAGACGAGCGGAGGGGGCGGCGGTCCGCTGTCACTTAAGCCGGCCCACTGAGCCATCGGCCCACCGGGAAACTCCCTGTAGTCCCAATGGCCAGTCCATCCCTGGAGACTAGTAACCAAAAAAACCCTAATCTTTGGATTGTATGTAAGGGCCTTAACTAATGATGTCCAAAAAGTAATCCCCGATAACGAAAAAGACTGAAAAAATTGAAAACTTGTGTCATATCGTTTGCAAACGGATGGTATTCTATTCGTTGATGTGAAGGTCGTCCATAAAACATCTCTTGAACATTATCACGCATGAGAGGAACTAGTAGACGACCCCACTTGTACGCGAGACATCAACACTACGTATGAAATTGATTGCCCTTTTAAAGATTTTTTTTTTTTTTGATTGGTTAATGTTGGCGACGATTTCGATCTTCTAACTGCGTATTCCTGCTATAAGGAGCACACACGTCTAGAGGGACGCCGGGGATGCCTAGGGATCCGCAGCGCACCAGGCAGGTAGGAAGGCAGTGTGATGTCATCGGAGAGGAACCCGCCCATGGCCGTCGTGCTGGGGAGAGGAGGCGGGGCTGCGGCCAGGGGGCGGGAGGAGGCGTGGCGATGTTGAGCTGATCCCACGTGTGACGAGCTTCTTCCCGGCTCAATAATATTCTCTTAGCGGCTCCTCGCTTAGCTGCTGCCTCTCTCCCTGTGTGACTGAGACACACACACATACATACACACAGCGAGTCCCAGTGCAGGAGTGAGGACAGCCTGCTGTCACTGTGTGTGTGAGAAAGAGAGAGAGTGTGGGGCTGCTGACAGTCTTCCCTGACAAGAGTTTGCGGCTGCTGTTGGATTCCATTTGGCTTTTTATACGTACACCGGCTTCTTTTTTACTAGTTAGCTTCTTTTTTTTTTATTTTTTTTTTAAATAGTTTAAAGGGGACATGGAGGCAGATGGGAGCCAGACCACCTCTGGGAGTCCGAACGATTCTCAGCACGACCCCGGGTAAGTTGTATGGGATGGTGTGTGTGTAGCATCCCCACTCCTAGGAAGGACAAGGACACAGAGGAGGGTTGTCCCCACATCCCTGGTTGTTGACAGTCACCTTCCCTGAGAAGAGTGGGCCTCCTCCTCCTCTCCTGTCATCTGTAGTGTGTGTGCTCCATCCTCACCCTCTGTCTCCTCTGCCTCCTATCTCTCTGTCCTCTCTTCTCTCTCCCTTTTGTAAGTTACACGTCAAAATGGCCGATCTGACATCTGTGCTGACTTGTGTTTTGTTTTCCTCCCCTTCTAGTAAAATGTTTATCGGCGGCCTGAGCTGGCAGACCTCCCCAGGTAAGCAGGCACCGGTGACCCCCCTTTTCCCTGGCTCTTTGTTCCACGTCTTCTCCCTCTGCTCCTTCTTTTCCTCTCCAACCTCCCACTTCTCTCTCTCCTCTCTCTTCTCTGCTTATTTATTTATTTCTGCTTTCCGAGTCCTCTATTCGACCCCTATCACTATTTGGGGCTCTTTGGGCATGGGATGGATGGGGGGTGGGTGGTGTTTTGCTTCTGACCTATTACTTACGGCCGTCGTGTCCTTTCTGCTTGTGCACAGATAGCCTCAGAGACTATTTTAGCAAATTTGGAGAAATCCGAGAGTGCATGGTGATGAGAGACCCCACCACCAAACGGTCCAGGTAAGCTCGCTCCGTGGAAAAACTTCTTTGTACTCTCCCAGAAGCTATGTCCTCTGGACAAGTGGTCTAAAGGGGAAAGATGCAATCTCCGTCTGTGCAGGCACACACCCCCCTCGTTTCACTGACTTGCTTCCAAAATCTCTGCCTCTCCACACTGAGCTTTACTCGCTCTAAAAAGAATCAATCACATCTGCCCGCCAGTATTGATGAGATGCTACGCTTCAATGTTCCATTAAGTAGCCCCCTTACTTTTAGAGCCATTATCTTCTCTATTAAGTAGCCCCCTTACTTTAAGAGCCATTATATTCTCTATTAAGTAACCCCCTTACTTTTAGAGCCATTATCTTCTCCATTAAGTAGACCCCTTACTTTTAGAGCCATTATCTTCTTAAGTAGCCTCCTTAGTTTTAGGACTATTCTCTTCTACTAGCCCCTTTTTTTGTTTTAGGGACATTCTCTTCTGCATCAAGTAGCCCCCTTGCTTTTAGAGCCGTTTTCTTCTGCATCAAGTAGCCCCCTTTTTGTTTTAGGGCCACACTCTTCTCCATCAAGTAGCCTCCTTTTAGGGCCACGCTCTTCTCCATCAAGTAGCCTCCTTTTAAGGCCACGCTCTTCTTCTCCATCAAGTAGCCCCCTTACTTTTAGGGCCACGCTCTTCTCCATCAAGTAGCCCCCTTACTTTTAGGGCCACGCTCTTCTCCATCAAGTAGCCCCCTTACTTTTAGGGCCACGCTAGTCTCCAGCAAGTAGCCCCCTTACTTTTAGGGCCACGCTCGTCTCCAAGTAGCCCCCTTACTTTTAGGGCCACGCTCGTCTCCATCAAGTAGTCCTGTTACTTTTAGGTCCACTCTCCTTTCTGGCCAAACTGGTAGGTGTGGTGTCACCCGGAGTGCTAAATTGTTTCATTGTTGCAGACATGATTTATCTTTGTGCCTGTAATACTGTATCCAGGTTATTTTTGTGCTCTATTAGCCCACACCCCTTCCCCCTTTTTTCAGAATTTGACAAACAGAGGGAACTGTAAGAGAAATAAAAACTTGTCCAAAAAGTGTACTGTTGTTCTACCCAGCTGGCATTCTCTGTGCCAAGTTATATACTGCTGCTTTGAGGACACACGAGGGTGCCTAGCTTTTCACCCTAATGCATGCTTTTTTTTACTTTAATAAGTGTGGTGTTTTAATTTTCACGTTGCATCTGTGCTTCATGTTTAGCACTCATTGTCATTTCTCTTGTTCTTTGTCTGATTTCAGAGGCTTCGGCTTTGTTACGTTTGCAGATCCTGCAAGTGTAGATAAAGTATTAGCTCAACCCCACCATGAATTAGATTCCAAGACGGTATGTTGTGCTTTATTTTTCAAATTCAGTTTAGTTTTTGTTGTCTTGTGTGTTTTTTTTTTTGTGTTTTTATTTTTGTCTTTGCCAGACACTTTCTATGTTTGGCTAAAGTTGTGTGTGGTGTGTTTTTTGTTTATTTTATTTTTTAACCTATAGACCTTGCTCACCCCATTTACCACCAGCTGTACATAGCTGCTGTCAAGTCAACATTATTTCTGCGAGGCATCAGTAATGTGTATCTGGTTAATATATGGGTTTAAAAATGTGCCATGCTGATTTGTTATTGTGTGAGCAAGTGTCTGTAGGTAATACAATCTCCTGATTGCAGTTTAGGTATGGTAGACTTACTAGGGCACTAAGCTTATTTTACTGTGTGTTATTAATTTAGGAACATTTAGCATTTGCTTTTGGCATGTTTATTTTGCCCTTGGCATCAACTTATAGACTGAAATTTGCATAGGCTTAGTTTTCAGTGACTATGGCTGATCAGCCAGCACTGTCAGTGCATCTCACTTCTGTTTTCCTGTGTTTACAAAGCAAAGGGAAAAAAAACACAGCCTTTTTTTTGCACCTTATTACCCAGTTTAATTATGCTTTCACAAAGCTTGGAAAAGGGACGCTGACAAAAGATCTCCTGTATTGCTGGTATCGTGCTTAATGAGGAGGGAAAGGTGAGCTAATTACACTGATTAGATAAAGGATTTTTTTAACAACTGGTAAATGTCACAATTTTAACTGTATGTTCATGCAGCAAGCTTTGTCCTAGATTAAAAAATGGAACTTGAGCATAGAAATGAGCTTCCAAAATAACATGCACAGGACTGTAAGGAATGTGAGGAGGAAGTTAGTATACACGTTTGCCTATCTATTCATTATATAATGTACACACATTGTAGGTATATCATTTTATATAGCTAGCTTGGATGTCATCTGAACAGCTGGAGACTACCCTTGCTTGTGTAGTTTTTGAGTATTAGAAGTTCAATTAAGCTAAATAAAACTAAGTGTGCAAATTTTTATACACTTACACCTTTTGTTTAATTCTTGTGTAGTCATTGTACCTTTCTCCCTCCCTATTCTTTTATTTCATGTTAAGCTTTTTTGACAAATAAGAATGGCTCAGTCTTGCAAGGGCAATGATCTACTCATGCCAAGGTTAATTCTAGATATTGTTTAAAGAGAATTTTTGGGTAGGCGATGTGTTTTTTCAACATTTAGGCCCAGGTTTAGGCTTTCAGAGACTACTTCAGCGGTAAAGCAAAGCAGAATGGGCTGCGAAAGCTAATAGTATGTTTTGTATTTGTCACCACATTCTTGATTACTGTTAATGTAGCCTTATCTAGTCTTTTGACTCGTGTTTCAACATTCAGTGCAGGAGGCAGCTCGGTTGGGCTTTGGCTCGGAGTGACCGCTCTTGTTTACGCTTACGTTAAAAGCTTTGATTTTAGGTAATGGCCCAAAGAAATAGTGTCATAGTACTTTTTTTTTTTTCCTAGAGGATTTGTAGATACAGTAAGTAGAATTTGTCTCTGACTAACTCCATTTTATTTCTTGGTAGATGATTATTGAATGTAATAGTAGTGGGGGGGGGTGCAAGAGGTGAGTCCTTTCCATGCAAGCTTGAAAGGCTGTTACATACTTCAAAAGATGCTTTTTCTAGGACCATGTCTGCTAACTACTCATTGGGTAGCATGATAACCCATGATGTTGAATTTGCAATTATTGGTCCTAATAACGTGTTCCACTGAAATTCAGGGATGTTCAGATTTAAGTAGTTTGAAATTTTACATGTAGACATCACTTCTTGCTTGCCTGCATGCAAATACCTCACTTGTTGCATTCCCCTGTGTTGTTTATTTTTCTGATCTTATAATACTGTTGTGGGAAGGATTTACAAAATGTCATGTTACTGTGTTGTCTCATAAAGGTATATCATAGATTAATGGCTCACATGTAAGGTTGAATATAACACGGTAGATCCTTGGAATGGCATGACATCTGTGCTTTTTATTTAATGGAGTAAAGCAAGCAATGACAATATTCAGTTGCCCATAGCAACCTGTTAGATTTCAATTTAAAATGCTATCTGCTGTGGTTTACTGCACTTTGCTCATTGCCTGATTTATTAAGCATGGTTTTGGATAGCCCAGGCAATTTATTTTAGTTGCTATCAAGCTGTAGTATTCTGTTTTAGCGCAGCCACAAAGTTATCCAGCTATTGTGGGGTTTTTTGTTTTTTTTTCATTTGTGAAATGCCAAAAAACTGTTTCGTTTTTGGCCAAGGTGGCTTTGATTTGTGTTTACTGACCTGAGTGTTCAACCTTATGGCCAGCCAGAATATAGGGCTCTAATACCTGAGACCAACATATTTTAATAACGTTCACTAGATTTTTGTAGTCCCTACAAGAAAAGCTGATGTGTGAATAAATGTGTGGTGATGTACACAACACTTTGCTTTAATAAATAAAAGCTTGTGAGGTCTTTTGTGGGAAGTGTTTGAAAAGAAAAACGTGCTTTTTCTGTTTTGTCACATACTTTTGTGTCTTTTCTAGATATGTTCATCATGTAGCCATCTACTTCACTTGTTGCTTTTTGTTCTGCTAACACATTAGAAAGTGTGGCCATGCTGTTGCATTATTAAACATGACAATGTGATTTCCAGGTTAATGGAGGGTGGAAGAAAAAACAGATCCTTGTGTGGAGCTGCTTGGACTTCTGTGTTTATCTCAAACATTTTTAAAGCTTACACATAGCTTCTTGCCAGCCACAACATTTGCTTATTTCAAGTTCTCCAGGGAAAATCCACTTATTTATTACTAAACTTTAATAGACTGCATGTGGCGTTCTTTTTAGCAGAAGGGACTTATGTTTTAAAGCAGGTATTGGCATCTGTATTTGTACATGTTATCAGTGATTAGGTAGACACGACAGCAGGTTGCATTGCAGACAGCGCTCAGACTGTGGCTGTGAAGGGGTTGAGGTTTTTTTTTTTTTTTTTTTTCCTTTTTGCACAGATTAATCTGCTGGGTGACTGCTTGTATCCAGAACTGTTTGCACATCCCTCTGCAGAGTGGTGCATTATGAAGTACATGCAAATAACTTTACGTTTAGCTGTGGGGCTCAAACATCTGTTCGACACGCTGAGCGAGAGAGAAGCACTTTGTTATATGGAGATCACTGGGTCTCTTGTGTGCTCGGCAGTTCTAATTTTTCAATACATTGTAATAAAGGAAATCAATGTCATTTCTGTAAGATACAAACAGAGCACATTAGCTTTGTGGCAGTTCTAGTAGGCTGGTAACCCCTTTGACTTTGCCTGGGCTGTAGAGCATTACAGTACACGCTAAAATGTCGTTTCAACATTTAAGTGATAAATGTCCATTATACCACCCTTAAATATGAGCCATTAATCTCAAAGTGGAAACGAGTGAATGCAAGTCACTAACTGCTGTTTTTTTCTTTTTTTCTTTTTTTTTTTTTTCTTTTCCTGTGTCCCGTCCTTTCAGATTGACCCTAAAGTTGCATTTCCCAGAAGAGCACAGCCCAAGGTAAGTAGAAGGATCAATAATAGGATTTTCGGCACACAGAGAGTCATTGTTACCAGGCAGTTCGTGTTTCAAGCAGGGAATTGGAGATGAAAGCTTATAAAGCTGGACCGCATGGCGTCTTAAGGGTATCAGCATATGGCTGGGGAAACTACAGGAGAGAGCTGTGCTGTGACTCTCCACTTTAACTATCTGCTAACTGGGCTAAACTGTGCTTGTTATGAGGTTTACTGGGGATTTTATTTTATTTATTTATTTATTTAATTTGCTGTTTTTGTTTTTTAATAAAATATAGCCCATGTTTAAACAAATATGGTGTTTGTGTATTAATGGTCAACCTATGTATTATGTCATACTTCAGATGTGAATGTGACTTCAAATATACCCTTAGTTTTCTGTCCTCAGAAATTTAGATTCTGACAAAAAGTCATTAGATTGAATGTTGTGCCTAAATTCTAATGGTAGGCTGTACACTGCTGAACTAGTTCAGTTTTGTATCAGATCCTATCGCTGTTGCTTTTGGCTTTAGACAATTTTTTTTTAGAAATGGGTAAAGTATTTGGTGGCACTGTGCATTTTAGATTTTATTTGATATTGTGTGGTAAATTTGCTTTTGACCTTCATAGCAGTAGTAGTAAGTCATGTTAGGTTGGCTAGAAAACAACACTTTTGTTTTTAAACTTGTCTGCAAACTCCAATTGAGAACCTTTTATTTCTTATTTTGAGTATCGGCTGGAATAGCTAGTGTATGATTATAAAACAAATTAACCAAAATTGTTAGTCCTTTTGGACTAATGTCTTGTACTTCTGGGTGTTTAGGTGAAATTTTGCAGTGTGCCCGGCAGTCACATTCAGCAATATAGAGCTGTATTTAATCATATCTGGAGGATACCTCTCGTACCTACTGCAGATTTTGACAGATGCTACTGATTGCAGCAGGTCTTTTTATTCTCCCTGGAGTGTCCATGAAAGCCTTCCCATGGGTACGAGAGCTATACTATCCATGTATGATTAAATACAGCTCTATCTTCTGGCTGAGCAGCACTACATAGCAGTGCTCATGTGGCCTATGGAGAATTCTCATGGGTACACGGCTTTAGAGGAATCTACAATGAGTATTACCGAACATCATATGGTTGGTGCCTAAACTTGCTATTGGAATTGGTTGTCAGTGTGTTCGCTGGCAAAGTGAACATTTTTTGTTGGTTTTATAAAACATCCAGAAAAACGACCTAAAAGTTTTCCAACACCCCCTTTCTAGCTAAGCGATTGTGATGGGAAGGTCCCTTTGAAAACATAAATCCTCAGTGTAGCCTTCGTGGCTTTTTTTTTTTTTTTTTTTTTTTTTTTAACCCTGTTTGTTTTTTGTTATTGTTGACATTCATGTTTTTGACGGAATTGTATATTTCTGAATAAAAAAAGTAGGTGGTATCCAATTTTACCCAGTGCTCTCTAATACAATGGGGTTGATTTTTACTAAAACTGTAGAGTGGAAAAATCTGGTACAGCTGTGCATGGTAGCCAATTGGCTTCTAACTTCACCTTATTAAGCTTTGACAAAAAAGAAAACCTGGAAGCTGAATGGTTTCTATGCAAAACTGCTCCAGATTTTCCACTCTCCAGTTTTAGTAAATAAACCCCCGTGTGTTTCTGTTAACTGAACATATTGGAAACAATGGTTTTTGACTTGTTGCATTGGGCCTGTGTTGAGCAATGCATGTGGTATCAATGAGCCCTCACTGCAAGCAATCAATAATATATATGAACATATTCACCAAGAACATAATCTTTCAGAAAATATTTGATCAATGTCCCATTAGCTGCTGTTAGAGCCTATGCAGGTTGTCTTCACATTTTGTAAAACCTCAAAACCCAGCCGTATTTGTGGAAATTATGTTTGTGTAAATTAAATATTGTAATGGCTTGTAAAATAATAAAACAACCTGCCACTTGTCATTTTAAGGCTATATACTTGGGTTGTCAAACTTTTCTCACTCTCTATTTTACAGCTCATATGAGCACATAACAATAAGTGTCACATTGGCCTAGTGAGTGACTGTTCATGCTATGGTAATTATTACCATAGTTAAGTAAAGACCTTTTTTTTTAAATTCATGGGAAGCATCAAGTCTTTTATTTACAAAGGTTAAATTTTGGTTTGTACCTGTTGTTGTAGTTTATTTGCAGAATTGTACTGTGAGTTTTCAGAAACCCGTATCTCTGCCTTGACCGAGTTTTGAGGTTGTGTGATGTAAGTTTTTCTTGGCATGGTAGTCATTGGTGCAGAAATGTATGTTGATTAATATTTTGGCCCTTTTTAATGGGTGCTATTACTGCTAAAATCCAGATTTTTCAGAATGTGGCTACAAGTCAGGTACACTTCATTATGTATCAAGTAACGAGTATAATGTGATTTTTATAGGGGTTCAAGTGATCAATCTATTTGTCTGTGATGCAACTTTACCTATGTAATCTTGGCTTTTGATTAAAGTATTGCTGCCATCTTTACAATATATAATTTTGCAAGGACATGAATCGCAATCGGTGTAGCGCTCTTAAGTATTTAACCTCTTACTTTATTCTGAATGAGATTTCTAGGAAACCATGTAGTTCACCTAATCATTCAAATCCGCATTTCAGTGAGAGTTCGGGGGTGATTTGAAAGACATCTGTGCAACTACTTTTGGAAATTGGTGCGGCGCTGCTGATTGGGAATGTGCCGTTGCTAACAATAGGCTGCAATTTCGCACGTCAAATCGTGCCAATGTGAATGGGGGCTCAGCCAAGAATAAACCCCAGTTCACATTGACGTGCTTTGACATGTCAAATCGCAGCCTATTGTTGGCAATGGCACTGTCCCAATTGGTGCAACTTGGACTTTGCGGCACCGCACCCATTTCCTAAAGTAGTTCCTGCACTACTTTTTGTTGACTTCGGGGGGAATATTCATATTCATCTGTGCATGAACAGATGTCTTTCAAATCGCCCTCAACTCGCAATAAAATGCGGGTTCGAACTGAACTTGCACAATTTCAACCCCGCGTTCAGTGTGAACGTACCCTAAAGCCCTGTACACACGATCGGATATCTGACGGAATCTAATCCGATGGATTTTTTCATCAGATATCCGATGAAGCTGACGTTCACCAGTATTGCCTACACACCATCGGTTAAAAATCCGATCGTGTCTAACGCGGTGACGTAAAACACTACGACGTGCTGAGAAAAAAAGTTCAATACCCGAGCATGCGTCGACTTGATTCTGAGCATGCATGGATTTTTGACCGATGGATTTCCCCACAGACGATCGTTTTTTTATTTTTATTTTTTGTATTGGTTTTTTAACCATACGAAAAATTTAAAACCTGGTTCTATTTTTTTTTTTTTTTTTTTTCACGATGGATAAAAAAAATGATGGGGCCCACACACGATCGTTTTGTCCGATAAACGGTCCATCGCTCCGTTTTTCATCAGACGAACCGATCGTGTATACAGGACTTTAGTCCATTCATACCATATGTGTTAGGCTGTGCTGGGCAGCCTTGCCTTCAGTTTGCCTTTCCTTTTAGTTAAGTGCAGTGGTGTATGCTGAAAATACATTCGTCATGCTGCATTTTTACACAGCACAGTATTTTGTGACGCACTACACCATATCGTCACACACTGCAGTGCATAAAGAGCAATAAAATGTAATTTTGTGACCATTCAATTAGGTTATTTACACAAAAAACGCAAAAACTAAACTGGTGAGATGCATCCTAACAATGCACAACACCTTTACAGCACACGTCAATGGCCTTTTAGTAACTGTTGTGAATGGGCCATTAACCTCTTAACATTACAAACACATTTATTTTATTTTATATTATAACTCAATAATACAAGAGTGACAGAACTCCCACACTGGTTACCTGGAGTGAAATTGGAAATAAGAAATTGGTAGATACATGGATTTCTATTTTTTAAACCTCTCTGCTAGCAGATGTTGGCGTGCTTCTGAGCCGCCAACATTTGTGAGACGTCACACCTAAGCTTTCTTCCCTGCACTGGCAACAGAAATACAAAGAGGAGTGCTAACTTGAAAAAAATATTTGTACAATGAACGCCTTGCGTCTATTAATGATTTAAAGGGTCACTAAAGGGAATAAAATGTTTTTGCTGAAATGACTGTTTACAGGGTATAGAGACATAAAAGTTAACTGATTCCTTTTAAAAATGATTAAAAATAGATAAAAATCAATCGTATAATGTGCCTCTAGTTTCACTTTCACTTTCATTTTTAAACTGGTTTCATGTTTCTGTGAAGTAAAGAGACCCACAGAACAAAAACAAACAAATCCAGGGCAGTGTTTTGTTTTTAAAATGAATCTGGTTCTGAGGAGTTTGACACACAGCTTGGACCACAGTGAAAAGCTGCCATGAGATTTTTCATAAGGAGCCAGACAAGCAGGAAGTGTGGAGATCACAGCAGAATTACAGCAACTTCAAAGCAAAAACGAACAATGAGGACATGAAACCAGTACTGCAGTAAGGTAAAGGAAGCTATTTAGCTAAAAAACATTTTTTTCCTTTAGTGATCCTTTAAGTAGAAAGAATACATTTAATAAAAGGAAACCCCCTTAAAGTGAATCCAGTATACATTTGTAATCAAGCACAGGACTTCATGAGTAGGTTTCAAAATGTATCTTTGAATACAATGAGTTTAGTGGAAAGTGTCTTATCCACCCAAGGAGTGGGCTGTATGGTGCCTGGACTTTGAGTTGACGCTTTGGCATGGTAACTAGCATCCCACAATGTAGCTAAATGGGCACTTTCATTACATATGGGGGTGTTCTAGAGCTCCAGCATGAAGTTCAAATCAAGGAAATGTTTTCTGTGGAAATGTGTGCAGGGTTCAGCGTGATAGGTTCCCTAATGTGCAGTAATCCTTTTGGTGACAGTTTCCTGTGTATATGTGTGTACATTTTTTGGCCTGACATTTGTCCCTGACATATTGCCTAACAAGGCCCCTTATTGTCTGGTCCATAGATGTATTTTCTTTTTACATTTATATAAGGCAAGTTATCATTTTCCTCCCCTTGATGGAGAACATAATATAATGAACTGCATAGATGTGTGTTGTTTTTTTTTTTTTTTTCCTTTTACTTGATGGAACAATTATGTGGTTGTCTTCCTTGGTAATCATACATTGAGTTTTTGTGTTGTGCGAGCTTGGCAGGCAAGGGATAGGAAGTCTTTGTTTTACTAGAGGATGTGTGACTAATTAAAAATCTAATGTTGCTTTATAGAAGTTTTAAAGTGTACGATTTTTAGCCTTCACTTTTTTTTTTATGTTTCATTATTTTTATTTTTTTTTATATAATTAAGATGTAGTAGAATTTTTTTTTTGTGCACGTTTTGCTGATATCAAGTGCTCTGTTAACTTTGACCATACATTATACAATCTGGTTGTACAATTAGCGTTAAAGGTAGGCCCTAGTTAATGGCAGATTTAGATAAGATTGTACAGATTGCATGGTGTATGGTCAGCCTGAGAGAAATGTAAATGGACTGGAAATTGGGGAAAAGCTATAACTGTGTGTGTTTATTATTATTATTATTATTATTATTATTATTATTATTATTATTTATGTTGTCAGAGGAAAACGAATATCAGTTTTGGGGTGTGTTTTTTGTTCCGTGTGGGCTTTCTTTTTTCTGTTTTTGTCCCGTCGCACATTCTCCATCACTTCATGTCTTGTGAATTTGTGGAGACCGATAGTAATAGTAGTAGTAGTGTGATCGATGGTAGTAATAGTAGTAGTAGTGTGATAGTAAGCGACAGGGCTGTGGAGTCGGAGTCGGGGGAAATTTTGGGTACCTGGAGTCGGTGTCGGCAAACAATACTCCGACTCCTACTAAATTTAGATTGGAATTTAAAAAAAAAAAAGCAAGTTTAAATGTCCCAATTCACAAAAAGTTATAATTAATGACTCCTCTACTGTAAGAATAAAGACCAATGCATGCAGTGCCTCATGTAACCGCAAAACGAACACGTTAAGTGACCGTGAAGAAGCATGCTTTTCATGTGCTTCACTATATGGCACGCAATGCACAATTAGGAGCTGGAATACTTATACTTTCCATAGTGTTGTGTTCTGCTTTTACAGGGAACGCAGCGTCCATGTGTAACCTAGCCTCTCACTGATAAGGGATTAAATAAATATGTTTTTTGCAGGACTAGAGAGTGAGACACTTGTATAAGTGGAGGGCCAATAGTTCAAGACTGAAGCTGTAAACCATTGGAAAAACTGTTGTCATTTAGCTAAGGCTATAAAAACTTGTAAACTCCGATTGTTAGCTTAAACTTTAAACATGACTATGGGATTCTCCTAGGAAAATCATGTTTTAGAATAAATGCCCCTTCCTGGATCCTCCCACTGCCCTATCTTCAGCAGCAGATAAGCACACAAAGGAGAAAGCAGCAGCCCAACTACCTCTCTAAGATTATTTTCAGCCCTAAAAATAATAAAGTCTGACTTAAAGTGGAGTTCCACCCATAAATATAACATTACATCAGTAGTTTTAAAAAAATGTCATTAGTCCTTTACGGAAAAAAATATTTTTTCTAGATGCCTTCAAAGTGTTGTTGCTAGGTAGAATAGTTAATCTTCCCACTTCCTGCACCTAGGTGCTTAATGCTTCCTAACCTACACCGCACAGACTCCTGGGAATGTAGTGGGTGTAACTTTCCAGGAGTCTGTGCAATCCCCAGTCTCAAAGAATCATGTGACTTGGACAGCACAGGTGCTGAAACCTGATCTGACACTGCTTGTGCAGCACTGAGCATGTGCGAGATCTGCAAGGCTGAAATCTAGGAAGTCATACAGTCTGGCTTCATGATGCCCACACTTAAGATGGCCCCAGTCAATTTCTATTTTATAAAGTGTCTAAATACTTTACTAGAATACATTAAGCTTGTGTATTACAGGGGTATTTATATTTAAAAAGTGAAATTGTGGCCGGAACTCCGCTTTAAGAGCCTCTATGAAAGAGGATCTGGCAGAGGCAATTCTCTTCCTTAGAACTCTACATTGAATTGATTTGCATTTGCTAAGCCTATAACTACATTTCAAGATTAATATAAACCATTTCTAGGTTTTACAGATTTTGTTTTTGGTTCATTATAGATAAGCTTTTTTTTTTTTTATTTTAAAACAACCAAATAATGTGGTTTGTATTTTTGAACTGGTAAAAATCCTGTTCCTGATGTTTATGCCTGCTGCTACTATCCAGCCACTTGATTGAGTAATAGTTTTTTTTTTTATAAAACGTTGTTTTCATTGTGTTTTGTCTTTTGCTTAAACTGCAATACAGTAGACTGTTGGCTTCCCAGCCAGTAGTCCTGTGGTAGGTTGCGTTTCTTTCCCTCAAGGAATGTATAAAATACATTCGCATATTAATACAGAGGAGTGGGAGTCGGAGTTGGAAGTACATAAAACTGAGGAGTCGGAACATTTATCTACCGACTCCACAGCCCTGGTAAGCGAGGGGAAGTCCTCTCTAAGGCCTGGTACATACGATCAGATTTTCCATGGAGAAAGTGTAGGACTTCTGTCCGAAGGGCATTGGCAGTGAACTTGTCTTGCATACAAACGGCAAAGAATTGTCGGCCAACAAACTCGAAACTATGTGGTTTTTCAGCTCTTTAGCGCCACCCTTTGGGCAACTTCTGCTAATGTTGTGTTATGGTTAGCATTGCTTCTGAGCATGAGTGTTTGTACTTTGGATTTTTGTCTGAAGGACTTCTGTACACAGAATCGGATAATCGGACAACACACATTTGTTGTCGGAAAAGTTTAAAGTATGCTATCCAACATTTGTTGGCGGAAAATCGGACAACAATTATCCGATGGAGCATACAAACTGTCGCGACAACAGCCTGTCGTCGCACAATTCCCGTCGGAAAATCTGATCATGTTTACGGGCCTTAAGGCTACGCTCACATCTGAATGTAGTGATGCTAAAACTCGACAATTCAGTGGTTAGAATTGGCTGCTTGTCAGGCTACAAATGCGCCAAAGAAGCTCCAAGTACCACATTTTGGCACTGGGCTACCTGAGACTACCTGCGTTTTGGGATGCCGTTAAGAAATAATAGCACTGCAAGCGCAACTTGCGTTTTTTTTAACCTGTGTTTTCGGATTGTGGACAAATGCCATTGCACGTCAGTAAGGTGTGATTATATCCCAACAGTCCTGCATAGTTATATTAGTTAAATGTCACACACTCTTTATAAAGTAAAATTTTACATCACACGATGCAGGGCAGAGGATTGCCCTGCAGTGTGCTGAAGAAAAGGTACTTCACGCAGTACTTTTTTTTTTTTCCAGTGTGCACTGCCCACACACCACCGCAACATGGTGTTGTGAACCAGGCTCGCAGGAGATGAGGCATTTTGCCTGTCATGCGGTGGGACTGCACTGGAATAGCCAATGTTGGGAAGACCCCAGGTTGGTAGCCAGAGTCGAGAAAAATGACAGGAGGGGAATACTGGTATCCGAGAGATATAAGAAGCCAGTGGATAACTCTCCCGCCAGATTTCTTTTATATTAAATATTATTGTTTTGGTTGGTCCGATGCTTTAAATGTTTTGTAAATTATATTTAATCTGGCGAGATAACATAACCTTATACAGTATGGGCACACAGGGCCGTTAACACATCATTTAATGGCTGCACTGTTTCTCATAGTCTCTCTTGAATACAATGATGCGACTATGTGGTGGTTTTATTTTATTTTTTTGTTTGTAACAGAAATCTAGTAATATCATAGTTCAGAAAATCATTTTTCTAAGGCGCTGGATATACATCTGGCAACAAAGATCAAGTGGGTTCCTTCCTAATAAAATCTAGATGGAACTAATTGGTTAAGGAGCCTTTCCTGAGGCCCTCTTACCTCTTTGTAAGCTCCAGCTAATATTATAATATTAATTAGGGAGAGCGAGCAAAAAAGAGATTGGGCTATTTTTGAGCTGGGCAAAGAGCTTGTGTTTTAGCAAAGGATTATGTTGTCGGATTATTGGTGCATTTGAAACTTTTTATTCCTTAAAGTTGCAGGTTACCATGTCAAGGCAAATATCAATTACATGTGGTTTGCACTATTTTTATTTATGCACTTTTTTTTATTTAGAAAAAAATACATGACTGGGGAGGGACCTCCAGCTAATGGGGGGGGGGCTGTGTCAATTGATTCCCTCCAATCAGCTCTTAGAGCTCCCCTCACTGAGCTCTGCAGAGTGAAACTTCAGCTTCACTTTTTTTCTATCTCTTGTTCAGACAGGGATTTATCTAAAGTACATTAAAGGCAGATCCTCATCAAGCGCTCCCCAAATACCTGGTCTGACAGTGTATTAAGCCAAATAAAAGCTGTCTGAAGGCAGAATGCTACCCTAACAACCAGAGCTTTGCTAGCTTCTCTTCGTTAAACATTCATGCAAATGGCCTATATACTCCAAAGGAATGATCCAAAGGTGAAAGTTTGTATATCCTTATAAAGGTTTGGGTCTCCACCTCTCCTATCGCAAAGCCAAGGAAAGTGTATTTTTCTCAAATCTATGTTTGCAAATACATTTTTAGTTCTACATTGGATATACAGTAGGTTATAGTAGAGTTTAACATCTTCTTTTGGAGATATTTCAGCAATAGAATCCCTGCTAGGTGTAAGCAAGTGTGCAATTCAGTTTTCAGATTTAAAATGCTATTTTTGGTGCATCTGGCTTTTAGTGTGCTGTAATACCACTGCTGCACAATAATATAGTTTACACCCAAAAATGGAACTTCCACTTTTCTGGTCCCCCGCGCCTGCACCCGGGAGCCGAGGCACGTCTGTTTCGGGTGAGGACATTGCGGTCTCCCTGGACACAGTGGACAGGTAAGTCGGCAGCTTCAGTATTTGTAGCTGCTGACTTTAAGTGTGTGTGTGATTCCCTCAGTGTATGTCAATGGACATCGCCGTGAGCTTAAACTTGTAAAGTACACATTGCACATCCATTCACACTAATATGGTGTGGTAATGCACATTACAACACATGCATACTGTTTCCCTGGAAATAAGACCAGATCTTGCATTATTTATGGCTACAAAAAATGCACTAGGGCTTATTTTTCAGGGGATGTCTTATTTACAGTATGTACAATACTGCACATTTAAATAGTCTTGTCTTCTGGAAAAATAAAATATCCTGATCCTTTTAAAGCATGTTAGACAGCATAGTGCTTGTGCTGTGTCATTAACCCTCTCTAGGGTCTAAAAAAAACTGAAATAAAACAATGTTTTAAAAGTTCCTGTGTCCCCATCTTCTCTCAGCTCAGGAGTCTAAATTATGAAATTCTGTAATCCCAAAACCTTGTTAAAGTCCTTGTAAAAGCCTGTAATATGTTCTGTTAAAAGACTATCTAATGTGCCGGTTCACACAGCTCTGGGGCAGCCACAGTCCGCATTGGGAAAAGGGCCCTGTGCGTTTTTGGCTCTGTTTCAGCTGCGAATTCAGACCTGATTCTCATTTGAATTGGTGTACAGAGACGCACTGGAGTGCCTACTGGGACCCGTTTGGCTTTCCCATGAAAGTGATTCCTTTGGTGGATTCGCCACAAGATCATTTTTAGAAGCGGCAGGAGAGGGCCACTTTATGAGCTAACGTTACCGATCAGTAGCTGTGGGAACCATCTGGCGTCGGAACATGAAACGTGGAAGCTATCATTTTTCTGACCACCTATTTGAAAGGTAATAGTAGTCACACTGACTGCAATACTTTTGAGTAACTGACCTGAAACCGTATGCAGATACGTTTTCTCAGACTTTCCTGCTCTGCATACCTGTTTTGGGTCAGCGACTCAAAGTATTAAAGCTAGTGGATCAGCCTAGCCACTAGCATTCCCAGAAATGGTAACATTCTGTGTCTCACATACAGGTTGTAGTCTTATTGTCCTTTTTGTCTCGGCCTTTATAATTGAAGCACTGGGATGTGAAGAGGGACCGGGGTCCTTGCACTTAGGCTACAGGTTATGTTAAGGGATTTTGAAGGCTAAGCTACAATGGTAATAGTAACCTCATACTACCGAGAAATGTAACACATTGAAATCTGAATTGCAATCCGTGTGCTTCAAAAAAAGCGATTTAACAAACAAACTGGGTAAATCTTTCAGTAGCATGCAATTACAATACATTGTGTAGTTTAGCCTTTATACTTTATTTGTTAACCACTTGCTGAGTGGCCCTTTTTCTGACATTTGTTGTTTACAAGGTACCATCAGTATTTTTTGCTGGACAACTACTTGAAACCCCCAAACATTATATTTTAGCAGAGGCTCTAGAATATAAAACGCTAGCATTGGATATATTTATTGTCACCTGTGTTTTTTTTTTTTTTTTTTTTTTTGCATAATTTATAATTTTATATTTTTTGTAAAATTTAGGATGTTAAGCTGAGTAAGTAGAACCAGAAGTGATATCGCTCTGGTCCCCCAAGGGCATATAAATGAGAAATGGCCCTCTAACTATCGCCTATCTTTGCCGACGCTTTATGGTTCCCACAGCTACTGACTGGTAACGGCCCAGAAAGTGGTGGGGGTAGTATCCCCTAAGGCTAGCCATACAGTATACAATTTTTCTCGTACAATTTTCCTTTCGATTTACTAAAACCATATAATGTGAGTTTAAACTTAAACACTTTCAATATCTATGTAGTCATGCAAGCCGTTGCACCACATAGTTGAAGGTAGATCTAAAGGAAATTGAATAAGTATAATGTATGACCAGCTTAAGCATACTAAAAAAATAAAAAAATAAATGTAGTAAAACATTTTGGGTTTTCGACCTCACGTTTTCATGTATGGTGCGTGTGGGTGTGTTTTTTTTTTTCTTTTTTTTTTCTTAATGGACATGTGTTTCCTACAAGGCAATGTAGGCCAAAAATCTACGTACTTCCGTTTTACCTTGCAGATAAGCTTGTTGCATGTACATGTCTGAAGTTATTACTTTTGCATTGGCGCACTAGACAAAGTGTATCCATGGCCAAATGTGGCTCTATTTATTTCTTAGTGTTGGATAGAAAGGTTAGAATTTCTTCCAGCTGTTACTTCCGCTGAAAAGAGTCCTTTACTTCCTGTCACGTGTAGGTTATCCCCAGGACATGAAGTGAAGGGAAATCTTTGTAACCCCATAATGGGCAGAAGTAAAAAATGCTTTTTCGAGTGATGTACTTTTAGACTCGGTTCACACAGACGGGACTTTTCAGACGACTTGGCCGCCTGACAAGTCGCGCTACGTTCTGTACTATGGAACCGTTCTAATAGGAGCGACTCAAGTCGCTCCGACTCAGAAAAAGGTTACTGTACTACTTTGGGATGACTTCAGGGCGACTTGCATTGACTTCAATACTGAAGTAATTTTGCTAGTCACCTCTGAAGTCGTGGGCAGATCACTTTGCCGAGTCGCTCGGCAAGTCGTGCTGCCCCAGTGTGAATCGGCTCTTAAAACCTTTTACAGCTTTACATTTTCTATTTCCCTGGTACAGATTTTCTCTAATTTCCATTCTCTCTGAAGAACCCCAGACAGCAGTAAAATGTGACGGGGTTCTAGCCTTTTCACCATTCTATCCAAAACAAATGATAAAAATAAAGGTGTACAGATACCTTTTTTAATGCAAATATATGCTTCTCTTCAGAATAAGGCACATCCAGGATTATCCAGCCCATCAAACCTAGCATGTTTTCTGAACAGTTAAAACCTATGCCTCCCACAGCTTTAGGTGTTTAATTTAATCAAATGTGTCATAGCACAGTTCTGTTAGTATCTGAATGCCACTGAAAGTCAATGTCTAGCACTAAATTACTTGCTCTTCTTGAGTGGCTTATTTAGTTCTCTCTAGTATTAGCATGCTCTCAGTATTTCAACACCGCAGGCTGTGCAGCATACCCACAGGCCACATATATTGGATATATCATATAAAGTATATGCTCGGTTTGTGATTGAGCCAAACTATAACCCGTGATATAAATTTAAACATCCTTACTGTTTTAAAATGGATTTTCCATGAAAGGATGACTGAAAGTGATTCCTTTCTCACCAGGAGTGCTGCAGGCTGCTTCCTTTAGACTCGGAGTTGGGTAATAAATTCTCTCACCGAACGGCTCCCTGCACTTATGACTGCCACTGTCTATTTTACAAGACCCTCATGTGAATGTTTGTATTTAGGGTTACATATAATCAGATATGCACAGAGCAGCGCTCCAAATAACACCCATATGCTGCAACTGTTGTATAATGCACACAAAATTGTGCATTTATACCTCACTTAAAGTGGTTGTAAACCCACTATTTGGACTTTTACCTACAGGTAAGCCTATAATAAGGCTTACCTGTAGGTAAGGAGAATATCTCCTAAACCTGCACGGTTTAGGAGATATTCCCCCCGCAATGCGGGCGGCGCATGCGCAGGGGGAATCCACGGCTGAAGGACCGGCATCCGCCGGACCCTGCCGATTTTAAATCTCCCGCGCGCGGGAGTGACGTCATCGCCGCTCCAGCGAATCGCAGCGCTGGAGCGGCGATACCCGGAAGACACGCCGGAGCAAGATGACATCCTGCTCGGCGTGGACCAGGTAAGTGGTACACACCTCGTTCCGAGGTAAGTATTTCATAATAGGCTAGTATGCGGCGCATACTAGCCTATTATGCCTTTTTGCATTGCAGGTTTGGAAAAAAAAAAAAGTTTATGCGGTTTACAACCGCTTTAAACATTGCAAGGTTAGGTTCACACCTGGCATATCATGAATGTGCATTGACCAGCTCTTCCTTGTTGGTACTACTAAAGGTCCATACACCCAAAATCGGAAGTAACATTTAGTCCAACTAATGATCTGCCAATTTTTGGATCGTTAGTATGGTGCTTTCGACAGCCGATTCCGTTTTTTTTTTTTTTTTTTTTTTTTTTTTTTTTTTCCCCATCTGACAAAAGCTGCATGTGCAGACTGTAAAAGGCACTTTTTCAATGGGCAGGGCAGTTTTTGGAGAGCTTTTTACAGTGTTCCATCTCTAAATGGAACATTTTCTCAGTTTAACCTTTTTTGGAATTGAGGTTGTAAATGGACTGCAGTCTGACGCAAAAATGTGTAGATTTTTATTTAATAATCCATCTCATTTTGATCACACCATGTATGGCGGGCAGAGCTGGATCATCACAAGGCAACCTAGGCAGGATCCTAGGGATGCGCTGGATGTTCAGGGGACCCAGAAACTACCTTCATTTAAAAAAAAAAAAAGCACCTGTCGCTTCACAAGGGAGGATACACTTGCAGGAAGTTAGTGTCTAATAAGGCGATGCCAGTACAAATAGTGCAGGTAGGGTGAACTTTCTGTGCCTATTTCAGTCCTTATTATTGTCAACTGAAAGGATAAGATGTGTCTAAGCTGCTACTTGCCTAGGCCCCATTCTCTCTTAATATGTCTCTGATGGTAGATGCTTTAGCAAACACCTTAACCCTAAGATCACACCCATGCGTGTGGGTCTTTTTATTTATTTTTTTCTATGCTTTTTGCAGAAATGCACTACAGTCCATTTAACATAGTTTCATGTGGTACAGGTTCACAGCTATGCGTTTTGTGGCTGGTGTGTTTTTGGAAAGGGTCGGTGGCTTTTTTTTTGTGTGTGATATTCTTCAATAGAATCACGCTAGAAACGCAAGTGTTTGTAGTGTATTGCATTTTTTTATTTTTCTGTCTAAAACACTATCTGGTTGCTAAGGAGGGGGCTGGGAAGCCAGCCGCCATGTCCTTAACCGATGAGTCATCAGTTTTCAGCCGGCTTTTCCACTAAAAGCTG
Source organism: Rana temporaria (assembly GCF_905171775.1). Taxonomy (NCBI): domain Eukaryota; kingdom Metazoa; phylum Chordata; class Amphibia; order Anura; family Ranidae; genus Rana; species Rana temporaria. Next base: position 238,980,447 of record NC_053490.1, on the reverse strand, counting down.
AATGTAAAAAAAAAAAGGTGTGCCCCCCCCCCCCCAATTCATACCAGACCCTTATTCGAGCATTCCGCACGGTAGGTCAGGAAAGGGAGGGGCGAGTGAGCCCCACCCATGTTGATAAGAGCCTCTTCCTGACAACTCTGGTTGGTGGCTGTCAGTGTCTGCAGGTGGGGGGGCTTATCGGAATCTAGAAGACGCCATTAACAAGGGGACCCCCAGATCCCGACTCCCCTAGCCCCACCCCCCCCCCCCCTCATGTGATTTTGATACATCATACCTCTACCCATTCACCAAAAAACTGAAGTACTATTTTTTTCACAAGTCCTTTATTAAATAAGAAGCACGGAGACGTCATCTCCCAGGACTGCTCCAGAGCAGTCTTCTTGCGCTGTCTTCTTCCTCGCCGCTGGTTACCCACAAAAAAAAAAAAGCCGGTCTTGTCCTGAAGCGGTCTTCCTCTGTTGTGAGGTCCCCACTGTCTGGCACCTCTTGTATAGCCATGGGCATCGCAATGGAGGAAGATGTCTTCAGGACAAGACTGGCTTTTTTGGGGGGGGGGGAGAACGGTGGCGAAGAAGGCGGCTCTGCAGGAGAAGAGAGCAGAGCCCACCCCCCATGTTGAGGGCATGCAACCAGGTATGGTTCAGGAGAGGGGGGCGGTCACAGAGCTTCGGACCGGTACGCAAGCACGCCGCCGGCGGTGCGCTCGCGACCCCGTATATCGGCGTGAAGGGGTAAGGATGCGGCGGCCGGCTTCCCAACCCCCTCCTTAGCAACTAGCTATTTTCAGTGTTTACAGTGCGTTTGAAGAGAATGCAAAATGCATGAAAACTGCAGGCAAAAACGCATAAAAACCCGCGGGTTTAAAAATGCAAAGTGCACTGCAAAAGGTGCCTAAAAAAAAAAAAACGCAGCTGCATACATGTGAACCTAGACGCCAAGGCTCTCTATGGAGCCCGTTCACACATCTCTGCAGCGGCTTCGGTGGGTATTGCACAGGAGTCCTCTGCGTCTTTTGGTCTGTTTCAGGTTCAAATTCGGAGATTGCACCCTGCTGTGATCTATAGTGTGAACCCAGCCTGAGTGTTGTCACTGTGCTTTTAGTGCTGGTTCTCACTAAGGCGATTTCTGATGCAACCACCAAAATCGGCTCATCCCTCAGTTATTACCTTTTGTTCCACCTGCCCCTCTATTGGATTGTAAGCTTGCAGGAGCAGGGCCCTCCTAACCCTCATGTATTGAATTGTATTGTTGCTGTGTTGTCCTTTTTTTTTTTTTTTTTTATATTTTAAAGCGCTGTGCAAACTATTGGCGCTATATAAATCCTGTATAATAACAACTTGAGTCGCACAGAATTGCTTGACAAGGGAAATTACATTATTTTCAGTGGTGCCTGTTCAGATCAATGCGAGCCTTAGTGCCTTCCTTTTTAGAGGACACCTGTATCCCTTCTTTTTATTTATTTTTTATCGCCAAGTAGTTGTGCTCACTCTCTTTGATATAAAATATGGCCTCTGATTGAGAAACTACATAATATAGTATAAAGGAAAATTAACAGCTGTAATGAATGTCTAAAATTAGCACTGTCACAATATTCTTTAATGCATCTCATAAATAAAAACCTGTTTTGACCTGTTTTTTTAATTAGCTGCTAAATCCTGCTGAATTAAGGATTTTGAATTCAGCAGTTCATTTATCCCAGCTGAGCAGTAAATGTTCAGTGGTTAAATCTAAGTACAGTTTCATTTTATTAACTAGATATGCTTGGGCCTATAGAGATTGATGGCATTTAATTAACACTTTAATTCCCTAAAGGATCTACCATGTTTGTGTGTACATCGCCACTGTCCCAATCCTTATGCATTAGAAGTGGTTTAATGGTGACATTTAGATTGCACTAGTGTGGGTCTAAAAGGGAAATGATGCGTTTGTATAATTTGTTTGAACATACTTTTTAAAGGTTTGCATGCCTTTAGGCCGGGTTCACACCTATGCAAATTGAATGCGTGTTTCTCTGAATTCAATTCGCATAGCAGGAGAATGTGACTGGTTCTCTATGGAGTCGGTTCACATATCTCCGCAGCAGGTCCGGTGCAGTGTGCTGGAAAAACGTGTGCGTTTTCAGGATCTATTTCAGATCAAAATTCGGGCTGAAATTAGACCTGAACCGGCACGCACCGGACCCCTACTGTGCGGCGCTAGTGTGAACCCAGCCTTCGACTTTATGAGATATTTAATATTTCAAAATAATCATGTATTCTTGTATATGTGACCTTATGTTTGAAACCCAGGCTGGCATGCCCAGCTGTGTTAATCCAGTTTTGGGGTTTCAAGCATGTGATCTATGATATTACTTGGGATTGTCTGGAACTTTGTTGAGGCTCACGGAACTGCAATAGCTCTGATGCCCTGACTGCTTTTATGATGACGACATTTCGGCACACCCCTTTTCCAAATGGGATATTTCTGATTTATTTACCTGTTGCACAGAGGAAGAGGTCCTTGTTTCTACTAGCTCATTTAGGGCTGAGCAGGCATGCTGGTATCTGCGGGACAAAACTCTTGGGTCTCTAAAACTTTAGCTGTGGTCTGTCAATGATATTTAATGTATTAATATGAAATGTTTCATATTTAACTTGCTCTCTCTTTAATCTGTATTATGGATACTCTAATTGCTAATTTCCTGCCAGTATGATTGGCTCACTGAACTTCTGAAAAGTTTGAATTGTGATAGTCAAATTGTAGAGCTAAATGTTTTACCTTTTTACCTAAACTAACCAATGCAGACAATGTGCCCCAGCAATTTTAATTGCACTGTGTGGTTTATTAAATGATAGGTAGATGCAAATGCATACCACCATACCGCTAGGCTGTTTCTGTCCCTGTGCAGTCTGGTCCAAATAATCTGTTGCTGATAGCCTTATGTCCTATGTTCATTGCAGAACACAGCCTTGTGCCAACATCTGCTGATGGCCAAACAAGAGTGCACTTTCTGTTTTTTCATAGCTGCTCATGCGCAAAACGCCTTTTCAGCCTCTCCAAGCACTGCTGAGCTTGGCCTCTGTTGGAATAGGTGGAGAAAGGAATGCACATTGGTCATGCATGGCTTTGAAACAGAAATATGTTTGTTTTACAAGAAAATCTAAAAAATCGATTTTTTTTTTTTTAATCGAATTTATTTTAATAAAATGCTTTTTTGGAGTAAAATTTTATATAAAGATAGTTTTTTTTCTATTTGGGTTACATTTAATAATGGAGCTTAGTTATGTAGCTGTATATTCTGCAATATTTAAATTTTTAGTAAAACTCCTTCAATAAATTTGCAAGCTGAGAGAACATGCACTGCATTGATGCATTCACACAATGTACAGTAACCATGAGATAAAACGACGTTCAGGAATATTTCTTTACCCAATTGTTTTGCAAGTCTTTGTGCACTGCAAACTGTATGATTGAATCAGTTCTGATATTGCTGTTTTACTAACCTGACAGCTTATTATTCTAAATAGGAAACCTTAATTTTGTTTGAAAATAATAAAGATTCTAACTACAAGCAAAAATAAGTCCTTACATTTTAAAGAGCACCTGTCATTAAAAATCCATCATGGCAGCGCCTGTTAGCGAGCATCCACTCACCTGCTGCCACCACGTCCTCACCTTGCCGCATCCCCATCCATCCCATTAAAATGAATGGGACTTTCGGTGAGTCAACAGCGGGTCAGAGGAGGAGCCGATGCGGGACAGAGATGACAGTTGCTCTTTAAAAAATATGATTTAAATCAAGCCTTTTTACTAGGGATTTAAATCGACTTGATTTAAATCAAATCCACCCTGGCACTAATGGCTGTTGTGTCCTGCAATGAAAACGGGGTGTAAGTCTGTCGGCATTAGAGGATTTGGGCCTAGACCCATGAGGGACAGAAATGGCCTAGCAATATGGAATCGGCCTATACCTATGTTTTAACAAACCGCACAGTGCATTTAAAACTAATGGTGCCCCATGTCCACATGGGGCATTTTCCAAAGGGTGAATTTGGCTTTTAGGAAAATGACAAATGGGAATTTCATAATACAACACTGAAATCTATTAGCAAGTGAGGGATTTGGTTGGCCTTCTCATTCAAAAATCAGTTTTTTTCCCATCAGTCAAAAACCCAGGAACTCCTCATGATGTGTAGGTGGGGAAACCCTGGTTATATATGCACTGTATATACATTATCGTGTCTATGTATAGCCATGTACAGTACAAGAAATGTGTATATGGTTTAGAGTAAATGCATATTTGTGTTCCATTTAAATAAGCGTCATTTAAAAATCCTATCAAACTAAAAAGTAGCCTAGAGTCGACGGGTTAATGACAGATGATGTGCTATATTTAGCAGAGTTTTACAAGTCCCTTGCTGCTCATCATGAAACTGCTCTGTGTAACTCGTCAGTGCTTGAAGTAACACGTCACTCTCCTGTGTGTGAGGCTGGAGTCTTTGTTTATACCAACACATTTCTCTCATTTGAATATACATTGATACTTGCTTAGCAAAGCCTTCCTGTCTCTAATTTATTCTGTGTGTATGGTTGGTTGAAGTCACATGCTGCTCAAATGTAAGCTGTGTGGGCAGCAGAATTTTAATTTGCATGATTTTTTTAAAATATAAAACATTATTTAGTATCTGATTTATAGATTTGACAGCGTGGCCCATCAAATATGAAACACTGAGGGGAGTGCATCACTGTTAGAGTAAAATGTTCTACCTGAATGAATTTACACTCTTTGAATTAAATCTCTTATTATAACGTAAGCTGGTCTGTTTATCTAATCCCACCTTAAATCATGCACTGGTTGGGCTAATGGTAATGGCTTTAGCGCCATGGGAAAATTGCATTTTTGCCTCGGAGGTTTGCACATAAATGATGATGATTATTGTATTTGAGTAGCAATAAAGATTTTATAATGTGTAATTGTATGCTATGCAGTAATGTGAAGAGAACAAAGTATACAGAGGAAGTGATCTGTTTTTACACTGGATGGTCACCCATAGCTGTTCTACAAATAACAGATCACTTGTGTTTATAAGGCTCGGAAGCTGTGTCTGCTAGTGAGTGCTGTATAATGTTCATGTTCGGCAGAGAGGAGAGCATTAGAGTGTCGCTGTGGATTTGGAAGAAGGGGAGTCCAGTTATTTCTCTTGTGTGCTGCCCATATACATTTTACACACTATTATGTTTTGGAAACATGTCAGGCTATCGCTTTTTCCTTAGTGCCCCCATTAGCTGACTGAGCAGGAAGTAACTTGTCATGACAGTGCCGTCACTAAGCGACAGGTTTATATGACCAGACTATAGTTTTTCTTATTTTTTAAATGACTTTCATAGGTCTGTCAGCAGCAACATTTAGTAAAAGAAAACAGAAGTAATTGGGTTTACTCGATAAGACCATTCAGAGCAAAGTAAGGTAGGCAATAGACGGTGCAAATTCCTTTCCTGCCACTGCAGGTGGAAGGAAATTTGCACTATTCCCTCAACACAGATAGTGCTGACAGGGTAATCCCTCCAAGTTAATCGATCAATCAACTTGGTACATTCAGCCTGCCCAAACATGGTTTGAATCTCGGCCGGTTCTTTCTGAACCGTCTATGGCTGGCATGTCTGCTGGCGTGATGTGTCTGCTGTCATTCCTTAACCACTTCCATACCGAGTCATTGTAAAATGACGTCGGCGGGAACCTTTCCTCTTTCAGACTGAACGTCATATGACGTCCTGGCATTCCCGGCCGCTAGGGGGCGCTCCCGGCCACGCCGCATTTCTCGGGACCCGGTGCGCGTGCCCGGCGGCCGCAATGTCCGCCGGGCACCCGCAATCACGGCAGAACCAAGGATCTGTGTGTTTACACACAGATCCATGTCCTGTCAGCGGTGAGGAGACAGATGTGTGTTCCCAGTACAAAGGAACACACTTCGATCTCCTTCCCATTGTGAGTCCCCCTCCCCTACAGTTAGAACAGACTTTAGGGAACATATTTAACCCCTTAGCAGGATTAACATTAATCAATGTTGATTGGGAGAGTGAAGTTTCACTTTAACTGGCAGAAGAAATGCCTCCGTGCACAATTCCAATAGGTTTGCGTTATTAATTTTGACTAGATTGAGTTTGCCTCTTACTTTGATAAAGCTCCTCTGGGATACCGGCGTCCCAAAATATGGCAATGTCCTATCTGCCATGAGTTCAGGTATTGGCAGTTGTTTTCATGCACTTGTGTGACTGTTTTCACCCTCACCTGCTGTTAGAGGAAATGCAAGCTCTCTGTTGTGTTTACTCACTGCCATTGCCAAAGAAAGGAAATCAGTTTTTTTTTTTTTTTTTTAAACCTTGTTTCTAATTATCTATATTTATACAAGTGTGTGTTTACAGAAAAATAAAAATTTTAATGCTTCACCTAACCTTGTTTTAACACACACCCTCCTTCATCCTTTTAACCTAGCGTTATATAAAGACTTGTGAAATAGCTGTTAGCAGTTCTCTGCGTCCTAGTTCTGGAACAAAGCTGATGGTGGGGGTGATGTGTCTGCTGTCATAGGGCCAATATTTGTTCTATTACTTGGAGAGATCCTGGAGCTAGTAACAGGTAGTTTTTGGCTTTTTTGGGTAGGCTAGAAGGAGGAAAAAAGGGGACGGGGGGAAACTGGATAGAGTAATAATTTCTGAGGCAATAACTTTCCATAGAAGCCTGTTTTATAGCTTTGTGATTCTGTCTATTTTCAGATCAAAAAAATAAATAAATACTAAAGCAATAATGAAATGGTGTTTAGAGTGCCACAGTAGAGCATAATCGAGAATTGTATGTTCAGCTAATTTCACTGCACAGATTTGATGAGTCTCAAAAGTTATACAGACGATGCCCCCCAATTTTATGTTCTGCAGTAGGGTTCCTGTTCAGCCATGGCATCTAGAAGAGATCATTAGAGCAGCACGGCCTTGTTTACTGCCTTCTTCTGACACTTTGGAGTCAGGGGAGTATGGTGAAAAGAGCCAGCGAAATGAGTTGCTAAGTATACGGTTGTGCTAATGTGAAACTGCAAACGCTTTTAACTAGCCGCAAGCCTTTTCCAAAATTTCCACCTATCCTTGCAGCACTTGAGAGCTGTTTGGCCAGCAACCGCCCCACACTCATGCTGCTGTTTTGTTTACTGTTTGGACTGGAGTTTGGATCCCTTGGAATAGCAGGCAGCCCACAGGATACACATGTGGGTGGAAGAAGGAACGTTTCATATTCATTAGGTGCTTTTCTGTTTACACTGTTAGCAGTGAAGAAGCTCACTGTCTCATTAAAAAAAAAAAAAAAAAATCTTAGGTGTTTTCTTACTGGAAACATTCTATGAAGTCATGGCAAGAAAGCAGAGGACTTGGAACCAGCTGCATTAAAAAAAATCTCAGTAGTAACTTGTGTGGCAGAGAGAGAGCCCTGTGTAAGCTGTATACAGGGGGTTAATTTTTCAGTTTTGCCTTCTTACATTGCTGTTATGTGTTAACCAGTTTGGTGCTGGATGAATGCCGATATCTAGCTCTGTAAACAGCAGCTGTGTCATGAGAGCATTCAAGTTACTATTTGTGTGCACCATGCAAATGAAAGCATGCTTTTTATCCAGTCTACTTCAGATCCCTGTACTCAGCAGTTCAGATACATGAAGGTCCAATATGTTTACTGCCCCCCCCAACTTCAGGGTTTTAGTCACTGTAGTGCTGCTGGAACAGATTGATTGCTTTTCCGGTCACTGCACGTTTGGCGTGCTTGATTCAGCCTTCATATGAGCTGCTGGGAGTGGGAGCTGTGACGTCCTTGGGTATCCGGCTTGGATAGAAACCAGAATTAACCCATTCTGTAATGAATGCCCTAGTCTACAGAAGAGCAAGTACTCTTCAGCCAGAGATGCAGCTAGGAATCGGCTAGGAATGGCATCGAGGAAGAAGCACAGCAATGGGTTAACCCTTTCACCTTTAGGACAAATACCCAGTGCTTTACAGGAATTGTGATTAATATAGATATATCTATCTCTTTCATACTTGTGTATCAACATTTAAATATAGGTTTGCATGCACCTAGTGGAAAAGTGTCAATTTGGAGTACTGGGAGAACCAGTCAGCAATGGCCTTTTGTAAGAATGCATGCTGTATATTTCCACTTTTAACGTGTTTAGACAATGCCCCCTTATTTTTTAATGTGATAGGCATATGTGCTTTTGTTTAGTGTTTTTCTGTCACTATTGGAACAGAATTTTTTATTTTTTTGGCTTGTCGGATAGTAAGGCTTAAAGAAATCTCAAATGGTTTTCTTTTTTCTGTCTCCTAGAGGACAACACTTTTTATGTTGCATGCTGTCCTGTTTTGTAAGGTGAAGTGGACCCAGAGCTAGTGTGATGCACAGCCCCTTTCCCTACTACTGTCCCACAACTCTGCTATATAGGAGATAAATCATTAATTACTTGTGAATGACAGCACTGGTCATCGGCAGCAGGCATGTGCCCGTGTCCAGCGTCATCAATAAGCATGCAGGAGGAGGGGACATCATTGTCAGTAATATTACATCATCCAAATATAATGACCTGCTCCCAGGCGATTTAAGCAACAGCCAGCCACTGGATCTCAATATGTAGAAAGTTATTTTTCATTCCACGTTCTAGAGTATAAGATTATATGCTGTACTGTAAACATACAGAACTTTCTGACTGGCAAGCTCACAGCAGAGAAGGTGGTAGCAACAGAGCTCTGCGTGAATGTCACAAAGGGAATGCCCACAAATTGAGCTTTATACAGGGGAGCAACTGAGATAGATGCAGTAATAACAGCCAAACGACGTTAATTACTGGAAAATCATTCAGTTTAATTTTACAAACAAATATAATTATTTAAACCCAAATAAATTGACCTGAAGTTGTTTTTATTGCTGATGATGCTTCTTTATGGGGGCTGCGGATTGATGGTTAAAGTGTCGGCACATTTTTTATTTTTTATTCATGTAATGCTGAGAGAATCTAAACTATATTTTTAGTGTCATGCTAGAGATGGGAAGACCTTGAGTCTGATATTTCTACTCTGACAGGGTGAGAATACAAGCAAAAAAATCTGATGTCTGAGATGACTACCATTTCACATGATTGTTTCTGCATTCTAAATAGGACAAACTGCACTGCTCATTAGATTGAACGCAATAGGTTTGAATTTAAGTTCATGCTTTTGCTTTGCAGACCTGTGGCTGGAAATAAGCGGATGCACATCTACATGCAGCTGCCCATAATTGCATGGGTCAGTTTTTACTAACTCACAATAATGAGAAATGAACGTGTGTGTATTATATAATAATATATATATATTATCTCATTCAGTTCCATTCTGATCCAACTCAGCAGGGATCAGTCTATGGGACCTCGGCTGAGACGGAACTAAAAAACATTCAAATTAGGGCTGTTACTGATTAAAATGTTCATGTTCGATTAATCTTCTTTTTTTTTTTATTGATCGACTAATTTCGATTAATAACGCACATACAGATCCAACTACTTTTAGATGATCTCCTTGCATTTCAACTGTGCATTAGTCAAAGGTAAATGTGGTATACACTATATTAGGGCCGAAACAACGAATCGATTAATCGATTATGAAATTATTCGATTACAATTTTCATAATCGATTAATCGGCCAGTAACATAATGGGGTTAAAAAAAAACTAAAATTGGCCCTTTATAGTACAAAAAGGTAAATCGCTAATGTAAATATTACTTTCACTGTCCCACAGTAAAAAAAATGAACCCTTACAGTAGCGATTATTTGCTATTTTAGTTTTTTTTAACCCCATTATGTTGCTAAACATCTCAGGCCTGGGTTCACGCCTCTGTTTTTTGGTGCTTTATGCAGGAATACACTACAGTTTATTTACATGTTTTCCTATGGGACACGTTCATGATTTTTTTTTCAGCTGCTGCTTATTTGGAAAGCGGTGCTATTTTTTTTCTCAATATACTTCAATGGAGAAGCTGCAGAAAAGCATATAATGTGTTTTTGCGGCAATTTGTGTTTTGTAATCTGCCCAACAAATTTTTTTAAGGCTATTATCCGATTAATCGGCCAACTAATTGATTTATGAAAATATTTGTTAGTTGCAGCCCTACACTATATACAATCACCCGACAATAGTTTACTTGTGTCAAACACTTTTCTGCCAAAACACTGCTGCTCCTGATTGCTCTGGCAGTGGGCTTTTTTTTTTTTTTTCTTAAAACGCCCCTGCCACTAAACTCTTCTAAATGCCTATGTGTTCAAGTGTGCACGGGGCCCAAAGAAAAGGTGCGTTTTAGACAAAGATTTTTAGACTGGAGTTGCTCAAAAGATGGTCCCAAAGAAACCTGACAGCTTAGGTAAGCATAGCAGTATGCAGGGCAGGATGGGAAAGTGCATTTGTCCTTTCTAAAGATATTCACAGCAGATTCTAAAGCTTCTGGCCTAGAAATCCTTTTTTCCTTTTTTATCCTTGTATTGGTGTAGGTGTCTGCTTGGAGAGTGCGAGTCTGTTAGTGGGAGGGATATTGAAATATATACTGTAAGCTGTTTCAGTGGCAGCGTGTGATGTAAATGCTTTTTTGTATTCTGTAACGTAAAGGGAAATTTGTTGATAGTAATTAAATATCCTATGTACATATAGTTGCTTGAAATGATGCACATGAAGAGCTGTGGCTGGCAGACACTCGTGCTAGTCTTGGACCCCTTTCACACTGGGGTGGTTTGCAGGTGCTATTTCGCTGAAAATGGCGCCTGCAAACCGACCTGAAACAGCGGCTGCTGTTTCTCCAGTGTGAAAGCCAGAGGTCCCCACTGGCACGGTCCTCCCGCTCCCTTATCACAGGAGTTTGACAGCAGCAGGAGCCTATGGCTCCCCCTGCTCTGTGTCTCCTGCAAGACCAGGAAGAGAAGGAGCAGTGCTTCAGCCAGAACAGCGTTGGAGTGGTAGGATGAGTCAGGTGGTGTTTAGCGATGAGGCTAGTTAGGATAGGTAGCAGTGGATGCAGAAAATTAGAGTAGAGAAAAACTGACTGTACAATCACTTTTAATGCTGAACTGTAGTGGAAATACTGGTGTCACTCTCTGCCTTGATATTAAGAATGCAGCGAAAAGTGAAGGAAATGCTTTGCTGCCTGCTTGTGTGGATTGAACCCTCAGGCTCCTACAACACTGAGCACAGAAAGTGCCGTTATCTGCACTAAAAAAAAAATTCAGTGCTCTTGAATGTAGCCCAAGTACCCTTTCACAATGATGCGTTTTTTTTTTTTTTTTCCTAGCAAGGGAAACGCAAGAAAAAAGTTTCCCTTTAAATCCTAGGTGAATTTTAACACCTGGGTTACAGGTGCAGTGCATTTAAAGTCCTGCATGCTGCATCTTTGTTGTGGTTTTGAAAAACACACCAAAAACGAATGTAAATTGCAACAAAATTGTGGTAAAAACACACCACGATTTTGCGTTTGAGTCACATGTCCATTATTCACAGGTTCAGGCAACCTAAAAACACACCAGAAACGCACAGTGAACGCATCTGAGAAACAACAAAATTGAGATAAAATTGCGTATGCACTTTTACAGGCAGCCTAGGGACCATTTTTTTTTGTGTTGGCTTCAAGCTGCTATCTATTGTCTTAATAAGACACTAGTTGGACTAAGGCAACAGGTTCTCTTTTTATTCCCAGCACCCCCACAACTGTTTTTTGTCTGCCTGGGGAAACAAAGTGACTTACCTGTTATTCAGAGTATGGCCAAGTAAGTGAATCACTCTCCTTCCTCTAACATGACAGTGTTGGTTCTTAGAAAATGGATGCTAAGGCCTCCAGCACTGGTACAAGCTGTGGGGAAACAGTCCTTTGCACTGTGAAAGCTCCAAGTTGTGGTCATAGCAGTGGCTGAGCCCTGCCATTTTGTACAATCAATGACCTCTGATATCCCTACTATGTGTATTCTCGGACATTGTATTTCTCCAACATTGTTTTGTTTTCCACCTCACTGAGATTTTCTAAACGCTTGTCAAATGCGCCATAAATGCTACAGGCACTTACAGTGCAGTATCATTGACTTGAATGGAAGTAGTAGACAAACTTCAACGCCTCCAAGACACATGTACAGATGTGTTTGCCTCACTGACACAAAGGAGTTGATTTACTAAAGTGCTGTCCACAATGGTACGAAGCATTGATAAGTTATACAAATGAAAAAAATGTTTTTTTTTTTTTAAATGTTGTGCTTTTTTCAATGTGAAATGTGTGTGTGTGTGTGTGTGTGTGTGTGTGTGTGTGTGTATATTTTAAACATGTAAAAATATTAACTGACAAAGCAAAAACAAAAAAAAAATGTTTTAATTAGTTTATTAGAAAAAATAATTAAACGGAGGAGTAAGGAGTTGAGGCTGATAAGAGTAAATTAAGGGTTAATAAGTGGTAAAACAGTGGAACATAAACACCAATAAATATATATTTGTTTTTACTTGATAGATTGCTTTAAAATACTTCATCTGCAGATCGAAGTTCATCCCTTTGATCTGTAGGTGAATAAACAGAAATATACAAAAAGAAACCCATGTTTTATCTGTTTGTTCAGCAGCTGAGCTACGTTGTTGATAAACATGCCTGCATTTTTTGGACAACTCCAGGGACTTTGTTTACACTTCAGATGTCAACAGAGGAACCCCACTGACAGCTTAATGAGTCATCAGTTGATAAGGACACGGCAGCCCGCCTCCTTAACTGATCATTTCCAAATTATAATTTTTTTACATTTCAGCTGTCAGCGGGGAATCCTCAAAGATGTGAGCTTGAAAGTATCGGTTTCAGGAATTGTACCATATGCAAGAGTACCGATGCTCCTACAAATGCTTAATATCAGCATTCATACAGATATCGGTGCAACCCCAGTTTTTTGTATCTGCGTGCAAGAGGCCTAATCGGTGTGTTTTCCATTTGGTCACTTGTTATTGCTCTTGTGTTATTACTTTTCACTGTATATCTCTTGCTTTCCACTTTGCAAAGCAAGCTGTACAAAAACCTCCTTTTTTCACAGGGGTTGCTGAGACAGATAGTATTGGGATTTCTTGTTGTACTTCATGTTGTGGAACTGTACATTCTTGTTCTTTTGCAATTTTTTTTTTTTAGTTAATTTTACATAGATCCAAAGTAGTTGGTTAGAACCTTGTAAACTAACTTTTTTTTGTTTTCCTTAGAAAAGTGCTGTTGTGAACTTCCCCACAAAGTTGGTAATGAAAATATAACAAAGTTATTTTCTACAAACTTCAATGTAATATGGCAACCTACAGACATTTTGTACACAGTGTATATTATAACGGGAGTCTAAATGTTCTCCACGTATTGGCCACCTAGGAGGAGAAGTTGGCAGGGTGTTCTACATATGGTCCAGTTTACAATCTGTAAATGACATACCATGTAGGCCCACTGCAGTTTTGGCATGGCCTGACCAAAATAGCAATCTGAGTGATTGATGTTGTCCTGCTTATAAGCCCGCCCCCTAACAAATGAAACAAAAATGAAAATGAAATGAAACAAATGAGCTACTGTCATGCTTTTCCACCTATCCAGCATGTAGCATGCATGTGCACATTAGTGGATAAAGAAGTGCACTGCGCATATTAGGATGAGCTAGAGTTCAAGTACCTGACACACTGCCAAGCCAGGTAGAATAAAAGCTCCCACTGCTTTGTGCCTACTAATCTGTCTGCCCTCCCCCCGCATTTTTTAACCACTTGCTTACTGGGCACATAAACCCCCTTCGTTCCCAGGCGAAATCTCAGCGTCCGGCACTGCGTCGCTTTAACTGACAATTGCGCGGTCGTGCGACGTGGCTCCCAAACAAAATTGGCGTCCTTTTTTCCCCACAAATAGAGCTTTCTTTTGGTGGTATTTGCTCACCTCTGCGGTTTTTATTTTTTGCGCTATAAACAAAAAAAGAGCAACAATTTAAAAAAAATATATATTTTTTTTACTTGTTGCTATAATAAATATCCCAATTTTTTTTTAAAAAACTATTTTTTTTCTCAGTTAAGGCCGATACGTATTTTTCGGCGTATTTTTGTAAAAAAAAAATAAAAATCGCAATAAGCGACTGGTTTGCGCAAAAGTTATAGCGCCTACAAAATGGGGAACAGAATTATAATTTTTTTTATTATTTTTTTTTACTAGTAATGGCGGCGATCTGCGATTTTTATTGGGACTGGGATATTGCGGCGGACGTATCGGACACTTTTGACACAAATTTGGCGCCATTCACATTTATACAGCGATCAGTGCTATAAAAATGCACGAATTACTGTATAAATGTGACTGGCAGTGAAGGGGTTAACACTAGGGGGTGAGGAAGGGGTTAACTGTGTAGCCTGGGTGTGTTATAACTGTGTGGGGGGAGGGGGGTGACTGGGGGAGGGGACCGATGCTGTGTCTCTATGTACAAGAGACACAGATCGGTCTCCTCTCCTCTGACAGCACGTGGAGCTCTGTGTTTACACACAGAGCTCCACGTCCCTGCTGTCACCTGCCGTGTCACCGACGATCGCGTGTACCCGGCGGACATCGCGGCCGCCAGGTACACGCATCGGGTCTTCGGCGATGCGTCGGGACAGTTTTTAACCCGCCGGGTAATGCAGATACAAGGCCGTTTTTAAACGGCCACTTGGCACTTGAGAGCCGCGCTGCGGACGTATTTCGTCTATAGCGCGGATCTCAAGTGGTTAATTATGGCATATCGAGAAAGCATAGTGACCATTTTTTTTTTTTTTTTATACATATGTAATTGCCTGATTGAGGCAAGGTTTTTCTGAAATATAATTTAGAAATGGTAGTATGTACGCATGATTCATGTATGTATGAATGGATGACAGTGAAAGGATGCTCTGGGCTGAAAATCGGAGTGTATGTGTACAAAAGCACTGCAAGGGGTGCAGATTTCTGCTCCGGTGTAAGATAAGTATTTCTTCCCTGCAAGACATTGCCATCTATCAGCACATATAATTAGTCGTTCGCCTCTGTTGGTACAGTTCTCTAATAGGATTTTTGTACATGCACACTTTGTTTCCCTCTTTTCTCCTAACTTATTGAAGAATGTTCTCTAATCCCACTAAGCTACCAACTCTCCCAGGAACACCTGTGGCAATAAAACTAGGACCCTTCTGTAGAATTTTTTTTTTTTTAATAATATTTGTTCACTGAACTCCATGGGCTTTGTGCCTGCTCAGAGGGAAACCACTGAGCGAAGTTACAAGAAGAAACATTACAAAGAGAGAGGCCCACATAAGGATGATAATAATTAAAACAAGAAATCACTGGCACTTTCCCACACGGTCCTGTACTGTTAACAATGGGGATGGCTTCAAGCTGATACAAGAGAGTAAAGGGCAAGAGAAACGAATGTAGCAAAACTGATGCTGAGTGACGTTAATGAGGTTTTCATGCAGGTGGAATAGGGGAGCAAAGGCCTATTAATGTTTTGGATCCACTTGGATTTTATATGTACCATTTTTTTTTATGGGGGATGTTGTAAATCCCCAGGCAAAAATACTTTCTAGTGTCCATCACTTGGCTGTGTGGAGGTTAATGCTAGTGGATTATATGGAGTTTCAAATTATTAACAAAAAATATAGTGGATTTCTTGGCGTGGAATTTTTTTAACATGGTCTCACTTTCAAGTAGACAGACTTGGCAGTCCAATTTTTTTTTGTTTAGCCCATTATGGTGTTTTTGGCGATACACCTGTCGGAGGTATGTGGGTTGCCATTATTGATGCGTTTTTTAAAAGGTTGCTTGCAGACCTTTATCTTGGCTTCAATAGTCGCAGACCTAAAGCTCAACAAATAAGTCAAAGATCTGGCTTATTTCTAAGGATATATATATATATATATATATATATATATATATATATATATATATATATATATATATATATATATATATATATATATATATATATATATATATATATATATATATATATCCTTAGAAATAAGCCAGATCTTTGACTTATTTGTTGAGCTTTAGGTCTGCGACTATTGAAGCCAAGATAAAGGTCTGCAAGCAACCTTTTAAAAAACGTATATAAAAACGTAATATATATACACACACACACACACACACACACACACACACACACATACACATACACACACATACACACACACACACACACACACACACACACACACACACACACACACACACACCTACCCACCTTTATAGTTAGAGATGATCCTGGGGTATGCGGATGTAGAGCAGGAAATTCCCCCGCAGCAGAAAGTTACCCCGTTACAGGGGACAGCTTCCCGGTGGGCTTGGAAGAACATCTAAATGCGCCCAATCCCATCCCTACTATGTTGAGGTTGGGTTCAAATCCTGCCTGCACGTTAACGTGTTGTGCTGGTAACCCATATATTTTAAATAGGCTGTCAATGCTCTGGAAGGCCGGTTTTAATGTACTGCCACCTATTTCTCAACACAGCACACCATAGCGTACATATTGTTCACATATGGATGTTATGGAGCAGTACATCTTGTGCATTGCAGTTTGTTAGGATGACACTTAAAATGTGCTTTATCAGAACAATGCAACCCCCCCAGAGAATAATAGACCAGTCCACATTGGCATTCCATCGCCATTTAGGCCGGAATCACACTAGTGCGTTGCTTTTTTGAGCTGCGTTGTCGTTGCAGATTTCTCTAGAGGGTGTTCTGCAGATCAACTGCGGTTTAGTTGCAGATCAGGTGCGAATTTGGAGACCTGGGAGAACTTCCGGGTGAGAGGAGAGTGGGGGAGAATTGTATTGAGCTGAATGAGAGAAACTCCTGCAGAGAACTGAACACATGTGCGAATTAGATGCGTACCCATAGAAGATAATGGGACTGAATTCGCACCTGAGCCGCACCGCAAGACATAAAAACCGCATGCGGTTTGGAGGCAATACGCAGTGCGAATGCATCGCACATATGTGAACCAGCCTCATTGAAAACAATGTATTTTGAAATGTCCTGCGAATTAGATGCGGTTTAAACCGCACTCAATTCGCATAGGTGTGAACCTAGCCTTAATAGCAATGGTTATGGATCAAACTATGGATGCACCTTTCTGTCAACTTGGAACTGGAAGAACATATTTGGTGATCAGGGATCAGTAGAAGCCTTTCTAGCAGCTAAAGTACTTACTGAGAACTGATACGAGTTCATTACAAAGCTCATACAGCTCCGCTGACACCTCAGAGTATGGGGTTAAAATACATTTGATGGCTGAAGTCTTTAGAAGCTGTGTGATGTGTGTTATAGCCACAAGTTATTTCTTCCCTAGGTTAGTGCCTTAGTAATTTTCATTCTGTAGCTTGATGCTCAGCTTGTTGATCTCATTTAGCTGCATCGCCGGAAATGTGATGTAGCTAGAAAAAACAATTACAATAATAAATCGCTAGTACATTTATTAATAGGTGCAGAGATTAGATGTTTTTAATCGCTACAATATGTGCAGTGCTAAATTAGAAAGTTGATTCATGAATAGGTTGTAGTGAGGAAGATATTTTTTACTCTGCAGTCTTCTTACACATTTATTGATTTAATGAACCTGTTCTATTTAGGTTCTCAGGTGAACAAATTGGCTTTGTCATAAAATGTGTAAACCGCTAGTAAAACATCACTTTGCATTCTGCACTGTGGTTATATTACTAAAAAAATATTTTTCGATTAACATCTTACATTATGTCTGCCACTGACCATCTATTTCTTACACTGAACACTGTACTTCAAACTGTCCTATTGTGTGTGTGTGTGTGTGTGTGTGTGTGTGTGTAATATATATATAGTACTGGATTACATTTTGTTCTGTAGCAAATCTGTCTGTAATGCTATAATTGCACGCTAAATCATATTGTACCAAACAATCCACAACATAAACCACCTAAGCAGCATGCCCATACAAGCATGGTCATTTAAATGGGGTTGCATGACATATTATAATCAAGGCAGCAGAGTCATCGGCAAAGATATCCATGGAAGAAGTGGAGAGATGATTCTCCAATATAGATCTTTAGTTGGACCTCATTTTTTGACTTGCAGGGGGGCTGACGACATTACAAAGTTAACCTTGGCCAATTAGAGGAAGCTTTTGTATTCATTTTTAGGACACAACCCTTCCTCTGGTTCAGTGGCGCTCAACCTGACTGACTGTTTCAGGAGCAGGATGGGAAGGTGTTGTCCCACTGCCAGAACACAGCACTATATACTGTGTGTAGCTGAGGCTACATAAAGTTTATATAGCACTTGCAGCTGCAGCAGCTGTTGGTGAAATAACTAAAAAAATCTATGTATGTGTATATAATAGTATGCTGTCAAAGGTGGACAATTTATTTGGATGGTTTCTGATTTCCTCGCACATCAGGACAAAATATTCCCTAGTTAGATGCCAGGATGTAAGAGAATGTTTGCCACTCTATCTGCCTCAGGGACAGTTCATACCAGAACGCGGTGCAGGAAAGGCGCGTTCCCGCACTGCTCTTGTGATCTGCATGCCTGTGCCAATTAATAATGGCTCCCCAAATGCAGATCACAAGGCCATAATGTTTTATGGGCACCAAATCACTTGGTACCACAGTAACAGCTGTGCCATGTGTGTGAATTGGCCCTCTTCTCTTTTTCAAGCAGACAGCTTTGTTATACACTCCATTTCAATTGCAGAGCTCTATCACTTTACTCAGAAAACTACCAACAAAGTGGAAGAGAAGGTGCCTGGGATATAGCACCCCCTCCCCAAAGAATAGGGCATCGAGAGGGGAAAAAAAGGCCTGAATATGCTGACGAACTTAAACACAGATGTCTGCATGTAAACACCGCTAAACTCATTTACAAACGGCAACTACCTGCAAGAAATATTTCAACTGCAGAATACTGGCGTTTAGTTGCTGTCAGATACAAACATCTGTGTGAATTTATCCAAAGAGGATTCAGATATGCCCCCCCCCCCCATAGACCTGCCAGACACCTTTGCTACATGTCTGCATGTGTGGCAGCGCTGTAATCTTGTGCACACGTGCAGGGGAACATGATTTTGGCCTAGGCAAAAAATAAATAAAAATGTTTTTTATTTTTTTAATTAAAAAAATGTTTTATGTGCAGGCTGCTCTGTCTGTCCATTCAGACACAGAGCCACAACTTGTCCCCACCCCCTCTCTCTCCTCATTGGCAAACTGACTTTGAGACCCATCTCAGCCAATGAAGAGGGAGAGTCCCAGGAGAGCTGAGGCCCTTGTGCATATTGCTGGATCGCGATGAGGCTCGGGTAAGTATTAGGGGGGCTGGGGGAGCTGCTCACACAGGTTTTTTTTATCTTCATGCATTAAGATAAAAAAAACTTCTGCCTTTAGAACCACTTTAAGTAAATTGCCCAGGTTTATAAAGGTGCGCATATAGATGGGAAAGTCTTCCGTTATGATTGCTTTCAGTTGGATGGTATAGCATTTGAGTGTTTTTGTAGGGCATTCATAGCCAGTCCACCACCCTTTTCAGGACATAAGTTACTAAACAGGTCAGAAAAGAATCTCAAACATTGGTGGCAAGATCTCCTCCGTTTCATCGTTTCCTGGGTTAGGTTTGGAGTTTTTAGGTGTTCCACTCTTTCGGTTGCAGTTTTCCGTATCACAGATAGTTTTTGTTGACTTTTTTTCCCATGCAATAAGGCTCCTATGGCAATGTCAGGATGCACCCATTACCTACCTCAGTAGCCATAAATATTCATGCTTGGGCAGCAGTCCCTTGGGTTCTTTCTGCATCCTGAACCTCATTGGTGCACAGCACCAAGATAGATTGCTTTGCAAACATTATATATTAAACCTATCATGAGAAAAATAGAGCGTTGCCATTGTTGACCACCATTTGTAAATGCTAGTCTGTTGTGCCAACCTACTGGCTTCAATATCTTTTGGGTCACTGATCCAGAACAAATTTGCAAATCAGGAAAGTCAAAGAACTTGTCTAAAGTCCTCATCTGTATACATGTTACAGGGCAGTGACAGAATTTTCCAAGACACGGGGAATGATTACACATGTTCCTTTTAACAAAGATGAAGGTATTCTAGTGTTACTAAGCCAAGTGCATTTACTTGATCTGATCTATCACGGTACACAGAAAATGGAAATGCAATTATTTTAGTAAATATAAACTGCTAAATGCCTTTTGTCACCATCAGAGTATATAGTAGTCTTGCGACATCTTTCAGTGTCTGGTTAAAGCTTGTAGCTGTAGGAAGAGTTTTCACACACCAAACTGAGCATATACTGAGTGCAGAGCTAGTGCAAGGATTTCTGACACCCTAGGCGAAACCTCATTTTGCCACCCACCCCTGACTCCACCGCTGACTCCAATCTCTTTGCCCTGCCCATGTACATCCCACCTTTTTAATGACCGCTACTATTTTCTATTTTGCATGCAACACTTTGCTAGACCAGAAAATGCCATCTCGCCCGCGCACATCAAATTCCATCTCACCTGTGCCCATCAAATACAGCCTCACCCGCGCCCATCAAATACAGCCATACCTGCACTCAAATGCCACCTCACCTGTGCCCTTCAAATGCCACCTCACCTGTGCCCTTCAAATGCCACCTCACCTGCGCCCATCAAATACAGCCTCACCTGCGCCCATCAAATACCGCCATACCTGCATCCAAATTCCATCTCACCCGCGCCCTTCAAATACAGCCTCACCCGCGCCCATCAAATACAGCCATACCTGCACCCAAATTCCATCTCACCTGTGCCCATCAAATGCCTTCTCAACCGCGCCCATCAAATACAGCCATTCCTGCACCCAAATGCCATCTCACCTGTGCCCACCAAATGCCATCTCACCCGCGCCCATCAAATACAGCCTCACCTGCATCCATCAAATACAGCCTTCCAATGCCATTCCACCAGTGCCAATCAATCCCTGGGAGGGGAGGGGGGGCTTTTGGAAGATATTTAAATATACACATACACACATTTTAAAAAATGTCATTGTCGTCAACAGTTTTACTCACCACACCAATGTGAACGTTGACCCTGTGATTTCTGCCTGTTCCTCACTCGCATCAACTTTGATACTATGTACCTGCCTGCTGCCTCTGTGTCGGAGGCACGGTACCTCTTCCTGGCTCCACCTGTCCCCCAAGCCTGGGGAGCCGCCGCCAAATCCCATGATGCATCGCATCCAGACTGACATGGCCAGGAGAAAGGGGGGGGGGCGCTGTGCGCTGCTGGACACTAGAGAGCTGCCTCGGTCCTGGACTGTGGACACATGTTGCACACAGTGTCAGACAGAGCGGACTCAGCGGAGAGGGAGGGACCTCTGCCTGCCTGATTATGAAAACATCCCAGAGGCAGGAGCGGAGAGCATACAAGGGCGATGCTGGACACCACCAGGACATGACAGTGAATCACTGCCAGTGATACACATCAGAGTGGAGAGCCCCATGGGGGGGTTGCAGCCGGGACCCATGCTATGTGACACTGATGTCAGAGCAGCAGAGAAATCGAGCCGCGCTAGCGGGGGAGGGGGGGGGGGCTGCTTGACAATGTAAGGGCGCTGCTGGTGGATTGTGTGCAACTTGCAAGCTCTGTGGGGGGGGGAAATAACCAGTGGCCAGGCACCTTAGGTGGCAGTGCGCCCTAGGCGGTCGCCTAGTGGTAGCGCCGGCCCTGACTGCCTACAAGGCTCTATGCTATAAGCAGATGGATTGGGGCAGTAAGAAGGGGAGGATCAGAAGACAGGATCAAACAGCCTTTTTACACAATGCAGAGGATTATCCCCTTGGGTTCCACAGTGAGTATAACAAGCATGCATTACTGCATATACAGACTGATTTTACTGTTGTGGTTTTAGTAACACTTTGTTACATTTACAAGTCATGCTGCACGCGCGCACGCGCGTGTTGTAGAAAAACTAGCATGTCTAACTGTTTGCCTGACAGAGACAAATCGGCAAACTGAAGTGGACTTGTCTTATTGTGGCCATATTGATAAAGCGTCATATTTCAGAAGCATAAAAGGAGTATACAGATTGTTGGTTTCATGCTATAAGCAGAAAGAAATCCACTTGATAATGCTTCTATGTTCAAATGTAGTGAGTTGCATCACCATAGTTTGATCTTATGTGGCAGGCAGTACAGTGTAAACTAAACACTCAGGCATACTACTTGTCCCCTGTGAGTTGATTAGAGGCACCAGATTTAGTCCCTGACTTCTGTAGCTATACACCCTACACTGATCAATCCTTCATCTTGCTGCCCTGTTCTCAGTGGAACATATCACATTAATTCCCAGGCTTAGAAACCAAGGTCACCTGTTCGCTGCTTGTTGCTGCAGCTGCTAAAATTCAGTTGCGTCATTACTTGCACCCAAAGATTTCATCTCACAACAGCCTAGTGGCCTTGTTTTCCTGGGAAGAAGGCTGATTTGGGATAAAGACAGATTTGTGTAGTATCACGATCTGTCCTCAATTTGTTACTTAAATCTACATGCTACATTTTGTTTTTGTACAAATTGTTACTATTTTTATATTTGTAACAACATTTGTTCTGTATATTTTATCCCTTTCACTGTTGAAAGTAAAGTTTTGTTTATTATGAATAACGGTGAGCGGTTTGCTTCTTTTGTCTCTCTGCGTAAAACAAACACACAAACACACACACACACAAACACACACACACACACACACACACACACACACACACACACACACACACACACGCACTATATATATCTATAGTGTGTTTTGTATATACATTTATTAATCTCAATCCCTGCCCTCCAGGAGCTTCCAGTTGAAGATCTGTCTCATGCACGCACAAGAACACACGCATACTAGGGGCAATTTACCTGTTGGCATGTATTTTGGAGTTTCGGAAAGAAAACCAAGTACCCAGAAGAAACCCACACAAGCACAGGGGGAACATGCAAACTCCATGCAGAAAGTGTCCTGACTGGAGTTTGAACTTGGGACCCTACTGCTGCAAGATCTAACTGCTAACCACAAAGTATATGGCAATAAATACATTTTTACTTAAGGGCTTTTTCACACGGGCGGACGGTATGTCCGCTTTTTCATCCATCCGTGTACGGATGAAAAGGGGACATACATTGGTCCCTATGAGATTGCGGGTGTCAGCGGATGAACATCCCCACCAAACTGTTGAAAGAATGTGCCGATATTGTGGCACCAGCTATTGCGCATCTCATAAACCAATCATTCAAGGAAGGCATGGTGCCGACCTTACTGAAACAAGGCATAATCAAACCAATTCTAAAAAAAAACACCCTTGACCCCAAAGACCCAAACCATCGTCGACCCATAACAGGCCTAAATATCTTCTCCAAGGTAATGGAGAAAGCAGTTGTACAACATCATTGAGACACCCACAAATTACTTCATCCATTCCAATCGGGTTTCCGTCCTGTTCACGGAACAGAAACGGCACTTCTCAAAATATGGGATGACGCTCTCGAAGCAGCAGACGAAGGAGAATCTTGTCTTCTGGTACTGCTGGACGTAAGCGCAGCATTTGATACTGTAGACCACAAATTATTGCTGACTCGCCTAGCTGAAGTAGCTAGAGTCGCAGACTCGGATTTACCCTGGTTCTCCTCCTTGGAAAACCGATCACAAATAGTGAAACTTGGTCCTTTCACTTCTGAAAAACGCACAGTGTCATGTGGAGTCCCTCAGGGATCCACCTTGTCGTCTGTACTATTCAATATCTATCTCTGCCCTATCCTTCTTTTTTTTTTTTTGTAAATCATCAGTAACCAGAAGCTACTCTACCACTCCTACACATGATACCCAACTCTACTTTCGCATCAGCAACAAAAAGGATCATTATCTCGGACTAGAGAAATGCCTTACTTTGATAGAAAATTGGATGACGGAGAGTTACCTTAAACTCAATGCCTCAAAAACAGAACTTCTGCTCCACGCCAACCGAAAGACTTCCCGCAACAACATGGACACCACTGCCCATTCTGGGACGAACCATCATCCCTAGCACCAAAGTCAAAAGTCTCGGAGTCACTTTTGACACCCATATGACAATGGATGCACAAATGAGTTTAGTAGTCAGCGGATCCCACAAGCGGATCTACAAGTCGTTCAAAATACGGCGGCACGACTTGTGACTGGGAAAAAACCCTGGGAATCAATCTCGCCCTCCCTGAGATCCCTTCACTGGTTGCCAGTAAAAGACCGAATTACATTTATGGCACTTTGTCTGACGCATAAGTGTGTTCAAGGAAGTGCCCCCCAATATCTATGTGAAAAATTAAAATGCCACAACCGATCCACCAACCAAAAACTATTTCAGATACCCAAAGTCAGTTACAAGTCCAAAGGAGAACGAAGATTTGCAGTCCAAGGACCTAGACTGTGGAACGCACTACCAACCAGCATCCGAATGGAGGTGAATCACCAGGCCTTCAGAAAAAAACTCAAAACACATATTTTCTGAAGGCAAAAAAAATACAGTAAGGAATGGATACTACGCGCCCTGAGGCGATTCAGTTTGCATGTGCTGCGCTATATAAGTTACTCACTCACTCAGCATTGCTGCAGCTTGTCACTTTGTGCCTTGTATCAGAGTTAAAATTATGCAGTCTGAGTGATCACGGGGAAAGGAGACTCAGGAATTTTTTTTTTCCTTGTTGCCACATTCAGATCTCATGCCAGCCTGGATACAATGATTTTCTGGAGCTGAAGGGCAGCTTTGTGATTATGGGTAAAGCAGATTTCAATTCTACTGTTCCTACATATTGTGATAGATTTTTTTTTCATGCTTACTTGTAAAGTTACTGAAAAGTCCCCTTCAGGTTTACTGTAATGATCCACAGTTTGCATCCATGTGAAAAAAGCTGCTTTCTGACATACTTGCACAATTTATTCCAAATTCCCCTGGTGAAAAATCATACATAACTACGTTCACCAGCCCCATCATGAGTCTCTAGTTGGTATTTGGAGTTGCATGTGTGCTGTGGTTGTGTTTTTGAAGAATATATTTTCAGTTGAATTGAAAAGCACAATGCAGGTCAGAATTTAAAAATGCAGCATGTGTAGGACTTTCTCTCACTGAATCGGAACAAATGACGGGAAGCAGTCCTTTTAAATGAAATTGGTGTGTGTGTGTGTGTGTGTGTGTGTGTGTGTGTGTGTGTGTGTGTGTGTGTGTGTGTGTATCCAACCACTTTTTTTCAAATGCAAAAATGCTTGATCTGGTATCGGTCGGTATGGCTTCCCTAACACTTTTTTTTTTTTTTTTGTCATTAACCACTTCCAGACCTGCGCACGACGATGTACGTCCTATTTTTAAAGATGGATATCTCGGTAACGGCAGCAGCTGCTGTCACAACCGAGGTATCCATTTTTAGTGTGCGCGGTCTGGAATCCGATAATGGCGGTCTCCGCAGCGGATTCACCGCGAGATCGCCGTTATCGGTGGCGGGAGAGGGCCCCCCCCTCCCGCCGCTCTCCCGTGCCCTCCGCCGCTTACCGGAGCCGTCGGTAGCGGCGGAGGCGATCGGATGCTGTCGGCTGGTGAGCGGGGACGAGACTGAAGGAAAAATCTCCTTCGCCCGTCCCCATAGCTCGGCTGGGCGGAAGTGACGTCAAAACGTCAGTCCCGCCCAGCCTCTTAAAGAGACAAAATTTTTTTTTTGGTCATTTGAAAAAATGACATTTTTTATTTTTTTTTTATTTTTTGCATTTAAGCCCAAATATGAGATCTGAGGTCTTTTTGACCCCAGATCTCATATTTAAGAGGACCTGTCATGCTTTTTTCTATTACAAGGGATGTTTACATTCCTTGTAATAGGAATAAAAGTGATCAAATTATTATTATATTTTTTTCAGTGTAAAAAATAATAAAATAAATAAAAATAAATAAGAAAACAAAAAAAAAATGTTTTAAAGCGCCCCGTCCCGACGAGCTCGCGCCCAGAAGCAAACGCATACGCGAGTAGCGCCTGCATATGAAAACGGTGTTCAAATCACACAAGTGAGGTATCGCCGCGATTGTTAGAGCGAGAGCAATAATTATTGCCCTAGAGCTACTCTGTAGCTCAAAAAATGCAATCTCTAGAATTTTTTAAACATCGCCTATCGATTTTTAAGGGTAAAAGTTTGACGCCATGCCACGAGCGGGCGCAATTTTTAAGCGTGACATGTTGGGCATCATTTTACTCGGCGTAACATTATCTTTCAAAATATATAAAAAAATTGGGCCAAATTTATTGTTGTCTTATTTTTTAATTCAAAAAAGTGAATTTTTTCCAAAAAAAGTGCGCTTGTAAGACCGCTGCGCAAATACGGTGTGACAAAAAGTATTGGAATGACCACTATTTTATTCTCTAGGGTGTTAGAAAAAAAAATATATAATGTTTGGGGGTTTTAAGTAATTTTCTAACAGAAAAAACTGTTTTAGTCTTGCAAACACCGAATCTGAAAAACACCTAAGGTCTGGAAGTGGTTAAAGCTAATTTGTCATGGGGAGGGGTGCAACACATACCTTCAGCAGCCCACTGGTCTCCTCTTACACCTGAGTGGTATGAAATGCCAATGTTTAGCCTTTGATAAACTTTTTTGACATTTTGGTTGGCTGATGTAAAATCTTGCCACACACTCCTAATTAATCCTGTAGAGTTGGGCTTTAATGTAACCTGATCTAGTTTACCATATCAAGACCAGTTGTACTTGGCTAAAAAGCTTGCATCATTCTACGCATACATCCGAGAACAGTGTGAGATCTCTAATTGTTTTTGTGCAGCTAAATAGTTTGTTAGGACTTCCCCTCCCAAGCCACACCTGCAGGGATAATGGTATATCTTTCATAGGCAATTGTATAATACGTAGTAATAATATGTTTTCACTAATACGCAGTATAACATTTCTTGGCTATGTACAACCTGTTTCTTTCTGTAAGTAGATACTTGGTCTAAACCGGTATGCAATGGATTTTCACAGAAAATTCCTATTGATATATTTTTACTATAGAAAACACCTACTTTCAGACAGTGAATCTATAGATTTGTGGACAGTTATATGGAAAAAAAAAACCTGTGTATAACTCGGATTAGATGAAAACTTTAGTGGTAAGAACATTGAGATTGCTTTCCATGGGTTACTGCTATTGGTAAAATTACATTTTTTATTAAATCTTCCAATCCTGATTTCTAGAAAATACAAATAAGGCTAAATTCACAACGCTTTAACAAGGATACTGATCTGTGCATTCAGCCCTCTGACTGTTATTTTCAGCTGTTGTGTTGGCTATGCGTGAATTTTTCGTCCAACTATTACATTTATTTTTAAAGATTTCAATAAACAGTTTATTTTTTATCTTTTTGAGGATTTAGCATTTGCTAAACCCTGATTAAAATCGAAGTTCGCGAAAACTAAAGACAAAAATAAATAAATACTTCCCTAGATGGCTGCAACACTAATGCCAGCTGCAGTCAACTGCACTCCTGTGACCCACGGGAGAAGTATAGCCCAAAAAGCTTTGACCCTGATATTGATAGAAATACAAATGGTGTGAGGAGTTTGGGTAAGAATGATGCTAGCTTGTCAGTGATGCACTGATAATTGCAGAGAAAGGAGAGAAAGGAGGAGCAGCACAAACTTATACTGCCTCAACCAAACGTATTACACCCACTAATAAACCTAATAATACAAACTAGTGTTTGAACTGTACAATGTAAAAACAATATTTATATAGACGTAATCAATACGCCTAAAAATGAAACGCCTATATGCGCAAAATAGTGAACCATGGAACAACAATTAAAGTGCAAACACTTAATTAAAACAAATTGCAAATCTTAAACAGTGCAAATATTCTGTGCTAACAAAAAATGTGCCCAGTACGAGGATAAAAATCTGATAAATGTCCGTGAAGTACTAAAACATTAAAGGAGAAGTCCAGCCTGAGCTTTTTAGGCTGGACTTCTCTTATGGGTCGCAGGAGTGCAGTTCGTTTTGCACTCCTGTGACCCGTTTTCAGCGGAGAGCGGTCTGAAGTCCACTCTCCGCTGATGTCACTGGAATCGGTCCAGGCACCGTGTCATCCCGATTTAGGAAGTCTGGATCCGCCAGGTGCCTGGACTGATGGCAGTCTCGGGCCCTCAGCAATGTGATCAGATGGCCGCTCCCCAACCCTCCACAGCTTAGTGCTTCAATGAGCATGGAGGAGCAGAGAGGAGAGCTGCTGATTGACAGGCAGCATCTCTGCTCGGGGAGTTGAGAGAACTGAGCCATCAGCGATGTTCGTTGGTTGGAGACCAGATGCAGCATCGGTCCGATGCTGCATCCACCTAGGTAAGTATGAATCTCCCAAAAAAAAAAAATAACGTACTTCTCGTTAAAGTGCATAATAATAATAATAATAATAAAGCGGAAAAAATATCACATTTTATCAATTTAAAAGGTCATGAAAAATTAATGTAAATGTTCGCATCCACGTGAACAAACACCCAATGTGCTCCTTCACCATTCGCTCCGAGATCACTCACTAGAAACAATGGCTGGTCAAATTATAAACAAGCAAATATGCTCTGTGCAATACTATTACATTTTTGGTACTTTAGTGCAGTGGTCTTCAACCCCGTCCTCAGGGCCCACTAACAGGTCAGGTTTGCAAGATAACTGAAATACATCACAGGTGATATAATTTGCTGCTCAGTGATTGCAATATTCTAGTCTGCATCTCTCCAAGGTAATACATAAAACCTGGCCTGTTAGTGGGCCCTGAGGACAGGGTTGATGACCACTGATCTAGTGCACCTAAGAGTTGCACTTTATTATTCTATTTTGTGCACGTACGTGTTTCATTTTCAGACACATTAATTATGTCTATACTGTTTAATATTGTTTTTACATTGCACAGTTCATACACCAGTTTGTATTATTAGGTTTATTAGTGGGTGTAATAGTTTTGGTTGAGGCAGTATGTTTGTGCCATAGGAAAGGGTTTTCTCTGCTATCTCCACCTTAACATGTTGCACCCATAAAGCCCCCACAGCAAGTGTCACTTTTAGAATCTGCACAGCCATCACAGCCACATCATTCAGATCTGTGACTAAACTAACTACAAGTCCCATATGGCAGACAGACTTGTAGTTCTGAATGGACCTACAAGTGTGCTGATCAGGAGTTCTTCAGCTTTGGGCATGTCAGTAGAAAATCCTACTAGGGTCAATTTTGCATAGGAGCCAATTTTAGCATGTATTTTGAGTGCAAGAGAAAACGGGCCTACCCTGAGGAAACCCACTCAAGCACAAACTCTATGCGGATAGTGCCTTGACTGAAACTCGAAAATAGGACCCCAGTGCTGTAAGACTAAACACTAAACACCAGTTGCTTTAAAACCCTTTCCTGTGGCCACACATGGCAAAGTAAAAAGTTCATCAAACTCCCCTCTTAGTTTAACCACTGGTAGCAAGGGGAAATGCCAGGTATGGGTAAGCATGGGACTTACTCCTACTCTCCCATGTGTTGGCACAAGGTGCCTTGAGATTTGTCCAGTGCTGTCACATGGGGCTGAGAAAGATGTCCATACTCCTGTGTGCGCTTCACCACATTTAGATTGGAGCTTCTACATAACTTTCCGTCTATCTAGAGCTAGAAAGTGGGTATTATGTGCTTCTGGAAAGGTGGGGGGTGACCTTTTCACCTTGCTCTGCATGGGCCAAGGAAAGGATCCATCTAAAGAAGGTTTTGCTCCTTAAAACAGTTGACCCTATAGCTGTTGCCTTTTAATCACAAAGGCTAATAATGCACAGAAAACTGAATAGATGGCCATGTAGCCTAAGACAGATTTAGATACCCAGTATATCATTCAAGCAGTTTTAAACTGTCCATAGATGACTCTGTTATTTTTGATGGGCCAATTTCCCAAACATTGAAAGGTTTTCCCGTCCACACAGGTGAGGTGGGTTGGGGAGTTCTCCCCGCTGTGCTACTGTATTTTGACAGTGGGACTCCTCTGCTGTCAGAATACACTGTTCAGCACTGCAGGCGCTGAACAAACATTTTCCGCCGGCTATGGATGGATTGAAATTCGGGCTGTCCCTGCTGAAATGGCCAAATTTCAATCCATCTATGGATAGCTTTGGTCTAAGGAAGTTGTTTCCAACCTTTTTCCATGCCCCTCACCCCAAGGAAATGTTTAATGTTCATGCCCTTACAAAATATAAATATTCTCATACTTGTGCATGAGGCCTTGTTTATCATTTTTGAACCACATGCAATACTGCAGGTGAACAAATGAGAAACAAAGTTTCATACTGTAAAGAATATGATTTTTTTTTTCAGGTTACCAGCAGCAAAATATCATCACATTTTTTGTGAAAGCATATTCATTTTGCATTGATAATTGAAACTTTTTAAAACTGTTATGTCAGATGTTGCATTTTGGGTTATAAAAGCAGTAGTCGGACAATCCAGTTAATTCTGTTATTCTCTCCATTTGATTAAATAAACAACAAGACTACGTTGTACACAACACAACCACCTAATACTGCTGCTCAAGGCACACCCGCAGCTGGCTGAGCGACGACTCGCGACTTGTCACTAATAGAGACAAACTGAAATTCCATCTCTCACCCTTCTGGGGTGCCAATAACATGCCAATAATGGACAAAGCTATTTTTTGTTTTGCACTCCAACTTATTCAGGTGATGTGCTCACTACATGAATACATAAAATATGTATTCTAAAAATGGCATTTCCAGGAAGCAATAAAGCAAAAAAATCTGAATGCCTATATAAAATCACCTTGCATGAATAAAAGCAGGTTTGCTTTTCCTTGGAATTACTGTTTTTCCACTTCCTGGTTGGGTGAATTATTGGTGATGTAACCAGGGCCTCACAGATGCACCCTGGGGATTTTCCTGTCACGTGTTCCTGGAGGCAGATACAGAGATCCAGGAAGTAAAGGGAGATGGATTCATCTGCCCTTGGTGGAAAATGGCACTCATGAGAAGAATAGGGATGAAAGGGAAAATAAGGTATGCAAAGAATTTAAAGCTTGCAATTGTTTATAGGTATATGTTTGAAGGCTGCCATTACCAAACATTTCTAATGGTATCTTTTTGTTGTAATTTTTATGATATGGGTGAAGTTCCCAATTGCATAAATTTTCCCAATAATTTTGGTGCATACAATCTAAGTTCTCTTTGTAAAAGATATGCTCTAGTTATGTCTAACATGCCTTTTATTAGAAAAGCATCTGCTGTACTTTAGGATTATACCAGCAGTCAGGCAGGTTATAGAGATTATTTTGAGTGGATATTTCAGTCATTTTGAAAGTATGCATGAATGTGTCATTAAATCCAGACTTTGAAAAACTCGAATTAAATGTTATATAACAGAGTGTGCATACCCACAGACACTAAACCATTTGTTTTTGCAAAAAGAATGCCGGCAGCTCGATTGCTTCTTCCTAAATCTTTATTGAGCACAAACAGCAGTGTGACATCAAAACTCTAACATGTTTCGGCAAAAGCCTTCCTCTTGGTGTGCCAGGAGGAAGGCTTTTGCCAAAACATGTTGGCGTTTTGATGTTGCACTGCTATCTGCGCTCAAAGATTTAAGAACAAGCAATCGAATTGTCGGTATTCTATTTTCAATTTTGATATATGGGACACTATGGCATGAGCACCGTTCTTCAGCTCATTATCCTACAAACATGCGGTAGAGCATGGGTACCTTTTTGTCTATAAACCATTTGTTTGGTGTAGAATTAAATCCCCCCCCGGCCGCCCGCTGTCTATTCTAAATGGCTGCTATCACTGACGCTGCTTTGCTGACTTTTTTTTTTTCCCCCAGTGGGGCAGCGCTGCATTCTGGGGTTTGTAGTCTGGAGGCAGAGGCGGGGCGTGCAGCACGTCGGGATGAATAGAGCTGTCTTTGGCCAGGCGAGGGAACGGAGCCAGGAGCGCTCTGCTGGTGGGCACTGATGAGGTGGCAGTGAATAACATTGAGCTGTACTGGTTTGCACTGATGTGATGCACTGGTGGGTACTAATGAGGTGGCACTGGCAGACTGAACTGGTGGGTACTAATGAGGTGGCACTGATGGGCTGCGCTGGTGGGTACTGATGAGGTTGCACTGGTAATCACTAATAGACACTGGGCTGCACTGGTGGGCACTGATGAGGTTGCACTAACAGGCTGCACTGGTGGGCACTAATGCATACTGATAGGCGGCACTGATGGGCTGCACTGATGTGGCACTGATGGATACAGGCTCCACCCCACCTCTCCACCCTAAACAATAACCTCCTCCCGACCTCTCCACCCTAGGTTTTCTGAGATGAAAGAAAAAGAAAAAAGATTGGCCGCAAAAATCGGCAACATATATCGGCCGCCCCGATTTCCAAATATTGGCATTGGCCAAACAAAAACCCATATCGGTCGACCCGCACTAGAAACGCCTCCTTTAGACCCTTCCCTGAGGACAGAAAAGACCTAGGAAACGTCATATGACCTCTGAACAGCAATGATTAAACAAGATACTTGGATGCTTTTTAAAATTAAATGAAATACAGTGACATGATCTTTATACATGCATTGAAGGGATAATGGCAATTAAACATTGTATGTTTAGTATCACTTTAATGTTTCAACATGCAAACGAGGCACAAAGCTAACAATAAACCCTCTTGCTATTACATTTCCATGATTAAAGTGGAACTTCACCTCTCTCAAACAACTTTTTAATCCTTATGCTGCTAACAGTAAATAAATGGGAAGGTATATCGCATGCATCAGTAAATGGCTGACTGGGAACAGGTTCTGGTCCCAGTGTCCATTCTGCCCAGACAGCAGCCTCACTAAGTAGTTTTCTGCGTGTCCTCTCCCCATCTCCAGCTCGCCTGCATGCCTGCCGCTTCCAATGCCGCACAGTGGCAGGTCCATGTCTTCTCCAATATCTTTGCACTGCCTGTCTTAATCGCACAAAACATGAAGCGTGGTCGCTCTGGACAAAAAGCGGGACTTTAAATTAAGTGGGTGATTAGTTGCTAGGCAGAGAGGAAGGTCCCAGCAATCAATCGGCCACCTTTAACACGAAAAGTTCTGCCCTTTGTCCAGAGTGCCCGCGCTTTATGTCTTGTGTGAATAAGGTAGGGCTCTGTGGGGTGCTGTGCTGTAAAGGACAGGGGTTTGACATCGAGAGAGGACTGTGATGGGGGTTAGTCTGTGATGGAGTGATCACGCTGCAACAATGCCCCCGAGTGCTGAGCAGTACGGTGCAAAATGCATACTGTTTCTATGCACCGCAACTGTGCTGCAGTGCATAAAAATTTATGAAAATGTATTTTGACATTTCAATAAAGTTTGAAGGGGGGAAAAAAGCACAGTGTGGTATGTGTGCTGTCATGTGCACATGAGGCTGTGATGTGGAGGATATCGTGTCATGGCACCAATATGACATTCGGAAAAAATTCTTCCAGCAGAGGTCCGATCGGTCCCCCGTGGATTCAGTACCCCTGGTATACCCCTATTTTTTAATGCTATAGCGCCTGCAATACGCCCTCAGTGTGAAAGGGGTCTAAGGAGTTATTCCGTTGCATTGTGAATAAAGGCTTTTATCTGGTCTTCTCTGAATCCTCCACTTTTACTGTCCCTAATCCACCTGCTAATGGAACAGAGCCCTAGGAGGCACTCTGCACATGCTTAGTTTGGTGTGTATTGCTAGTGTTTTCTATATATTTTTTTTTTGGGGGGGGGTTGCGCATGTGATCAGCACAGGGCCAATCAGCACTGTCCAGACAGTGGGTCAGCGGTTGTACAGCCCCATAGGTCAGTCAGAGCAGAATGAACACGCCTACAAGATTTAACCTGTTCTCAGCTGTACACTGAGTCCCCGTACAGACGACCGGATCGATCCGCTGAAAATGGTCTGCCGGACCGTTTTCAGCGGATAGATCCGCTGCGACCGCTGCCGGATTTCTGTCTGATGGTTGTACACGCCATCAGACAGAAATCCGCGCGTAAACAATACGCGGGCCGTGGCCTGCGACGATGACGGCCCTGGAAGTTCAAAGCTTCCACGCATGCGTCGAATCAGTACGACGCATGCGAGGGATGGCGGTCGGTCGGACGTGTCCGGTGAGTCTGTACAGACGACCGAATACGACCGAATACGTCCGGACAGGTTTCCAGCGGACAGATTTCTTGGCATGCTAAGAAATTTTTATCCGCTGGAAACTGTCCGATCCGCGGGACAATTGTCCGCTCGGGCCTACACACGACCGGATCTGTCCGCTGGAACTGGTCCGGCGGACCAGTTTCAGCGGATCGATCCGGTCGTGTGTACGGGGCCTGAGAAGTCACAAGATTGCTATATACTGCCGATGAGAAAAGGTATTTAGCAGTTTATATTTCCATGTTCTGTGTATGTGGGAGACCAGATATATAATGAATGCAGGGTCCTGGGTTTAGGAACAATTTTTTTAATTAACTCCTCTTATCAAGATGGCCATGGCCAGAAAAGTTGGAGGATGTTTTTTAAAGTAAACCATGGAGATATGAATGGGTGGGCGAGTTTGCGTTATATATTAAGTGATTTAAATAGTGTTTTTGGTTTGTGGTGCTCAGATGCAGTGTAGTTCCGCTTTAAGCCAAGAAAACATTGTAAGAGCCATACACTAGAATAACTACATGCATCAACTTACAGGTTGGTACTTGCATGTATGTTGATGCAACTGTAAAGCAACCG
Organism: Rana temporaria; assembly: GCF_905171775.1. Lineage (NCBI taxonomy): Eukaryota > Metazoa > Chordata > Amphibia > Anura > Ranidae > Rana > Rana temporaria. Next base: position 238,945,652 of record NC_053490.1, on the reverse strand, counting down.
CACTCATGAAAAGGGTTTAGCAAATGGTTATCAGCACTTTCCCTAATACTGGATTTCATTCAGTCATCAGAAAGCAATATATTTTAGCTGGCACTGCAATAACAAGTCACTGTGTACAAGACACCCTTTCTGGTTGGAAATATTTTTAGATACTGCAGATTGTCAGCACGACTTCAATTAAAGATACGTAGCAAGTCCATTTCTGATCCTTTTTTTATTTTTTTTATGAGAAATGTAAAGGGCAAACAAAGCTGCAAATGTTTTCGAAGGTTATCGCAACTAAAGGTATTCAGGATAGAGTTGCTGCTGTGGAATTTCTGTCCAGTAATGCCACTGTAGAATATTTCTATCTGCCATTCCCTTAGTCCAGGGGTTCCCAACCTTGGGTGCCTGTACTCTTAGGAGATGTGAGATGGAAATTCAGGTGGTGTGTCAAAGTATCTTTTGTGCCTTAGTGACAAGTCACAAGTTGTCGTCATTCAGCCAGCTGCCAGTGTGCCTAGAGCAGTGGTAGTAAGTATGCAAGGTGTTCCAATATGCATGTATCCATTTCCAATGTAAAGGCAACACTCTAAATCACTATTACCCGTTGCCTCCAATGCCTCCGCATTTGTTGCGTTGTGATGAGTAATGGTAAATAAGTTAGGGAAGTATAGATCCAAGTTCCACTGTGCATGTGGAACCATATTGGTGCTCTAGATTAGTGGTTCTCAACCCTGTCCAAGTACCCCCAACAGGCCATGTTTGCAGGTTTTCCTTTATCTTGCACAGGTGCTTTAAAACATTAAGAGTCAAAGACTTGGTATTTCGCACAACTATTTTATCTTGGAGAAATTCCCAAAACATGGCCTGTTGGGGGTACTTGAGGACAGGGTTGAGAACCACTGTTCTAGGTAGCTCAGGAAAGTAGCTGCAGTGATGTACAGGCTCAGCTGGGAACTTCTCTTAACATTCTTAGCCTGTATTACACAGACCGTTTTGAGTGCTGGCACACTTAGGCTAGGTTCACACTAGAACGCAGTGTGGAAACCCATAATCCGTGCATATTTCTCACATTGCGTTCAGAACAGTTGCAATGCGCAAGCATTTATCATGGTCCCACAGTATTCTGGGACCTGTGATGTGTCCCAGAAGGCTGCGGGCATGGAAGGGAGGAATTGGAACTTTGAAACCAGGTACCTGCAGCCCCCCCCCCCCCCCCAAATATGCCAAATAGGTCAGAGAGGGGAGGAGAAGGAAGGAAGAGGGGAACTTCCTCTTTTCAGAGAAGTTTCGCTTTAATGAGAGTGGTGGACACGGGCATGAAAGAATACCTTTTCAAGAGGGGTGATGCATCTTCTTTTTTTATTTTTTACCTAATTACATGTTACCATGATTTGTTACGTTTATCAGCAGAAATTTACCCGAGGTGAAAAATGACTCATGTATGTTAAATCATGTGTCAATGTACTAGTTGCATCATTTACCATAATGGATAAGTGTGCAAAACATGCATGGAACACTTATGGCGGCTATACACTGCTAGATTTTCGACTTGCCAAATGTCTTTTAAAAGTAATTCAAAATTGAATTTACTTTTAACAATCAAATTTTAAAACCAATTGATTTTACCAAATGAAAACAAAATACACCAAGAACAAGAGTTTTTTTTTTTTTTTTTTTTTTTTTTTTCAATCCTGCTTTTTCAAAATGTTTCATCAATGCGGTCGAAAAGAGGCAACACAAAGCTAGCCTAGTGCAGAAAGTCCAATCCAAAAATAAAAACATAAGAAATGCACCCACAGGGGTTGCAGTAATAGAGGGATGGTGGAATACTGCAGTCATAGCACAGGGAGGAAGCCAGCAATTTCTGATGGGGGACACCTGCACCTCATTCAAAAGCATAGATGATCCAGTAATTGGAGAGCGCCGGCACTGCTGCAAGATGGATTAGGCTGCCAACAGGCCTGGACATGCAGCCACAAGACTGGGATCTACCCTTTTGATGTAACCTTTGGACATGCGCAAAAGGATGCGGTTCAAGGTATCTCCCTTCAAACATGAATTCAACCCCAGTAGCGATTAGAAGGAAAAAAAAAATCTTTAATTTATACTTTATAATGTGGGTCATTTATAGCCTATTCCTATTAATGTGAACCACCTTGAAGTTTGTACACTTTGTGACAATTCCCACACATTTACTTCCTTGACTTGTGCAGCATTCACTATGCCCTGTGAGTAGGCACTGCTGTCACACATTTCAGAGCCTGCTTCTGACCTACAGAGGGGCTGAGAGGAGAAGTTTCAGGAGGAGTGATCTGTACAGCAATCGCAGCTTGCAGGAAGCATAATACCATGGGATATGTAGACCTTACAAGTTGAAAGTAAACCGCAAAGGAGAAGCTGCAAAGCATGCAGGGAATCCAGAAAGTTGTGGAAATGGATGGGCAGCAGACAGGCAGAACATGGATGGATTTTTTTCAAGTAAGCTTATATTGGATTGTCAATATGAAAGTGGTTTTAAAGCCTAAAGATTTCAAAGCCTAAACATTAGGGCTGAAACAACTAATCGATTAATCGACAACTTATCGATTATGAAAATAGTTGACAACTATTTTCATAATCGATTATTCGGCCGGTTGATTAGTTGGCCTGCATTTAGAATGCATTATTTGTTTACATATCAGGAAATGCAGTGCAGCACACATACAGCCCAGTACACCATCCATACATGTCACTAAGGGCGTGAGAATTTGTGAATGTGCAAGTGTGAGGAGCAATGCCTCATGGGACAACATAGTCCTGGGCAGAAAGTAAGTGGTTCTAAAGGCAGAAGTTTTTTTTTTTTTTTTGAAACCTTGCTATAGCGGGCGCTCTATACTATACTTTGTAGCTTGCTATTGAGGCACTCTGAAGGCAGGAGGAGCCAGAAGCATCGGTGAGGGACCCCAGAAGTGGAGGATCTGGACTGCTCTGTGCAAAACCATTACACAGAGCAGGTAAGTATAACAAGTTTGTTAAAAAAAAAAAACACTTTAAAGACTCTGTGCAGGGAAGATCACACCACACCTTTTTACTTACTTGAGCCTTTATTCGATTTAACATTGTACCCATTTGCAGCTCTTTTCTCCCCTGAATTCCGTGTCTCATTGGCTTGCGCTGCTGTCAATCACGACCAGTGACAAGGGAGCAGGGGGTGGGGCTGAGTCACTGTCTGTGTCAACGGACGCAGCAGCAGGGTTTGGGAGCATGGACCCCTAGGAAGCGGTTTCCCATAGGGGTACTGGACAGAGAGGTGGTGCCAGGAGCGGCAATGGGGGACCCGAGAAGAGAAAGATTGGTGCCGCTAATTGCAAGTATAGGTATTGCAGGTAAGTATAGACAGGGTTTTTTTTTTTTCCTTTTTTTCTTTTATAATTGCTTTAACTATTGCTTATATTATTACAATGTTGATGTTCTAAAATGAATACATATTGCCTTTAAGCCTAAATATATACATCAAAATTTTACTAGGGTATGGACAGCTTTTTTTCCTGGGTTTGTCGTCCTCCAGAAATTCCTTGCCTGCGCTCCATCTAGGCCTCTGCCATCTCTTTTGTGCTCTTCATGTGGGTCTGACATCTATTTTATTCAGCCATTAGGTGGCTACTGATGATGAAATTACATTATTCCTGCACCTGCCTCAATTCTCGGCATCTTACTGCGCATGCATCAGTTCGTGTACAAACAGGACAAAAAATAAAATTACCAGTAGACTGGCAGAAGCTTTTTCAACTATAGTTCCTCTTTTAATAATTAAGACTGTTATTACTGGCCAAGGGCAAAGAGCTCAAGTTGTGTATAGTTAGCGGTATTCGGCATTAAACTCTTCTAGATTTTATTAGCACAGATGGAGTGGCTGTTTGCTGTTTAGCAATGGAGAAATGTTGCATCGTTTTCCCAGAAGACAGACTTTCCTGGGTGTAATGTTCCAGTGTGTGTGTCTTTGTCTGCTCTTCAGTGTGCAGTCATGTTATCCAAAATGTGTTTACTGTAGCGGTGTGCCTTTTGTTCAGCATAACCTAAATTCGAGGTGAAAAGTGAACTTTAAAACATGACATGGCAACTCTATATCATGTAATGCAAATACTCCTGTATAAGTGCAGTCTGTGTTTAGCAGAGGTTTGGGGACATTGATACAGCTGAGCCATGCTCTCCCATTACATAGTCATCATTCAGAATGCCCTGGCTTTGGGCCTAGAAAAGAAGAGTCATTTTAACCTGAAGGCTTTTTATTGGCAGCAGTCCTGCAAACTGGTAGTCTGAGGGAAAAGTGGAGAAGCCTCAGCCTTTTGCAGTACAGTAACAAGGTCAGAGGTTTTTCCCTTTGCTACATTACTACATATGAATGCCTTGTGGTGGAGTAGCAGAACTAGACTTGTTTAAGAGCTCAATTGCCTGGGGAACTGTTAAAGAAATAAAACGTGTCTTGGTTACTCCTAAATTACATTTTTTTAGGGGGGGGGGGGGGATTTAAAACGGTATTAAACCCAATAAAAAAAAATGTATATTGCAGCTTACTGATCATTAGCTGTGGTGGCTGCATCAGTGTTTTTTTTTTAGGCTCCCCCCCCCTCTGTTTTCACCTGGTTATCTGGCCAGTAACACACCCCTTGTATTCGAGTGCCCCCACTCCTGGATTAGGGAGCACAGGGACACCCATGGACAGTAATATTGTCAATCTGGGGTGAGCGTAATGTTATATGCACTACCAGATTTAGATACACTAAACAAACTGAGGCCAAACGCCAAGTAACACATTATAATCAGTTACAGCAACTCCCCCCCCCCCCCCCCCCCCCAGGATAAAGATTTTACATAAATAAAAGCTGATCATTGTAAGCACTGCTTTCGGGGCTTGTTTTGGTTGGATCATTAGTTGTCAAGAAAGACTTAAAAACCAAATGAAAGCAGTCATCACGTTTTAAGATTTGGTAAGCTGCAACATAAGAGGTATTGGCTTTTGGGTTTACTACTGCTTTAAATATATGGGTGAAAAGTACTGTATTGTCACACATGGACTGTTAACACTTTTAAAGTGGTTGTAAACCCCCCCCCCCCCAAAAAAAAACCCTGCAAGACAAAGGCATAGGCATAATGAACTAGTATGCATAGCATACTAGCTCATTATGTATTGCTTGCCTCAGATCGAAGCCCCTGCAGCGGTCCTCATCTCCCCCTCCCCCCGACATGTTGCCCGGGGCTTACTTCCAGGAATCACGGTTCCGGTGCTGTAATTGGCCGCAGCCATGATGACGTCACTCCCGTGGATGCGTGCAGGAGCCGCCGGTAACGACAAATGGACTCAAGCAACGTTACTCAGTTTGCTCCAGTGCGCATGTGCCAATTACATCGGCACATGCAGGGGACAGGGGGGTTATCTTCTAAACCTACCTGTAGCTTAAAGTTGTAGCGAGTTTACAACCACTTTAAAGTGTCCCAGAAAATAATTCTTACCTAAAGATCAACTTCAGACAAAATGTTTTTGTGGAAAGGGTTAAACTATTATGTCTGTTTTTGTTGATATTTTGTTACCAATATAAGAACAGTAAATCTCAGCAGTGGGACCAATAAGTACACAGCAGAGTTTCTAACCCTTCCCCATTCTATCAAGTCTTTTTTTTTTTTTTATATATTGTGAATTTTTGGGATATTTCCCCTAATACCCATCCCAGCGACACCATTTGTAGAAAGCCAAGAACAAAAAAAAAAAAAAAAAACCTGATGGATTGTAAAGTATCTACCACTTAGTCAATTTTTTCATTTCTGTTTTTTATTATCAACAAGACTTTTTTTTTTTTTAAAGTGGTTGCAGGTTATAATGCATACATTACACAAATTTTACTTTGTGGCAAGTCGGTTCTTTCACAGTTGCCTTTTTAATATGTGGTCTCCAAAGCGGACGATAGATGGTTCAAATTTTGGCCGATTCCTGAGAACGTTAGCACCAGCTAGCTTGTGAATATTCAAGTTAAAAATTGTCTGAACCATGTGGAAAATTATCAACCAAACAGTGTCTGCATCCTATCAGATACAGTCACTGTCTGAGCTGGGACTTTACTGCCTCCCAGCTGCCCACCCAAATGCTAACGTTGGTCTGAAACGGCTGTACACATGCCGTGGCATTTTTATCATGGACTGTAGAGTTTAAAAGTGGGCGCTGCCTGGCAAGTTTGCCCATTGAGAGCAATGGGACGGACTGGAAATCTGCAAACTCTTGTCTTGCAGTTGTGTGGTCCCACAATGTAAAATTGATTTAAAAAAAAAAAAGGACCTAGAGGAGGCTGTGATGTCACCTGAATGCTTGCCAGCTGCTGCTCTACCACCCTCTGAAAAGCAATCCACTGCAGATTGCTTTCACAGGGTTGTAAGCATTACTGCCAGTGGGGAAAGTACATTTAAAGCTGAACTCCAGGTTAAGAGAAAAACAAAATGGTCTAAATGCAAGAACCATATGAATTCTTACTGGACTCTTGGCGTGATTTGTGTATTTCATCTAGATCTGTGCAATAGTCCAGTGTGAAATGTTTCCTCTGTGCAGGAATTTTCAGTAGTAAAGACCAATTGCTGCTACTCTCTTTCCTTGTGCAGGGTGACTGGTCCTGTATCCGCCCCCTTCTGTAGTTTCTCCAGACAGCTTGTAGTGGACAGGGCCTTCTGGGTATTCGCACAGCTCTGCTGTGTGCACAGGTTATGAGCAGCACAGTAATGATGTCACTACTACTGTTACAAGGAAATAACCAAGTTTACAAAGGCATTTGATACACACAAAGTGAACATATATTCTTTTTGGATATTGAGAAATATATTCGAGTTACATTTTTGTGTTTTTTGTTCTTTAAAGCGGAGGTTCACCGGTACAATATACCTTTTCCCCTTAGCTTCATGCTCGTTTTCTCTAGGGGAATCGGCTAGTTGTTTTAAAATATGAGCTGTACTTACGGTTTACGAGATGCATCCTCTCCGTCGCTTCCGGGTATGGGCTGTGGGACTGGGCGTTCCTATTTTGATTGACAGTCTTCCGAGAGGCTTCCGACGGTCGCATCCATCGCGTCACGATTTTCCGAAAGAAGCCGAACGTCTGTGCGCAGGCGCAGTATAGAGCCGCACCGACGTTCGGCTTCTTTCGGCTACTAGTGACGCGATGGATGCGACCGTCGGAAGCCTCTCGGAAGACTGTCAATCAAGAAGGAACGCCCGCTCCCGAAGACCCATACCCGGAAGCCGACGGAGAAGATGCATCTCGAAAACGGTAAGTACAGCTCATATTTTAAAACAAATAGCCGATTCCCCTAGACAAAACGAGCATGAAGCTAAGGGGATTGTTTAAAAAAATATATTAATGGGTGAACTCCCGCTTTAATGAATAGAATCCTTTGCAGGCTCAGACCCCATCCCTTTTATTCCTAGTTTGAGCCTTTACACCAGTGTTTCTCAATTCCAGTCCTCAAGGCTCACCACCTTCTCAGGTTTTTGGGATTTCCCTCCCTTTTGGGATGAAATTGCTGTGGTAATTACTAAGTCTGTGAAACTGATCAAAGTACCTGTGCAAAATAATGGAAAGCCTGAAAACATGACCTGTTGGTGAGCCTTGAGGACTGGAATTGAGAAACCTTGCTTTGCAGCAAGGAATAGACAACTGAAATACAGGGGAACCAGGAAGGGACACGGCCTAGACTCATGCGAGCCTTGTTACTCTTCATTTGTTGATATGCAAATTTAAGGGGCCCTTGGTGATTCTTGGTAAACAAATACTTAATGAAATGCTTGCCATTTTTTATCATGGCAGATTTTTATCCTAATATTTAAATCTGCTACTAGGGACAAATTGTTATACACTGTTTGCTATATAAAGGTAACTCCAGATGTACAGGGAGTATAGTCCATTCTTAAGTGTAACAGTGTATACTGTAAGCAGTGTCACAATCTTATGGGCTCTCCTGCAGTTTTGGCAGGTTGTTTTCTGATCTTTCTGATCTGATCTGAGTTTTTCATTGAGAAACTACGCAGATAGTGGTGTCTATGAAAAACTGTCCAGAACATCTCTTGGCCTACACGGGTTCAGCAGTTGATAGACTACAGTTCTCCCCCCGAGAGAACAAATACATACAGTATATTTTTAAATATTTGAATTCCTCCATTGGCAATAAACTGATAGCCAGTACGATGCATACCAGCTCAGGGCTTGGTTTTGGAGAGTGGTCAGATTTTGGAGCCCCAGGACTTGGTGATAGTTCTCCCGTGTTCCTAGAGTCAATAACAATGCTTCATGCTCTGTACTTTAAGTTATGAGTTTGATAGTTGCCATAAAAATGTGATATTAAACTATCTAATGTCTTGCATCATAGCATGTTGAGAATAAAATAAGTCTGGAACTTCTTAAAGGTCAGTACTTTTTCTGAATTTGTTAGATGTGCTTCTAATAACTCTATGATAACTCTGTATTAAGGGTTACTTTTAGAATTATAAAAGAAATAAGATGCCAAGAATCTTATGAATAACATTTTGCTGTAGTTCTTGATTTGATCAATTTAGTTTTCACATTACTTATAAACTAATGAAACACATCTGAAAATGTGACACAATCTGTAAGAGAAAGCTGCAGGGAAGGTGTTCTGTCGGCCTCTACTTTCATTTTATTTCACCTCTTTTCTACCTTGCCAAGTGTCACTTTTGCTGCAAAGTGGTTTTCTAGTCATCTGGGACACTACACTACTTGTCTCTAACCTATTGTTCCAGCTTAAGTGCTGTTCTTCTATTTTAACCCTTTGGCTGATCAGAGGAATCATTCTGTTCTTTTCTTTTTTTTTTTCCATCTTTGCTGCCAAGTTGGGCCATGTTGTGCCATAAAAGAAAGCTATCCAGACAAAAAAAAAAAGAAGCTATTTGTGATCTGAGAAGATTTTTCCCATCTACTTGAAGGGCAGGGCACAAATGTCACGATTCATGGATGCCACACAATTTTTCAACTTAATGAGAATCGGAGGATTTAATGAGGAAATAATGACTAGGGAGAGGGTAGTATTTTTATGCCATTGCCAGCACTTGAGTAAAGGTTATCCCAACGGAACAAAAAAAGAGAGAAGGATTCTTAAAATGTTGTGCTTTATAGGCATTGACTAGAATTTCCTTTTTATTGCTTATGATTTTGGTTTAGACTGCTGAACAAAATGCATACCAAAAAATTATATATATATATATATATATATATATATATATACTGCCTTGGGAACATTGTAGTTGTAGTCAATAAATTTTGTAATTTTGAAAAGTGGACTATTTAGGATTCCAATAAGTTTTGCATGCATAGACAATTGTGGATGTCTTGAGTAAGAGAACACTGTCTACCTGATGTATTTAGTACAGTATGTCTACTACTGACTCAGATTAAAAAAAAATGAAATGCGTTTCCCTAGTGCTAATAATTCAGGTTATAAATGTACAAACCACCCTTTGACTAAGTTAATATTTTAGCTACAATTACATTCTTTCTAATTCTTGGAATGTTAACAAAATTGTGACACTGCAGTATTTTGAGTGAGTAGGAAAATGGGATGTTTGGCAAGCAATCTGAACCCTTGCCAACATCTCTCCAGCCATGTTTTTTTTTCTTTTCTGTATGTTAAGGCAGAAGACTGAATACTCAGTTTGTGTTCATTGGACATGGATGCACCTACCACTGATGCAAAGTTCCATCTACATGTAGCCATTGACTTACATTATTTTTCGCAATAGACCTTACTACTGGGATTTTGTTCAGAGAGCAAGCAAAATATGTCCTTTTGCATCGGTATTGGGTCATCTACTTCATTTTAAAAACAAACAATTAAAAAAAAAAAAGTTGGTGGTAATAATCCTTCACATTACTTTGTGTATAGAGTGAATTTGTAGGCCTGTATGTGCAAGCTCAGGATAAATTATGAACACATTGACAAAATAAACATGTAAAAAAAATATATATATATTTTTTTTATACACAGTAGGAGGTTTAAAAAATACATTATATATAGTATGTTTAAAAATAAACCTGAAATAAACTTGGCATGTCTCAATTTTAAAAGGCCTCTGATCTTAATTTGTTTCTTTAATGTTTCTACATAAAATAGTCTCTGCTACCAGCCGTAAATACAGTGCATATGGTTGTACTTGGTGAAATATCTGTCCCACAAGAGCTGTACGTTTTATTTGCTCCTCTGGGTACAATTGTTAGGTTCCTTCTATATTTTGCTTGTTTAAGCTTTGACTGTCACTGCAGGCTGATCTGTTCCTCAGGAACCATTCTGAAGGTTTTGTAATTGAGTCTTTTACCTCAGCGACAGGATATTATTAACCTTCAGTGAGGCAATTTACCTCATACTCCTTTGTTGGGGATAAGCTTTTTATTTCTTTTGCTTGTTTTTTTTTTTTTTTCCCATTTAAGGATAAGGTTTTTAAGCATGTAGGCGGTTTGATTTCTTGCAGAGATGTGTTTTTAACCACTTCCCGCCCGGCCTATGGCCGATTTACGTCCGGGAAGTGGTTATGAAATCCTGACAGGACGTTCTAGAACGTCCTGCAGGATTTCATGCCGCGCGCGCCCGTGGGGGCGCGCATCGCGGCGATCGGTGATGCGGGGGGTCAGTCTGACACCCTGCATCTCCGATCTCGGTAAAGAGCCTCCGGCGGAGACTCTTTACCACGTGATCAGCCGTGTCCAACCACGGCTGATCACGATGTAAACAGGAAGAGCCGTTGATGGCTCTTCCTCACTCGCGTCTGAAAGACGCGAGTAGAGGATAGCCGATCGGCGGCTCTCCTGACAGGGGGGGTTCGCGCTGATTGTTTATCAGCGCAGCCCCCCCCTCGGATCGCCACACTGGACCACCAGGGATGCCCACCCTGGAGCACCAGGGTGGGCAAAAAAAAAAAAAAGCCAGAAAAAAAAAGTCTAAAAAATAAATAAAAAAAAAACAAAGAAAAAAGATGCCAGTCAGTGCCCACAAATGGGCACTGACTGGCAACAATCAGTGCTGCCACCCCAGTGTCCAGCGCCACCCCAGTGTCCATCAGCGCCACCCCAGTGTCCATCAGTGCCACCCCACAGTGCCCATCCATGCCCAGTGCCCACCTAGCAGTGCCCATCTGTGCCACCCATAAGTATCCATCAGTGCTGCCCATGAGTGCCCATCTGTGCCGTCTATGTGTGCCCATCAGTGCCGTCTATGTGTGCCCATCAGTGCCGTCTATGTGTGCCCATCAGTGCCGTCTATGTGTGCCCATCAGTGCCGTCTATGTGTGCCCATCAGTGCCGTCTATGTGTGCCCATCAGTGCCGCCTATGTGTGCCCATCAGTGCCGCATACCAGCGCCGCCAATCAGTGCCACCTCATCTGTGCCCGTCAGTACTACCTCATCGATGTCCATCAGTGCCATCTCATCGGTGCCCATTAGTGCCGCCATATCAGTGCCCGTAATTGAAAGAGAAAACGTATTTACAAAAAAATTAACAGAAAAAAATAAAAACGTAATTTTTTTTCCAAATTTTCAGCCTTTTTTTAGTTGTTGCGCAAAAAAAAAAATCGCAGATGTGATCAAATACCACCAAAATAAAGCTCTATTTGTGGGGAAAAAAGGACGCCAATTTTGTTTGGGTACAGTGTAGCATGACCGCGCAATTGCCATTCAAAGTGCGACAGTGCTGAAAGCTGAAAATTGGCTTGGGCGGGAAGCTGCGTAAGTACCTGGTATGGAAGTGGTTAATAATGCTCATGAATCCCGCATTTGAGTTTTTACTCTGTTTATTGCAACCCAGAGGTACTAATAGTAACAAAGGCTTGTTAAATAAAAGTTAACTAGGCTCTTGACACATGCACATTTCTGCAGGTGAAGGCAGGGTGGATTTGATTTAAATCAAGTCAATTTAAATAATTTAGTAAAATAGCTTGATTTAAATCATAATTTTTAAAAAGCTCTGACCTGCTGTTGACTCACCGGCAGTCCCATTCACATTAATGGGGCTGCTATTGATGTGGCAATTACACCAAGGTGAGGGACGTGGCAACAGCAGGAGAGTAGTTGCCTCCTAACAGGTGCTGCCATGATGGATCTGAAATGATAGGTGCTCTTTAAATGCTCATTCTTTAGGTGCTCATTCTTGCTGGTAGTTAGAATCTTTAATATTTGCAAACAAAATGAAGGTTTCCTATTTAAAATTATAAGCTGCCAGGTTAGTAAATATTCCCAAATTGGGTCTCTTACGGCCTGCTGCCATTTTGCTCCTCAAAGGAGGAATAAAGCACCAGTTGATGAAAGGTTTGGACTACAGACAGGCAAGTTAAGCATGCAGACTCTTCTACTATGAAGCCATGCTTTTGTTATAGATGCTGTATGCTTTGTCCACACGGCAATTCATTCAGAGTTCTGTGATTGGTTCACAATGATCACATGGTACCAATCTGTGTTAATGACCGTTTGATTACAGGCATTGAGCACACCTGGCACATGCTAGTAAAACAATTGTTTTTAAATGTCCAGTTAAACAGCTCCCCTGACTGGCCATTGTAGTGGTGGTTCATCTTTACAATTTTACTGGCTCTGCCAAGTGACTTTGGTTCCAGAACTATACAGATGTGGTTGGGTGGGACATGGCCAGCCTAATGATGCATTTGCATATTGCCTACACTTGGGAGGGACAGCTCTCCTCAAACCAGGTCAGATACTTATGAAATGGGGACGCTTTTCTAAATCAAAATACCTGACAAATTAAGTTGTTTTGGTTGGTGCCTTAATGCACTAAATGAATAAACACAAAACGGTGAACAGGTGAAAAGAATTTGAAGGTTAACTTAGTCTAAAGCTGGACCTCATGAAAAAAAAAACATTTGCACACACAAATATTTTAACCACTTGCTTACTGGCCACATATACCCCCTTTCTGCCCAGGCGAAATTTCAGCTTCCGGCACTGCGTCGCTTTAACTGACAATTGTGCGACGTGGCTCCCAAACAAAATTGACGTCCTTTTTTTCCCCACAAATAGAGCATTCTTTTGGTGGTATTTGATCACCTATGAGGTTTTTAGTTTTTGTGCTATAAACAAAAAAAGCGACAATTTTGAAAAAAACACTATTTTTTACCTTCTACTATAATAAATATCCAATAGTTTTTCTCAGTTTAGGCCGATACTTATTCTTCTTCTACATATTTTTGGTAAAAAATAAATAAATAATCGCAATAAGCGTATAGTGACTGGTTTGCGCAAAACAAAATAGGGGACATAATTATGATTTTTTTTTTTTACTAGTAATGGTGGCTATCTGCGACATTATGGCGGACACATCGGACACATTTTTGGAACCTTTCACATTTATACAGCAATCAGTGCTATAAATATGCATGGATTACTTTATAAATGTCACTGGCAGGGAGGGGGTGAGGAAGGGGTTAAATGTGTTCCCTACTAGTGATTCTAACTGTGGGGAAAGGGGACTGACTGGGGGAGGTGACCGATCTGTGTCCCTATGTACAAGGAACACAGCATCTGTTTCCTCTCCCTGACAGGACGTGGATCTCTGTGTTTACACACAGATCCACGGTCCTGCTCAGTTACTGGGCAATCGTGGGTGCCCGGCAGGCATTGCGCCCGCTGGGCACGTGCATCGGGTTCACAGTAATGCGGCGAGTACCCCCTAGTGGCTCTGCAAGACGAGGACATCATATGACGTCCTCTCAAAACAAGAGAGCTATCGTGCCGCCGTCAATTGGTGGCGGCCGGTAGTAAGGAGGCTAAATACACGCAAATAATCTGTGCCATCATGAAATGTTTGTTCGCTCCCACAAAAAGGCTACTTTAACTGCATGAAAACAAAGAATAGTAAACTTTCCATGTTCAAGAATATGTGCCAAGTCAGATAATTCAGTAATACAGACGTTTGCAGATTTAGTCTAATACCATTCTTCATGTCCCTAAGGTTTTTTTTGTTTTTTTTTTTTGTTTTCTCTTTACATTATCACCATAGCAATAATGAGAGCCTTCAAACTGCACCTTCCTCCTGTGTTTTGCTACATGGTGGATGAGGTTGCAGGTAGCAGCTGTAGTGAATTCAGCAGAGGCCCTTGAGAATTGTGGAGGGAAAATTTGCTAGCATTCTATCCTATTGGTTGGGGTCACCTGATACAAGGAGACAAGCGCCTTAACCCTTGCAGTGTAAAATAAAACTGCACTTCGGGAACTGTACAAATACTGTTCTTTGTTCTCTTTGGTTTTATGTCATAACGCCATTCTTTAACCTTCATTGCTGGGCAGGAAGATGTTGAAATAAACCCCCCAAACCCCCCCAGAGACCACTCGGTGTTCCTGGGTGGGGGGGGGGATTAGAAATGTAAAAAAAAATTGGAGTTCTACTTCAACCAGAAAACACTTATTGCGCAGATATTTCATGAGCTCTCATTTTGTGAGTTTGGCTCAAACAATGTGCATCTTCAGAAAATTGTTATTTAAGGCTGGGTTCACATATGAATCGCATGCATCTCACAGCAGGGGCCCAGTGTGTGCTGGTTCACCATTTCAGGTCCGATTTCAGCCCGAATCTTGGGCTTAATTCGCACCTGAAATGGACCAAAAGACGCACAGCATAGAGAGCCGGTTAAAATCTCCTGCTATTGCGAATTAAATGCAGGTATCCGGCATCCAATTCGCAGTGGTGTGAACCCAGCCTAAAGGTTAGACAAAATCCAAATAACAAAGGAATTGGGACTTTTTTAGGCACTATCCCAATACAACCAAATGTATGTAAAATACAAATAACTTTTTATTTGTAGAAGATCATAAAAACAGAAAAAAATCACTGGCTGTCTGAATGGTACATCACTCAAATTATTGACTCATTATTTCACCCATGACTAAATATTGATATATTTACAGATTTGGTAAAATGTGTGTGGGTTTACCCCAATGTGTTTGAAATTCAGAGGCAGGAGCACATCCTTGTAGATATGTGACGATAAAATGGCATTTCAGCCAGTAACGCCATTCTCATTTTGGAACCCAGGATCTGGAAAGGGCAATCCGACCCCCTAATAAGGCAGTTCGGTCTATGGGGAACTCAGATTATAAGAGGAACTCTTGCATACCTTGGTATATTTATGACCCCATGAAGATGAGCGATAATTGGATTATGATCTCTCCAATACTGGAAAGGAACACAGTCCTGAAGTTATGAATCCCAATGTATAAGCCAGATACCTCCATAGATGTTCCGGAGTTTGGCTTCAATTTGTTTAGTGTATTTAAACCTTCTAATACTCCTAACACGACCTTCCACCGCAGACTGACAGTGCTGCATGTCTGCTATGCCTCCTGTGCTCATTCATCCAGAGCTTTGTTTCACTAATACAAGAGGTATGTTACCGGTCAGATCACCAGATGAAAATGGATAGTAAAAAAAGCCAAAGAAAGCCGATGCGGCCACCACAGCTAATGATTGGTAAGCTGCAATATAGTACAGTTTTGGTTTTGTTTAATACTGCTTTAACCACTTAAGGAACGCCGATATACGTCGGTAGAATGGCACGGCTGGGCACAATCACGTACCTGTACGTGATTGTTAAATGCCCAGCCGTTGGTCGCAGGCGCGCACTCGTGACCCGATCCGAAGCTCTGCTGCCACGGGACCCGATCGCCGCCGGAGTTCCGCAATCGGTCCCCAGTGCTGAAGAATGGGGAGAGGTGTGTGTAAACACACCTTCTCCGTTCTTCACAGTGGTGCTGTCATTGATCGTCTTGTCCCTGATATAGGGAAAGACGATCAATGACGTCACACGTCCAGCCCCGCCCCCCTACAGTTAGAAACGCATATGAGGTCACACTTAATCCCTACAATGCCCCCTAGTGGTTAACTCCCAAACTCCAATTGTCATTTTCACAGTAAACAATGCATTTTTTTAGCATTTTTTGCTGTGAAAATGACAATGGTACCAAAAATGTGTCAAAATTGTTTGATGTGTCCGCCATAATGTCGCAGTCATGAAAAAAATTGCTGATCGCCGCCATTAGTAGTAAAAAAAAAAAATAATAATAAAAATGCAATAAAACTATCCCCTATTTTGTAAACGCTTTAAATTTTGCGCAATCCAATCGATAAACGCTTTTTGCGATTTTTTTTTTTTTTTTTTTTTTGTTCCACCAAAAATAGGTAGAAGAATACGTATCGGCCTAAACTGAGGGAATATTTTTTATATTTTTGGGGGAAATTTATTATAGCAAAAAGTAAAAAATATTGAATTTTTTTTCCAAATAGTCACTCTATTTTTGTTTATAGCGCAAAAAATAAAAACCGCAGAGGTGATCAAATACCACCAAAAGAAAGCTCTATTTGTGGGAAAAAAGGATGCCAATTTTGATTGGGAGCCACGTCGCACGACCGCGCAATTGTCAGGTAAAGCGACGCAGTGCCGAATCGCAAAAAGGGGCCTGGTCTATTACCTGCATTTTGGTCCGGGTCTTAAGTGGTTAATACATCTAGAGTTCTAGATCTATGTGTGTAATTTAAATAGGATAAATGGGAAATCCTGTTACTGAGTAGGCTTGTGCCCAGACATCATACAATCACTTGTATAGACACTTGGACTGTGTTGAAGTTAATTTTTAAGACCTCTAGGTTTGTCATCCTTTGTGTAACAGGATTAGGACTTTTTTTTTTTTTAAAGAATAATTCCAGGTATGAACATTTTTCCATGGTTACATTGGTTCAGCTTGAATCAATGTAACTATGTAAAAATCTTACCTGGCTGATGCTCTTACAGTAATCTCCCCTTCTGAATCCTGCCCTGAGCAACTACCCTGCTGCATTGTGAACACAGAAGGTTGACATGGGCCCATTCTGTAAATGGTTTGCATTGTCTCAGTGCAAAGCAATTTTTGCTTGGATGAGGTAGAGAGCGTAGTTTGGGCACCCCACCTCTCTACCTTGTTTTGTGCCGCTCCTCAGCACTTAGTCATGGGGATACCCATGACTAAGCTCCAATGGGCGGAGCGAAACACGTTTGGGATGTCAACTGGCCAGAGTCCAGGCTGAGGTTGCCACTCTTGCATCCGTTTCAGAGACAACACGGAGGTGTGGCTACAGGGATTCCCTTCTGACTTAATTGACAACAGAGGTAGTCAGAAGATGTCCTTCAATTGTTACAGAGCCCATAAATATCTAAAAGTGGTTCTAACTCTTAACTGCTCTGCCCAAAATACATTTGGCTGGTGATATTCTTTTAAAGACCTCTGGCATCTATATGCTCTGCCTCTTATACTTTGATTTTTGTTTCTATGCTAAATACATTTTGGAGTTGAGATAAATAATGCTGCCCACATAAAAATATGGGAAAGATTCCAAAACATAATGTTTCTCCTAGGAGGGCTATTTAATAACCATAACTGTATGAATTAATATAGATTATATTTGTGTCCATCCTTTAGCACTCTTTTAGTCAGTGTGCAGAGACTTCAATAAAAAAAAGTCACCAAGGACTAGGTCTGGCACCACAGCTAATAAGTAATATAGGCAATAGAGGAAGAATGTTTTCCTATGGGTTGTATTTCACTCTGTTAACTTACAGGTGACTAAACAGTGCTTTGCACACCAGATTTAACCAACGTAAGGGGCTTTGAAGGAGATGCTGTATACTTCGCACTTGTCATGATTTGCAGGAATTAAAGAACACCATCAAAAATGACATGTAATCACTCCGACAGATGGATGTGACACAAGCTTTTTGGGCAGTTCATAGATTCTATGAAGAAAACTATACAAAGTACATCTGGCAAACAATAGTTCTAATTATTATGCAAACGAGCAGCAAACATGTTAAAAACCATTATGTTCTACGTGGGTACTTTAGTTCAGTTCCTGTGCGTGGGAAAAAGCAAATTAAAGCTGGCCATACATTATACAATTTTCTTATTCAATTTCCTTTAGATTTATTTGCAACTATGTAGTGCAAGAGCCTGTCTGATTGCATACACATTGAAAGTCTTTACGTTTTGACCTCATATTATGTTTTTTTTGTAAATGTAAAGGAAAATTGTACAAGAAATGTGTATACTGTATGGCCAGCCTTTTGCAGGTTTTAGAGAGAAAATCACATATCTGATGATATATTATAAGTAGTTTGATCATCAGTTGGCCCTCTTACTGTCCTTGCTGGTAAGCTTTTTTTATTGTGCTTAAAGGAGAAGTATAAGCTATTCAAAAAACAAAAACATTATACTGTACTCATCTAGGTGGATACAGCATTGATCTGATGCTGCATCTGTCCCCTGCCGGCATCAAGATCAAAAACTGGGCAATCCAACACCGCTGATCGCTCAGTTCTCAGTCTTTTTAGTGAGCAGAGGGCTGGTGACTGTCAGTCACTGTCTTTCTGCTCTGCCCCTCCAATGCTCGCTGGAGTGCCAGGCTGTGGAGGGAGTGGTTGGCAGATCGCTGAGAAGCTGAGCCAGCTACCGAGATCCAAATGGGTAAGAGGGAGTTTTGTCAGATGTACTTTAAACAAAACTGGTGGACCAGTGAAGACTATGCAACATACAAGTCCCTTTATGCGATTTAACAGTAATGTCCAATGCACAACACGACAAGAGGATTTGTACTATTTTCTATGGAACCCATTCACACCCATGCGCTTCTGTGTGCCAGGAAAAATAGTACAGGTGCATATATGGTGCATCAACATATGTTTTTGGTCCCATATACTTCAATGCCAGCGCATAACATGTTGTGCAATAAAAAAATGCAGATACAAAAGTGGATATCTAGACTAAAACCAAGATACTTAAATGTTTATTGGTACTTGCTGTATTTTAAAAACATCCTTGTCTCTTCTGCAAGCAATACAGAAAACGCATGGCACAACCATACTGTTCTTTGAATGTCTGTGGTTGGGAAGCAAGATTGAAGAATCCAGAAATCTTTTGTGTTCTGAATCTGCAAAAAAAATGGTCACTATTTTTATTTTTGTTTGGCAGGACCAGGCTTTTAGCCTTAAAAATCCACAATGTAACAATGTATCACCTTGCTTGGGTATATTATGCAAGCTTCCCAATGTTTTACAATTAAAAGATCAACCTACACAATAAAGGCACGACTACTGTGCTGCTCTGTGGTGGGGGCTGAAAGTCAGTGCAGTTGCAAGCAATCCAATTTGTCTTTGCCAGTATAAAAGCAAAGATATTAGTACAGGTTCATGTTATTTGGCTGTCGCATCTGCAGCATGCTGTATGTTATGGCAGAAGTCTATAATTTTATATTTCTTTTCCTAAGTGCTGGCAGTAAAGTAAAGACTTGCCATTTAATGTGATAATCTACACACTTAAGTATCGGTACTTTCACCTGTCAGAGGGAGATTTTGCTAGACTTACTGTAAATCTACCTGTGAAGCAGCGTGAGATGCTCTCAAATTCTTTCTCATTTCATCAGTTTTTTTTTCTCCTCTACAGCATTTTTTATCATTTACTTAGAACGCTGAACTAGGAATTAATTTCATGTAAGCAAGCTTCTAATAACCCAAAAGTGTAGTAAGCGTAGGAATCCCCAGGAAACAAAATATGCAACGACAAACCTGTTCATAGGATCCCAGTATTTACAGTTTGAATTTAAAGGTCAGGCAAGCTTTTTTTTATTTTTATTTTTATTTTTTTATTTTTTTTTAGCTTACTTATATTGAAAACATACTATATATTAGTCCAGTCCTGAGTAGAAACCACTGCAGCTAAACACTGGTGCCTGGTTTTAAAGTGAACCGATGCCCAGGTTATGCACATTAAAGTATTTGCTTATTCTGAACAAGCAGTTTTACACAAGCCCCCATTCATCTATGTTCATTCACATAGCATGGCAGCTCCTGTAACTCATTGCAGGAATCTCAGGGACATAAACCAACCACGACAGCCCAGATCTGCTTCCATGCTTGGCATGGTCTGATTAAAAAAACAATACCAAGGGCCACTGGTAGGAGCACATTTGTGCATTCTGCATAATTTGGGTTTAAATGAAAAAGCCTTAATACAAATGTATGACTGGGGCTTTTGAATCTGTTCATGTCTCTCAGTTTCAGAAAAGTATGCATTACCACAATGCTTGTTAAAGTGGAGCTCCCCCCAAAAGGGGAAGCTCCACTTGTTCACACCTCCCCCCCCTCCACTGCCACATTTGGCACGTTTTGGGGGGAGTAGATACCTGCTCCCACTTCTGGTTAAAATCACTGCACAACAATCTACAACATTTACGGACCCCCCTCCTCCTCTACCTGTCCCACACAGAGGTCTCGGAAGACGGCAGGACCATTCAGAAAGCAGTGCGGCTCCAGGCATGTGCAGTAGGAAATAGGCTGTGAAGCCGCAAGGCTTCACTTCCTGTTTCCCTTACTACAGATACTGGCGCCTGCGCCCAATGCCAATTGAGGAATCGGCTAGGGGTGCCGTCATAGTGGGATCCCTGGACAAGTAACGTATTTATCGGCGTATAACACTTTTTTTTTTTTTCCTCTGAAAACAGAGGGTAAACAGTACGCCGATATTATGTTTTACCAATAGGGGGCAGGGATCTGGCGGTCCGCCCCCATGGCCCTGGAACAATGCTCCCTGCATAGTCTAAAGTTGAGAAAAAGTCACTTGCCAGCCCCTTCTACACCGCTCCTCCTGTGTCAGTGTCATTGTAAAACAAAGCTTGTAAATATCTCTATAGCTTTGTTTTTTCTGGCTGCTCTCCTCCTCCTCTGAGTGTAGCTTTGATTGGAGGAGGAGAACGGTCATATGACCATCTGTGTAACAGAGGAGAGCAGTCATGTGACCAGGTCAGTGAAAAAAACGGAGGTATTGGGGTATATGGAAGCTTCGTTTTGCAATGGGAGTGACGCATGAGGAGCAGTGTGGAAGGGGCTGACATTGAGTTTTTTTTTTACTTAACTGTAGAGAATGCTGGCAGCACTGTTCCGGGAGACTGGGGGTCTTGGAGTGCAGGGGGGCTGTGTACTGGATGGGGGATGTATAATGGATGGAGGGCTGACTACTGGATAGGGGGATGTGTACTGCATGGGGGAATGTATAATGGACGGGAGCTGTATACTGGGGAGGGGGCTGTATAATGAATGGGGGGTGTGTACTGGATGGGGGGGGTGTATAATGATTGGGGGGGGGGGCTGTGAAATATTTCCCTTAAACTCCCCTCTTAAAATTGGGGTGCGTGTTATACGCCTGTGCGTGTTATACGCCGATAAATACGGTAAGTGTCCTTCTCTTAAGTCGGCAGCTCCAGTATTTGTTGCTGCTGACTTAATTTTTTTTCAGACTGGAGCTCCTGTTTTAGGGAGACTACATGCTTTAGCATATTGCTGTGCCATTTTCAGTGGGACCCCCAACGCACTTAGAATAATAAAATCTGCCACACGTCTTGCAATGCACCACAATACAGTGACGCACTACCTGCATTGAGAAAAAACTGTGTATATCCTGATTTTTGGACATTCTTGTGTTGCTGGTCAAATCATTTGATGCAACACCTGTTTATGCGCAGCAAAACAGATTAACACAACAAAACGTAAAGGTGTGAATTGACCACCTAGGTTTTCAATATTTAAAAAAAAAAAGCATAATGAATATAGCCATCAGCGACTTTAAAAATTTGCACAAATACATTCTTGGCATGTCACAATTTGCAACAGCAAATAAAGTTGTACTTTATCAGAAAAAGCAATCCTTGAATTACAGTGACCGTGACTGTCTTGGTTTACAGATGCAGTCTGGGAGAGTGATGTGATAAGTCTCCTGCTGACAGGAACCTGTTTTGGTTTTATTATTATTGGCGAACAAATTCACAAACCTGTTTTATTTTGAGGTTTTTTTTTTTTTAAGACTGTAACTTACCGTACCAATTACAGCATTAAACCCATGACACTGCAGATAAACACTGCCACCTGAAGTGTTCATTTTGCAGGTTGTAGGCTTTAATTGTATTTCAATGAAGCCTCCATCCTGAATGTGATTATGTTATAGCTGGCATAGTGTTCACATAACCAGTAACCATGCTTATTGGTTCCCAGTCATTAGTGGAGACCTGATCTGTCATTGACAGCTGGTATTGGGGGGGCATTAATCTACTGTATACTTGCCTACCTACTGCATCATCGGTTCGATGCTGCAGCGTTCCCCCACCTGCTCTAAGCCTAGGAGCTGGTCAATCACTGATCGAGTCCTCGGGTCTGCTCTGTCAGTCACCACTCTCTGCTCTGCTTCTCCATCACTCACTGGGCAGGAGAGGTGACTGGAGCGACCGACTCAAGCTCTCAGTAGTAGTACACTGAGAGGCTGAGCCAGCTGCTGGTTGGGAATCTGGGTGGATCGTAACATTTTTTTTAGGGATCTTTTTAGAGTCTGGAATGGCTCTGTGACATTGGCTGACAGCAGGCTTTAGCCCACTGTCAGCTGATTCTGGGTCACTCCTGTGATTGTCCGACTTTTTTCTGACTAGTCGCAAGTAAAAATTGGATTGGTTACTAAAGTCACAAAGTCTCGTACGACGGAAAACAAAATCTGAAGTGATGTCATGTGTTTGCATTGTATTTTCAGACAACTGTACTGATTAAACGAAAAATTTTCATGCATGTGTGATAAAATATATTAGAACTGTCATGATCGGCTCTCGAAAGCTCTGTACTAACGATCCGATTATCGTACGATCGCGTCGAAAGCGGTATTTTTCGTCCGATTTTCGGATCGCGTTGTGTACAAGTGTTTGTATTGTCTGTGTAAAAAAACAACAAAACTGTTTTCTTTGATTATGAGAAATCCTGCAAACAGGTTGTATTAGTACAAATGTTTTGTTTAAATTAACATTTTAATTGTAGTTCTCAACAAAATATGTACAATAGTGATAAATGATTTTTTTTTTTTTTTTTAGCTAATTGCTATGCTTTTTTGTTGCTGTATTTTACCTTTCTCCACAGTGCTTCAAGGGCAGAAGGTGGCAGAAACGTGTAGAATGTCAGAATATAATTGTTTTAGTTCCTGTGTGGTTAAGTCCTCTGTATTTCCATGGCATATAATTACTCAGTCACACCTGTATTTAAATTTGGAGATCAGTACAACTGTGATCTAAAATAGGTTTGTTTGGTCTCTGCTTAACTGACTCAAGACCAACCTTCTCTCCCTTTTATTTCACTTTGTAGTAGAAAAGAACTGGATTAGTTTACAGTCTTTTTCTGCTTAAGGTCTCAAGGACATGGGCGTTTTTGGGCATACAATGTAAATTGGGTGCATTTACTTACCCGTGATACACAGCTGCCACTTGCATATAAATAAATGGTTGTATGAGGGTTTATGCTGCTACTTGCATAGACCTGCGCATGTGTACAGCCCTGGACTCAGTCTGCATCAGGGGGCATACAACTTTACGCATGTGCAGGTTTATGCAAGTAGTGGCATAAACCCACAAATGGCTATTCATTTGTATGGGCAGCTGTGTATCTCTGCGGCAGAAATGCATCCAATTTATGCTGTATACCAAAGGTGCCCATCTGCATGAGGCCTTAGAACCTAAGAAAATCAAAATCACCTAAAATATTGGCAATTTCTGAAATGCATACAGTGTTCTACAATGGATTTAAAGAGACTCTTTCGTCTTAAAAAAAAAAGGTTAAGTCGGTAGCTACACTGTATGCATTGAATGCAAAATCTGGTGTCGCTCCACATGGAAACCAATCAGCTTCAAGGTTTAATTGAGACTGGATTCACACTCAGCCCTCAAAATTTCCACTCGCCTACTAGCATTTGGCGAGTGGATTTAAGCTGGGGGCGAGTGATGAGTCCCGATGAGATTGGTGCCGAAGAGGAAAGGTGCATGCTCGGGAAAAGTAGTCTTTGAGCCGCGCACAGGCAGAGCAGTACACAGGTGCTTTCCTTACAATTCTCGTTAAGCCATGGGACCTAACAGTATAACCTCTCTGAGCCTTCCCCCCTCCCCCGGGCCCCGACCAATGTAGCTGGAGAGCAGAAAGTAATGAGTGAGGTGGAGGATTGCAAAAATTACCACTCCGGTGCAGCGCTCACTGAAAGTTGCCCTGACATGAGCGGCAGCCTTCTAGTTTGTGCAGTTTTCTTCTCCTTGTGATCTATGTAAGTTTAGCCTGAGCACTGTGAACAGACTGGTCTCAATGTGTGTTGTGCCCTGTCAGTGTGCGCTGTGCTATGGTGTCAATGGCTGTGCAGTTGTGTGGATCTCAGCGCTGGATTGTACTCCCTCCTGCTGTGCTGCAGCTCCCCTCCTCTCTGCCAGCCTGAATAAAAGGGGGAAGTGGGGACATGCAAGCGTGGAGCCGCACACACAGGCTCCTGATGATGAGATAGATGGGAGAGAGAGAGAGAGAGGATGGATGGGAGTTGCAGAGGAGACGGCAAAAGAATGGAGAAGAGACCCAGTTCTAGTGCCCTGTCCCTCTGGTCTGCCCCCAGTGCCCTGTCCCATTTTGTTAAAGTTGTTGTTGGTAATATTTAATTTTGTAACTTGATTCTGCATAAAACAGTCATTCCATGAGATAATCTACGAGGGCGTGTTTACGGGTGCAATTAGGCGCAGGGCAGTGTATGAATTGGGTGGGGCAACTGGTGGCGAGTAAATCTTGAGGCCTGGCTAGTGGTAGAGGAGGAGGGGAAGAAAGTGTTAAAGCAAATGTTCTGCTTTTAATTCACATAAATGTAAATATGCTAAGACCCCTTTTACACTGGAGGCGTTTTTTCAGGCGTGTTGGCACTAAAAATGGCGCCTGAAAAAAGCCTCAACTGCAATTTCAGTGTGAAAGCCTGAGTGCTTCCATACTGGGGCGAAGTGATCAGGAATAGTAATGGCAGTATTATAAGGCAAACACTAATATACAGAGCCATAAAGGACTTTTTACCTTTGTCATAGCTATCAATGTGAGACTAATGCGCATAGGGCTCTAATTATAAAATGATTGCTTTTAGGTTTACAAAGTATCACTGAGTGTACAGGTCCTAATGATGAAAATAGAAGAGGTTTGAGAGCTACACTTGTGATCTGGAAAGGGTTAGTTGCCTTTTTTGCACATAGATAATAGTTTTTTGCTAGAAATTTTGTGGCAATAATAACCTGTGCCATAAAATGGGCTATCATCCATTACAGAGGACAGTGAATCCTTTTTTTTTTCTGCTTGAGAACATTTTGGGAAGTTAGAGCTGTCAATCATTTTTCCTACAGTACAGCTTGATGAATGATTTGACTTTCTGGATGATTTTGCAGTAGGGCAATTAGGAACACAGTTAAGGCTAAGTGGACAACCCTCTTACAGAACAGCATATGTCACGGTCGTTCCCTAATGCATTTTAAACTAAGGGTGAAATGCTGGTTTCTGGCTAGAATGTGTTCCTGGCTAATGACATGGAAGCCGACTTAAACAAAAAAACTTTAGGCAAGATAAAATTCTCCAGTAGAACTTATGCTATATTGGATTTCAAAGAGCAGTTTTTTTTTTATTTTAATGTGGGCGCCATACAGTTCTCTAAAGATCAAAATTAGTGAGCAGAAGATCCTTGACTGCCGCACTCCTTAAAACAATGTCTTTTTATTGTACAAATGAAATCCAAAAAACAACCAAAGCAATGCAGTCAAAATGAAGTCGGCTACGAGTAAGCATCTCATGATGTGAAACATGTCAGCCACCTTTTTCCTGTTCACTTAATTTTGACTGCATTGCTTTGGTTGTTTTTTGGATTTAATTTGTACAATAAAGACATTGTTTTAAAGAGTGCGGCAGTCCAGGATCTTCTTTTATCCAATGCACCTGTGCATAGCCAGCACCTTTTTGGTTTAGTGGGACAGAAGCAAAGCCAAGGGATCAGCAGTTTTTAGAGCGGTATCATCTCTCACATCAAAATTTGTGACTTGCAGATGAGGATTTTCAGTAACATCAGCTCACATATGGGTGTGCCCACTTTTTTTTAATGAATTACTTTGTGTGATAATGGCTAGTTTGTGTTCACAATGCTAAGTTTTTTTTTCAAACTTGTGCATTATTCTCTTTAAACTTCTTGTACATGACACAAATAGCAACCAAACAGTACATGGTAGATGTGTTCCTGGTGCCCATGCTTCTGCTGATTAGGCACAAAAATATATCATTTTCTAAAAGAGCAGCTTCTGGCATGTCATTGTCAAACAAATTGATAAGTTTTTGATATGACAATTTTAAATTTTCCATGCAACGTTCAATTAAATTGTGTAGTAAGTAAATGATGGAACACAAGAATGTACAATGCTGTATGGAATATGTTAAACAAAAATAAAACATTTTGATTATTAAAAAATAAGAGGCAGCACCTGGGCACAGGTTAGAAAGCTAATTTCCTTAAAATGTATCTGCTTAATTCATTGAAGCCTATTCCAGACATGATCAAATGTGTGGGGGACTGGTCCCCTTTCTGATAACTGTAACATTCCCTCCACTTGCTACATCTCTGGAAGGGAGAACTTTCGCTCCAATTGCCTAGGCAGTCGGAGTGGGTATCTGTTAAAACACCCCCCCCCCCCAAAAGTGTCATTCAATTTACAGGCGTGGGGAAGGAGGCCTTAAAATGGAACTTCCGCTTTTGGATAAAGCTACATTTTAAGTAGTATTAAAACCTCAGCGTTTTCAGTTTAGCACATTGAATGCAATAACATTTAGTAAACTATTTGTTAAAACTTCAGCTTACAGTTTACAGATTTGTGCTGATGGCTCCTGCTCTCTGCTGCTTCCCTGAATTTCTAGTCCTCACAGGAAGGAGTGGACAGTGCAGTGTCAAGCCAGTCTGCTGGCTTGGAGAAGAGAGGACCAGGGGAGTGCTTTGCTATCCTCCGCTTTTGGGGTTGTGCTGCTATTGATGCACAAAGTGTAGGGAGACACAACTATACTCCCTGCATGCAAGGGTGGCAACACAGGATGCTGAAAGAGAAAGTAATTGCCCTAAAAAAGGAAACCTGGGGCACCGATCATGGTATCCGTTTAAATATAGGCTAGAATTAAGATAAAGCTGCATGCACTGTAGGTGATTAAATCAACTGCCTCAAGATACTTAAAAAAAACTGAGGGATTAATTTCACTGTAAGCTGACCATATAGCTATCTTTAGTGCAGCCCGCTGGCTGAATGAGAACAGTCTAATTGATTCCTCCATTCATGCTGAATAGCATAGATGGAAGAATCTTCCCTGCCTGGCATTATATTCTGACAACCGGCATCCAGGGCTGTCAGAATACTTGACTAGGGATTACATCTGATTGAATGCAATTACTGTTCGTGTGGCAAATTTCAATGCAACTCCGTTAGAAAATCGATTAAGTTGACTTTTGCTGAACCTGGTGGTGCCAACAAGACCACCAATGGTTCAAATTTTGAGCCTGAAATTAGAGCGGTAAATGTCAGCCTTAAAGGATGAGTTCACTTATGATAACACGTTTCACCCATATTCAGGATGTAACCGGTTTTGTAAGGACCACCTCCCGCTTCCTCCGTTTTGTGACAGCTAACAGGGGGAGAAGCTCCCCCACTAGCTGTCAATTTTAAAAAAGCTTCTTTCGTTCACAGTGTTTGATAAATGGAAAAACTGCAAGTTGTTTTCTACAGCGCTGTGAGCGCTATGGTAGTTCATTGATTCATCCTGTCAGTGTCCTCATTCAAGGTACTAGCAAGCAGATACACTGACCGTGTGCAGGAGACCTGCATGGCATCGGAGATCTGCTGATCGCTGGTGCAATACTTTACAGTCTCCTGCAACAAAAAAATATAAATTAACATTTTTTACCTGCAAAACAATGTGCATTTATTTATTTTTTGTCAAATGGTGAACTTATCCTTTTAAAGTGGTTGTGAAGCCTCAAAGTTTTCACCTTGATGCATTCTATGCATTGAGGTAAAAAACCTTCCACCCAGACCCCCCCCCCCTCCTTTTTTTTATTACCTGAGACTGATCCGATCCAGCGAGTTGCATGAGCGCAGCAGCTCCAGACGCTGTTTCTCTCCTTATTAGACAGATTGATAGCAGCAGGAGCCATTGGTTCCTGCTTCTGTCATTCACATCCAGTGACGCGGGGGTTGGGGCTAAGTCCTACTGTCTGTGTCAATGGACACAACAGCAGGACTCGGGTGCAAGCCTGCATGAATGTCCCCCAGGGAAAGCGTATTTTCATGGGGGCACCTGATAGAAGAGGAGCCTGGAGCGCTGGTGGGGGACCCCAGGAGAAGAGGATATTCAAAACTATTGCACAGAGCAGGTAAGTATCTGCATGTTTGTTGTATTTTGTTTTAAAAATGAGGATTTATAACCCCATTAAGGAGGCATGGGGATGTGCCCAGTTATTTTTTTGTAAGGCTCCCTTTTCAGTTTTTACAGTAGTGTATGTACAGTATATGTTCTGTATGTATGGCATCCCACTTTTCTGCCCAGTAGTTATCTGGATAGATATTATTCAAGTAGGATGAATATTCCCACAGCACATGAACTGCATCTTGAAATGGCTTTGGTTACAGTGGGACTTTTATTAATGTCCAAGTGATCCAGAAATCCATCAAGGGTGCCAAACAACTGTATTCTAACTATAAAAAAACAAATCAAGCTGAGTGAGAACAAGTCCAAGTAAACTCAGGTGGTCTGAGAAAGGTGTACAAATTACTTTTTTTTTTTTTACCTTTGTTGAATTACCATAGTTTAAATGCTCTTCAGTTGGTGGAACTGGATTTAATTCTTAACATATTGATTTAAATAGAGATTAAATGAATATATCTTCAGGGGAACATTCATATACACACACATTTTACATTAAGCAGCTATCAAGTTTCAGCACCACGTGGCTGAAAACGGGCAAATGTGACAAACCTGCTTCAAACAAGAATAAATCTGCATTCAATGTGTGCTGCTGGCCAGTGTTTACAACATTTTTTAGTTTTACATTAAATGTATTCTATTCTGGTGTTCCAAACAAGTGAGGAAAATAAATCAAGGTGCACCAAAATACATACAGTATATATAATATTAATGTATACGCATCTCGTAACATTAGAATATCATCAAAAAGTTTGTTTATTTCAGTAATTTAATTTAAAAAGTGAAACTCATATTTTATATAGATGTGTGCACACAGAGATATATGTTAATCATCAAAATTAAATGAAAGAAAGGCTTATGGATTACAGCTAGTAAAAACACAATTCACTATCTTTTAGAACAGAAATGTTGGCTTACTGAAAAGTATGTCCATGTAGTATAGTATGCACTCAATACTTGGTCGGGGCTCCTTTTGCATGAATTACTACATCATTGCATTGTGGCATGGAGGTGATCACCCTGTGGCATTGCTGAGGTGTTATGGAAGCCCAGGTTGCTTTGATAGCGGCTTTTAGCTTGTCTGCATTTTTGGGTTTGGTGTCGCTCCTCTTTCTCTTGATAATACCCCAAAGATTCTCTAATGGGGTTTAGGTCGGGCGAGTTTGCTTGCCAATCAAGCAAGTCATAGACTGATCATTAACCACTTACCCCCCGGACCATATTGCTGCCCAAAGACCAGAGTACTTTTTGCGATTCGGGACTGCGTCGCTTTAACAGACAATTGCGCGGTCGTGAGACGTGGCTCCCAAACAAAATTGGCGTCCTTTTTTTCCCACAAATAGAGCTTTCTTTTGGTGGTATTTGATCACCTCTGCGGTTTTTAGTTTTTGCGCTATAAACAAAAATAGAGCGACAATTTTGAAAAAAAATTAATATTTTTTACATTTTGCTATAATAAATATCCCCCAAAAATATATAAAAAAACTTTTTTGTTCCTCAGTTTAGGCCGATACGTTTTCTTCTACATATTTTTCGTAAAAAAAAAATCGCAATAAGCGTTTATTGATTGGTTTGCGCAAAAGTTAGAGCGTTTACAAAATAGGGGGTATTGTTATGTCATTTTTATTAATATATTTTTTTTACTAGTAATGGCGGCGATCAGCGATTTTTTTTTTCTGGTATTGCGACATTATGGCGGACACTTTTGACACATTTTTGGGACCATTGGCATTTTTATAGCGATCAGTGCTATAAAAATGCATTGGATTACTATAAAAATGCCACTGGCAGTGAAGGGGTTAACACTAGGGGGCGGGGAAGGGGTTAAGTATGCCTGGGTGTGTTCTTACTGGGGGGGGGGGGGGGGGGGGTGGCCTCACTAGGGGAAACACTGATCCTCGGTTCATACATTGTATGAACCGAAGATCAGCATTTCCCCTGCTGACAGGACCGGGAGCTGTGTGTTTACACACACAGCTCCCGGTTCCCGCTCTGTAACGAGCGATCGCGTGTGCCCGGGCGGCGATCGCGCCCGCCGGGCACACGCTCGGGAGTCGGGGGCGAGCGGCGGCTGGGAGAGAGGACGCCAACTTGTCGACGTATAACGGCGGTGGCCGGCCGGTAAGTGGTTAAACCAGGTATTACTTTTGGCAGTGTAGACAGGTGCCAAGTCATGCTGGAAAATTAAATCGGCATCTCTATAAAGCTGGTCAGCAGAGGGGAGCATGAAGTGCTCTAGAATTTCCTGGTAGAGGGCTGCACTGACTTTGGACTTGATAAAACATAGTGGACCAACACCAGCAGATGACATGATTCCCTAAATCCCCCGACAAGAACAATGCTGCTGTCCAAATTTGCCCCCTGTACTAATTTATCCAGATTTGTGCCTCACCAATACAGGAGTTGTATTACTGGCCAGATCTAGAGGGGGGGGGGGGGGGCTAAAGAAAACTGATGTAGCCACCACATCTAGTGATTGGTAAACTATTGGTAAACTACAATACATTTAAAATTTGGGTTTTGAGTTTAATGCTGCTTTTAAGTTAAAACATTTTTTCTTTTAGGAGCACTTTAAATTCTTGATGCAGTAAAATTGTTGATTAAGGGGTAATATTTAGAAGTAGTGCTTCCTCTGGTCATGGACCCCATTGTTCATTTTTAAGAGGAGTGTATTTTATTGGTTACACTATTGTATTCCTTTAATGTGTTGTATGTAGGCTGTAAATGAAGTCAAATGATACAGGCATCAGAAGTTGGCAATAAGGCTACCACTCTACATTTAACGACACAATGGCTATGTAAACTCTTTTAAGGTGTTAGAAGGCATTTTGCAATATGCAGTGCAGTAAAATGACATGTGTAGACCTAGATCTAGCACTTGGATCAGCTATGGATATTGAAAAATATTCCATCACATGCAACTGACTCCTAAACGTCCTTGGTCACATACAGTATATCTCAGATGGAGGGCTCAAAGCATATAATGCACAGGGGGATGGAAGAGGAGATGGACAGCTGTGCTCTTTCATGAAAGGCTTAACTACCGTATATGTTGCATTTACTAGTACAGAAAGATGCTTAATGAAAAGGTACGGATAGTTAAAGAAATGACTGCTTACTGTTTTTTCCTCCAATTTAGATCAGCATTTGTATGATGATGATGTAATTTTACTTTGCATTGTTATTGTTTCTTTAAATTAAATGTACAAGAGAGGAGCAGTGCTCCTAAAAGGAGTTGGCAAACTATATCCACAAATATTTCCGCTCATTTTGTTTTTAATCCCTGCTACTGTACTTGGCCACAAATCCATTGTGAGAAGCCGAAGGAACCTGGAACTAAAATGATTTCAACACCTTTGATGTGCTTATCCTAAAATAAATTAGGTGTGTGTTCTGCCTGTAACGTGCACACCCTGAACACTTTTGATGTCTGGTCTTTGTTTTGATTACAGAGAGATGATCATGTTGTGTTGGTGCATCAGTTCCCAACTATTGCAAAGGCTCACACCTTGAGGGTGGCTTAGAAATGTGTGAGGCCTTATCAGTCTTCCTTGCCCCTGTTTATCATTGAACCACATCACAAGAGGTGCTTCCCCTGTCATTCTTGGGAAATCACTTTTTGCAGGATAAGAGGATGTGACAGACCAGCTTAATAGAAATATAATTGAAGGTGCAATCTGTGAAACCCTGTTAGATAATGGAAACAGAGTTTCATACGTAGAGCTTTGTTAAAAGGTCTTTGCATTCAGTGCAGCTTCATTCTTTGTGTATTAAGTGCAGCCATTTATTCAAGTCTACATTGTATGTCATTGGAATAATGTTTAGTTATTTTTATGTGTGTATGTGTATAGACAAAGAGATGCTCTTGAATTTGTTTTGTGTCGTGCTGACATTGTCTGCAGTCCGCTACAAAGAGCATTGAATAACTGTGTCAAATACATGCCCCTGCCTCAGTCTTCTAAATACAAACTAGGGCTAATTTAGGTGGAAGTGAATTAAAGATAGCTGACACTGGGGATACTTGACAGTTTCATACATGCAATAAAGTTTGGTCATTTGCATTTGAGAAAAGTACCTTGCAAGGTATTGATTGTTTACATGTGAGCAGCCATGGATACGAGTGTCTGTCTGCATCCAGCAGTTATATTTCCCCAGCGTCCAGTGGTAAGACTGTGTATATGTAGAGCCATTTAAATCTGCCGGTATGATTTTGAGTGGCAATTGCAAGCACCCAGAGGAAAGCCATGCAAGACCAGAGAGAAAATATACTCGGCTTTCCTTGCCACCAATGTTTTTCGAATTTAACTTGTGACAGACAAACCAAAAAAAATAATAGGAAAGCTGTCTTCGAACCCATTAATTTGTTCTGAAAGCAATTTAGAGTCCCTCTACTTTAATTGGCTCGGAGATACGAATAGGATTAGCCACCTTTTACAAACCAGGAGCATTGTACGGACAGAGGTGTCAGTTTATGAAGCAGTGAAGAGCGGTGATCTCAAGGATCACCACTGATCACAGCCAATAAACAGTTTATGAAACAGAGATAATCAGGGGGAGAAGTGTTTGACTTTGTTCTCCCGCCGATTATCTCCAAACACAGAGAATCCTCATAGACTGACACAGTAACAGCCAGTTTATGAAGCTGTGATCTGAGCGATTCACTGGCGATCTGTGTCATAATTCACACTCCCCAATTCACCAGCTCAGAGGTGGTGAAGCGGGGAGTGAAGAGGGAATCCCGGGGGTTCTGAGGAGGAAGGAGGAAGATTTTTAACTTCTACCTCGTCCTGACCTCCCAACACTGTAACTATGTCCCCCTGTAATATTTATGTGTATACATATATATAATTGTGTACATCTGTCTGTCGGTGTACTGAGCGGTGATAATTTATCACTGCTCAATAAACTGACATCTCTGTTTTTCTGTGAATTTCTGGTAATCTCGTAAAGTCTCACGAGATTCCAGTATCGGGGGCCGTTCTCCACTGTTTGAAGCATTGGAAGATCACTTCACTCCTCCAAGGGTGAAGCGATCTACTCTGCTTCATAAACAGGCACACAGAGGAGAAAAATCTCCTCCGTGAATGCCGGATAACGAAGAAGTGAATAGATTTCACTGCTTCATAAAGGGACACCATAATACACAGCTCTTGATGATCCATATGATTTTTATCAGATGGTGTTTGTATCCTGTTGTAAACAGTAATTCTATACAGAAATGTATCATTGCTATAGCAAAGGCTACTGTTTCTTTAATGCTGGACACATCTAGGTTGTATGGGTTGGCAATGAGCACGTGGCTTAATGTCTGTACAATACACATGTGGATAAATGGGACAATACATAAGCAGGAGGTTAATAAATGGACAATTTTCCGATCGTAATTAGGATGTCCACTGCAGCGTTTCATAGAAATCAACTGCATACAACCACTTACGTTTGCTTCAACCTCCCCTATTTAAGGTGATATAGCAGTGGATAGTAGGTGCTTTTTTTAGTATCTAGAGAGTGGGTTATTGCTCACCGCTCAGCACATTTTGACTACATTATAAATGCGCATTACTTAATAATTGGCAGGGAAATACATTTTAAGTTTGGTAACTAAACAAACTGTCAACGAGTTGCAAGCCTTAGACCCAACACACACAACAGCTTTTCCCTGTACAACCTAAAAACTGGGTATATTTCAGTGCACAGGAGACGCAGGTGGTTCCTACAGTCAGCAGCCTGTCAGAATCGATTATATGCTTCAGCTGTACGCACATCTGAGTAGTGCACTTACAGGAACGTGTGCCCCAAATGCAGACGTTCTGTGCTTGGGGCATGCATCCTTGTACTCGTATGGCCCTGTACATGAGTATCACTCTGTGTGTACAGCCAAAGTGTATTTAAGACTCTCATTGATTTTGACAATTTGCTGGCAGTGGGCTGTAGGCACCACCTGTGCCACCTGGCACTGTAATACACCTATTTTTTTATGCTGTAGAGGCAAATGTGCCTGTGTATATGAGGCCTTTTAATATACAAAGAAGGTTCCATAGAACCAGCAAGAATTAATCAAATCAAAGCTCTCTGGGGCGTATATCAAGCATGTCAGTTTGAAGGTATGTTTATGTAAAACAAATGCCTTTGACATGGCAGATTTTCAAATCAATAACATATTCAAAGCAGAGACAATTATGACTGCCTAAATATGGGTGTAACAAAACTGTTCCAGAGGGTTAATTTTAATCATTTAAAGCACTTGGGACTAAAACAAGGATCAGGATAACGGGTACAGAGCCAGTAATGGTTTGTTTTGTGTGTAAAGGCATAGCAAAGGCTGGTCTATGTGAATTATGCATCATTTTATGTTATGGTATATATTTGTGTCCCATGTAAATCCTTGTGGCAAATATTAGTAGTACTGTATATGCATGGGAAGAGTTAATAGCTAAGCAACGCACACTTTGAAATGTGTAGTTATTTTACATAAGAGTAGCTAAACCATTTGATGCAATCTTCCCATTAGTTTACATTGTGTTAATAAATTTATGAGCTATCAAAGGCATGTGTTAATTTATGTATACCCTTGGCACTGAAAATTTGTTGTTGCGTTCAAATTGTACATTGATTTCTTAATTTTCTGCTATAAAAACACTGGTTCAAGGACATACTTCCACAATTTAACTTCTGCTAAAAGTATTGAGGCAGTCTGTGTTGTGTAACCATGTTTGGCCATGCATCGGAAAGTTGGAATTATTATACAAAATGTTGCAAAGCTTAGAAGTCTCAGTTCACACCACTGTGACCTATGATATGACTTTGCCAGGCGACTTCCTGATGGTTTTCTGGCGACTTGATACGACTTGAGTACTTCTTTATGCGAGATCACTGCATACAGGAAGATGCCATGCCACTGCCTTGGTAATATTCCTGTAATGTCGGATCCAAATCGCATGACTATAGATGAGAATTTGTCTTGGAGGCGATTTCCATAAGTCAGAAGTAGTACAGGAACCTTTTCTACAGTCAGAGCGACTTCAGTAGTGCAGATTAGGACGGCTCTCTGACTAACCTGGGATTTGACATGTCATGTGACTTAGAGGGCTGCATTTTCCTTTTCTATGGGCAATGGGGCAAACTGGTTGCCATGTGTAGTCTGTCCTTCTCTGTTTGCTGAATCAGATAGAGGTGTTCAAACTGCAGAGCAGTCTAAAAAAAAAAAAAAAAAAAAAAAGTGTGTGTGTATATTATTATTTTTTGAATATATTAAAGAAAATTAGTGGAAGCACTATGCACTCGCTTTCATAATTGTACGCAATGTCTGTTTTGTTGCAGAAATTCACATTCTGATTCACTTTGCAGCCCTAGTACTTCATATGTATAGTCAATAAAAATACAAATAATGGGCAGGCTAGGTAAGCATTGCAGCTATTTTCTTACAAAGGCTTAAAATAAAAGTGATCATTCTTTGTACACCATGATATTCATGATGGTGGAAAAATGTTCCTTTCTTGTTAATGTTTTGGAGCAAATAGTTCTTCTATAAGCTTCTATCTTGCCTTGATTATTTGTAAAAAGTGTCTAGCGGCACTATCTGATTGCTTCTTCCGGCACACAGTCCATGTTTGCCTTTTGTGCAGAATGTGTAATCAGGAAGGGGAATGGAGGGGAGCAGAACATTTAACAGAAAGTGGCATCTTTCTCTTGCTATTGAGGCTCTTCTGTGTATTTCTATGTTGATACATACTTTTACGTGTAATTATTTGCAAATTCAGTTTCAAGTAGTTTGATGTAACAAACACCCCCAATTGTTTGTATACTGATTTCTACTTTTTTTCTGTAGATTTCTGGCAATTAGATGTGGGCATTTTTGGTTTCTGCAGTTCTCCCTGGTATTTATGATGGCGTTTTAGATCTCTTTACCTTGAGTTTTGCTTTTCTTACATGACCTGTATTTGTCATCTGTAGTTGTGATGGGGGGGGGGAAACAGATTCTAATCATCCTTCCAAAGAGTGCGGTAAAATTAGTGTTTACAGTGGTCTTTAGTTATTGTCTGGCTTCTCTGTTCTATTCTTCCTTTAACTTTTAGAATGTCTATCAGATATTCTTACTATGTGACAGGGTTTGACAAATTTGCTTGGAATCTAGGAGCCAGCTAAAAAAGTTAGGAGCCAGAAAACGCGCCCGTCCCGCTGAGCTTGTGCGCAGAAGCAAACGCATATGTGAGTAGCGCCCACATATTAAAACGGTGTTCAAACCACATATGTGAGGTATCGCCGTGATTGGTAGAGCGAGAGCAATAATTCTAGCCCTAGACCTCCTCTGTAACTCAAAACATGTAACCTGTAGAATTTTTTAAACGTCGCCTATGGAGATTTTAAAGGGTAAGTTTGTCGCCATTCCTCGAGCGAACGCAATTTTGAAGCGTGACATGTTGGGTATTAATTTACTCGGCGTAATATTATCTTTCACAATTAAAAAAATAATTGGGCTAACTTTACTGTTTTCTAATTTTTTTATTTAAAAAAGTGTATTTTTTCCCAAAAAAGTGCGCTTGTAAGACCGCTGTGCAAATACGGTGTGACAAAGTATTGCAACGACCGCCATTTTATTCTCTTGGGTGTTAGAATAAAAAATATATATAAAAAGATATGAAAGAGGCCAAGCAGGGAGATGACAAATAATAAAATCATTTTACTAAAAAAAAAAAGGCTATATGAAGCTATTAAAACCAGCGCCAGATGATGGCCACAATCACTTCCTGCTCCTCTCTACTTTGGGAAGGAGATGGGCGGGCAGTAAATACAGGCAGAAATCCCCATTAGTATTGCTGGTTGTCTCTTGTCATACCAGCGGCGACCACAAGATGGCGCCAGACTACAGTAGGAATTGTTGGCCTGCAGTAAGCCGCGGCCTCAATTACCGGCTGGAGCGGCGCTCCGCGATCGTGCGGCGGGGGGAATGGAGACGCAGGATTCCCCCAGCTCACCCCAGACGCCAGGTCGCTAATTCTAGTCGCAATTGCAACCTGGCGCCCGGGAATTGTCAAACTCTGCTATATGGCACAGAAGTATGACCTGTAGGACATCTGAGTTGATGTGAGACTCAGAGTACTTTAAAACAACATATTCAAAATACAATTGAAGACTGGTTATATAATATTTATAAGGCAACCCTGATTGTCTTAAAGTAGACCAGAAAAAAAATGAAGATATGCTGTGGCATAGGGAACATCTATCATGGTTTGTGCCCAAGCAGTACCTTGAAAAGTTTACATTGTGTCTTGAATTCACCCTGAAATATAGAAGTGCTCTTCCACTATATAGGTACCTTGTAGTTCAAAGCTCTCTAGCTGTAAATATGCAGTATGAGATCTAAAGCTGGCCATAGACAGTTGAATCTTGTCTGGTTCCTGCTGAAACCGGCCGAGATTCGAACCATGTATGGGCAGGCTAAATGTACTCAATTTGTAACTCGGCCAACCTGTCGGTTTTTACATGCAATTATTGCTAATCACTGTGTTCTCTGTGGAGACTGTTCTCCCGCTGTGGTTGCAGGAAAGAAAATTGCTCTGGCCATACCTGGCTTAAGGTAGTGTCTCTGACTGCTGGTTTCAGGAGATTTTGCGTGAGATCTTAGAGTTCAGTTTAAAGGGGAGCTTCAGTCATTTCTTTAGACAATAAAAGTCAGCAGCTACAGGAACTTTAGCTCCTTACTTTTAATAAACAGACACTCGCCTGTCCAGGGATCCAGCACTGTCCCCTCCCGAACAGGTTTCTTCATTGGTCTTAGTGCCAACATGCTAACTTTGAGCAACCAGCTGTGACTAATTGCGGCTGCCTGTCCACTGCACACGCGCAAGCTGCGATTTGTGAATGGCCCTGCTGTGACGTGTCCCAGAAGTCCAGAAGAGAGGAGGTGATCTCATCGGAAGCGGGAGCAGGTACTTGTCAAAAGTAGGTACCTGCTCCTGCACCCCCCCCCCCAAAAAAAATAACGATCCAACTGTGGCGGGAATGGGGGGGTGTAACTTTCTTTGTTGGGTGAAGTTCCGCTTTAAGCTGTCAATCCCATGCAGATACAACCACCCAAGATTTCTCCTTTTCAACAGCCTCATCGGCAACTGATTTAGCCTTCCACAGCAGTGGGAACATTCTTGAAGAAATACCTGGGCCACCTAATGCTGATTCTGAAATGTTATGTGCACTTCCTGAAGATTGAGGTTTAGTGTGTATATCTGCCTTTTATCACTTATTTAATATTTTTATATTTTGGCAACAATATTGACATCATTGATAATAAGGAGCTGTCATGTGATCATCACAGGAGGTGTTTGGCAACATATATTTTGAAGCACTTGCAATAAACACATTTTTTGATCCATGATATTGCTGTGGGGAAAAAAGCTGCGAGTTTGACATTTCTGGAAAGTTCAATTTTACCTTGAACAGGGTTTAGGTTTGGGAGGCTTATGTCGGTTCATAGTCGATACTCGGCTAGGTTAGTTGCTGGAAAAAGAAAACCAGAAGCAGCATATAAACGTGTACAGATCAAGATTTGTTTTAAATCTTTGCAAACATGTAAGGGTCAGTGATGGCTTCAAAGCAAACCCAGGGACATGACCAACATTTGCAGAGGATTTCACACACCAGATAAGTGAGAATACACCAGTTTGGAGCTGAAATAAAAATAAATATTTGATGGTCAAACAGTACTACTAGGTGCTGAGTAAATACAATTTCTGACTGTGGTTTATTACTGATCGGAAAATAAACTAAGTTTAAAAGGAAAATAAAATCAAGGATACGAATACTATAATTCAGGCATTACATATCTAAATATTTTGATGACCATTGCCTTTTTTTTTTTATGTCAAATTTCTATGAAAGTATATCTTTTTTGATCTAATTGACATAGCTGGTGATATTTATAAAACAGTAGTAATAAAAACTAGGGGAAACGTGGATCAGTATTCCATAGCAGCCATCATCCCAATGTGTCCTTTTTATCCCCTAAAGTTTCCTCGAAAAGGACATCTGAAATGAGGTCTGCCAGTACCAGTACAAGCAGTTCCCCAGCCCTTATAATAACAGGGCATGGCTGGGGTATAAGATGTGGTGATTTTCTTTGTTTCTTAAAAAAAAACAAAAAAAAAAAACTTCTGCGCTCTTGTGGTTGACTCTCCTCCAGATTATATTTCTTAAAAAAAAAAAAAAAAAAATTGCAGTGGTTTGGTATTTTTCACATCTTGAAGCACAAGTATGAATTTTAAACACTGCGAGCAGTCTTCTTTAAAATATACACTGACTTGTGTGCATATGATGTCCTCACACGCCCACTACTGAAGATGCCGGCGTTGAAAATTGGACCGGTATGGGAAAGGTAAGTATCTTTGACTTTAGTTCCACTTTTAACGTTTTGTTTTTTAAAAATAACAAACATATACTTACCTCCACTGTGTGAACATCGTCTTCTGGGGTCCCTCGGCGGCTCTCGAGGCTCCTCCTCGCATTGGTAAACCCCCTGGGAGATGCTCTCTCCTGGGGGGTTACCTTGTGGGCATGCTCCCGAGTCCAGCATTTGCGTCCATAGACACAGAATGCCGTACTCGGCCCTGCTCCCCTGTGCCTGTGCCTGTGTCATTGGCTTTGATAGCAGTGGGAGCCAATGGGCTGCTCTGCTATCAATCTATCCAATCAGGAGCCAGGAACCCCAGGCAGAGAGGAAAAGTGCAACTTCACAGATGGAATCAACGGCTCAGGTGAGTAAAAACGGGGGGGCTGGGGGGGGGGGGTCGGTCAGTGTCAATTTTTTTTCACCTTAATGCATTAAGGTAAAAAATCTCGAGGACAAACTCTTTAATATTTTCTTTGTTATGATCAGGAAGAAATTACAAATATTTTTTTAAGTCCAGTAAATGTGTGTGTATATACGGTAATATAATGTGTGTGTGTGTGTGTGTGTTTATATATTAAATAAAAATACTGTGGGAGTTGATTTACTAAAACTGGAGAGTACAAAATTGGGTCCTGCTGTGCTTGGTAGCCATTGATGGGTCTTACTTCTGTAGTTCCCTGCAAAGTAAAAGCATAATGGGCTAGTATGCATTGCATGCACGCCGGAGCCGTTGGTCACGGCACATACGAGTGAAGAAACGGCATGGAGAAAGGGCAGATACTGCAGCTTCATGCGTCTCTGCAGCTTCAGAAGCATAGACTATTGTTAAAAAATTTCTGTTGCAGTGCCTTTTATTGTTGGTGGAACCTCAAACATGGCAAGCAGATGCACTGTTTTCTGTGTGGAAAACTGCTTGACAAATACACCAAGGGCTCAAAAACCAACATGAGCTACTTTAGCATACATAGGACAGCCCATTGATTTCAATGCATGTGGCGAAAAATAGATATTTGCAAAATGCCTAGGTGTGAATGTAGCATTAAGGTTTTGAAAATAAACACCATGTATTTATGTGTGTTGGGTATGTATATACTGTGTGTGTTTGTGTGTATAAATACTTTCCCATTCAAACCCCAGTAGTAACTTTGCTCCCTAGTACAGTTCTGAATTATTCACTACAATTCCACATCTGTAAGGCATAGCCCTACCTTGCACATTCCTTGTGTTCATGTCTCTCTGAATTTACAGGAATTGAATTGATTAGACACTGAATGCATGTGAATGTGCACAGTGATGATAAAGAGAAAAATCTAATTGGAGAGCTAAAAATGTGCACACCCAACTGATGGTGTAGACATTTCTCAAGCCTGATTTTAGATCACCACATAACCAGAGGAATGCAAAAACTCAGTTGTGTAATTATATTCCTGCTCCTACAACCCAATTTTACCAGAATGGTCATTTAGAGGCTTGTGCATTAAAAGAGTTGTAAAGCTTAAATTGTTTTTATTAAAATAATAAACATGTTATACTAACCTGCTCTGTGTAATGATTTTGCACAGAGCAGCCCCAATCCTCCTCTTTTGGAGCCTGCTGGTGATCGGTGATCCTGGCTCCTCCTCTTTGGTGAATGCCCGCCATAGAAAGCCACTTGCTGTGGGGGCACTCCCGAGCTTCCCTCCCTGCGTCTATAGACACTGGGTGGCTCAGCCCTGCCCATGGCTTCCTTATCACAGAATTTGACAGCAGTGAGAGCCAATGGCTCCCGTTGCTTTCATTCTGCCCAGTGAAGAAGGTGAGAACGTAAAGCGCTTCTGCTCTCATGCACAGCTATGGATTGAGAATGCGCTCTGATAAGTGTGTGTGTGTTGGGGGGGGGGGGCTTGGGTGGTCTTTTTATCTAAATGCAGGTAATAAAAGTGGAACTTCCGCTCATCGGATTCCCCCCCCCCTCTGGTGCCACAATTGACATCTTTCGGAGGGAGGGGGACAGGATACTTGTCTTTTGACAGGTATCCTTTCCCACTTCCGGGAGTCCAGCTGCGGCAGTGACGTCACCGCGGGGCTCCCTCCTCCTCCTCCTCCCCTGGCCTCCAGGCTAATAGGAGAGAAGAGCGGGGCCTCGCGCATGCGCAGTAGGGTTCCCGGCGTGAAGCCGAAAGGCTACACTGCCGGGTTCCCTTACCCGCAATGGCGGCGGCAGTGTAGCCTTTCAGCGTTCACGCCGGGAACC
Source organism: Rana temporaria (assembly GCF_905171775.1). Taxonomy (NCBI): domain Eukaryota; kingdom Metazoa; phylum Chordata; class Amphibia; order Anura; family Ranidae; genus Rana; species Rana temporaria. The sequence goes on along the minus strand of NC_053490.1, from coordinate 238,903,688 downwards.
CTACTGCCGACATCGCTGGACTCCAGGACATGTAAATGTCCATTTATTAAAAGCCAGCAGCTGCAGTATGTATTTTTTTTCCCGGACCTCCTTTTTAAGGCTTTAGAACCACTTTAAAATATATGTAAAGTAAATATAAATCCTAAAAATTAACTTATTTTATTTTCTCCACTTTTGGTTTGTTAACCACTTCCATACAGGGCATTTTCACCCCCTTCCTGCCCAGACCAATTTTTAGTTTTCAGCGCTGTCGTATTTTGAATGACAATTGCGCGGTCGTGCAACGTCGCTCCCAAACAAAATTTACGCCCTTTTTTTCCACACAAATAGAGCTTTCTTTTGGTGGTATTTGATTACCTCTGCGGTTTTTATTTTTTGCGCTATAAACAAAAGAGCGACAATTTTGAAAAAAAACACAATCTTTTACTTTTTGATTTAATAAATATCATAAAAAAAAATAAAAAATAAAAACTTTTTTACACACCACAGATCATGGTTCTGCCATGATTGCAGGCAATCGCGGGTGCCTGGTGGATATCGCGGCCGCCGGCAACGCGCACCGGGTCCCAAGCAATGCAGCGGGAATGCAAGGACGTCATATGACGTCCAATCTGAAAGAGGAAAGGTTCCCGCCGACGTCATTTTACAATGACTCGGTAGGGAAGTGGTTAAAGTGGTGTTCCACTTGTTTTTTGTGTTAAAAGTCAGCCGCTATGAAAAGTGTAGCGGCTGACTTTTAATAAGCACACACTCACCTGTCCCACGATCCAGCGATGCGGCCGCCCGAACCCTCGGTTCTCTCCCTCACACCTCCCCAGGCAGAAGTGGTAGCTGGGTACCTGTCAAAACCAGGTACCCCCCCCTAAAAAAAAAAAAAAAGATTACATGCCAAATGTGGCATGTAAGGGGGGCAAGGAGTCCTTAAAGTAGAATTTCCACTTTCGGGTGCAACTCCCAGTAACTTCCAGTAAGGAGAGTGCAAAATCTGAAGCAGCTCTGCATAGAAACCAATCAGCTTCTGTATTTTATTTTCAAAGCTTAATTGAACAAGCTGAAGTTAGAAACCTGATTTGGTTTACCGTGCACATCTTCACTGGTTTCAAAGTGCTCTAGTGTTGGTAAATCTCCCCCAGTTCCTCTGTTGCATCGAAATCCCAAGGAGGCCTATTAGCCATGCCCAGGCTACTTTTGTGACATAGAACTCCCCCCTCTGAAGTTAAAGAGAAGGTGTTCTGTAGTGCTAACACACTTTCTAAAACTTGCATAGGTCTAGGTCAGTGATGGCGAACCTTGGCACCCCAGATGTTTTGGAACTACATTTCCCATGATGCTCCACTACACTGCAGAGTGCACGAGCATCATGGGAAATGTAGTTCCAAAACATCTGGGGTGCCAAGGTTCGCCATCACTGGTCTAGGTTTACAATAGAGATCACCCTTCCACCACTGAATTCTGTATTTGTAAAGAGAATCCAATAATGTGAGTGTGTAACTACTGTACTTTATCTTTTTAAAGACAAAAGGTATACAGTGGAACCTCAGATTACGAGCATAATCCGTTCCAGGAGAATGTTCATAATCAAAATACTCGCATATCAAAGAGTTTCCCCTTTGAAGTCCATGGAAATTTAAAATAATTTGTTCTGCCTTCAATGGCATGCAATACCGCATGTGGCCAGAGGTGGGGGCGCTGGAGAGCCTCGGAAATACCCGGAAAGTCCAGAGGACAGCTCAGCTTAACTCGGAAAACCTCAGGCTCAGGAACTGAGTATTTCTGAGATTTTCAGAACGTCTCCGATCGTCTTTGACCAAATGCGGTACTGCATACCGCTTTGGCTTGAATCCTGCTTGTTTTGCGAGACAACACTCCCCAAACCGAGTCAGGATTTTTAGAAATACAGTGCTCGTATTGCGAAATGCTCATTAACTGCGTTACTTGCAATCCGAGGTTCCACTGTATATTAAGAGTCACAGGTTTGCGACAATAAGCAGCAGCCTGACAGGTTGACAGATTTGGTGGCTGCAACAGCAATTACATGCTTACAAGTTTGGATGCATGGCTTTGGACAAAGACATTTTTGGGTTGATTTACTAGAACTGCATGGTGAAAAATCTGGTGCAGCTCTGCATAGAAACAAATCCGCTTCCAGGTTTTATTGCTAAAACTTAATTAAAAAAGCTAAAGTTAGAAGCTGATTGGCTACCATGCACAGCTACACCAGATTCTGAGTGCTCCAGTTTAAGTAAACTACCTCCTTTTTTGAGTCCAGGTTTGTTTGTGTGTCCCTGAATCCGTTAAACCTCTCAGATGTGTGGTGTCTGCCAGCCTGTCATTGATTTGTATAGGCTTCTGGCTGATCAGCATGTGACACTTATGCACAGAAATACACTCCTCCTTGAAAGTAAAGCCCTGTATGCCCATGTCTATGAGCTTATGGGCTATACACAGAAAGGTAATTATTTCAGAGTAATCACAGAAATGGGATTAACCACTTAAGACCCGGACCATTATGCAGCTAAAGGACCTTGCCCCTTTTTGCAATTCGGGAATCTGCGTCGCTTTAACTGACAATTGTGCAACGTGGCTCCCAAACAAAATTGGGGTCCTTTTTTCCCCACAAATAGAGCTTTCTTTTGGTGGTATTTGATCACCTCTGCGTTTTTTTTAATTTTTACGATATAAACAAAAATAGAGCGAAATTTATTCAAAAAATGTAATATTTTTTACTTTTTGCTAAAATAAATATCCCCAAAAAAGATATAAAAAAACTTTTTTTTCCCCCCTCAGTTTAGGCCGATACGTATCCTACCTATTTTTGGTAAAAAAAAAATCGCAATAAGCGTTTAAGGATTTTAACGGTTTGCGCACAATTTATAGCGTTTACAAAATAGGGGATAGTTTTATGGCATTATTAAAAAAAAAAAAAAAATTCCTACTAATGGCGGCGATCAGCGTTTTTTTTTTTTTTTTGTGACTGCGACATTATGGCGGACGCATCGGACAATTTTAACACATTTTTGGGACCATTGTCCTTTTCACAGCAAAAAGTGCTATAAAAATGCATTGATTACTGTGAAAATGGCAATTGCAGTTTAGGAGTTAACCACTAGGGGGCGCTGTAGGGGTGAAGTGTGACCTCATATGTGTTTCTAACTGTAGGGGGGGCAGGGCTGGACTTGTGACGTCATTAATTGTCTTTCCCTATATCAGGGAACAGACGATCAGTGACATTGCCACTGTGAAGAACGGGGAAGGTGTGTTTACACTCACCTCTCCCTGTTCTTCAGCACCTGTGACTGATCGCAGGACACCGGCGGCGATCGAGGGTCACGGAGCTTCGGACCGGGTCGCGGGCGCGCGCTGGCGACCCACGGCTGGGCACTTAAAGGGGATGTACCCTTACGTGATTGTGCCCAGCTGTGCCATTCTGCCAACGTATATCGGCGTTAGGCGGTCCTAGTAGTTAAAGTAGTTCTAAGGGCTCAATTTGTTTACCCTTATTCATCCAATGCATGCAGGTAAAAAGAAAACCTGTGCAGCAGCCCCTCTAATACTTACCTGTGCCCCATCGTGATCCAGCGATGGGCACGAGAGCCTCGGGCACCAAAGCAGGCTCGCTCCTGAACCACTGCTCTGCGTGTCCACACACAGAGCTGTGGCTCGACCCGCTCACTTCTCTCTTCTCATTCGCTCACTGGATGTGATTGACAGCAGCAGCCAATGAGAAGAGAGAAGTGAGCGGGTCGAGCCACAGCTCTGTGTGTGGACACGCAGAGCAGTGGTTCAGGAGCGAGCCTGCTTTGGTGCCCACGGCTGTGGGGGACCCGAGAAGAGGAGGATCGGAGCTGCTTTGTACAAAACCACTCAACAGAGCAGATAAGTATAACATATTTATTTCTTTAATTGCGGTTAATATCACTTTAAATATAAAAATGTGAAATGTCACACATTTTAAATATAGCTTCATTAATGAATAGGAAAAAAATGACGTGATATTTGATTGTACCACTAAAAAGCAAATTCTAGTTCCGCTCTTCTACTCCAGCTCCAGGCTTGTAGAATACATAACCATTTTGGGCAATGTCACATTGTAGCTTTCGCTGTTAGTGATTTTTAGTCTGCTGTCCTGACCGATGAGACGGTCTTCCCTAAATAATGCCGTATGCCTGACAAGAGCAGAGGGTTTCCTAGTGAATTCTATGCTGAGAAAATGCAGCAGTATTTGTTTTAATTGTGGGGATGTGCACAGCAGAGAATCGGTATAGGGAAAAGAGAGAAAATGCAGGACTAGAAGTGCAATGAATGGGTTAAGTTGGAGGTATATATGGAACTGGCGAAGAGTGTGCAATGTCTACTTTACACCTGCTGTGTCTTCAGTAGGGAGGTGGAAAGGAGCAATCGCTGTCAGCCTCTAGTGGCCAGGTGTCAAAACTGGAGTGTGCTGATAACTTGTGCCTCACAATGCAGAGACAATAGCATTTTCTTCTACCAGGCATTCTTAATCCGAGTAGATAAAACGCCCTGCGCTTTGGGAACCCTGGAATGCCAGTGTCAGGGATTTGTTTTGCAAATTGATTAATTAACCCTTTCCATTGTTTCATGTACTTTCAATACTCTTATTTTTTTTAAAGCAATTTACTGCTGAATTGGTTATTCTAAAGGGAAAACCCGTCTCCTTGGCTGCCTAACGTGCCCTTCAGTCTATGACATTGTTTGTGCAAAGGTTTAACACCACTCCAGACTTTTATTTTACTAAGGCCCGCAATGGCTTCTGTTTCCTTTAAGATACCAAGTTGTGCAAAATAACGACACAATTGGCTCTTGCCTCTTGTGATTTATGTTATTTCAACAGAAATTCAAGGGAGTTGATGCAATTATTAAAGAAAATGTTTTGTGCATGGACAATTAGCACAATATAGTAACACAGTTAAAACTAACAGCGGCATGCTGAAGTAAAATAAATGAGTCTGCAGGGAGATCTGACTGGTTATACCTGAACCCAATTCTCTAGCCGCATAGGTGATTACCTTAATAATGTAACAATGCAGCAGATGTGCTCTCGTTACCCATAATTCCCACTCCCGTTTACTTTGGCTTATGGGAGGTTTACATGTATTTAGATGTTTAACGGTGACCATCTTGATTCATGTGTTCATGATGATAATATGGTCACCTATAATATTGGATCTAAGCTGTACTGCCAGGTGTGATGCTTGTGTTCCCCTGAAAATGCGTTTTTGAAAATGTAGAATGTTGGGTGATTTTTTTTTTCTAGATTCCTTCGAGCGTTCTCTATCTGCAATCTTTCTTCAATTCCAGCCTCCAGAGGCTATTAATCGAGAATACTTTCTGCAACATGACTAAGGCCGGGTTCACACTAGGCCGACAAACGCTCCGACATTGGGAGCTCATGTCGCATGAAGTGTGAAAATAAATGTTCCCTATGGGAGCCGTCTAACTGGTTCGACACATGTCAGAGCAACTTTGCAAATGCTCCTGTACTACTTTGGTCCGACTTTGATCCTACTTCATTGACTATCATTGAAGTAGAATCAAAGTGGATTGGAGTCTTGCACGCCTCGACTTTGGCATGCGACTTGTACTCTGCTGACCTTGAGGGGGAACTCCATGCCAAATTTTAACAAAAAAAATGGCAATGGGTTCCATACCAGACCCGTATCCGAGCAGCAGCCCAGCTGGTCAGGAAAGGGGGGTGGGGATGAACGAGGCGCCCCCCTTCCTTAACCGTGCCAGGCCGGTATGCCCTTAACATGGGAGGTAGGTCCTCTGGGGCAGGGGGCGCCCTGCGGCCCCCCCCAACCCCAAATCACCCATGTTGATGAGGACAGAGCCTCTTCCCGACAACCCTGGCCGTTAGTTGTCGGGGTCTGCAGGCAGGGGGCTTATCGGAATCTGGGAGCCCCCTTTAACAAGGGGGCCCCCATATACCGGCCCCCCACCCTAGGTGAATGAGTATGGGGTACATTGTACCCCTACCCATTCACCAGGGAGGAAAAGTGTAAAAAAAATAAACACACTACACAGGTTTTCAAATATTTTATTAGTCAGCTCCGGGGGTCTTCTTCCGACTTCTCCGCTCTCCCGGGTCTTCTTCTGACTTTGGGGGTCTTCTTCTGTCTTCTCCGCTCTCTTCTTCTGCTCTCCGTGCTCCCCGGTTCTTCTCCCGCACTCCGGTGCCTTCTGCCGGGCTGCGCCGCCGCTGCTTTATTCTTTGTAGCTCTTTTACTAGCGGCAGCGGCCAGCCCGGGCTTCCTCCGTCGTCTTCTTCCACGTCGCCTTCTTCTTCCCTCTTTTTTTCCCCGGTGTTGACTCGACGCTCCCTCCCGCTGTAATGCCGGGTGCGCTGCGATTTATATAGGCCTCTTATGACGTCACAGTCCCAGAATGCTCCGGGTGGTGACGTAGGGGGTTCCCCCTTAAATCCGCACCAGACCCATGGGCCTGGTATGCTCTTGGAGGGGAACCCATGCCGGTATTTTTGTTAAAATGGCGTGGAGTTCCCCCTCAAGATTCATATCAAACACAGTGCCTGATATTGGCAGGGATCCAAGTCGGATCCCCACTCATTGAAAGTCGGACTTCATGTCCAGGGCAAAGTCGGATCAAAGTAGTATCCTATTCATGAAAGTCGGATGCATGTAGGACCAATGTAGGATCAGTGTAGGACCAATGTCGCAGAGCAAAGTAGGATAAAAGTCATGTAGTATAGTGTGAACCCAGTCTAAATTGCAGCATTGCAGAGTCATGTGTTGAAGGCCTAATCAACTCCAGAGACTCTTTGTCTGATCATAAGTGATTGCATTTGTGTGAATGTACAACTAAAACGTGCCAAGATGGAGGTAGGAGAAGTTAACAAAAATAAATATGGTATTGAATGCTTCCAGTTGTGTTTTACAAATTGTCTTTGTGATCCCATTACATGACATCATCCGAATTATTACACTTGTAAAAGAACCGCAACTGCCTTCCCGTATGTTATTCACTAGAGCAAAATGCTGCACCAAGTTACTTCTTGCAGTATTATTCAGAAAATGTTCCCTTTGAGCCCTGTATACACAGGCCAAATGTCGGGAGACATCGCCGGTTCAATAAAACTAGCTGACATTCGACCTGTGTATGTCGGCCTGGAAAACCAGCAGCTGACCGGCTCCCGATCAGCACTCTCAGCCATTGGTAGAGAGCGCTGACCAAAGTGTTCTGGCGGGGAGCCTGCCCCTGTCAGTACACAACAGCTCAGCAGTGGGAGATCACTGTACCAACGTGGGATCATTAGTACAGTGGCTCCGACTGAAGCTGTCGGGTTTTATTTGTTCAACTCGCTGAGTTGAACGAAAAAAGACTATTGGTATCTTCCAGGCTTAAACGGGAGTTCACCCAATGATGTTTTTTTTTCTCTTTTCCCCTTAGATGGATGCTCGTTTTGTCTAGGGGAATCGGCTAGTTTTAAAATATGAGCCGTACTTACTGTTTTCGAGATGCATCTTCTCCGTCGCTTCCGGGTATGGGTCTTCGGGAGCGGGCGTTCCTTCTTGAGTGACAGTCTTCCGAGAGGCTTCCGACGGTCGCATCCATCGCGTCACTAGTAGCCGAATGAAGCCGTGGCTCTATACTGCGCTGCGCACCGACGTTCGGCTTCTTTCGGAAAATCGTGACGCGATGGATGCGACCGTCGGAAGCCTCTCGGAAGACTGTCAATCAAAATAGGAACGCCCAGTCCCGCAGCCCATACCCGGAAGCGGCGGAGAAGATGCATCTCGTAAACGGTAAGTACGGCTAATATTTTAAAACTAGCCGATTCCCCTAGACAAAACGAGCATCCATCTAAGGGGAAAAAGTGTTCTGTACGGGTGAACCCCCGCTTTAAGGCCATAGATGTAAAATTTCTTTCCTGCAACCATGGACTGTGTTGCTGGAATTCCTCCCTTTTGAGCCTTTGTGTTCTCCTGGGGAACACAGTGGTTACTGCTAGTAGCTATAACAGCTGCTAGTGATAATTGCATGTAAATTCCGCATAGATGGTTCAAATCTTGGAAGGTTCAGCAGGAACGGCTGTGATTCTAATCGTCTATGGCCGGCTATTGACAAGTTGAGAACCAAATGAAAATTCGTGGTCGTTCATTTTTTCACATCAATTGAAAAGTGCCTGTTGCAACATGCTGGATTTTTTTTAAAAAAATGAACTGATGGCTCAATCGTATTCGCCATTTTAGTTTGTCGATCGACAGACCATGTCTATGGCGGCCTTAGGCCCCTTTCATATGGGCTGTATGTGATTTTACACGGATCCCCTGCTGAGCGGGCAGATGACAGGTTCATGTCCACTTTGTCTATGCAGAGCAGACATAGACACAACCCGCTCTGCTCTATGGGCAGTTGGATGTAAATGGACTGATTGTCTGTTTACACCTGGCTGCCCTTCAATCCGATCCGATCCAGCCAGAAGGAGGGAAACTGATCCCCTTCTGGATTGGAGGTCCAAATGGGTGCAAGTCCATTTACAAAAAAAAAAGGCAGTTCATACCTCTCATGTGGAATGTTATACTGATGTTAGTAGAATGACAAGATTCTGGGTAATAGTTAATGTACAAACCTTGGGCATTTCCTGATTCGATCCAACAGTTGCAATACACAGGGGAATTTGAAAAAAAAGTATTAAAGACCCATTCCAAATTTTATGTGCCTCCACAGTACAAATGTTGGTGCAGGCGACAGACTAATGTACCTGTTGCAGACCGGTACTTGAATCTGGGGGCACACCGAGACCTAAACAAGCGGCCAGGTTTTTTTTTTAATCTGGCTCAGGCCATTTTTAAGGGTCATGCTGCCAGAAAAGTGTCAGTGATCATCTCCTCAATACAACATGGCTGATGAAAATTATTAGCCCAAAATCGAGTTTTTCGAAATTGTACCGAAAACAATTGCTGATAATGTCTGCTGAAAATGCCTGCGATTTTACCCTGCTTATAATAATGTTTTCATAGGTCATGTGACTCAAAAAAATGCATGAAAACCCAACACGGTGCATTTTTCATGCGCTCTTGCTGTGTTTTCAATGGGGAGATGCGATTTTGGTGTGGATTGCCAAATATGCACCAAAAATGCAGCAAGCAGGATTTTTAAAAACCGCTTCAAAAGGTGAAGACAATAAATTAATATTCATTGAATTTATTATACTAATGAAAAAGTTGAATATAATACAATTATTTATAAAAGTAGATCTATTTTTTTTTTAAAAACCTCAAATTTTCAGGTTTGGCCAAGTGCATCTATTTTTGGTTTCGAACTAAGGCCCCTTTCACACGGGGCAGGGGAGGTGCGGTGGCATTATAGCGACACGATTTTTAGTGTCGTATTCACCACGATATTTGGCCGCTAGCGGTGCGTTTTTAACCCCCACTAGCGGCCCGAAAAAGGGTTAATACCGCCATTAATACTGCAATTTTGCAGAGGCGTATTACCGCGTTTTCCCATTGATTTCAATGGGATGGAGCGGTGAACACCCCGCTCCTTTACTGCTCCAAAGATGCGGCTAGCAGGACTTTTGGAGTGGTCCTGCTAGCGCACCGCTTCAATGTGAAAGCCTTCGGGCTTTTACTCTGAAGACTGCAGGGCAGGATTTTTATAGGTGGTATAGCAGCGCTATTTTTAGCGCTGTACTGCATTAAAAACACCTCAATGTGAAAGGGGCCTAAGGCAACAGCAATAGAGAAAAGTACGTTCAAGACCGTAAAAGTGATTGACTACAAATTATCAAGGGTCAAGCTATAGTGCCACAAACAAATTTGCAGTAGATATAACTAAAGCAGGAATACATTATGCTTTCTTTTAGCATCGTAAAAATGACCACATAATGTTGTTGTATTGTCATCTGGTGTTTTTAACCTAACATACATACCCTTGTATTGTGATGTTATAATAGTTTTATACCACGCCACGCTGAATATCATTTCCAGCTCTAGTGGTTAACCTCACTGGGACACTCAATTGAATGGTTTCGGAAGTTTGTCCAAAACCAAATTGGATACAGGTTGTTTCTGCAGGTTTCAAGTGAATCGGGGAATTCCCCTCTCCATCTGGATAATGATTTAACATTAAACCATATTATGTTGGACTGTTTTTATTATTTCCCTTTAGCTGCTTGGAGAGGTCAAGCTATTGTGCTTTATTGGTGTTCGGGGGCTTAGTTTGAAATATAAAGTCAGTTTGTATTTATTAATTTAAGTAGTGAGTCTGGGATTTCTGGAGGGAAATACTGGAATATATGTAATCCATTTGTACACATTTCAGATCGGCGCTCTTTGACAGCCACTGTTCTGGCATTGATAAAAGTAGAAATTCTCTCCAGTATAGTTACTGCTCACAATATAGACAGTCAACGGCATTTCAAAGCTCACTGCCAGCCATGGATGTTGGGCAAGGTGCTGCTTGGCTAACTGCTAAGGATGTAATGGGTATAATGTGGGTGCCAGAAGCCCAGAAATGTGTGGGGTTTTTTTTGTTTGTTTTTTGTATTGCACAAATTAAGGGTTTAAGTCTAAAAATGGTAACTTATGCTTACTCATTTTGATTCTCCTGTTGAACCCTTGAAAATCATAAAGATCCGCATTCTGAAGGCAATTTTATACTGCTATATCCTTACTGCAGCAAACTACCCTACACTAACCCTGGGTGCTCTAGAATGCAAATACTGGCTTGAGAATGCCTAGCCAAGGTTCCAGCTGCTTCCTGAAAAGCTCTATTATGTAGAATTATGCTAGGCTCAGTGTTCAGTATGAAGTTGCAGGAGCAATTGGGCTTTACATCCTCAAGTTCGTATTTACTTATTGAAGTATTCTGGACTAGTGGGAGAGCTCTCTCTAAGCCACCATTTGCACCTGAGCTTTTTATGTTTTCTCTACACCGGATTATGCCTAAATTCAACATATAGCATCGTTGAATCCATACCAGACTCTTATGTGAGCACACAGCCCTTTTTAAAAAAAAAAAATATTTTGGCGTGGGGTTCCTTACTCAAGATTCATACCAGACTCAAAGGGTCTAGTATGGTCAGATCCCGTTCATTGAAGTCGCATGGAAGTCGGACATGAAGTCGTAGGGCAAAGTCGGATCAAAAGTTTTTTTCATGTCGGAGCAGTGTGAACCTGGACTTACTCATACCCAGTGAAGTGACAAGCATCAGGTTATACACCGAGATTAAAACAAATCTTCAACATAAGTTGTACGTGTTTATCTGCAGCCATCTATTCAGTAGATCAGGGTTTGACTAATTTGCTTGGAATCTAGGAACTGGCTAAAAAAGTTAGGAGCCAGAAAACGCGCCCCGTCCCGCCAAGCTCGCGTGCAGAAGCGAACACATATGTGAGTAGCGCCCGCTTATGTAAACTGCATTCAGACCACATTTGAGGTATCGCCGCGATCGTTAGAGCGAGAGCAATAATTTTAGACCTCCTCTGTAACTCAAAACGTGCAACCTGTAGAATTTTTTAAACTTCGCCTATGGAGATTTTTAAAGGGTAAAAGTTTGTCGCCATTCCACGAGCGGACGCAATTTTGAAGTGTGACATGTTGGGTATCAATTTACTCGGCGTAACATTATCTTTCACAATATAAAAAAAAAATTGGGCTAACTTTACTGTTGTCTTATTGTTTCATTAAAAAAAGTGTATTTTTTTCCCCAAAAAGTGGGCTTGTAAGACCGCTGAGCAAATACGGTGTGATGGAAAGTATTGCAATGACTGTCATTTTATTATCTTGAATGTTAGAATAAAAAATATATATCATGTTTGGGGGTTCTAATTAGAGGGAAGGAGATGGCCGTAAAAAAAAAAACACATTAGAACTGTTTTACTTGTAATGCCAAATGACCACCACAAGATGGCGCCAGATCACAGAAGGCCTTCAGAAGGCCGCAAAGCCGCGGCCTCAATTACCGGCGGACGCAGTAATGGGGCTCCGTGCACCCCCACCTCCCCCGCCGCCCGGTAATTAAGGCCGTGGCTTTGCGGCCTAAGCTTCCTTCCTGAGCCGCGGCCTCAATTACTGGCGGCCACGGGCGCCAGGTCACAATTTCTTGTCACAATTGCGCCCAGATTTTGTCGAGCCCTGCAGTAGATTATTCTAAAAACACTATTTTTCAACTCTAGTAGCAGTGGACAGGAATCTGTAGTCTAATGCAGATCTTAGTGAGGGCAGCTCTGAGCCCTTATTGGAGGTAAAGAGACACTCCTCTCCTCACAGTACACAGAACATGCACAGTTGTGGCTGTCATTACATGCTCCCTGCTGGAGCTCTCCTCTCCATCACCTTTTTATCTCTTGGTTTAAGGCAAAGCTGACATAAGTGACTCATTGAGACAGGAATTGGGCAGCAGAGAGAAATCGCAATCGGTGCTTTGGATAGAGGGAAGTACACAATATCCGCTTCAGCTCCAGGCCATTTCTGGCACTTTTTTTTTTGCTAGTAGGAAATGTCTTAGAACCCCCAAACATTATATATGTTTTTTTAAAGCAGAGGCCCTAGAGAATAAATTGGTGGGTTTTCAATTTTTTATGTCGCACTGTATTTGCGCAGCAATTTTTGAAACTCAGTTTTTGGGGGAAAAATGCACTTTTTTGAATTTGAAAGCAAAAAGACACAATACATAACCTAATTTTTTTTTTCGTAAAAGATAATGTTGCACTGAGGCAACAGATACTAAACATGTCACGCTTTTTTCTTGTGAAAAGAAAACATGTCACGCTTTAAATTTGCGCACTCCCATTCATCGCTTCTAGGTTACTGCTGTGGAGACCTGATCTAAGCCGATCTCTGCTTTTTTCGGGTGTCCGACCAGCTGGTTGCTTTGGTCTTCTGGTGGGACGGGAGAGCCCGAGCGGGGGGGGGGGGGTAGACGTTATTTAGCCAATCCAATTGCTCTTACAAGTAAAGTGACCACCGGCTCTAAGATACCAGCATCAGATTCTGGTACAACCACTTGAAGTCAAGTGACGTACAGATACGTCCTATTGGCGGCAAGTGAATATTGAAGGCTGGGCTTTGTTTTATATGTCATGTCTGAGGTTTGCAACCACTTTAAATGAACTAAGTGGAAACAAATTTACCAATTAACCTCCCTGGCGGTAATCCCGAAGATGGCTCGGGGTGAAATCCAGTACCATTAGCGGTATCCCCGAGCCTCGGGATTGCATCTCAGTATCCACAGGCAGAGGTTACTTACCTTGTCCCCTGGATCCTGCGATGTCTCCCCACTGTGTGATCAAGCTGTGTCCTTGCTCGATTCACAGTGCCGCCAAGCTCCGTTCCCTGCTACGTTACGACGCATGGGATCGGAGATCTGTGCCAAATTCAAAAAAAGTTAAAACACAATACACATACAGTAATCTTAGATTACAGTACTGTATAAAATAATTACACACCCCCTTTGTCCCTAGTGGTCTGTCCAGTGTCCTGCATGCAGTTTTATATAATAAAAACTGTTCTTTCTGCCTGGAAACTGGAGATTGTCCATGGCAACCAAAAAGTGTCCCTTTATGTCAAAAGTGGTTTTAGACCAGCTAAAAAACAGTGATAATAAATTAGAATCACTTGTAGAATTGAGCGATAGTGATTTGTGGGGAAATTTGTCATCAAACACTGAAAGTAATGACAGCGACAATTCTGCAACTGAGCAAATTTCTGTGTATTTGATTACATTATTATTATTTATTATTATTATGTTATTTGTTATTATTTATAGTTATTTATTATATTATAATTTATGATTTTGTGTTTCAAAGTTTATCATACCCTGGATTTGCTAGACTCTTGTTTGGACAGATTTAAGTGAGTTATTCCTAAGAATTGCAGGTCTACAATATAAAACACCAAATTTCCATGCAAAATAATTGTACAGCTTTTAGCACCTAAAATCTGAAAGAATTATAATTACCGCCAGGGAGGTTAACCACTCCCATACAGGGCACTTATACACCTTCCCGCCCAGACCAATTTTTAGCTTTCAGCGCTGTTTCACTTTGAATGACAATTGCGCAGTCATGCTATGCTGTAAACTAAATTTTTATCATTTTGTTCCCACAAATAGAGCTTTCTTTTGGTGGTATTTGATCACCTCTGGGATTTTTATTTTCTGCAAAAAAAAAATAAAAAAATGACTGAAAATTTTGAAAAATAATTATTTTTTTTGTTTCAGTTATAAAACCTAAATAAGTACGTTTTCTCCTTCACGGATGGCACTGAAGGTACTGCACTGACGGGCACTGATAGGCAATGATGAGGTGGCACTGATGTGGTGGCATTGATGGGCACAGATAGGCAGCACGGATAGGCGGCATGGATGGGCACTGATAGGTAGCACGGATGGGCATAGATGGGCACTGATAGTGGCACTAACTTACTAATGTATGTGTTGTACTAGTGCCAAACAATAAAGCCTACCAATCAGTGATGCCCATTGTGGGCATTGATTGGCATCCATTGTGGGCACTGATTGGCATCCATTATTTGTGAGTTGTCATCCCTGGTGGTCTAGGGTGGCATACCTGTGGTGGCATCCCTGGTGGGCCAGTGTGGGCATCCTCGGGGGGGCTGTGCTGATAATCGATCAGCACAAACCCCCCCTGTCAGAGGAGCAGCCGATCGGCTCTCCTCTACTCGCGACAGATTACCCGGCTTTTCCTGTTTACATTGTGATCAGCTGTGATTGGACATGGCTGATCATGTGGTAAAGAGTCGCCGTCTAGATCGGTGTTGCGGGGTGTTGTGGGTGTCAGACTGACACCCTGCAACAACGATCGCTGCGATGCACGCCCCCGGGGGCGCGCAGTGGTTCAATATCCTGAGGAGGTCATATGACGTCCACTCAGGATATTGAAACCACTTTGCCGACGTCTTTTTGCATAAGACGGCGGCAAGTGGTTAAACCCTTGCATGTGTACACCTCTAAAATATTGCAACGACTGCCATTTAATTCTCTAGGGTCCCTGCTAGTGGTAGCTGGCAGAAGAACAGGGCATACTAAATTTGATTACATTTCTATAGGTTTGTGTAGCACCCAAGTGTCTACAACCGGTTAATGTGTATGTACCCCGACAAATAAGATTAAATATGTGTATTTGTACATATAGTTTTTGTTTTTTAAAGGACAAGTTTTTTACATGTTGCATATTACACACACAGTTCCTAGTTTGACGTGTGTGTGTGTGTGTGTGTGTGTGTGTGTGTGTGTGTGTGTGTGTGTGGGTGAGTGGCCCTGAATGCATACTATCTGTGTTCGGGACCATACACCTGCACCCACACTCTCTTGTCAAATTAGGACCTGTAGCTGTGTTCATACGGCTGCTGCCTTCCCATAGCATAATATAGGCTGCTTGCACACAGCTTCAGGCAGCACCAGGCACATAAACCACTGAATCACAAAGTACAGGCCACTGTGTTCATGTGAATGAGCCCCAAGCCCTCATTCTCACACACAGAGCTTTATTTACGAACTCAATACAGTTTTATCATTTAGATTTAGCAGGAATTTTGTAAGCCATGTTGTGTCTTTATCTGTTTGTTTCACATGTCCCCATAATTTACATCTAGTAAATCTGTGTTTCTTTTTGATGTTTAATGCTAAACACATAGGACAATCAGATAATTTAAACCTGGTGCTACCCTAATGAGATCCCTCCGCACTGTATTCCCACTACTGCTTACAGTTAAAGTTACTGTTGGACTAATAGATACTCATTTGGCCCAAGTGCACATATGCGACCTTTGGATGGATGTGAAGCACCATGTGCCACCTACTGGCTGTTAGAATGTTTAACCCCAAAATAGAAAGTAACAGGTTATTTAGAGCTGGTTTTGACTCTTACACACCGTGACTCTAGCAGTGGTTAGAATTGATAGCTTAGAATATGGCTTGTATCTCCTGTGCCTTCATATTACAAGGGCACGTAATCTTGAGCAGTTGATTAAAAATGGCCTGGTTAATGCAGACAAACAGAATGCTTATGTTGGTGCTTGTTATAACAAACCTGTTGGCAGGTAGCCTTTATTAAACGATGTGTCTCGTCTGACTGAGCTGTACTTGGATAGTTCTTCTGCTTAGTCTCATCATTTAATGAAGTCCTGTCACCGTCCTTCAGGCCCTACAGTAATCCAAGCTTAAAAAAAGCAATGACTTTGAGGTAACACTGCAGTCAATATTAAGTCCAATGTGGACGTTCTTTATAACCTAGCACTTCAAAATATCCAAGGTGACAAAAGACCTAATTTTTTGTTTAAAGGTAACCCCTCATATCATTAGAACATGAATGCTGCCATCATTGCCTCCGGTTTCTGAAATGCTGATTTTCTAACTACCACACTTTGACCTCATTCACATAGGATGTATATAACTGTATGCCTGTGAAGAGCCATGTTTACCAACACAGGAATGCAGATGTTCCATGCATCCTTGTGCAGGCAGTTTCATTGCTGTCAAATGGAACACAGCGGCTGCGCAGACACAGCTGACAGCTGGGACACTGCAGCTGCACAGTCACAGCTGACAACTTGAACACAGCGGCTGTGCAGTCACAGCTGTCAGTTGGGCCGCAGCGGCTGTGCAGTCACAGCTGTCAGTTGGGCCGCGGAGGCTGTGCAGTCACAGCTGTCAGTTGGGCCGCGGTGGCTGTGCAGTCACAGCTGTCAGTTGGGCCGCGGCGGCTGCGCAGTCACAGCTGTCAGTTGGGCCGCGGCGGCTGCACAGTCACAGCTGTCAGTTGGGCCGCGGCGGCTGCGCAGTCACAGCTGTCAGTTGGGCCGCGGCGGCTGCGCAGTCACAGCTGTCAGTTGGGCCGCGGCGGCTGCGCAGTCACAGCTGTCAGTTGGGCCGCGGCGGCTGCGCAGTCACAGCTGTCAGTTGGACCTGGATGAAAGTATGCAAACAAGAACCTCTGATTTCTCTGAAGTTCAGTATAACAGCTAGGCAAGTAAAAAAAAATGAGACGTCAGCAGTGACAGTCCTGTATTTGCCTCATAGCTGACAGTCTGTTAGAGTGTCCTTCAATGTTAGTTGGGCTGGACTATAATGAATGTTTTCAGAGGTCTAAGTATAGCATTGGTATTAATAAACTCTGTATAAAATATTTTCCCCCATGCAAGGTTGATTACACATTAGTACAAATGCGGCTATGTGATACTATTCATTATTTGCCAAATAATTTACAATGAAACATAACATATGCACAACAATGTTTACATTTTATTCTAATAATCATGGTTAAGGAACATTGCTGGGTGACATGTGAATTAGATCAATATTTTGTCAAAGTTTGGAATATACTGTAGTTAAATCAGAGTACTCACTGTTGATCTTTGACCTGAATTTTGCATAATTCCTTCCAGTTATCGTGTTTTAACTAGTGCTTCTAAATGGGACAGCAGGTCTCCATCATGTCACTATGTAATGTGCATCCTCCATGGTACTTTTCAGAAAAAGGTAACACACAATATCTTTTGGGGAAAAAAAAAACAGTTTTGTGTTTTAAAAAAACAAAAACAGTAATTAGCCCAATTTTTTTTCCCCATAATGTGAAAAATGAAGTTGCGCCGAGTAAATAGATACCTAACATGTCACGCTTCAAAATTACACACACTCGTGGAATGGCTCCAAACTTCGGGACTTAATTATCCCCATAGGCGACGCTTTAATTTTTTTTTTTTACTGGTTTAATCACTTTTATTCCTTTTACAAGGAATGTAAACATCCCTTATAATAGGAATATGGCATGACAGGAGAGATTTACAAGACCCCACATCTCACCACTAGGCTGGGAAGCCTAAAACAAACAAAAAAAAAAAACGATCACCGGTTCACAGCCGAAGCGGCGCCGTTTTCTTAATGCCGTGACGTCATAACATAGCGACAGGCCTCATAGAGACTCTAGCGACCATCTGGTCCGCCGGAAATCTCTATGATCACAACCCGGTGCCGGCAGATCCTGTCTCCGACTCACCAATCGCAGAGGTGAGTCAGGAGAAGCACTGGAGGGTGGGGGACGTCCCCTTTCGCTGCCCGTAAGAATGATCAAGCGGCGGAACATCCGCTATGATCTTCCTTATGGTGAAGGGAATCGCCGGCTGAAAACGGCAATATCTGAATGATGCCTGTAGCCACAGGCATCATTCAGATATACCACCACCAAGCACAGGACGTCATATGACGTACTCTGGGTGCCAAGTGGTTAAAAATCTAATTTAAAGGATAAGTTCACCTTTAAAAAAAAAAAGCAAATTTTTTTTTTTTTTAATGTAACCAATGTGTATTTGCAATAAAAAAAAAAAAAATTAGGAGCCAGAAAGGCATTGCACCAGCAAACAGCAAATCGCTGGTGCCATGCAGGACTCCTGCAGACTGTCAGTGTAAGCGGTCTGTCTGTTTATCGTACATCACACTGACAGGAAGAATCAATGAACTTCCAGAGTGCTCAACAGCGCTGCACTAATTCACTTAGAACTACAAGCTGACAGCCGCAAAGGATTTCGCTACTTGTAGTTCACTCACAGAAGTTTTTTTCAAAAAGTGACAACTGGTACAGAGCTTTTCCCCCCATACTGCTGTCACACTAAGCATGGGTGCTCAACCTGTGGCTCTCCAGCTGTTGCAAAACTACAATTCCCATAATGCCTCAGCCTTTGGGAGACATGCTTGTACCTGTCAGCGGCTTGCAATGCCTCATGGGAATTGTAGTTCCGCAACAGCTGGAGAGCCACAGGTTGAGCACCCATGCACTAAGGGATCGGATTGCCGAGTGGCTACAGGAATGGGAACATATTAAATGTTCCACCCTAAAAATGGGTGGGGCATGCAACATGTTCCTGAAGGTGAACTTATCCTTTTATTTTATCCCCAGTACAAGTCTCGCCTCTAAAAACTTGATTGAAAATACCACCATATTCTTTGCGTATGCAACATTTTTCTCTGCTTTTTATTTCTGTTTTGTGGTTCCTTGTTGTTCTGGCTTTCGTGCAATTGGGTCTAATTTGCAGACAGGCTAAGTAAATGTTATAATATCATAGTTTGGGAAGCACTGCTCCCTTGCTCTGGTTTCTTATAGAGGATTTGATTTGCTTCTCATCTTCAATCACAACTGACAGCTTAACCAATAATTAACCAATGGAGTATTCATTTGCTGTTTTCATTGTTGTGTATTTTCAACTTTTCTGTATTAAAACCTTTCCTGCAAAGATTTTTTTGTTCTCCAGGAACCTGGAGTGGTATAACTGCCTACTACCTCGAACTAACAATTCTCCTTGCTGCTTCCCAGCATGGCAGTTCTCACCCTGTGAGATTATCAGGATGAGATGCAATTTAGAGGCTTTGACTGAAAGTAGCAAAATTATTCTGAAGTACCGTAGATTTTTCTTCTGCCATACAAACTTGAAGTTTCTTCTTATTGATATTCCTCCCATGACCCTGCATTCATAGCACATAAAGGTACCTATACACTGGAGATGTTTGTCCTTTCCCACAATGTTAATTCTGTAACTGGATGTACTAACAGTGAGTACCTAGCCTTTAGCAGATGTATTATAATTGAGGAAAGTGGGACTAGGCTCAGCATGGCAAATCTGTTGACAATGACAGATATACCGGTAAACTTGTTTATCTGGATACCATAGGAACCTATTTTTGAGAGTAATGTGTAAACTGCCTTTTTGAATTTCTTTGGCAAGATGGCAGTTGCCTGCTGTGTCTTGTGACTTCAGTTCTTTGAGCTGCAGGCTTAAAATGAGCATGGAGCAGGGAAAGGTCAGAAAAATAAGCATGGAGCTGGAAAAGTAAGAGTGAAGGCAGAACTACAAATGTTCTTGTTCTGGGACATTGACCCAGGAAGTACTGAAGTGACAGCCAGGCCATAAGCATTTCAGAGGAGGTCTGCAAAGGCAGCCCTCTATTTCTCTCAATTTTTTTTAAAGCTAAACTCCAAGCAGGTCACTGAATACATGATTGATGAACCTGTGTACTACCAATATTACCTGCTAATGGATTTGTGCTTCTTTCTTCCTAGTCCTAAAATATTACACAGCCCTAATATACAAAACATTGGGGGCCAGACTTTGCACTACTTCAGTTAAGCAACACAGCTAGGCCATGTTCCTTACCCTAGCCTGAAAAGGAGGAGCCAACAGAATGATGGGATCATCTCTCTGCTCTTCTCTTGTCAGCTTGTTCCTTGTCAGCACATGTGCATACAGAGGCCTAGAATGCTGCCCCTCACTACCCCAGTATGAGTGCTGATGCATAGGGTAATAAAATCGAAGTGCTGGAATAAAAAAATAAACAAACATACATACCCACCTAGGTGGATGCAACATTGGCCCGATGCTGCAACTGTCCCCCGCCGTCTCCAAGACCGAGAACCAAGACCACTGATCTCTTAATTCTCAGCTTTCAGTGAGCAGAGAGTGGTGACTGGCTCTGTGAGCTGCCCCTCCAGCGCTCACTGGAGTGTCGAGCCATTGAAGGGGCGGGAGAGGCTGACTTAGACGCTCAGCGGTACACTGAGAGGCTGAGCCAGCTGCTGCTCAAGCATTTGGGCAGATCCCAATGTTAAAGTTAGAATAAACGCAGAGCCTGCTGACAGTGGACTTTAGCCCGCTGTTGGTTGAATCTGGGTTAGAGGAGTGCACTCCTATGACCCACAGGGGAAGTATGACCAACAGAGCTTTGGCCCTACTTTTCCTTTTTAAGAGAGGCTTTAATCATGTCAAACTTGGATATTTACACAAGTTGCTTTAAAAAATAAAATAATAATAATTTTATAAATGCGTAGCTGCAACATTCAATTGTGTGTTTTTTTTCTTTGTATATCTGCTTGAAGCTTGTACTAAATCCAGCAAACCTTTCTATTGTAGGTCACATGTCTTTGGGTTTGCTGACTGTCTTCGTTTTCTTTTTTAAGCTGTGTATTTTCTGCAAGTATATAAAAAAGGCCTGTTGTTCTTGCCAGAAATGCCATGGCCTTGCCACTTCCTGTGTATTGAACCAAAATCTCCAACCAAATTTTTAGCTTCTCAAGTTATCTTCTGTAAACTACAACCCATCTTACCTTTGTAATGGAGAGGAGGGAGGTTTTGTAGCCCAAATCAGGAGAGCAGCCAAAGGTGACAAAGCTTCTCCTCCATGCCTAGTGAGGGTTGTCGGCCATGGACAGGAAGGGATCACTAGGTGAAAATAAAGGGGGAAAAAAGCCTGAAAACGAATTGGGCCATCATGTCCAAGGACTGGTATTCTGCAATATATTCTATTGTTTTAGGGTTTAGATACACTTTCAAGCTTTCATTATTACAGGGGTCGACAAATCCCGGTCGCCATGGCGACTAGAAATAGGGTCCTGGCGACTTGGGCTTGGAAGAGGGCAAAAAAAAATTTTTTTTATTTTTTTTGTGAGTTGGCACCATCTGGTGGGTGAGCCGTTGGTATTACAAGTTATTACCACCAGATGTGTAAGCTGGCGCCATCTGGTGGTGGCCGTTGGTATTACAAGTTAAGCATTACAAGTTAAACAGCAATTCTAATGTAATTTTTCACTATTTTCACTGCCATCTTCTTCCCTCTAATTAGAACCCCCCAAACATTATATATATTTTTATCCTAACACCCTAGAGAATAAAATGGCGATCGTTGCAATACTTTCTGTCATGCCGTATTTGCGCAGCGGTCTTGCAAGCGCACTTTTTTAATTAAAAAATAAGACAACAGTAAAATTATCCCCATTTTTTTTAATAGTATGAAAGATACTGTTACGCTGAGTTAATTGATTCCCAAATGTCACGCTTCAAAATTACGTCCCGCTACGTGGAATGGCGTCAAACTTTTACCCTTTAAAATCTCCATAGGCGACGTTTAAAAAACTCTACAGGTTGCATGTTTTGAGTTACAGAGGAGGTCTAGGGCTAGAATTATTGCTCTCGCTCTACCAATTCGCGGCGATACCTTACACGTGTGGTTTGAACACCGTTTACATATGCGGTTGCTGCTCACGTATGTGTTTGCTTCTGCGCGCAAGCTCGTTGCGACGGGGCGCGTTTTCTGGCTCCTAACTTTTTTAGCTGGCTCCTAGATTCCAAGCAAATTTGTCAACCCCTGCATTATTACATGATTTTGTTTCCTCTCAAGCACGTTTCCTGTTTAAAATGTGTAAATTAGAAAAGAATGGGTATAATAGTAGAGTGTCAGAGAGTTATAATAATGCAATTTCTTGGTCTGATAAAGGTGATCAGTCTGGTAAAACATATATTTAATTCTTATTTGCAGGATGTATATTTTAATATGCAGGCAGTGGGAGAAAGAAATGCTAGTTTTTGGTGTGATTATCAAGCATCTGTATAGCTGTTAGCATCTTCATGGTGCATTTGGAAAAAAGGTATGTGCAGAAGTTTGGGAAAACCAGTTTGTTCTACCAAACATCTTATCCACTAGCCCGCAGTACTGAAACATGCCATGTCATTTTATGGAACAGTAAGAAGAGGATTTCTCAGAAAACTCTAGTGTGCAGTTTGCTTTCCCCTCTTTGCTCTTGTGTAGCTGTCTTCACTGGAAGTCTCATGGTAGATTCTTAATTTAACATCTTACTAATTGGATTCGTGCTGTTTCTGTGGCTTGCTTAATGCAGACCATGCACATTAATTGAGCTCAGCTTGGATGCAATCCTTATTGTGAAGAGGGTTATGTAAACTGCTTGCACTTACTCTATGGTCTTTTGGCAGAAGTCAAGGTCATTGTTGCTGCTGAGCCTCTAGAGTAACCTTAATGGGTTATAAATAGCACAGATAACTTGAAATTTATTATCAAGACGTTTGACTGATTGTGAGCCTAGTGAAATGGCCGCATGCATCACGCAAAAAAAAAATATTCCCATCCTTTTGGCTATATGCATACATGTGGATTTCTAAAGCTATTCCTTACCCAACTTCCATGTGTTGGCATAATTGTGCCTTCCATTATTTTCAGCCTAATAGGTGGCAGGGCACACCAAATACAAGCCTAGTTTGCCCATTTTTAATTCCAGCTTTACTGTAGCACCATTCCACCTCTGTAAGGCCTTCCATAGATGGTTCAAAATCTCGGCTGGTTCAGCAGGAACCGGTCGAGATTCGAACCGTGTGTGGGCAGGTTGAATATACCAAGTTGATTGATCAACTTGGGTACAACCAGCCTGCTGGATTCACTTGCGATTATCACTAGCAGCTTGTTTAGCTGCTTGCAACAACCACTAAAAGCTTTGTCGAATCTCACCTACCTAGCATAGCTCTAGTACTTTGTTCCACCATATTCCTGCAAAAAAAAAAAGCCCTGGGTTCGAGGGCCACAGGAAATGGCCTAGTGTAGGGGGGCCAGATTTGGCCCATGCACCATGTGTTCTAACTTCTACGTCTGCAGGATAGCATGTTCTATTAAAAAACAAACTTACTTGGCAGATCACCAGGTTAAAATAAAGGAAAGTAAGCCTAAAAAAAAAAAAAAAAAAAAAATGCAGTCATCACATAATTAGTAAGCTGCAGTATAAGAAATGTTTAGTACTGATAATTGGTCTGGGGCGATCTTTACTTGTTTTAATGATATTTACTTTTATCAGTCATCATCCTTCAACATATGAATCAACAAGTTGTTGGTGATCTGATAAAGCTAGCAGGAAAACGCTACAAATGTACCAAGCACCACATCCATTTCACTAAATATTAACAAATATATACCAACATTTGGCATGCTTTTCAAATTGCTTTTTTTTTTTGGCAGAGCTACAGCCTCTTGTCACATGACTTCCTACTGTGCAACTGCATTATCACAATCTTTAATAAGGGAAGAATCCCCCCTTTTTTTTATTCTTCAGGCTCAGATTCAGATCAAATTAGAAGATAATGATACTGACAACCATACCGTTTCAGCAAACAAGACAGCCGACTGAGCATAATTATCTGAATGAAGAGCCATTTGGCAATTAAGCAGTGTGCTCCTAAAAATATAAATAATAAAAAAATATCCCAAAATGTGAGCATTCCCTGCAGGACTGTTTCATCCATTTATCAGGAAATGGAAAGATAATCACACAACTGTGACTGTGTCTAGAGAAGGCCTTTCCCAGTTCTCAGTGACTGGGTGAGGATGGTTTTAGTTCAAGTAGCAGCATTGAGATTTACAATGGAGATGATGATAAACTGTCCAGGGACCACTAAACTACAGGCCGCACAATACAAGGCGGGGAGTGACAAGACCTCACTGGAAAAAAAAAAGGATCAGAATTGATTGAAGTTTACTGAAAGGCATGTGGGTAAAAGCTTCATTGGTCTAATGAAACTATAATTGAACTTGATAGATGTAGCCAATTCTGTGTGAGAGGCAATAAGGAGGGTTCCAGCCTCTCCAGCACATGCTTTCCTCAAACACCAGATTACAGAAAAAAAAAAGGACTTGGGTAGACCTGTATAGTACATCAGTGTCTGCATAAAAACAGCAGGCTAAGCTTACTCAAGGAGCACATGTCAAGTTTGACTGTACTATATACTGTAAGGATACAGATGCTAATTGTGTCATCCTTCCCTTCTACTATCTGCATACATGAGTATGACACTGAAGGGCTTCTCATGTTCAGATCAATGGGATGATTCTGTGCACTTGTTACAGATAATTATTTTACACATTCAAGACCATTTTTGCATAAGCAATGCTTTAGCTGGGTACAGATCCCCTTCGGGAACTTCTCATTTCCATTATTTCTCATTGAAAAACAGAGCTTACCAATTTGTCATTTCACATGAACTTGTTTACAAAAGTTGTGTTTCGGCATGTTCTGGCAAACGACGAACAAACAAGTTGTTAATGGTTATGTACTTCTCTTCCTCTCTGTTGTGCCTAAGGATATCTTGTTTTAATAAGGCAATCCGCTGATAACATATATTGTGCTTCTGTTTAGGCTCGTTATAAAGTAGTACTCGTTTGATAGTGGACTGACGCTAAACCTGCCACAAAGCTGCGCAATTAAAAGCAAGCGCATTCTGAAAAAGGAACAAACATTGGCTAATCTAAAGTGATTTGTTCATTCAGCTGCCTTAAATGTGAAATTATCTGCAAACCCTTTTGGGCTTATTCAAACCATGACTGCTGATCTGCGTTGCTCTGCATAGATCTGTTTCCGACAGCCATGTTCATGCTATACTAGTGCATTGTGGTGTGTGCTGCATAAAAAAGGATACTGTATTTTTTTGTAACACATTTCATGTCACTGTATTTCATCTCAACATGTTGCTGTGCACAGAGTTGAATGAGGTGAAAAAAGAAGTGGATAGAAAGAGGTGCTGGTCAATGGGTTCCCCGGGGTCCAGAGATAGTTCATAGGTGGTCCAATAGGTTGAGCGGAATGAAGTTGGCCATTTCATGGTTCCAGAAGGGGGAAACGAAGCCCAGTGGAAGTATATGGGTCAGCCAAGCCTGCCAAATTGTATTCTATTTGGGGACTTTATCTTGTACCGTAGCTTTGATTTTGCCATGGATCATGACGTAGGTGACTCTATTTTTTCTTCCATGAGATTGAGTCTGGGGGTTTTATAGGCCTTGGCAACAGTTTGGCTGCAGTTATAGCTTACAGTAGGAGGCAGATTTGTGCGTCAGTGATATCTTTGGGGCTCTTATGTAGTGATGGGTCTGGGTTGATGTAGAGAGAATATTTTAAACCAAAATCTAGTGATAATAGGGTATGTCCATCACATGTGCAGGTCGGTGCTCCTGTGTTTGCAGCCCCTAAAACAAGAAGTGGGATTAGTCTTCTTCTATTTTTATTTTACAACTTGGATAAGTGGCTATTTGGTAAATTAGTCTTTGGTCAGTTGAATAACTCTTGTGTTTTAGCAAACTTTTTATTTTCAACTACCTTGACCTAAAATAAAGGATAATAAATTAGACCCATGCAGAAGCCCCATAGAGTATACACGTTAAAGGACTCTGCCACAAATCAAAGCACATATATCTTTTAGGGTTTGACCTAACCATTTCAAGACCCACATGTTGCATACTAGTTCCATGGCAGGTTGCTATGTTTAATTTTACTGTCCTAGAATAATTATACAGTGCACTGGTCAAGGAATACTTTAATCGTTGCCTCCTAAAATGGATTTTCATATTCATTGGACAAAATGACATCCGTCATACATTGGTAACAGATCAAAACTAGAGGTAATGCAATTATTGTTTGTATTGTGTGTGTTTTTCACTTCTCTGTCTGTCCGTCTGTCTGTCTGGTTTTCCTGTTGCAGCTAGCCAAAGTGAATTAGAAGACAGGGGCACGCTCTGTCTTGTGACTAACAAACAAGGTAAAAGAAAGCTTGCCGGTCTTAATTTTTAATCTGAATAAATTAAATAGGAGAGAACCTTTCATTTCAGTGCTGGGCGCGTGGAGGTTCCATAAAATATTTTGCAAGTTGTGGCCTGCCTGTAATCTTATAACATGGAGCTTTCTTATTATTGGTTTTGATTATAAAGAGAAAGGTGCACCACACATCTAACTTTATTTTATTTAATGTGCATGCCACAACACACTACACTGTGATATTGAAGAAAAATTGTATTGTCTGAGAAACATGCCTGTCTAATTGGGTGGCTTAGAATTCTCTTTAAGATGCTGCTGTTTCAGAAATAATATTTAGAGGAAAGCTATAAGAAGGCAGCCAATGGGAAGTCTCTGTGGAATGTGACAATGCTTTGCATGTAACCTCAGAAAAGCAAGGCTTGATTGAACCATAACTGTGGCAACATGTTGTGGAGATTGTTACTCCATTTTGATGAGTTGTGACAGTTTGATTTGATGTGGTTGGTCCTGTGATGCTGTGTTGGTAGTGAAAGCTTGTAAAATCACTCAGATACTGGTAGCCTTCTGGGATGCACTCATTTTGTGGTTTGATCATTGCTGTTTTTTTTACTACATATGTTTTACATACAGCATCTTTCACTTGATTTCAGAAATTAGGAGAGTCTGTGAGCAACATCTTCCTTTTAAAGTGGTTGTAAAGTAGAATTTATTTTTTAATAACAAACATGTTATAGTTGCCTGCTGTGTACAAAAGAACGACACAGAGCTGCTCTGATCCTCATATTCTTATGTCCCCTGCCAGCCGCTCCTGCTCCTCCTCTCTGTATGCCACCATAGAAGGCCGCTTCCTATTGTGGCACACCTGCAGACAGGCTTCAGCATCTTATAGCTGGATTCATAGAGATTTATGACGGCGTATCAGTAGATACGCCGTCGTAAGTCCAAATGAGCGCCATCGTATCTTTAAGCGTATTCTCAAACTGAGATACGCTTCACTGTTGCTAAGATACGACCGACGTAAGTCTCCTACGCCGTTGTATCTTGGCTGCATATTCACGCCGGCCGCTAGGGGCGTGTACGTGGATTTACGCGTTGAATATGTAAATGAGCAAGATATGCCTATTCACGAACGTACGTACGCCCGTCGCAGTAAGCTACGCCGTTTACGTAAGGCGTTTTTCCGACGTAAACATAAACCACCAAAAAGATGGCGCAGCCCATGCAGGTATGGACGTCGGAAGTGCCGTCGTATTTCACGTTGTTTGCGTAAGCGTACGTGAATGGGGCTGGGCGTAGGTTATGTTCACGTTGAAAGCAATGAGTATTTGCGACGTGATTCTGAGCATGCGCCGTACCAACAGCCCTCATTTACATGGGGTCACGGGTACTTTACATGGAGCATGCCCACTACCTGCCTATTTTGAATTAGGCGCGGTTACACCGGGCCATTTGCGCTATGCCAATGTAACTTAGGGAGCAAGTGCTTTGTGAATACTGGCCTTGCCTCTCTATTTTACGTCGGCGTAGCTCAAATGAGCTGCGATACGCCAGCTTAAACATACGCCGATGTATGTGAATCTGGCTATTAGTGTTTTTAGCATCTTTGTTTAGTTGGTTAAATGGATACTGCAGGGTTCTTCTGAGACACCTGCACTTAAGCTTGTTGAAATTACCAACACACATGTTATTGGTTACTCAGTGTGGTGAAGATCATATTTTTTTTATTAGTAAATGAGGAACCCAGGTTTTAAAGACAATTGGGCTTATACTGCTTCCTACAGGAAGAACATTGACCAACCTGTTATAACCTGTGTTTTTTTTCAACCTGACCAACGATTGTAACTATGTAACCCCTTACAATCTCAGCGTTCCTCAGTTGTTCGTGTCCTAGGAGTATATATTCTGTACTGAACAATGTTTAACAATTTTACTACCCATTTTTACAGTTTCTTGACTATTTTTTCTTCATTGAAAACGTTATCTTCATGCTGCTTGAGCTAGTCTCTTTATGCCACTGTCAGAATCAGCACACCCTCAGTAGTACCTTTGTAGCATATAACTGGACCCTGTTGCCTGGAAGATTCATATCTTCGAATAAACTTTTTTTTTTCTAATCTTTGGCCTCAGATTGGATGTCCTGGTCATTTGGTCCCAGAAATTCTGCATGGTATCTGCCAGGTCTGTTACAGCCTTCCTATATCAGGAGACTGTGGCCACATCAAGGGCACATACTTGCATGCCCCAATTTTTCCAGCAATTCATACACTTTGTTGAGGATTCCCAGCACTTTCAGTTTGTGGCCCTGCCAATTAGCCTGTGTTCTGCAAACTGTTCTTTCTGGAACTTTAGGC
This sequence comes from Rana temporaria, assembly GCF_905171775.1. Taxonomy (NCBI): domain Eukaryota; kingdom Metazoa; phylum Chordata; class Amphibia; order Anura; family Ranidae; genus Rana; species Rana temporaria. The sequence goes on along the minus strand of NC_053490.1, from coordinate 238,874,983 downwards.
AATGGACATCCAGACTGGAGATCGAGTCGCAGTCAGACAAAGCCATGGCAGTGGTGTACATCAATCAGGGAGAAACCAGAAAGTCCTGCCTTGGCAAGAGAAGTAGAAAGTATTCTGTCCTTGACAGAACTTCAACTTTCCGCCTTGTCTGGGGTTCACATTCCAACCTGAGGGAATGGTCCATTACACCTGGAGGTGTTTTTAAAACCTGTGTCACAAGTGGGTGACGCAGAATGTGGGCCACCAGGATCAACAAAAAACTGAGTAAGTTTGTCTCCAGATTGTAAGCTGTAGATGCTCTGGTTGGCTCCATGAGATTAGGACAACCTACAGCAGGGTTTGACAAATTTTGCTTGGAATCTAGGAGCCAGCTAAAAAAGTTAAGAGCCAGAAAACGCGCCCCGTACTGCCAAGCTTGTGTGCAGAAGCAAACGCATATGCGAATAGTGCCCGCTTATGTAAACTGTATTCAAACCACCCATGTGAGGTATCGCCGCGAGCGTTGGAGCGAGAGCAATAATTCTAGCACTAGACCTCTGTAACTCAAAACATGCAACCTGTATAATTTTTTTAAATGTCGCCTATGGAGATTTTAAAGGGTAAAAGTTTGTCGCACGGAGACACAGGATGCTGTGTCTCCGTGCGCCCCCACCTCCCCCGCCGCGCTGGCCGGTAATTGAGGCTGCGGCTTTGCGGCCTAAGCTTCCTTCTGTGAAGACCGCAAAGCCGCGGCCTCAATTACTGGCGGGTGCAGGCGCCAGGTCACAATTTCTTGTCCCAATTACCTACAGCTATTGCCTTTCCTCCCCTGAAACGCCTTCCTTGTCTGCTCTGCAGGATTGAGATGGAGAGAATTGTGGTGATACTCTGCTCTGGACCATCCAAGGCCTATATGGCACTCCATCCTGATCAGATTCCATGCGAATGTTTCCCCAGAGTCTGGAAATGTTCCAATGGGGGCACTAGTTCTGGCTCCTACCAGGGATTTCCTCTCACTTCCTCTTGTCTATGGGACAGGAATTAAAGGGTCATCTCCCCAAAAAACGGGCAATGGTTTACAGACTTTGGAAGCTGTGTACCCATTTAGGGAACTATGGTACATGGGCTACCATACATATGAGAATCAACACAACAGCTTAAGGCTCAGGATGATAATTATTGACTCCCTGGAACATGGAATTTGTCCAACTCTGTAATAAAGCGTTATTAATGAAATTCTCTGAGTATAGGGTAAAAATAGAAAATTCCTGGAACTTCCTAGAAATATTAGAAGGGTAGTTTGTAGAGAGCAACTTTTATAGCATCTTATGTTGCTTTAAGAATTGTTCGGTTTCAGCCGAAACAAAGCTGTGCCAGAGGAAAGGTCTTTCCAGCAACACTGGGATTCATCTGCTGCCAGACTGGATGTTGAGACAATAGGGATGAAAGCTGCACAGGCCAGGAAATGATTAATGATTTCTGGCCAGACTAGACTCTCCTACCTATCCATTGTAGAAAGGGTGAAACTTAGGGAAGAAAGAGGAAGCAGTAATTATTGATTGTGTATCCTACTCGAGTTCATGAGCGGGTGAGGTAGTGAAACCTTGGCTCCTTGAAAACTCAGCTGCCTGTCTGCTGTTATAGGCTAAATATAACTTCTGCCACATGACGCAAAATAATTCTTCAAAAGGGTAAGACTGTCTATTAGTAGACTGGATCTAATGAGATTCACAGGGCAATTTAACATAAAATATGCAGAGACTATTCGCATCCAACTGGGCCCTTGTCTTGAGCTAGATATTGCATGAGGTGTCATGGTTTCAAAAACTCATTTTGGCTGCGAGGTGCCTTTTTAAATGTTCGCACTTTAAACTTTCTACAAGGTAGTTAATGCTGAGAGACTTATGATAGATCAGAAAAACTTTTAAAACTAGTTAAGATTACAATAAGCATGTCAAGCTGCTAATTTTCCAAGTCATTTATACTTACTTGGGGAAGAAAAATAGTGGGCTCTTTTACTAATTATAAACACAGGACTGCCTTAGTCAAGCCAACTGATACTGAAGTTGGCTTATTTCATTATTCTCTAAATTTTTTTCTTAGAAATTAGATACTGGAATAAAGTATTGGTTAGCTTCAGTGGAGTGCCAATATATCCCTGATCTCCCAATAACCCGTTGATGTGGGCATCACACTTATATGGAATTTTACAGAGGTGGGCTTTTCACCATGTTCCACAATGACTGACTGCACCTAGAGTTTCCCGGAAGGAAATCCAGAAAATGAAGTGACACGTTGCATGGTCTTATGGTGTAAAAAGTGTTATTCGTATTCTTTCCCCCCGCTTACAGACCTTTGAATTGTGTATTCGCCACAAATGAAGCAGAAGGTATTATGGCTGTTGCTACATTGGCGAGACATTCTGCTGTCGCCAATCGTTCTATCGCAAGTCTATAACTGGCTTACTTGTTATGTAAAACATGTATGTATAGACGATGCTGTACCTTAAAACAATTGCATCAAAATACATGGCAACTGTTTTTAACTAAATGAGTGGAATGTGTACATGCAAGCTGTTTTTATAGCCTTCCCTGGCAGCATCCATCCAGCCTACGCATGCCCAAACTGTAAGGCCCTTTTCACACAACCTGTCAGTTTATTCGGCAGAACCTGAACGGGCACTCCATACTTGTCTATGGAGCATCGGATGTCAGCGGTGACCATGTCTGCTGACATTCGATCTGCTAAAATCAGACGGATGGCGATATACGTCACCATTTGTCCTATCGGATCGGGTGAGATCTGATGAAAACAGATGCTGTCCGGTTTCGTCCGATCTCTCCATAGACAAGCAGCGGCGCTCGACAAGCCCCTCCCCGCTCAGTGAGCAGAGAGGGACCTGTCATTTGCCGGCTCAGCTCAGCTGGCCGACGCCCCTGACTGATCCGTCCCCGTGTGGAAGGGGCCTAACAGTTCCACAAAATCGTATGCCTTGGGTGCATGTCTGTGCAAGAGCTACAAAAAGCGTCATTTATAGCACAAAAGAAAAATAAATTTGATATATGAACCTTGCTTTGTGTACTAATACAGTCCTGTTGAAACAGGAAGGGGCCATCCCCAAACTGTTCCCACAAAGTTGGGAGCATGAAATTGTTCAAAATGTTTTAGTAGGCTGACCTTAAGAGTTTCTTTCACTCGAACTAAAGGGCCAAGCCCATCCCCTGAAAAGTAACCCTACTCCATAATCCCCCTTCACAAATGCGCTTCTGGAAGAATGGTCAAACATTCCCATAGACACACTGCTAAACCTTGTGGACAACCTTCTCAGAAGAGTTGAAGTGGTTATAGATACAAAGGGCGGGCCAACTCAATACTGAACCCTACGGACTAAGAATGGAATGTCGTTAATGTTCATCTGCGTGTAAAGGCCGGCGTCCAATACTTTTGGCATTATAGTGTGTGTGTGTATTTGTATATATAGATAGATATTGCAGAGGATTTCTACATTTGTAAAAAAAAAAAACTTTTTCCTTACACACATTCTACGGGCTTCAGTGCAAGGTCCTTTTTCATTCAAAGTTGTAAGCCATTCTAATATAATAGGATGTTCTACTCCCAGCAGTAAATATTAGCCCTGAGCTAATCTTCAGTTCTCGCAGAAATGCATGTTCTTGTAAAGCTGGGTGAAGTGTTGCTTGATGCAGCTCCTATTTCCTCCACCGTAGAGCAGGTTTTTGGCAGCCAACATGAGCACCATTAGAAATAATGTACAAATGTGCAGTGATGTAGTGTAGAACTCTTAATGTGTTGCACATATGAATTTTTCTTCCCAATCCTAGCATGCCTCCGTTTTCTTTGCTAGTGGATAGATATCTTTTCCCTACTGAGAAAAGTTTAATTTACTAGCCATTTTCCCCCTCAAGATTCTTTTGTTTTCTACCATCAAGGCTATATGTACATGCTGGTCTCTTATGAATCTCTTCAACAGGAGCTTAGGAGGGCAAACCCAAATGCTTCTGGACTTGGACAATTGCGTGGCCTGCCTGGATTACTGTACTAGTTGGCCGCAGACCATTTTCCAAGTCAAGAGTCGTGGCACAGCCTCTGGTGTAACCCAGTCTCTGAAGGTTTGTTTATTAGTAAGCTTTGTGGGTTTAGCATTAAGAGCTACTATGTTTATCAGAAACATTCAACGCAACCATTATCCTTTTCTTTTTCTGCCTTTTTGCATGAGGTAGCATCTTCTGCCATAACTCATTTTTCAAGAGACAAAGTTGCACCTTGGTTAGTACTTGCTACAGCCTGCAGTGACCCATTTTAACGGCACCTTCTCTCAGCAGCCAGTTCATGAGTACCCAGGGTTTTACCTGGTATTACCAAAATGTAGTTATCAAGCAGTGCGACATGTTTTATCCTAAGCACAGGAGCAGTCCCTCTGGTTACTTCAGCTCATGATCCACTAACTATTCCGGGACTGCTTTCAGTGTCCCTTATTGTCCTCTGCTTGAGTCCCTACATTCCTTAGTTTTCCTTAGCTCTGTCGGATTTAATAGAAAAATAATGAACACATACCTTGCATTTGCAAGTTTACAGAGAACAATGCCAGCATACAGTTTTATTACAAAATAAACTTATGAAAATGAATTTCACATCTTCTGGGAAGATATGCATATACATAAAAAAAAAGTCTCTCAAAGCAATGGCCTGAGTTGAGAACTCATACTTGCAACATCTGCAGCTCAGTTATTGAGCATGACCCCAACCCTGTTTGGACAATAACATGGGAAGGAGCCTGAAATGCACATAACATGGAGCTCTTCATTTGCAAACCTTTTAACTGGTCTATTTATATTTTGCAAACATACTGACCCCGACTTTCCCTCTTATTTAAAACAGACAAGAATGTCTGTCTCAAAGTGAAATTTCCAGGTGGTGTGCAGTTGTATTTCATCCCCTGAAGCCACTTGGTATACTCTCCTGGTAGGATGTGAACCTCATAGTTCCTCCTTCTGACTGTCAATGATCTGGCAGCTTACTTCTGGTATGAGCATGTGTGGAGCTGCTTCAGGAGACGGAACACAACTGCACAACACATGGATGAGGATAGGCATCTTTCGTGTAGGCAAAACTGAAAAATACATAGTAGAAATACATATTTGTTTTTTTACCTGTAAAAACCTTTGCCTGTTTGGTTTAGTCAGTTTTCTAAACCAGACAGCCCTACTAGACTACATGCAAATATCTTATGGTTTGGGAATGACTGTGACTAGATAGTGAAGAAATAGAATCTCAATTTGTCTAATTCACAAAAATTTGCCATACAGTAGAGCCTGATTGGCTTTCAGGGTTGCTTCTTCCCCTTCAGTCTAAATGCGCTTGTAGAGGTGATCACAGGCGTGCAACAGATCCAGCCAACGTGGGCCTCATGCACACCACGAGAAGGAAAAAATGCCAGAACCTTTTGGCAGAAAAATCTGCATAAAAAAAAATGCTTGTAACTGATATCATACAAGAGTTAAAGCAGAGCTCCACCCTAAAGTGGAACTCCTGCTGATCGGAACCCCCCCCTCTGGTGTCACATTTGACACCTTTCAGGGGGAGGGGGGTGCAGATACCCCCCCCCCCCCGTTGTGCTCTGAGAACACTCGGCTCCCAGAGCACAGCGGGAGCCAATCAGCAGGCGCAGCGCAACTCTCACATGCTCCGTAGGGAACCGGGCAGTGAAGCCGGAGCGCTTCACTGCCTGGTTCCCTCACCAAGGATGGCGGGGGGGGCAGCAGAGTGACGAGCGATCGCGCGTCCTCTGCTGCGGACGGCGCTGGACTCCAGGACAGGTAAGTGTGCCGATATTAAAAGTCAGCAGCTGCAGTATTTGTAGCTGCTGACTTTTTAATATTTTTTTTTTCAGCGAACATCCTCTTTAAGGCGAGTGTATGGGCATTTGCTTATAGAAGTGTTTTTTTTCCAAAATATTCTCCTAATTTTTCACTATAATCAATATACACGTGAAAACGTTGAATGCTCCTAAACACTAGACATGGGCACACTGAAATATTTTGATTCGTGATTTCGTTTTCGTACGAAAATTACATTTAGTTACTCCCGAAATTAGTTTTTATTTATTTAGTTTTTCGTTAATAAAATGCATTCGTCCAAAAATCCAAATTAAGGTCGAATCTGTCATTGAAGGCTTATGGTGTCTGTCGAACGTTCTAATAAAAAAATAAAAAAAGAAGAATCGACAATCTTTAAAAAAGGAGAGTCAGGACACTCTCTACATAGCAGATAAAGGAGCTGTGTGTTAGTGGGTGTCCTGACTCTCCTGTAGTCCAAGGGAGGGGGCGAGCACGACACTCCACACCAGGGAGAAAGCCTTGCATTACTTTTGTGTAGTTAGACAGAAGAACAGGAAGTGAGGATTTCTCAGAAGAAATAAGGACATTTAAAAGCAAAATCAAAGGATTAGGTAAGTGAAGGAGGACTGCACCAAGGTAAAGGAAGCTATTTAGGGAAAAAGAATTTACCTTTACAACCCCTTTAACTAAAAAGGTTATATTTTATAAAGGATGCATAGAAGGGGTAGGAAAGGGACAGAGTGCCTGATATATTCTTCCTTTTAAAAATAGTCTCTCACCTGGTGTGATGTGCACTGTATTGGTATGGATCCTGGATGGTTTCTGGCCATGCAGCAAATGTTTGCTCATCTGGCCAGGTACATATACGTCCATGATGAGGGGGTGGCCTGTGTAAAGTGTTAGGGACAAGTTCATGATATAGGCTAGGATTGTATTTTTTAGAATACATGTTTGATGGAGATTCCACTCTTAACAGTTTTCCTATTACTCAGGGATGCTCCTTAAAGTGATACAAGAATGAAATTTTTTTTTTTTCATTTAAAAATAACAAATGTTATACTTAATGTGTAGTGGTTTTGCACAGAGCAGCCCAGATCATCCTCCTCTTGTTTCCCCCTTCTGTGCTCCTGCCGAGTGACCCCACAGCAAGCAGCTTGCTATGGGGGCACCTGATCCAAGCCTCTGCTCTGAGTGTCCATTCAGACATGGAGCTGCTGTTCGACCCTCCCCCCCCCCTCTGTTTTCTTATTGGCTCACTAATTTTGACAGCAGTGGGAGCCAATGGCGCCAATGAGGAGGGAGAGTCCCAGGCAGCTGAAACTCTTGTGCAACATCGCTGGATCGAGATGGGGCTCAGGTAAGTATTAGGGGGCTGCTGCACACAGAAGGGTGTTCATCTTAATACATAAAATGCATTAAGATAAAGAAAAACTGACTTTAGAACCACTTTAACAGGTAGAAGGAAGGCTGTGGTACCCTTGTAGTTATCCTAAGCCTGTGATGAGGACTGTTGTTGTTATTTAGGTATTGCTGAGGTCACGCATAGTTAATTTATAGTTTGACTTTTTTTGTAAACAAGTACCGGTAAATAATATGGAATTAAAAACCTTCTTAGTACTTATCACCGAGTGTGGCTAGGTGCTAAAAAGCCCTTCTTGCCACTCCTTCCCCGCTTATCTTTGACTTTGTATACAGATTAATAGCTTTAACATATGCGGGCCAGCTTCGTATTGTGATTCAGACATCATAGCAGAGAAAACAGTTGTAAGGAAACTATTAGTCTGAACCCTTGACCTTTTTTTTGTGGTGGGATTAAGCGCAGAATCCATTACGAGCAATTGAGTGATTTCCAGGCCAATCATTTAAATCCATATCACTGTCTATGGACAGGACAGCATGTTCTAATTAGTGAACATGTTTAATGAATTATTGCACAGTCTTTGTGTGGTTGCTTGTCTGTGCTGTGCAGCAACATGAGTGACGGGCAGATTTTATTATTCCTCCTTATCAGTGTACATGTGGTCATTGTATGACATTATAGAACTTTAGCTGGTGGTTACTGTTTTGCTCTTTGTATCTCTTTGGATGATGGGTCTTCAGATAAAAAAAAATATTTGTATAAGTGGTGTTTTCAACTTTCAACACTCCATATTTTGATTACCCAATATGTATTTATAAACCTTTTGTGTATATATACACACAGGTAACAATAATTGAATACAATATTCTTCTAATACTTTCTTTTAAAAATATAAAAGTTGTCACTTTGGATAGCATTAAACGCAACTTTTTTTTTTTTTTACCTAGGTCAGTCCATGACTAGACAGGGAATATTTTTGGTCATGTGCAAGTATTTTAAAAATTGTATGCAGTGTTGGTTTAATAAAAAAGATAAAAACAAGGTTTTACTTGCCTGCTCTGTGCAACAATTTTGAACAGAGCAGTCTCTGGTTTCTGCTTCTGAAAGTCCCCTGCCAGCGCTGTCCCCACTCTATCCTCGGGTGCCCCCTCAGCAAGCGTGGTGCTAAGTGGGCACCCATGCAAGAGCGTTCCCGAACCAGTCTGTGTATGTCTGTAAGCCTCTGCCCTACTCCCTTCTCACAGGTATTTGACTGGTGGCATCATGAGCCTATGGCTCCCACTGCCCTCCGTGTCTCCTGTGAAAGTAGGAAGTGAGGAGAGTGATGCTGGAGTGGTGAAAGGGAGCAGATAAGTGTTAAGGGATGATGAGGGTGGAGAACAAGTGCTGGGAAGTTTTTTACTTTAATGCAGAGAATGCATTAAGGTAATAAAAACTGTGGTTTCACACTGCCGCTCTCTGAGGGTCATATACAGTTTCCCATAGACTTCTAACTGAGCGCTGTTGGTGCATTTTCTGACACATCACCAAAAGTCCAGTATGCTGCATCTTTGGTGCGCTTACAAATAGCGTGCAATCCTAATACACATGGTGGCAGGAAGAAACCACCCTTAAACTTCAGATTTTTTTGGTGGAATTGACCAGGTTTTAAACCTGTGTTGGCTTTGGGCCCAATCACACCAGTGAGCCACACTGAACACAAGATACAGTACCGATACGTTGGTCCCGGCACAATGCACTGTTTGTTTTGGCATTCCAGTAGAGTTCCAATAGAGGTCTATTCATCGTGACAGTGTTGCGATGCAGCGGTTCACATTGCAACCCACTGCAATGAAGGAAGGTAGTACATGTAAGCTCTAACTAGCAGGGCTCTGATTCCTACTGTATTAAATTGTATTGTAACTGTACTGTCTGTCCTGATGTTGTAAAGCCCTGTGTAAACTGTTGGTGCTATATAAACCCTGTATAATGATAATAATGTATCGGCATCCCTGTAGGGTGAACTGACACCATTGCAGATTAGTTATTTTGAGCCCCTTAGGTTCCTAGACTCAATCACATCTCTTCTTTGAGTAAACGTCCTAGTTTATCTTAGAAGCTGAGTTTGGTTATGACTGTAGGGCAGTTCGAAATTGTTGCTATAGAGATTTATCCACTTCTTGACAATCCAGGCCATTTGCAGTGTATGGGCCTCAGTGCCCATATGGATGAGGAGTTCCCTGTAATAAAGGCCAATCATTGCTACCCTTTCTCTTTGTGCAGGGTGACCGGTCTTGTATCTGCCCCTCTTGTAGTTTTCTGCAGACAACTTGTAGTCGGTGGGGCCTTCTAGGTATTCTCACACCTCTGCTCACTGGAATAGCTATGTACAGCATAGTATTATCGTAACTAGTAGTTTTACAAAATAACAGCTAGATTTGTAGAGACGTGTTGCACACTTTTTTTTTTTTTATCCTTCGCTTCTTTTAAGGAAAAAAAAATTATGAAGATCTTCCAAGTTGCTACCCTAGATCCAAAATTCCATTTCCTGTATTCTTTAGGAGTTTGCAGTAGACTGTAAACCCCACTTAGGCTACAGATGGCACATGCTGCAATTCTCTGTTCCGGAGCATACATTGTTTCTGTATTTGGTTTAATTGTAGTTCTCTGAATTATAAGCTTATGTGCAGACAAACACAGGATGCACACACACACGCATAACCAGTGCCTGTGTGAAACAGATGATGCCGCTCTCGGCATTGAGCACCCAAGGGAGCTATGCAAACGCACAAGAAGTGGAGCATCAGTGCCCACAGATGCCAGTCCATGTTCATGTTAAATAAATCCTAATGAGAGAAGTATGTGGGTTGTTGTTCCTGAGCATTACTAAAAAACACTAGTTCCCTGGTTCTCTTGCTCATCCAGTGGCTTTGGTACTCGGTCTCTGCCCTGCAACAATTATGTAGGTCTGGGTGTTTGACCTACGTTCTGTGCTTATTCTGCTCATTCCAGGTCAGCAATAGTAATGTCCATATTTTTTATAAGCACCGGTTTCCTTTAGTGCAAATTGGCACATGCTGCACTTTTAGACATGTTTTACATCTCTTGCCAGGCACGAAGGTCATTTACCCAGTCCCACTTTTTGACACCTGTCTATATAGGTCTTTATCAGTGTTAGATTGAAACCTTTTTGTGTTGAAGTTTGTGTACTTTAGGATGCCCCTTAAGTGCCTTTTTGGAAGTAATATCACCGCATCAGCATCTGAATGTAAGATTGACAAACTGTCTGCATCCAGGGTTGTAAACATACGCAGGTTTCCGCAAGTAGCAGCATAAACCTGCCTACAGCCACCTTCAACTGTTAGTTACTGTGGGCAGCTGTACACAGTGGCTGCGTATCCAAGGTATGCTGAGATGCACACGTAATGTATATTGAATGCATGTGTGGGCCTTAAAAGGAAAAAAATGTGCCTTATAACGAAAGGCAACGTGGTAAGATGAAAATGGTTATCTGGCTTATGTGAGGAACATCAACCCATACCTTAGATCAGGGGTGCATAACCAGTGGCCGCGATCTCCTGCTCTGGGATAAAAAATAATATAATACTGTTATTAAAGGTCAGTTTATTACTAAAATCACAGTGTATATATGGGCATATCTGTTCTGCATCGGTTACTGAGCTGCTTTCAAACTGATCGGCAGGAGCAGAGCAGTACACCTGAGGGTTACCTGCACTGAGCCATAGGCCCCTTTGCCACAGTCAGTCCAACCCAATTGGACCCTCCATTCACCTCTAAGGCACATTTCACACGATCGGACCGTTCAGGTCCACCTGTCAGTTTTGACAGCGGACCTGAATGGCTGCTCCATACAGTCCTATGGAACGTCTGATGTCGGCGGCAGACGTATGGCGATACGTCCCCATTCATCCATGGAGAATTGGATCGGGTGAGATCTGATGAAAACACATACTGTCTGATGTTTTCATCAGATCGCTCAGTAAAAAGAGAGGGACCTGTCATCCGCCAGTTCAGCGGACAGATCTCCCACTGAGCTGGCAGACTCCGTAGCGACGGAGTCCGCCTAGTGTGAAAGGAGTCTAAGGAGTAGCAGATGTAAATGGACTTGTGTCAGTTTACAAATGCCTACCTCCAATCCGATCCTCAAAAAAAGTAGAGTGGGCTGCCATCCACCCGCTCCGCTCGTTGTGGCCAGCGACCAGTTACCAAGTCGCTTAGGTGGCCCTCGCTCTTCAAAAGGTTGGGCACCTCTGCCTTAGGTAGATATGCTTATAGTGCCATAATACCGATATTGTTCTCTCATGGCTTTATTAGTACGATTTTTTTAAAGCCCAACTCCAGCCCACATGTTTCGTTTTGGAAGGGAAGGATTAACATTTTGGGTATTTTATTATTAAAGAAAGAAAAACTGATAGAGTGTAACCTGGGGGACAGGTAGCAGGTGCAAAGCTCCCTGGGATGAGCAGTCTTTCAGGCACAGATGCCAAATCCAGTGAAATTGTGACAAACAGTGCAGTGTTTGTTTGTTTGATATATACAAGTCTATATACAGGTGCTGTACAGTGTTCCAAGGAACAAAAATATCCAAATAAAAACCTAGCCGTGTCTCGGCACTAACTATACAATATTTACAAGTCCTAAGTAGCAGGCTAAGCTAGTCTACAGCTTGTCAGCTTTCACATACGTTTTCTCCAACCTTTTGCTGTCCTAGACAGAAGTTGTCTAAGGTTCCCAGGCCAAGAGCAAAGGCTGTCTGCTCAGGTGAGCTTAAATTAGCCTGGGAGAGAGGACCAAGACCTGGACTGGATCAGAGATCCCTGAATGTGTAAGAGAGAAGCCTGGGAGATGTATAAACCCTGAACAGGATTTTTCCCGACTCTCTGGGAGGCTCTGCTACTATAGATGGATATAGATGGATATATCCATCGATGGATGTATAGATCTATCTATGCATGTGTGTATATGTATATGTGTGTGTGTGTATATGTATGTGTGTGTGTGTGTATATATATATATATATATATATATATATATATATATATATATATATATATATATATATATATATATATATATATTTTTAATGTATGTCTTCAGGTAATACATACTAAAGTGGTGGTATGTATATATTGTACCTGCTCTAATGTTTTTCTTTTATCTATAGGTCCATTTTAATATGTGGCATGGTCTGGAGGACATATATCATTTTCTTTTTACCTTCTGCTGGTGTATGTATATTCTCTTTGTGGGCCAGATGTGCAGTAAACAATTGATCAGATAGATACAGGCTTGTATTGTGATCATGTTTGTGTTTATTTTTTATGTTTTTATCAGGATGTATATGGGGGGGAGGCGATTTTGAGATGAAAATAGATTCCAGCAAAGGAAGAGTAGTTTGTGCAATAAAATGGAGAAATCAGATCCGACCTTCCTGCTTTACAAATGCTTCCCAGCCGGATAGCCTTGCGATGCTGTAAGCACATGGAAACATTTCTAAATATAGTACTAGTATGTTGAATAATACCTCCCGACTGGGACTGCGGTAAAGTTTCCAGATCCTGTCCCAACATGAATGAATAATAGCTAGTACATTGGTTTTAGAGAAACAGGTACCAGGGAGTACTTGAAATATATTGAAGCACCGATCAGAGAATTCTTGTTGTATACAACACGCTTCTGTATTCAAGAATACACCTGTCATCTAATATCAGTATACTGTATATACACAACCGTCCAAAACCTTGTATGAAATAAATGTGTAGCACAAATAATTACAAGCATTTTATCCTTTGTTATATGCTTCATTATTGAAGGTAAAACTTTGTTAAAGTGATTGTAAACCTCAGACATAAAATATGAACAAAGCATGGCCCTCTACAGAGTGTACTCTCAATCCAGAGCATGAAGTGTCAGATCTGTCTACTGCCTTTTTCCTCTATCCGAGAAAAAGGTGACTGGGGACCTCCAGCTGATTGACAGCCTTAGCTCTGTTCCTGTGTGCTGTGTCCCTTCCCACCAATCAGCTCTGAGACCTCTCCTCACTGAGCTCTGCAGTTTGTAACTTCAGCTCGCCACCTCCTTTTTTATGACAGTTTAGGCAAGCTTTATGTGTATCACCTGAGGATAGTCCCTTCACTGGATACACTTTATTTTCCAGACAATAAGTAAAGGACTTATGTGAACTTTTGATGAAGTACTAAAGTCAAATTGTTTACACTGTGGTGTTATGACCATTTGGCCATGTTTTGGTGCACTTTACTATATTGTAAAACATAATATGCTGCATTCTGAATGCAAAATTTATAGTGTTAGAAATGCAGCAAAATATTGTAAAATGCTGGAAAATGTGCTTTTATGTTTTACACATGTACAGTCAAACGCAGACTCTGTGTAGTACTGCAGTATGAATCCCGGCCAAAGGACTGCTATGTATTTCTTTTTTATAGTTGAAACCCCCCCCTCCCTTTTTCCACCCACACATTTAGCCCTGGTTCACACTAATGCGTTTTGACATGCAATTTGACATGTCAAATCGGCGGCAATTGCCGGCAATGGCACGGTCCTAATCGGTGCGACGCCGCATATGTGGCAGTGGACAGATTTTCAAAATGTAGTTTCTATACTACTTTCTGCGATTTCGGCCCGCGATTTACATTGACATCTGTGCAGAAACGGATGCACAGATGTCTCTGTAATCGCGGCCAAAATCGGGACTGACAAGCGGGACTGAAATCCTGCGAGTTCAGCTAAACTTGCACGGCTTCATTCCCACAGCCCAGTGTGAACCTGTGCTAAACCAAGCTGGTAAAGAAGCCATAATTCTGTTTGAGGTCTTTTATTGCCATGATTTCATTTGCTATAATATTATAGCTACCACCAACCTTGATCACTGTATTATTAAAAGTGTTGGAAATAAAGGAATGAATGTACTGAATACATGCATCATATGTACTTGCCACATATAGTTGCCACATATAGTTATCACAATGAAATAGTGGTTGTTTCATTTACGTTCAGTTTTTTTATTCCCACAAAATAGGTACATGGGCCTTTTGTATGTGACGGACAGCAAGGAGGGTGCCAGGTGCGGTGGAGTAGTGGACTACATCAGTGGTCATCAACCCTGTCCTCAGGGCCCACTAACAGGCCAGGTTTTATGCATTACCTTGGGGAGATGCAGACTAGAATACTGCAATCACTTAGCAGAAAATGATATCACCTGTGATGTATTTCAGTTATCCTGCAAACCTGGCCTGTTAGTGGGCCCTGAGGACAGGGTTGATAACTAATGGCCCGTACACACGATCCGAATATCGTACGACGGATCGTACGACTTTTTTCGCTTAATAGTCGCAAGTAAAATGAAATAGGTTATTAAAGTCACGAAAATTCTCGTTCGACCGAAAAAAATAATCGGAAGTGATGTCATGTGTTGTAATGTATTTGTATTGTATTGTCGGACGACAACTGTACTGACTAAACGAAAATCGTACGAGGAAAATTTTCGTGCATGTCCGATCGAAAAATATCGGATGATCGGCTCTCGAAAGTAGTGTACACACGATCCGAAAATCGTACGATTCTTCATCGGACGATCGTTTTCGTCCGATATTCGGATCGTGTGTACGGGCCATTAGGATGAGCTCCGGCGTGTTCGCACACTCCATGTGCAGAGCCCGCCAGGAAGTCGGCACGGCGCTGCGCTAATCACAGGCAGGGAGACATTTCCCGATCTCTGCAGCCGAGCATCGGGATAATGTCTCCCTGCCTGTGATTTGCGCAGCGCGGTGCCGACTTCCTGGCGGGCTCTGCACATGGAGTGTGCGAACACGCCGGAGCTCATCCTTATTGATAACCACTGGACTATAGCATTACAGGAAGAGTTGAGATTTGCATGTAACTTTAGCTGCTTTGGGGTTTAGTGAATGTGTTCACATATGGTTTGTATAGAAGGAACCCTCTGCTTATGCATCCTTTCATTAAATGCTCACATTTTTGAATTCCCTGCTTTTTGACAGGCCCCCTAGTGTATATTTGGTACAGTAAAGTACACTGCTAGCAGCCTGAGACATGGCTGGTTTAAATAAATCTCTGTAAATAAGTAAATAACAGTGCAGTTTTTGTAAATGTACTTTTTTACCCTTCCCTTAATTAAAATACACATCAGCTGCAATTGACCTCAGACAGCTGGAAGACTCTTCAGTATGCTTCAGTGCATACCTTGAACCACATACTTAGGCATCCAAAAATAAGAAGCACCTGTTTTTCTGTAAGTGAGGTTTGTACATTATAATTTACTATAAATTAGGCTTTTATAACGTTTTTACATGTCTGTACTTTGTCATTTTCCAATGGGTGTTTTTTGGTATTCTTGGGAGATATATATATATATATATATATATATATATATATATATATATATATATATATATATATATATATATATATATATATATATATATATATATATATATATATATAATATATATATATATTAGGGCTGTTACTGATCAAAATTTTTCTGTTCGATTAATTTTTTTCTTTTTTTTTTTTTCTTTTTTTTAATCGACTAATTTTGATTAATTATAACGCACATACAGATCCAACTACCTTTAGCTGATCTCCTTGCAGGCCGATTCCCAGTGCAGCTACCAACCACTGGAAAAATGGATAGCAGGATACAAAAAACACACAAAGGTAGCGCTCGATGGGAATAGCATTAAAACTTTTATAGTCTTCAAGTAGGTAACAAAATAAATATTGCACTGGAGATGAAATCGATGTAGCTACATAAACTGTAAAAATGGTGCGAGTAATACCAAATGGTACCAAAAGCGTCATAAAAACATGTAGCCAAGTATGATACTGGTATAAAAATGTGTACAACGATACCACTGCTGAATCCAGATGAGGAGAGGTTAACATCAGTCCGTCGGCATGTAGATGTCCCATGAAGGGAACTATCCCAACTCCCAGTGGATGGCTGTAGAATCCCAGGTTGATGGAGGGAAGTGATAGAGGGAAGAGTAACAGCCCTTGCGTGTGGCAGATAGTAAGGTCCCACTGGCATGCAGATATGAAGGCACAGCAAAGGAGCCCTTCAGATGAACACGGCAACCCCTGCCGGTGTCCGTGACGTTACCGGATCTAAGACGGAACTCCCTGAAGTCCCAGAAGCTGGCGGAGAGGTGAGTAGCAATCAAAAGAATTTTAATCGATCAAAAAAATTAAGGATTAATCGATTAATTAAAAGTTAATTTGCACAGCCCTAATATATATATATATATATATATATATATATATATATATATATATATATATATATATATATATATACATACTTGATGCATTTCTATCTCCCTCACTCTTCCAATGCACATATACAAGTACTAACCAATATCCCTTTTTTTTTTTACTTTCTCATTCTGATTTTTTTGTCTTAGGCAGGCCGTATACTATGCAATGTTCTTTCCTGCAACCACAGGTTGCAGGAAAGAAAATGGCTTGCTTCCATCATGACCACAGTCAGTGATGATGGGGTAATCCTTTCAATTGAGCTATTGTGTTCTCCCGACAGGGGGGCAAGGAGAGCCTTCCCTGCCAGGAGAACAACGCAATGATTATTGCTAGTGATTATAGCTGCTGGCAGTGATCACATGTTAGAAATCCAACATGCTGGTTGTACCCACGACAATCAATGGCTCTACTTTGGTTCAATCAACCTGCCCATAGATCAGTGCTCCTCAAATAGTGGGGCGCGCCCCCCAGGGGGGGCCCGAGGCTCCATAAAGGGGGGCTCGTTCCGGACCGCGGCGATCGCGCCATTTAGTATCCGCTTCTGTCCCCAGCCTCCTCCGCTAGTTAGAGGAGCGGGAAGCAGGACATTTTTGAACTGGGGGATGGGACCAGAGAGGTAGCAGCCTGTCATGTTGGACGGCAGGTGATTGGCTGCTAGGAGGCGGTCCTAGCAGCCAATCACCAGTTCGCCCAAAAGTCGCCCCGCCCAGTGCTGCTGCGGCTTCACTTGACGAATGTCCCGCCTCCTGCTCTCCGCGCTGAAAAGTTACAAGTAGGAGTGGAGAGGGAGGAAGGGAGGAAAAATATATGGAAATGTTAAGGACGAGGAGTGGGGGCTGTGCTGTGGGGGGAAAAGGGGGGGTTATGTGATGGGGGAAACTGTGTGCAGGATATGTGATGGGGGTCATATAAAGGGGGCAATACTTTGTGGGGGGGGGTATGTGATGGGGTCATGTAAAGGGGGCAATACTGTGTGGGGGGATATGTGATGGGGCAATACTGTGTGGGGGGGATATGTGATGGGGCAATACTGTGTGGGGGGGATATGTGAAGAAGGGCAATACTGTGTGTGGGGGGATATGTGAAGAAGGGCAATACTGTGTGTGGGGGGATATGTGAAGAAGGGCAATACTGTGTGTGGGGGGTTATGTGAAGAAGGGCAATACTGTGTGTGGGGGGATATGTGATGGGGCAATACTGTGTGGGGGGATATGTGATGGGGCAATACTGTGTGTGGGGGGATATGTGATGGGGCAATACTGTGTGTGGGGGGATATGTGAAGAAGGGCAATACTGTGTGTGGGGGGATATGTGAAGGGCAATACTGTGTGTGGGGGGATATGTGAAGGGCAATACTGTGTGTGGGGGGATATGTGAAGAAGGGCAATACTGTGTGGGGGGATATGTGGATACAGTGTTATGCAGAGGTGTACTTATAACAATTTTATAGACAAATTATACTATTTACAGTCGCGCGGGGGGCGCAAAATGTTTTCTTCTTCCTAGGGGGGGCATGACAGAAAATAATTGAGAAGCACTGCCATAGATGAATCGAATCTCGGCTGGTCCCTGCTGAATCTGCCAGTATTCAAACCTATCTATAGCTAGCTTTAGAGGCCATGTCCCTGATTTTTGTGGAAACCATGACATGCAACTCACAGATATTTGGCAGAATTATCAGAAATATTTCTTTCTTGCCTAATGTTGCATGTTTACTTATTGCAGGCCTTTAGCCACCACATCTTTGTGTTGGACTTGCGCATGGCACCAGTTGCTGTAAAGCAGTGGTTCTCAACTCCTGTCCTCAGGACCCACTAACAGGCCAGATTTTAAGTATTACCTTGGGGAGATGCAGACTAGAATACTGCAATCACTGAACAGAAAATGATATCACCTGTGATTGATGTATTTCAGTTATCTTGCAAACCTGGCCTGTTGGATGGGAGGATGGGAGTTGAGAACCACTGCTGTAGAGGCTAAATTCACTTTGAAATATAAATTGCTGATCCATGCGATGGATTACTATTCACTATACATGTAAGTAGGTAACAAAGCTCTAGCTGGGGGATTTTTTCCTTGCACTACCCCAATTTCACCTACATAATGTACTGGGGTTCTTCACATAGAACGATGCGCACAGTTCTTTGTTTTTGCTCTTTTTTCACTATTCGGAGTTGTAAGCTCATGGGGACAGTGTCTCTGCTCGATTCTCTCATCACTACTACTAAGTGGTCATGTTTAAAAAGCCAGACGCAAATCTAATGTGAAAGAGTATTGTATTTCACGTCCAGCAGGATGCACCACAAATT
Source organism: Rana temporaria (assembly GCF_905171775.1). NCBI lineage: Eukaryota > Metazoa > Chordata > Amphibia > Anura > Ranidae > Rana > Rana temporaria. The sequence continues at coordinate 238,856,183 of NC_053490.1, read as the reverse complement.
GGTACTTTCTTGGACAAAAACAAGAAAAAGGAAGACTACACTGGCCTACAATTATTCAATGCAAGCCATACATTATGACATTTTGTGATCACTGTTTCAAGCTATAGCCAGGGAAGGTAATTTATAAGAAAAAAACTGACAGGCTGGCTGTACTGATGCTTATCAACTTCGATACAACCAGCTTGCCCGTGGATGAATCGACATTCGGGCGGTTCCTGCTGAACTGAGCAAATTTCAATCTGTCTATTATGGTCGGCTTTAGTGTATTAAAATCATCTTTGGAGAGATTCGCCAACAGCTGCAGCCTTGGTGTGATCATTGAAATAATTTGTGGAATCTCCTTTTTTTTTGTAGTTGAATGCATTTTTTCTGGTAACAGACAGATGTCCGAGTAACTGATCTCTCTGGTGTGTAGTTTGGAGTGGGTGGGCCTTCTAAGCTTAGATTGCTGGGCTCTAAAAGGCTGTAGATGATGGAATATTTTACCCATGATAAAATTGTTCAGGTTACATAGATCTGCAGTGATTTGTTGCTGCAGTATTGTGGAATTATCTCCCGAGTGACTGTAGTTTATAGTTTGTTCAGTGGACCATGCAAAAAGTATCTGTCAGTCACTTTTAGCTTTCATCTTTAAAAAGAGAGTGAAGATAACTCCAGGGACATTACCTCACTAATAGTCAAGAACACCTTCCCAGTTGTCTAATAAAACCGCCTGTTCTGCAATGCAGTACTTCGGTAACCTGCTGTGTCCAATTGTCTTTTAATCATCATTTCATGCTACCTGAAAATTATATGAAAACAGGATTTGGAGAGATGCTTTGTAATAATGGTTGCTGCTGTAGCAGTTTACAGTCACTTAATGAAACTGGCTTAATAGCCTTGTGAAGAAATAGCCATGAAGGCTAATTGTCATAAGCACATTTGTCAGTGTCCTGCACAGAGTGTTTCTCTTCCAGACTCTCCACTGTGTTTTCTCATGTAAGGATGCCTCCGGCGGTGCAAGGCCAGCAGAGCTGTGTGTCACACAACCAGTGACAATAGAAGCGACAAGACTGAGGTTCTTTTACTGGGTGCCAGGGAATGGTAGGAAGCAGCAAGAGTTATTCCTGGCATTGCAGCTTCTGCTCTGGTTTCTCCCATTGAAAAGGTTGTTGTGACTGTCTGTCTGCATTTTGTTATGTGTTTTTTCTTTTAATTTTAGATCTTATGTCATTTAGGTTTACATAATAAGCCTGGCAATCTATACAGCTAACACATTGACGCCCCTGAGTTTCCATATGGAAAAAAAGATCACCATTTCTCTTTTCCTTTTTTTTTTTTTTTTTATATTTTAACCTGAACTACAAATGTATTGCATAATAACAGAATCAGATAATATGAAGTATAACGTACAGTTATTTCAAATAGGTGGGGGTAGTATGAAATGCTCAAAACGATTCATAGTGAACACAAATATGACTTTATATGGCGCATTGAAAGAGAGATTTTTTTTTTTTTTTACTAATGGCCCATACACATGATCAGAAAATCATACAAAAATTACCGCTTTCAAAGCGATGGTGCGATTATCTGATCATTAGTACACAGCTTTTGAGAGCCGATCACAATTCATGCAAAATTATCTGATGGGAGAAGCACAAAAAAAATTCTCGGACGATACCAGATCGTACGATTTTTGTTTAAATCAGTACAGTTGTTCAAAAATGCAATACAAAAACACATTTAATCACTTCCAAATTTTTATTCTGTCGCACGAAAATGTTTGTAACTTTACTAAACTCTTCATTTTTGATATTGGATTAGCATGCAAAAAACACATATGGACGATCATCCGTCCGATAATCTCATTGTGTGTACCAGGCATAAGGAATAGCGTTAAGTGGTTACCCAAATAGGGCAGCAAAGGAAGATGACCCTATCATGAAGTCGCTATTCAAAGATCCTACCCCTGCCCGCTCCTGCCGAAAGTCAGTTGTCTGGCAGGTGGGATTCCCCTGTCAGCACTATCTGTGTGATGGGAGAATCATGCAAATTTCTTTCCTACAACTAGGGTTGGCACCTCATCCCTTTTAAAACCAAACACAAATTACTTACACAGGTTCTGTGGCTGATTAAGGTGGTAATTAAACTCACTTGGTGCGTTATCTGCATAATTCATATGTGTTCGGGTTTAAAGGGATGAGGTGGCAACCCTGGTTGCGGGAAATAAATTTGCACCGTGTATGACCAGCCTAATAGCAATTTTTGGCTTGCGCAGGGTTTTGGCGCTAAGAGGGGCCATTTGCTGATCATACAGACAATCTTTTTTTTTTTTTTTTTGACCAACTCCTTAGGAATAATATGGGCATCTGCCTCACTGTGACACTGACCAACAAATGTTACTTGCCTACTAGGCATGGCATGGGTATGGCAGACATTATTGCAGTGGACTAAAATATGCCAGTCTTGTATAAAACATGCCCGCTTTCTTTTGATGCTTGCTAATATTAATTTCAGATTATTAATAGCTATTGTAATTAAATGGATGTCAGGTGTGGATGTTTGCTACACATTTTAAATTATAGAAATGGTAGATATTGAACAAAGAGCTGAAGAATAGGATGTTTATGTGCAAATGCTGCCTGCTTGTTATCTAATTTATACTGGTTTTTATACAGCTGGAGCCTATTCTCCTAGATCACAATCACTTGAGCCTTTTTTTAATTTTATGGTGTGGTTGGTTCTTTGCAATTAAGTTACACCACAAATAGGGAGGGAGAACAAGAGCAGGATTTGCAGTTGGAAACCACAGTTTCCTGTCAGAATCCTTCCCATAGACCCCCCACTGTTGCAGCCGTAAACAGAGGCTAGTCTTTTCTGAACAACCTTTAATTTCCCAGAAAATCGTTGAATAAAATATAGCACACATCCGTTGCAGGCCTGCTGCATCTGACAGCTCAAGAAACCATTCTTTGTGATGAATTTATGTTCCATGCTTTTATTTTTTATTCCTGCTTATTTTTGGTAACGGTTTTGATAGTGACTTAGTAGTGGAAAGAATTAAATCAGCAGATATTCTGTAAGAACATGTTAAATGTAATTAATATTAGTAAGATGCAATACCATCTGATCAATGCATTGTATCTCCATTTAAGAGGAGAATTGTAGAAAGTTGGTGCCAAGGTGGGCAATTTAATTGACACCGACTGATATTCAAGTGGTTTTTAACTTTTGTCATGGGTGCTAATGGTGGCAGATCTTTTAACTCTGCATCAACTATTCCAGGGCTCGACAAAATTCAGGCGCCAGATCGCAATTGCGACAATAAATTGTGACCTGGCGCCCGCCGGTAATTGACAGGATCCTGTGTCTCCGTGCGCCCCCGCCACACGATCGCGGCATGCCTGCGGCTTTGCGGCCTTGTGAAGTCCCAAGCTTCCTTCTGTGACCTGGCGTCATCTGGTGGTGGCCGTTGGCATTACAAGTAAAACCAGTTCTAATGTGTAATTTTTTCACTGCCATCTCCTTCCCTCTAATTGGAACCCCCAAACATTATATATATTTTTTATTCTAACACCCTAGAGCAGTGATGGCGAACCTTGGCACCCCAGATGTTTTGGAACTACATTTCCCATGATGCTCATGCACTCTGCAGTGTAGTTTAGCATCATGGGAAATGTAGTCCCAAAACATCTGGGATGCCAAGGTTCGCCATCACTGCCCTAGAGAATAAAATGGCGATCGTTGCAATACTTTCTGTCACGCCGTATTTGCGCAGCGGTCTTGCAAGCGCACTTTTTTTTTTGAAAAAAAATACACTTTTTTTAATTAAAAAAATAAGACATCAGTAAAGTTATCCCAATTTTTTTTTATATTGTGAAAGATAATGTTACGCAGAGTAAATTGATACCCAACATGTCGCGCTTAAAAATTGCGTCCGCTCGTGGAATGCCGACAAACTTTTACCCTTTAAAATCTCCATAGGCGACGTTTAAATTATGAATGTTTTGAGTTACAGAGAAGGTCTAGAGCTCGAATGATTGCCCTCGCTCTAACGATCGTGGCGCTATCTCACATGTGTGGTTTGAATACCGTTTACATATGCGGGCGCTACTCACGTATGTGTTCGCTTCTGCGTAGGAGCTCGTCGGGACGGGGCGCGTTTTCTGGCTCATAACTTTTTTAGCTGGCTCCTAGATTCCAAGCAAATTTGTCAAACCCTGAACTATTCATTCTTTCATGTACTTGGTCATCTACTTTGGTTTTACTCATCACACATTTTATGTTATTGTAAGGTACTGAACCATTTTAAATGATGAGGTAAACTCTTAATATACCCATCTGTAGTTGGCTAGACACACATGAGTTTGGTCAGATGTTTACCGGTGCTGATTGTCACATGCATCTTTGCTTGTACCATATACAGGTAATTGTGAAAACTTGTTTTTCACTATTCACACAGTTCTGACTTATTCTGTCAAATGTCTCCAAAGGTATATTAGGTACCCCTTATTCCCAATTATCATCAAAGTGTATCAGAATTATAGAGAATGGGTAAACCATCTAGGAACCTTGAAGCTTGCTATATACTTTAGAAAGTCTTTGGGCTCTGTGTCCTAGGAACAGAGCTATCTGTTCATTTTGAACCTGTAACCCTAATTAAATATGTCTGTTGGCTTTTAAAGGTGTAGGCTATGGGATGTCAACCATCATTCTGTATTCACTACTTAGTGGGTTGTTGAAGCAATAATTCAGTCTAAAAGTTTGAACTTTCACAAAAAATTGTGAACCCACTGGTACAATAGCCAAGATGAGGGCTTCAGCTATTATTTAAAGTCCACAATGGCATCTACCATACTATATCTCAACAGGTCCCCTTCAATTTGTAAGCTTAAAAGCTTCAGAGAAGGCGCAAGCAGACCAGGGACCAAAAAGCATGTGTTGCTTTATTAAAGGAGGAAAATGGCAAATGTTAAAGCAGTTGTAAAGATGCATGTTTTTTTACCTTCATGCATCCTATGCATGAATTTTTGTGCAGCAGCCCCCCCCCCCCAATACTTACCTGAGCACCCTCTTGATCCAGCGATCTCCACGAGAGACTTGGCAATCTGGGGAAAAGCACGCCTAATTGGCTTTTGGCAGCCTCGGGAGCTGTTGGCTGTCATATGCAGGCAGTGAGTCCATCAGGACAAGGAGGGGGCGGGCCGAGCTGCAGCTCTGTGTGTGAATGAACTGCTTGCTGTGGGGGCACCTGGCAGGAGGGAGGTGCCTGGAGAACCGGCGTGGAACCCGAAAAGAGGAGGCAAGTATAACATGTTTGTTTTTTTAGAAAAAACAAAAATGAATATATCGCTTTAAGGGTTTTCTAATCTCTCTGTTCCCTGGACCTCCCTTCTTCCTAAAGTTGGTTCCTTGTTCATTTTAGGGCTAGCAACACCCATTAGTGTCTCTTGAGCCAGATGGTTCATGCCTATGTGTACCTTTTGGTGTTGAGTGAGTTTGTTCAATCACATCTCAAATCAACTGAGCAATTTCATACAGCCCAGTGAAATGCTAGTAGAAGCTTATTTGAAGTGAGTAATACTATCTTTACAAAAACCTCCGTATTTGAGCACCCGCATAAAAGGATTTCCCAGATGTATCCAGTTACACCCAACTCTTTCAGTTTGGATATAGGTACTTTACATGGCAGTGTTATCCTGTGGCTGTACCTGCACTGACTGGTGCAGGTACAAGAAGAGTCATGTCTAAAATACTGTTAGTCCTTTTGGCTTCCTTAAGTTGGTGCAGGCAATGTTTATAAATCACTCCTTTTGGTCAACGGGTTAGACCAAGTTGTATAGAATCAGAGAATTGAGAAAACCAAAGCCCATGTTACCACAGCTGCTAAAAAAGCAAACTCCTATTTTAACTTTTTTTTGTCTTTTGGATCTATCCCAATGATCTTGCCTTTAAAGGATGTAAAATGTGTTGCTTTATGATAATAAGGACTTTGACTGAAGTGGATTTTAAATTGAAGAGTGTTGTATGAAACGGAAAGGGATTTCAGATTGGTTGTACATTCATAGCAAAGCAAACTTCATTAAATGCACAGTATATCTAAATAGCATTGCAGATTATGTTTCTAGTCACACTGACACTTTCATTGATATGGAGCCTACTGATTGCAACTAAGCACACAGAGATAAATGGAGACAGTGGAAGAATTTGCTGTAATTAAGTGTAACAAATTGTTATGGATGTATTTCCCCTTTAAGTATGAAAGCAATCACCAATTCCGTTTAGCAAGAAAATATGGAAATTCCATATTGTCTGTTTAATGTTGTACACAATGTTTATTTTACACTATACCGTATAGTTAAACATATTTTCTGATGCGAGATGCCCGCAAAAGCTTTCCATTCCCTCTGAACAATGGTTTCTTTTTTAACAGGCCCAATATGTTTTTCTGCCATAAAATGCTTCAACGTGCTCAGAGTGCGGAACGGTTTGTTTGGATGCTCAGTAAATGGCTCGTTTATTTTTACAGAGCAGCGTTTTAATTATGTAAAAATGGGTCCTATTTTTTTTCCGTCCCAACCTGTTCAAAAGCTGTAAAAATGTTTTGTTCGTCAAGCTCTCTATTAGCGCTCGGCTTCAGATTTGTGCTGCGATAAAAGATTACCCCAAATAACACACAGATTAATGTAGATCAAACCTTTTGTTCTGCAGCCTGTTTTATATTCAAGAAAAAGCCATTCTTCCTGTACTCCATCAATAACTGTAAGCTTATTGGAAACCTTTAATAACCGAAGAAGTTTTTTCTTTCCCTTTTTGTCCATCAAAGAGGGATTATGTTATAACACAGTGCAGCACTGTTTCTGTAGTTTGGTTTTAATGCCTTACACATTAAAGTCTAGTGTAATATGCCTTGCTCAGCTGACATAATGTCAATCTTTTTATCTGCATGGCTTTCCTTGGTAATCTTTGTGAGGCATACTCATGTTTTCATCATAGTAGCTATGGCTTGCATGAACCTCACTGGTGAGCCAGGCTGGGCAAATCTTTTGGAAAATAACTCAGTATCAAGTATTTGAAAATTGTTTTTTTTTTTCCATTTAATTTCCTTTTGTTTTATTTTTGATATACTTTTTGAAGAAAATTGTTTGGGCATTTAACTGAAAAAGGAAGCCTTAAGCTAGGTACACAGGGGCTACAAACTGTTGTTTCGGCAGTTACCAGCTAACTGTACAGCTATCATCCAACAATCCGGTTTTATGACCAACTTGTGTTGAATGAACATACTGGCGAGTTAACAGCCAATCGGCATCATATCAGCACTTGCAGCCAATGGCTGTGAGCGCTAACCAGTATGTTCTGGTGGGGGCGGTCCCCTGTCTGAACACAATAGCACAACAGGGGGGATCGCTGTACTACATCTCATAGTACAGGGACTTCCTCCATTTTTTTTTTTTTTTAGCCTGCTGGGTTGAAGGAATAAAAATATTTCTGTGTGTACCAGGCTTTAAGTGGATGTAAATCCTCACATATACCCAGTGAAGTGAACAGCCTCAGATGATGCACATGGATGAAACAAATCTTCCTGCATAAGTTTTACATGTAGATCTGCTGTCTTCATATTTATATACTGTTTAGAAAGTGCACATTGTGTTGGGAGATTTTCTCTTCCTTATCAACACTGCAGTGGAGCCTGGGCAAACAGCCAAGACAGCTGATTGGAGGAAAGGCACACACCCCCTCTCCTTATAGGTAGAGACTTCCAGCTCTGTTGAATAGTTCAGGACTCTGCTAATATATTTATAGCATCCGCCAACACAAAACTCAGGCTGCTTTTATCATATGTGATGGAGAACTTGTCAGGAGTTATCAGGCTGATAACAGAAGAACGGAGCAGGAGACGGCTACCAGGAGACATAGTGCTTTGAAGAGCGATAACAAAACACTGCAGATATATGTGCCTAGCTCAAATATCCTGAATCGGATTTACATCCACTTTAATTGAAGCCCTTCTTCTGTGGGTTCCATGTGACCTTTTTGTCAATGAACACAAAACAATGTCATTTGATATGGAATCCTTTTCTAATCTAATTGTCTTATTTAGAAGAAAACTGCTGACATTTGGAACTTGAAACATTATTTTCAGCTGCAGCTCAGAGAAAGATACTAAAGCTGGCCATATGTGATACATTTTTTTATTGTTCAACCAGCGGGTTGAATGAGGGAAAAAAAAAGCAAGATTTCTCCATCTACCCATTCAATCCTTCCCGCTGTGGTATTGTATTCTGGAAGCGGGGAGCCTTCAGACAGGCTGGTTGTACACAAGTCCTGATTGTTAGTTTTTACCTTCCACATAACAGGAGGTGAGGGTAAATCTTGCAATGGGTTCTCCTGCTTTAGTGACCACTGTCAAAGGGGAATTCCATGTCTTCTATAAAAACTAAAGAAAAGTGTTGGCTTTACATATATTTTTAACTCGCTGATGTAATTTTCCTGGTGATTTTTTCCGAGACTAGAGTTGCCCTCTAAGATTGTCCTCTAGATTGGCCGGCTAGGCTCCCTGTTTTTTCAGGAACTTGTTACCCTGGTCATGCTTTGCTGATGACCATGTATACTATGTGTGCTGTGTGTGTATATAGAAGGGTTTCAGTAGGTCAAGCTATCTTGCTTCATTATCTTTGAATTGTGATATTGCATGCTACTGTCTTTTTAAAGCCAGCCATTTATGGGACAATCCTATGAAGATTTGGCAGACTATGCAAGATATATAGATGATTGTAAGATTCAATATATTAAAGCAAATTCTAAATTACATGTGCCCACTACTTGCTCACATTAATGAAGTCTCTTGTTAACATTGATCAGTTGAGAATTATTCTTTGTTATATTAAAACATTGGTTTGTTCAATATTTGATCAATTATCAGCCATTTGCAATCATTTTTGTATAGGAAACAACCCGGTTCTCTTTTGTTTACTACAAGTTCTTCAAATCTGTTGCCTCAGATAAAAATAGTCCATTACGGATAGTTTACATAATTTTTGGAGTATAAAACATATTTTTGGCTTGTTACCCAATTTGTTAAAAAAAAAAAAAATAGATGTTGGTGCATTAGGCTGTAAGCGTTTGACTACAGGAACTGGTATAGATCAATAAATGTTCTATGTACCACTGTACAGAAAATGTTTTACCATTATATAGAAGAATAAAGCAAGTATGTAATTGGCTATTTCTGTACACACATCCCTCATATATGGTTAATGTAAAGTACAACTATGGCCTTTTTTTGTACATATTCAGGCAATAGGCAGCTTTACCTGTATAAGGTTAGCAGTAGAAATGCATTAATACAATAAGCTTTTTTACACACTGTCACAATATTGTAGCCAGTACAGGTGGTCCCTGAGTTACAAACATCCAAATTGCATACGACTCTTACTTACAAACGTAGAGAGACAAAAGGAAGTGAGAGGAAATCTACCCCTAAGAAGGGTAAATTTACTCCTGTAAGAGTTATCATGGGAAAAAGGTGTCTCCTCTGATGCTTTATTACCAATCCTTGTTTCTACAACTACCCCAAAAAAATGTAATCCAATTGTCATTGGGACAGAAAGTGAGGTGTAATCTTCTGAACAGGGGCATAGACAGCAAAACAAATGTTATAGGGGTGTTAACCCTTCCATATGCTATCCAAAAAAGCTAAAAATCATTCTTTTGGCTGGAGCTGAACTTAAGAAAAAATGTACCTGTTCCGGCTTACAAATTCAACTTAAGGACACGCCTACAGAATCTTGTTTGTAACCCGGGGACCGCCTGTACAAGCCTGTAAAACCAGAAACGGTTCTTACTAAAAGAGGTGCTTATTGCGCAGAGGTATTGGTTTAGGCACCGAAGGTGCCTAAGTAATGGAAATCTGGCCCTGTATAAAACAGTTTTTTTAATGGTACCCACACCTATTGCATATGGTGGGTGTTGTAAAGAACACGTAATCAATATCTTCTGATTTGATCAGATGCAATACTGATTAATTAGTCTAGAAGGAAATCTTGATTTATCCCAATTAAGTAAAATTTGTGCAGGGCACTCATATAATTGTTTCAGTTTTTCTGTTGTACTCCTAATGCTTGTGTTCTGGGAATTGTAAGTAAACATACAGTTTTCACTTTTTTCTCTTCAGTTTGTAGAGAATTTTTATTTATTTGTAAAACAAACATAGAATTAAAAGCCAAGGCCCATGTGGTATCATAAGAAGGGGTAAAACACCATTAAAGTAAATCATGGCAGATCTAAAAAAAAAAAAATTTTTTTTTTTTTTTAATACACTTTTAGAATCAAAATAATCCATTATTTGGAAATTATATTTTATTAGGGCTTATACAAGCAGTTAATAAGGCTAATACTATTTTTTTTTTAAAGGAAAATATAAATAACTCTAGAGGAAAATATTTCTGTGGTATGAGAGCTCCTATGTAAAAGCTGAAATAACTGAGCATTAAGATGCTGTAAGCAGTATGGGTGCACACCTGCTTCCCTGTTCTCCAGAGGTATATATTTTCTCTTATCTACCCATTAGTTGTAAAACTGCGTAATACACTGCTAGGAAGGTACAGTATCCCGGTCTCCATGGGAGGAGCTGCCATGATGGTACTTAGTGCATTCTGCTGCAACTTGTATTGCTGATGCGTAAGCACTTAAGAGGTTGCTTCATTCAGAGCATGGTTAGTTGATTTCATGATCCAGAAGGGTTAGTAATACTCATACGCCTTGTTCTTTTCTCTTTTGCTGTAATGAATAGAGCAGTGCAGTGCCAAGCAGAGGTGAAAGTAAATAGGGAAAAGATTTTGGTAGAGTTCTATATAAAAGAGCCAAGGACTTATTCTTCTACCTCATAGGATTTCAGCTGATGGGAACAGCTATAGATCACACAAGAATGCTTTGTAAATTACATTAGCATTGTACAAAGTGCCTGCAATTGAAAACCCCCAGAAGGGTTGCTGCAACTGGTTTGTGCAAATGTCTGCAATTTTTTTTTTAATATATTTTTCTTTTTATTACTACTATTATTATTCAAACTTGCCAAGAAGTGGGATCGAAATACACAGTGCCCTAATTTCAACTCATTTGCATGTTAGAGAGAGCCGAGTAATTGGTGTTTAACCAGAACAAAAGAGGATCTGTTTGCAAAAAGAAAAGGAATTCTTGAAGTAGACCCTAATGCATATACTGGCTTTGTCTTTTCTCTCATTAGGAATTGAATAGGATGGCCTGGTAATTAGAACATGGAAGGCACTGCTTTGGTTTTGAAGCTTTCCAAGCTAATTGGTTTGAAAATTACATTTGATGTGGATCTGAGGGATGTTGGCAAAACGCCTCATTGGGATGTGGACATTCTGCGTGCACATTGCAAGGCAAGCCGTTGTGATGGCCTGTTTACCTTGCCTATTGATTATAGAGCATAGTAGGGCTTGAAACAGTTGTGTCTTTCCACACCTGGTTTAAGCCCTACTCTGTTGGAATGGAAATAAAGCCATATGGGGATTTTAGTGCCATAGCCCTATAGAATAAACCTAATTATGAGGGGCCTATGAGCAGTAATTTAAACACCCTTGCAGGGCTAGACTATAATTAATTCTCTTTACATTGCACAACTCGTTAGTTCAATCAGTTTTTTTTATTAGGGGAAGAGAATAGCAACAAGTGGTGCTATATAACTGCTCTTTTCCAATGTTGATTACCGGTAGTTTGTATTGCTATTTTTTTTTCTACATCTAGAATTGTTTATACATGATTTATACGTCCACACCATTGGTGCAGTAAACTTTTTAAAACTGTTTGCCAACATTCTTAATATACTTGTTTTGTTCAGTTATTCTTTTTACATTCTACTAACAAGCAAAATCCCATACAGAACAAACATAAAAGTAAAAGTGTCACACATAAAACAAAGGTGGCTGTTATAATTATTTCCACACAAGAGTCCTACAACTTTTACCCAGGTTTCACAGGTTTTCCCAATTGAATCTAGGATTTGTAGAAAATCTGTGATTCTTTGGAGAAAGATGTGTCAATCTTGTATGAACAAAAATGTATAATTAGACCCCATAGTAATCAAGTAATAAAGTTCACCTTTGGAATATGTTACATCTGTGTTTTGGGTGTGACATGTTCCAGCTCACGCACTGCTCACCCCTTTCCCTGCAGCTGCTGCCACATTTTAAAATCTTTGCAGTTGTTTGCGACTCTGCCCGGCTAGCGCAGTCTTTCATTCACGTCAGTCTGTGAATAAAGAAACTACAAGTCCCGTCTTCCAGTGCAGCAGACAGCTTGTAGTTAGGTTGAAAAAAGACACAAGTCCATCTAGTTCAACCCAAAAAAATAAAAATAAATGCAATCCCATATACACAATCCTTCACCCACAGTTGAGCCAGGGGATGGCGAAAAATCCCAGCAAAGCATGATCCAATTTGCTACAGCAGGGGGAAAATTCCTTCCTGATCCCCCGAGAGGCAATCAAGTTTTCCCTGGATAAACCTTACCTATACATATTAGTACACAAGGTATATTATGTACATTTAGGGAAAAATCCAGGCCTTTTTTAAAGAAATCTACTGAGCTGGTCAGAACCACCTCTGGAGGGAGTCTATTCCACATTTTCACAGCTCTTACTGTGAAGAAACTATTCCGTATTTGGAGATGGAATATTTTTTCCTCTTGACGTAAAGAATGCCCCCTTGTCCTCTGTGATGACCTTAAAGTGGTCATAATCTTTCTTATTTAAAAAAAAAAAAAAAAAAAACCTGCAAGACAAATGCATGATGAACTAGTATGCATCGCATACTAGCTTATTATGAAATACTTACCTTAGATCAAAGCTGTTGCAGCAGTCCCCGTACAGTGCGGTGACCGGCGACATGTCTCAGAGTTATTTCTGGGTTAGCGGGCTATGGCATTGTGATTGGATGGAGCCGCAGTGATGTCACTCGCCACTGATTACAGTGCAGCTACTGAAGAAATGGCACAAGCGAGCCATTTCTTCACTGCACATGTGCAGATGATGTTGGCACATGCGGATACAGTGAATATATCCTAAACGGTGCAAGTTTAGGAGATATTCACGGTACCTACAGGTATGCCTTAATTATAGGGTTACCTGTAGGTAAAAGTGGTAGTACAGGGTTTATAACCACTTTAAAGTGAATAACTGAACACCAAGTTCACTATATGGGCCACTTATGTATTTGTACATGTTGATCATATCCCCTCTTAATCTCCTTTTCTCAACGGTGAATAAATTCAGTTCCTCTAGTCTTTCCTCATAGCTGAGCTCCTCCATGCCTCTTATCAGTTTGGTTGCCCTTCTCTGCACTTTTTCCAGTTCCCCGGTATCCTAATTGAGAACTGGTGCCAAAAACTGAACTGCATATTCCAGATATGGACTTACTAATGATTTGTACAAGGGCAAAATTATATCTCTCTTTGGAGTCTATACCTCTCTTAATACAGGAAAGGACTTTGCTTGCTTTGGAAACCGCAGCTTGGCATTGCATGCTTCTATTGAGCTTATGATCTACCAAAAGCCACAGAATCTTCTCCAGTTCTCAAAGGACTGAGAGGGCAAGATGAGCATCCTCTTGGTACACTGAGTTTGGAAGCTGAAAGAAATGTCTGCAGGAGCCTGACATTGCACCCACAATTCAGTGACTATGGGTGCAATGCTTTGCAGGCTCTTGTAGGGCAAAAAAAAAAGTAAATGCTCATATTTTTTCTCATCAAAAATATGTGCATTTATTATGTCTTTCTAAAATGTGACCGTAGCCTTGAATTCCTGTTAATTCCCACGTGAATTTTATTGCTGTAACTTGTATGTATAGAAGTCAATGTATAGTCACATTTAACAATAGTTTTTGTTTTGGGGTTTGTAGTATGTAAACCATGGGGATCAAAAGAGCTTAGCATGTGAGACCCCAGTGGAAAAACCTTTTTCAACCACTTAATTTTGGATATGTGTAGTGATTCTTTCCAGCGTGTAGTTTTTCTTTCTTAGATTGCTTGGTTAATAAAAGGAATGGCCGCTGTATACATATACAGTGCAAGGTAAAAGTATAATAGGATCCAGCTTCAGGAAAATAAAATGTTAATCTTCAAGGCTCATGGGTCTTGCCAGCACAGATGGCAGGGGAGGGTATGGTGGTCTGGAGATCCTATGAGCGCATTGATTTTTGTGACCCAGCACACCACAGTTAACACTTTCTAGTATCAGAGGGTGGTCCTGGCAGGGGGGATTTAAGAGGAAGCAAGGGAGCGAAAATGGCTTTAATGCAACTTCTAGCTAATAGCTTAGATAATTTTCCAGAAGGCGGAAATTATAATGTGGGCACTTGTCCAGTAGGAGGCCTCTACAGGGGAGCTCAGGAAAGAGAACAGTAGGGGAGTCGGCAAAAAGGGCAGCAGCCAACAGGGGGGTAGAAACCTAAAGGTTAAATACTTTTCAGAATATTTTAACATTTTGTTAGCATGCTAAATACTTAATATGAATTGACTCTTTATCTTATCAAGCTGTGCTAAGCCGCCATGGAGTCTTACCTTTGAAATGCTCACTAATTCTGTGTCTATGGCTATAATTGTTGGAAGTCAAACGCAGCTTGATGTAAAAGGCCCTTAATAGAATTGCTGTCTCTGGTTAGCCCAGCATCTTGTGCCAGGAATTAGAGACCGTTTCTTAACTAACATACAGGTTCACGTGTTTTTAATGCAGTTTTTTTTTGTAAAAAAATGCAAGTACTAATGCAAACATATATGTTCTGAGTGATATATCATCAGCTGTCATGGTTTGAGTTTTCTTAATAGGACTTGTAAGCCACCACTTGATGACACTGAGACTGAAGCTACTGTAATAGCATTGGGAATCAGGAGTAGTTATTACACAGTACTGTGCTTGTAGAGAATCCATTTTATCTAAATTTACCTAAGTAACATAGGTCTCTGTCTTTTTAAGAACCTCCATATTTTGCATTATAACTTTGCAGGCATATTTTGGTTTTCATCCGTAGGCCTTTCCATGAACATCAATTTCTCAGCAAAGGGTTTGGTTTTTATTAATAACTTTATAACATCTTCGCTAAAGATCTGAAGATATAGTCACTGCCTACCCTGGATTTGAGAAGTCTTTGCCAGTCTCAGACTACATTTTCTGATTAATTTATGGGAAAATCTGCTAATCTATATATGCAACAAAGAACATGTGCATGTGTGTCATTTTATAAGAATAGACAGACTTTGAGTCAAGCGATGGCATTTTTATTGTTTATGATGTGAAGAGGAACCCAACCCATGTTACTACTTCAAAGTAGTACTAGTAAAATTCTTCTCCAATTGTTTTTAAACCTGAATGGTTATTAAGGTAAAAAGTATTTTCTCTGCATTAGGCCCCTTTTACACTGGGGCAGGAGCAGCGTCGGCGGCGCTTTACCGGCGGTATAGCCGCGCTGTCCCATTGATTTCAAAGGACGGGAGCAGTGGAGGAGCGGTATACGCACCTCTCCAAAGATGCGGCCAGCAGGACATTTGTTTTTACTGTCCTGCTAGCGCACCGCTCCAATGTGAAAGCCCTCTGGCTTTTTACATGGGAGAAACAGCAGCAGCTGTTTATGGTCGGTTTGCAGGAGCTATTTTTAGCGCAATAGCGCCTGCAAACCGCTCCAGTGTGATAGGGGTCTTAAAGCGGGAGTTCACCCATAAGAAATTTTTTTTCAAAAAATCCCCTTAGATGGATGCTCATTTTGTCTAGGGGAATCGGCTAGTTTTAAAATATGAGCTGTACTTACCCGTTTTCGAGATGCATCTTCTCCGTCGCTTCCGGGTATGGGTCTTCGGGAGCGGGCGTTCCTTCTTGATTGACAGTCTTCCGAGAGGCTTCCGACGGTCGCATCCATCGCGTCACTAGTAGCCGAAAGAAGCGGAACGTCGGTGCGGCTCTATACTGCGCCTGCGCACCGACGTTCGGCTTCTTTCGGAAAATCGTGACGCGATGGATGCGACCGTCGGAAGCCTCTCGGAAGACTGTCAATCAAAATAGCAACACCCAGTCCCGCAGCCCATACCCGGAAGCGGTGGAGAAGATGCATCTCGTAAACGGTAAGTAATGCTCATATTTTAAAACAACTAGCCGATTCCCCTAGACAAAACGAGCATCCATCTAGGGGGAAAAAGTTTTATGTACGGGTGAACCCCCGCTTTAAGGTAAAAAACCTTTCATTTGTAGCTCCCTCACCCCCCCCCTAAATAAGTTACCTGAGTCTTCTCTCAATCCAACTCTGTCCTGTCTGCAGCAGCTCTTCTCCCCTCTCCCACAGGCTTGGATGAGAGCAGTGGGTGCCATAGGCTCCTGCTGCTGTCAATCAAGTCCCGTGAGGAAGGAGTAGGGAGAATAGTGCAGCCAAGCCGTGGTGTGTGTCTCTATAGACACACACACAGCCTGGCTTGGGATCGAGCCAGCACGAGTGCCCCCATAGCAAGCGGCTTGCTGTGTGGGTACTTGGACAGAGCAGATGAGTAAAGATGTTTTTTATTTAAAAAAATAACCTTTACAAACGCTTTTAGAATCAATATTGCATCATCTCCATGCGGAAGTCAGTAGGAAATGATCTGCTTACATATCTCATCAAATGTATAGCCCCTATTAGCTTGAGGATCCACCCATCTGACAGGTAACCTGTCTTTAGACTGCTTCATTTTGTCATGAACAAGACATCGGACAAGTGTTTTGGTGCCAAGTGAAAGGAGTACAATGCTGCCTTGTCTGTGAGCAGAGTGAAAAAAAAAGAAGTAAAATAAGAACAGGATTTCAGTCCGCCTTCTTCCCCACTTCAATCATTTTAAAAGCCAGAAAACTGTACTTAGTTCCCAGAGTTTCCTAAATGCATTTGTTTTGCTTTCTTGTCACTAGATTAAATCCTCATGAACAAACGAGGGAAAAAAAAAAGGATCAAAGTGGAGCACTGGGGCCCAACCACTTAGCATTTGTCATGTGTTTGCAGAGACTAGGTTGGAGCATATTTTGCAGTATGATAACTTGTGCCATATGTAGCCAGGTGTTTGGATGATGTATTTTGCAGGAGGGCAGATCAAACTTTTGGAGTGAGCTAGCTGTTTTAAAGTTCATCTTACACAATTTAAATGAAGAGTTTCTATACTCTATCAGCAGTTTACACAGCTTTTCTGACATTTTTCAAATGTCCCTTTTAGTGTCGCTCCTCTGCAAATGACTCAAGTGAAAAAGATAGATTTTTTCCCATCTTGAATCAAAAGGCCTGATGAGGACTACATTCTTGTCTGTAGCCACCAAAATGTTCTTGATTACATTCTCACTCATAGAACATGCATGACACGTTTGGTGAGCTTTAGTTATAAGAATTATTAGATCTTGTAACACGACTATTTGATTATTTTTAGGCTAAATGTGTAAAAGTAGTGAAATGAATGAATGAATGAATGGAGATGACATTTAAGCTGCCCATAGATTTCAGGCTGAATGAAATAAATCCTCCAGATTCCTCCATCCATGATGGAAAGGACAGATGGACAAATCCTCCTGCTGGGCTATAGTATTTTGACAGCCAGTGGCTGCTCTCCGAATACCTGAAAACTGGATGCAATTAATTGCAATTTTTTTTAGCAGGCTCCTTCAAAATTTGATTGAACAATTGACTTTTGTCGAATGGAGCGGGACACGACACGCAGGGCATTTCTGCCCATTCTTCAGGAACTGTCCGAAATGAACATGGCGAATGTCCAGATTGAGTCTTTAGTTTTACTTGCTTCCCAGAGATCTCTTTATATGTATGGCTTTGCTTTAATAATAAAAAGTATATATCTGCTGAAGATTCTGCATTTAAAGTCCAAGATTTTAGTGAAATAGGTTTTGTGTTGTAACAGTTTTATTATAGTATATGCAGTCATGTAGCTAGACATATAAAAGTAGTTGTTGACAGCCCCCAATTTTCAGGAAATAATGTATTATAATATATCCTTTACCAATTAGGCACACTGTGTAAATTGTGTTCCTGGGAGTGATTGTCTAACCTGAAGATACACTGCTGCTTCTCTAAATCACTGGCAGCCTTAGTGTCATTTAATTAAATTTCTCAGACTATCTCTGATTGCCCTAAAAATACTGCTGCTTTTCTACAGATTGTTTCTTGGCCACCTGCTGGGTTCTATCTATATTTTCATAGTTATATATTTTAAAAAAAAAAGTGTTCATGGTTTTGCCATTTTACCTTTGCTTCTCACCTCAATGTCTTTGTATGAATGTGTATCTACCCTGTCTGCATCCTAAAATGGGATATGTGCATGGTTTTGCATAGGAGAATGCGGCATTTAAAATTGGACATCACTGATACTCTAGGTGGGAATTATTTTCAGGCTATGGCGACTTACACTGACTTGGTGTTCTCCATAAATCTCTTCTTTCATTGACGAAGACCCACCTTCTCGTGTCAAATTGAAGGTTGCTGTATGTATCCAATATATCTAACGGGCATGCCTGAGTCTGCTGAGACAGACCTTAAAAATCAATGCTGCATAAAAGTATTGAGTCTTTAATTTGGGAGGCAGTTCCCAACACTACTGAAATAACAAATGTAAAGACTCCTACATCTGGTGAGTATATCAAACAAATGATCGCCCGTTTTATTACATTTCTTTGCATGCTAGTCTCATAATAAAAACCAAGAGGTTACTAAAGTTGTTAACAGAATACAACTTTAGAAGTGATGTGATGTATGTATTGTATTCTTTTATTTCTGAGCATTCGTGGTCTTGTTCTTTTAAAATTTTTTGGATAAATACTGTACTGATTAAGCCCAGGTACTGGGTACGATTTCCTTCGATTTGAGATGCGATTTCACATGTGAAATCGCATCTCAAATCGGCGGCATTTGCCGGCAATTGTCGGCAATGACACTGTCCTAATCGGTGCGACGCCGCATCTGCGGTGCTGCACCGATTTCAAAAAGTAGTTCCTCTACTACTTTTTGCGATTTCGGGCCGCGATTTACATAGACATCTGTGCAGAAACCTGCACAGATGTCTCTTAAATCGCGGCCGTAATCGGGACTGCCGGCGGGAGTGAAATCGTGCGAGTTCAGCTGAACTCGCACGGCTTCACTCCCGCAGCCCAGTGTGAACCAGGGCTCAATGAATATTCTTCTTTCTGGTATTGTACGAGAAACATTTTGGTATTTGTCCCTTCGGATAATTTTGCATGAACTGTTGTGATTGGCTCTCGAAAGCTGTGTACTAACGATCAGATTATTTTACGATCGTTTCAAAAGTGGTGTTTTTCGTCCAGTTTTCTCATTGTGTGTGTGGCTTAAGTGTCCAGAGTGTGGACTAAAGTCATGATCATCACTGATCATTTTCACTAAAACCACACCCCTTTTACTTGATGTGGAGAGGTATAGTCGTCTTCTACATCAATGGTTTCAAGGTATCGGAATGTATGCTAATATATAACCTTACTTAATTTTTGTTTGTAAGCAAAGTTTGAATTAGGGTCAATACCCTTGCCCAATAAAAATAGGACTTGTTGCCATTGTTAATAGCAACGCAAACCATAAAGCCAATATTTTACCAGAAAAGTTGGGAACCCCTTAGTTTGGATAGGTGAGAAGTATATGTCTCCCTTCTATTTAAAATGAGGCTCGCTGGGTCCCTTTTTTTTTTTTTTCTTCAGGTTTGTTTTGGGAGGGGATGAGTTGGGGATTATAAAAAGGTTAAAAGAGGAAAATGCAGAAGGTTGAGAGAAATAAAAGATAAGGATGCTCAGAAGAAAGAGGGGCATTATATTGTGATTTTTATATTTTTTTGGTAGTACAGATTTAAGAATACATGGACAGTAAAGTAACGATAATAAAGAAAGAAGAGGGATGGGATTAAAAATAGGTTTAAAGAATGTAATGAGATGAGAATTGTACCATGTTTTGAAATATAATAGAACATATAAATGTACTGATAGATGTACCCTGTTCTTGAAATATATAAAGAATATATAAAACAAGGCTCGCGTTTTTTTATAAGAACAGATGGATACAAAAGCTTCTGTCCAAAAGCTAGTAAAAGAGTATGTATCAATTCTTTGCTTAGCCTGCATATCGGGTCACACTTTTTTTTTTTAAATGACTAATATGTACAAAATATATATGTAGTAATGTACTATGCATTTGCAATATAATTCACCAGTGGCCATTTCACTAAGTTATAACAAATGTGTTTTTTTTTTGTTTTTTTTTTATATCAATGGTAATTTTCATCCATTGAAGATGGCTATATATAGTTTTATTTAGAACAGTCTTATATTTCCATTGAAACTTTTCAGAGATGTCTTTTAAACCTATGGGCTTACGTTGTGTTATACTTTTTTCATAGACTGCGGCATAATAATCTGTCTAACTGTGGTTTACAGTGGTATTTTTTCACCATTGCTGAACTGGTTAAAGGGGTTGTAAAGCTTTGCGTTTTCACCTAATGCATCCTAGGCATTAAGGTGAAGAAACATCCAATGCTTACAGCCCCCCCCAGCCCCCCGTTTACTTACCTGAGCCCTCGAAAGTCCTGCATCTTGAACGCGCTGGCTTCTCGGCTCTAATCGTCTCTTCATTGCTGGCTTCTCGGCTCTAATCGTCTCTTCATTGGATGATTGATAGCAGAGCAGCCATTGGCTCCCGCTGCTGTCAATAAAATCAATGATACGGTGTGCCGGGGCCAAGTGATACAGACGCCGACTGTATCACGGTAACGCGCCAGCAAGCTAACCCCATTGGGAGAGCGCTTACCAGAGGGGGGTTAGCTCTTGTGGGGAGGAGCCAAGACAGCCGCCGAGGGACCCCAGATTACGAGGATCGGGGCGCCTCTGTGCAAAACGAGCTGCACAGTGAAGGCAAGTATGACGTGTTTGTTATTTAAAATGATGAACCTTTACAACCCCTTTAAGGATTTAATTTGATCTCTGCTTGAGGTCAAGTTAAAGCGGTAGTTCACCCTCAGTGTCAACATTGTACCATAAAATCAGGCATTGTAGCGCGAGCTACAGTATGCCTGTCTCAAATTTTTTATCCCCGTACTCAGTGTACTGGTACATTATAGATTCCGACTCCCGCGGGGAATGGGCGTGCCTATGGAGAGGGAGGATGATTGACGGCCGGCTCTGGCACGTCACGCTCCCCGAAGACAGCCGGAGTAGGTCTCGCTTCTTCACGGCGCCTGCACACAGGCTATGCGCAGGCGCCGTGAAGAGCCAAGCCTATTTCGGCTATTTCCGGAGAAGCGTGACGCGCCAGAGCCGGCCGTCAATCACCTTCCGTCTGGATTGGAACGCCCATTCCCCGTGGGCAGTCGTAATCGTCTATGTACGATTACACAGTGAGTACGGGGATAAATAATTCGAGACAGGCATACTGTAGCTCGCGCTACAATGCCTGATTTTATGCTAGAAGAAAAAAAAAAAATTTTTTCTTGTTTATAGGGTGAACCCCCGCTTTAACTTTTGATTGTATCAGTTTAACATTTACAAACTCACCTTTTGAACTTTGAAGACAGTTTGGCTTTTATTGTGCCTTTATTTGTACTGCTAGGCCAACATCAAAAGAGCAGAGGATATCATCCCTCTCCCCCTGAAAATATAGAATTCCAAGCTAATAAAGGTGCGTAGAAAAGAAAAATTACACAGTTTAAGACGTATATCTATATTTGCAAAGAACACATTTTTTCCTTTTAGGCACAGAGCCTCTTTCTGAGATTTGTTTACAAGGTAAAATATTTTTTTTTGCTAGAAAATTACTTTGAACCCCCAAACATTATATATTTCTTTCCTAACACCCTAGAGCAGTTATGGCGAACCTTGGGCACCCCAGATGTTTTGGAACTACATTTCCCACGATACTCATGCACTCTGAAGTGTAGTTGAGCATCATGGGAAATGTAGTTCCAAAACATCTGGGGTCCCGAGGTCCACCATCACTGCCATAGAGAATAAAATGGTGGTTCTTGCAATACTTTGTCACACTTTCTGTGCGCAGCGGTCTTACAAGCGCACTTTTTTGGGTGAAAGTACACTTTTTTGAAATGAGACACCAGTAAAGTTAACCCAATTTTTTTATATTGTGAAAGATAATGTTACGCCGAGTAAATTGATACCCAACATTTCACGCTTCAAAATTGCGCCCGCTCATGAAATGGTGACAAAAAAATCTCCATAGGCGACGTTTAAAAAATTCTACAGGTTGCATGTTTTGGGTTGGAGGAGGTCTAGAATTATTGCTCTTGCTCTAACGATGGAGGCAACACCTCATATGTGTTTTTTGAACACCGTTTTCATATGCGGGCGCTACTCACGTATGCGTTCACTTCTGCACGCAAGCTCGGCGGGGAAAGGGTGCATTAAAATCTTTTTTTTTTTCTTATTTATTTTACTTATATTTTTTATTTTAACACTGTTCTTTAAAAAATAAAAAAATTAAAATCACTTTTATTCCTATTACAAAAAATGTAAATATCCCTTGTAATAGAAAAAAAGAATATTAAATATCCCTTGTAATAGAAAAAAAGCATATTACAGGGGGGAGAGGACACGATCACCCCTACCACTGCCAGCGCCTCTGATAAATGGCGGGCCCCTCTCCCACCATCGAATTCGCCGCAGAGACCACTTTTATCTGAAACCGAACCGCTCACTGAAGAAGAGGATACCGGCGTTTATAGCAGCTAGCTGCTACCATAACAACCATATTCCTCTTCAAATTCCCGACGTTATACCGTCATGAGCCGGTCCGGAAGTAGTTAAAGGCATTCATGTCCCATTACTCAATTACTTGTACTATGCTGAAGAAATGGCGATACACCAATCAGCCATAGCATTATGACCACTGACAGGTAAACTGAATAACATTGTTTATCTTGTTACAATAGAATCTGAAAGTGGGTGGGATTTACTAGACAGCAAGTTAACATGTCCCTGAAGCTGTGTTTAAAAGCAGAACTAATAGGCAGCCGACCCGCAAGGATTTGAGAAACTTTGACAAGAGCCAAATTGTAATGGCTAGATGACTAGGTCAGAGCATCTCCTAAATACCAGCTGTTGTGGAATGTTCCCGGCCTGCAGTGGTCAGGACCTACCGAGAGCGGTCCAAAGAAGGAAAGGAAAATTCTTACACGACAGGGTCAGGGACAGGGATGGCAGACAGGAAGGCAGACAGGAAGGCGATTATTGCTGCAAGCAAAACAAACCCCCACCCCTGTGCCAGAGTTGGACGGCGGGTGGGGAGTCATGTGATCACCCAACACTGGGTCATTTTCCTGTTCCTTTTTATTTCCATGAGTTCTTGCAGGTTCATAATGTGGTTGATTCCCTCTGGCTGACCAGTAGAGAGGTACTTTCAGGATCCAGAAGACTGATGTCAGACCAAAGGTGAGGGTTAACCTGTAAAACAGAACTTTTCCTCCAGGTAGAAGTAGCATTTAGTGATGGACCTGAATGGGGGGACTCGCATGAGTATAACTGACTTCACCAGTTAAGGAAATTTAACACCGCACAGGATGGGTTAGAGGTGGGTGGGAGGGAGCAATGGGGGAAAAAAATAGATTTTTTCAGAGAGATGGGCTTTTACTCATCTCAAGTCATCATTTCTCCTGCACAAATTGCATTACAAATCTATTATATGGCAGCACAGAACAATGCCCAAGTCATATTGGCAAATAACTGCACAAGACCCTCTTTTCAATTTTTCTTCCTATTATACGTAAAGAATTCTTGAAGACATCGATACATTAGTTCACTTTTACATCCTGGTGCTCAAGAATCGTTGTTTTCCTGTTCAGTTCTTTGGATTGAACATACATGAGTTCAGTGGCATTACTGTTTTCCATGTCTAAATATATCCAGCCAATCAATCAAGTCTGGCAGGCGTCACTGTTATGGCTGTCAGATTGAGTTAGATTGTGATGTGCTAAAACCTGGTGCCTTGTTTCTGAAGCCTGGAAATGTGCTATGCAAATTAGGTTTGCAAATACAAAGTGCCAGCTGTCTGACCCTAGAACAGATAGTATCCTACAGCTCATCAATTCTTTGGGATGGGAAACAGGTATTTAAACCAATATACCAGTATTACAAGTACATTTATCCTACAGAACAACCTTATGGCCTGCTCAAAACTATAATTTTTTTATGTAGCCTGTTGACATCAGTGAGATGTAGTGCAGCAATTTTTTTTTTTTTGTTGTAAATACTGTTCTTCTGGTTGCCCAAAACATATTTTGAGATTCACAGGACTGAAGTGTAATGCACAACAATCCATGTATCAAGTGTTTTCAGAAAGTTGGCGCCAACAACTTTTTAAAATGTTTCTTTATTTTACAATGCAGTTTACGAATTTTCAACAATAAAACAAAGAACAAATGTCATTATTGATACATTTATGTAAAATACAGCCTTCATGTTGAGATGAGTCACATGATGCACTGTAAAGCTGTGAATTTGCCAAAACACAATTTCGCTTTGGGTTGTATTACAGATCTCATCTTTGGAGCTAAAGATAAAAGCGTAGGCCCCAAAAAAAAAAAAAATGGATCCTGCTCCTTTAAAGCATGTTATGACACAGTTCTCGTGCTGTGCCATATGGCCCCATGTTACGCCTTATAAAACTGGCTGATCCTTTCAGTTTCTAACCTCCCCTATGTAAACATGCCTCGTTGTATCATGGCTGCTGAGCCCTGACACGGTGTTCAGTTTACGTGCCTCCATCATCTGCAGCCCTGCCCTCTGTCTCCTCTCTGCTCCTCTGTGTCCTCCTCCCCCTCCCACCCCTGCCTGTCAGCTTGTGAAAGTGCCGCCCCCCGGTCCTGCTGCTTGCATAACTGTAACCTGTATCCTGTATGCACCATCTGCGCTGTCTCCTATTGTAGTGTCCCCCTCTGTGCGAGTTTTAAAAATAAATGGTGCAAATACCTAATTTCAGAGCTGAGATCACGATCACATGACCGGCCAGCTCTCTCCTTCTCTCCTGCCCTTCTCCTCCACTCCTAACTGATGTCAGTGGGGGAATCTCACACTCTCCCGCTGCATCTGTTAGAGGAGGAAAGGAGAGAGGTGGCCGGTCACATGATCGCGATCTCGGCTCTGAAATTAGGTATTTGCCGCATTTATATTTATAAATCGCACACAGAGGGGGACACTACAATAGGAGATGGTGCATACATGTTAGAGTGGCTTAACGACCACTTTAAAGCTGGTTGCACACAAGCAGACAGAATGAATAAAAACTGACAGATCGTTGTACCAACACAAGCAATGTTGGTGCAGCAATCTCCACTGTTGTGTTATATTCTGACAGAGGGACTGCCCCCCCAAGCAGAACACTGATCAGCGATTGCAGTCATTGTATATGGGTCAGATGCTGGTTTTCCAGCATGCCCGTTTAACAGAGGCCAATTACGAGACCAGCTTATGTAGAACAGACAGTTGTATGCACAGGCCAAAAGTCAGCCGGGTTCCTGATAACAATCCCCTACTTAACTGTAAGGACAAATATACAATTCTTCAGTCTATGTTGCTGTTGGAGATTTCCCTTCACTTTCTGTCTGGGGACAACCCTTATCTCACCAAAGGAGCCTTAAAACCTGATAGGAGTTGGTCTTTTCCCTACTCTAGCCAAAGCTAGGAAAAAATGGTAAGGAGGTGGAGTAGATGCCCTAATAGTGGTCTTTTATTTCACAGAAGGTTTCCAAAGTTGCAACGATGGAAGGAGAAATTAAACCTTGCAAGCCATGGATAAAGTATCCAAAGTGTCCATAACAAAATATGCTGCAGGCTAACCACCACCTATTCATAAATTCATCATGGTATTGGGTTTGCTTTTAAAGTGGAGTTCCACCCAAAAGTGGAACTTCCACCCAAAAGTGGAACTTCCACCCAAAAGTGGAACTTCCACCCAAAAGTGGAACTTCCACTTTAAGCACTCCTCGCTCCCTGACATTCCACATTTGGCATGTCATTTATGGGGGGGACTAAGTTTGACTTCCTATCCTGCTTCCTTTTTTAGCCACCTAGGCGACTCCTCTCGCCCTAGGCAGCCAGCGATCTTTTGTGACAAAACTCGGGTTCCAGAAGATCGGCTGGCCAATGGGAATGCGCAGCACGACTCGCCCGGCAGTGAAGCCATAAGCTGTCATGGCCGGGTGACCAAAGTTCTGATGACGGCGCCAGGGAGGGGGAGAGGCGCCGAGGAGGGAAAGAGGAGCGAGCCTCTGGGTGCCCGCATTGCTGGACCGTGGGGCAGGCAAATGTCAGTTTATAAAAAGTCAGCAGCTATGCTTTTTGTAGCTGCTGACTTTTAACAAACTGAAACAAGGGTGTAACTCCGCTTTGATCTGCAATTATGTTGGTTGGGACTTGCATGCTATTCTTTTAGTGTCTGGTGGTGCTAAAAATGTATCTAAGACACTTGTAGCTAGGTCATGAACATGTGGATATAGAAGTGATTGCCAAAGGTCTCTGCATTGATTGCTATGATTGAAAATATTGTGGCTTTAGACACAAATCTGTAAACTTTTTGCATTAAGGCTCTGTATACACTTTGCAAGGCAGGAACATGTGTTCCCACTTGTGATTTTTTTTTCCCCATGATTTATGTGCATTTCTGTGTGTCGTGCATAGGGCAGTTCCCCCACACACAGGTGTGTTTGTTGACGTGTGATTGCTGTGATTTTTGTGCAATAATTGAAGAAAAATCACACAACATTTGGGATGGCTTAAAGAAATGATTGCACTGGAAGCACATCTTGCGTGCATTTTGCCGTGACCCTGGAATCACCTGATTCTGCCTGCAATTTCGATATGCTTAAGTGTGAATGGCTCCTAAGGCAGGTAAAAAATTAGAAAAAAATATAACAAATAATTGTAGATGGGTGAAAGGGAATGCGTTCAGCAGTTCAGGAGGGATTCGAGTACTAGTGAAAGAGAAATTGTTTTTTTACAGCCATTCCCCCCCCCCCCTTGATTATGGGGGGCCAAGCTCTCACCGTAAATGTTGTTCAAGCTTTAATAGAGAGGAGGGGATTTACTAATACTAGATTGCAAAATCTGGTGCAGCTCTGCATAGAAACCAATCAGCTTCCAGGTTTTATTGTCAAAGTTTAATTGAACAAGCTGAAGTTAGAAGCTGATAGGCTACAATGCACAGCGGCACCAGTTTTAGTAAATCTCCCCCTATAACTCATAATTCAAGAGAATTATCTGACACATGTAAATAGTTCCATGGGTAACATTGCTTTTCTGTATTGTTGGAATGGTTTAATACCTAGAGACAGATTGGGGCAATTCTCCAATAAAAAGTCCACTGCTGTATTTGTGGAAAGTGTCACACGTTTCCCATTCCCAGAAAATCGCTGATAGTTCTCATAATTCAGATTCCAGAATGGGCAGTGAAGATATGTGAAAATAACTAATGGCAATTGGTTGTGGCCTTTGTATTATTTTGTTTACTTTTAACACAGCAGATAGTTACTTGTAGTTAACTGTTTGCCATAAACGATTGCCGATTGGTAGATTGTTATGGCTTGACAGTTCTGGACTCCCTGTTGGGCACATTCCCTAAAATTCATAAAGACTGGCACAGACATATATTGCTAACATGTCTCTCATGCATTGTAAAGGTGGTGCAGTATATGCCAAATTGCCAAAATGTACCTGTCCAGAACTTGTACTTGAATTTGGAGCATGCTGCACCACTTTTAGAATGCACCCAAGACACTTTAGCTGTATGTGCCAAAATTGAGTCCGTCTCGGCTCCACTTTCATAAGATACGAACTGTTGGTATTTTATTTTGAATTTGGTGCATTCATTGCGCCGCAATGTAAGACTGGCCCAATTTTTAGAACTTCCTAAATTTGGTGCAATACAAAGGGGTTTATGAAAGAAAAGTGGCACAGCAGCTTTATTGAATTACCCTCGCAGTCTGACAGGGCAGTAATTATATTAATCATTTTCCGACCTTTGTTTTTTGGAAGTTTTTAGTGGCCATTGGTATTGTGATTTTCCTAACTGTTTGTAGGTTTCAAAATCAATGTAACATCTAGCTGATTTCTGTGAGCAGCATCACTATTCCCTTTTGCCAGTGCAAAGGCCAGTTTGCTTTTACAATCATTAGAAAGCTGCATTATGTAATGGGTAATATTGCTTTGTCGTTGATGTACAAATTTTAGGGAAAAAAATTAAATTAACAGGCACTGAGGTTAAGAAGTGTGTTTAGATAGTCAAATCGGTGCTTCTTGAGTTGTGTCGTCACTTCCTGTGAATGTATTTCTGTGCTAAAACGAACACAGAATGGTATGGGAAGCTAAAGAGATGCAGGCTGAAACCTAAAAATGTGAAATACCCCTCTTAAAGCGGGAGTTCACCCATTTAAAAAAAAAAAAAAAATCTCCCCTTAGCTTCCTGCTCGTTCGGTCTAGGGGAATCGGCTATTTATATTAAAATATGTGCAGTACTTACCCGTTTTCGAGCTGCATCTTCTTCCGTCGCTTCCGGGTATGGGTCTTCGGGAGCGGGCGTTCCTTCTTGATTGACATTCTTCCGAGAGGCTTCCGACGGTCGCATCCATCGCGTCACTCGTAGCCGAAAGAAGCCGAACGTCGGTGCGGCTCTATACTGCGCCTGCGCACCGACGTTCGGCTTCTTTCGGAAAATCGTGACGCGATGGATGCGACCGTCGGAAGCCTCTCGGAAACCTGTCAATCAAGAAGGAACGCCCATTCCCGAAGCCCATACCCGGAAGCGACGGAGAGGATGCGTCTCGTAAACGGGTAAGTACTGCACATATTTTAAAATAAATAGCCGATTCCCCTAGTAATAACGAGCAGGAATCTAAGGGGGAAAAGTGCCCTCTAAGGGTGAACCCCCGCTTTAAGTTAAAAGTATACTGTATGCTTGGCTGTTGCAATGGGATTATCTAGCAGTAATTTTACCATATGATAGCCAAACAATAACTGCAACTGGTTGATTTGTGAATTACATTTCTAAATGGAACACAATTATTATTTTTTGAATCCAAAGAAGGGAAATGATTTATAACTCAGCACTTTCACGTGGTCCTGAATGCCATCTACAACAAAAAACATTTTGGTCACTATCCATTTCACAAACTGCCCAGTCAAAGTTCACTGTGGATGTTTTATTACACATTAAGGCCCCTTTCACACAGCGGGTTTGTCGCGGCTTCTGGATTCCTGCGGCCAGAATCTGCGGATTCTGTCTGCAGGAATTACCAAGTTATGCAATTGGCATTGGCCGCTTAGCCCATTTAAACTAATTGCAGGCTGACAGTGGCCGCTGCTGATATTATGTAGCCGTACACAGATTAGCTGTAATTTCGGGACAGATGTCTGAGCCTGAACGCAGGCTGCCATTAGTTTATATGGGCTGAGCGGCCGATGCTAATTGCATAACCCGGTCACTCCTGCAGCAAGAAACCGGAAGCTGCAACAAACCGGCTGTGTGAAAGGGATGTTATTGTGCAGTAGCTACATTAGAAAATGTACCCTATGAACCCTAATCAAAATGAAATTGCTGAAAAACTTAAGTAACTCTGCTTTCCTTCTCAAAACCTTGGATAATTGGCATCAGTTTTTTTTCTTTTCATGTACTGTATACTTGAGCTCCAATTATAATTTTTTTATATAAACAAGGGCCATCTACAGGAGTTAGAAAGAAAATCTACCCTGGTATTGTGCACCCATACTGCAAGGTTAAATGCTCGTTATGTCTAGGGGTGTTAAAATAAGGAGTAAAGCTGTCTAAGGCGCTCATGGTTGTAATGCTTGCCCCCAACACGTCCAATGCATAACCCTGTATTGTATTTGATGACACAGACGGACCCCCCACAGACTGAGCTTCAGGAAGAAGAGGGCAGTACCAGAGTGGGGGATCAAGTAAGTAACAGTGCATGTTTCTATACCCTCTCGGCATAACAAAAGTTTAACTGTTGCAGTACAAGGGGGTTCTACTGCAAGGATAGATTTTTTTTTTTTCTAATTTCTGGAGTTGGGCTTGAAGTATTTTATTGTATCTAGAAGGCAATATCTACAGATAACTGGTGGCTTCCCCACAGTCAAGCAATTAGCAAAGCATATATTCTTTACACTTTATAAAGTGCCTCCATATGGTTCTTTTCTTGCTTTGGAGGAAAGTAATTCCATTTATAAATATGCTATATTTGAATGTAATCATTTAGTTTTGTGAGGGACTTGGGTCTGCATATTTTCAGTTGTTGTGGATTTGGGCTTTTTATGACTTGTCCTGAGGAGACTGTTTAATGCAGGCTTCAGCCACCCCACATCCTTCTCAATCCTCTCCTTCATATTATGTTTTTGTTAAACATATCAAAAGTAATTTCTGTAGCAGTTTACGTTATTGTATGAAAGTTGTGACCAGCATTTTAAGCATCTGGTTTGAGTGCCGATACTTGGCAGAAATCATTCCCACATTAGCCTCCAGAGTGCATAAATAAGTCTTTAACTCTCAGCGTGTGGTCTGCGATTTTAAAATGAGTGAAAGATTGGTAAAGTACGGCATTAAACTGAAGATTATGACGCTAACATGAATAACTGGAGCCAAAATTAACACCTTGAGAATCAGAAGTATCTCTGTTCTACACTACTGTATTGGAAAGAGCTGCTCACTCACAAATATTTGTGCTGCAAAGTCCAGTATGAAGTCAGGCATATTTCATCCTTCTGGTTCAAGCCTTTTAAGCTTCTGTTCTTGTGGTTAAAAGTTAAGAAAAAAACAGAATTAAACCCATTGATTTAGGTTTCAAAAAAACGGTTACATTCCCGGGAATATAACTGTCACATTGGGTGACAGTTGTGCTCTCAACTAAACTTGTCAAACCATCCAATGGCTGGTGTCATTACTGATCACATGTGCGACATCATGGCAGTTGAGGATAAAACAGAAGCCAAGATGGCAGCTTTCTTGGCTGAAAACGATAGGAGGGTTTAGTTCCACTTTAAGGTAGGTTGACACTGCTACGATCTCATTTTGATTGGATTTTCAGTGTGATTGTCTAGTGCAGTGGTTCTCAACTCCTGTCCTTAGAACCCATTAACAGGCCAGATTTTAAGTGTTACCTTGGGGAGATGCAAACTAGAATACTGCAATCACTGAGCCATAAATGATATCACCTGTGATGTATTTCAGTTATCTTGCAAACCTGGCCTGTTGGTGGATCCTCAGGACAGGAGTTGAGAACCACTGGTCTAGTGCAACTTGGATGTGGTTTGCATATTCTACTGGAGTCGCACCAAAGTAGTACCTTTTTCAAAATCTTGCCCTGTCTGATTTGAGCAGGCACCATTGAAAGCAATGCAATTTCCATTGTCATGATTTTCTGAAACTCGGATTGCATCTGAAATTGCACTAGTGTGAACGGAGCCTTAAAGTGATTGTAAAAACAGAAGTTTTTTTTTTTTTAACCTAATGCATTTTATGCATCAAGATAACAAAAACTGTGTACAGCAGCTCCCCTCAGACCCCTAATACTTACCTGAGCCCATCTCTATCCAGCGATTTTGCTTTAGAGACTCTGCTGCCCAGGACTCTCCTCCTCATTAGCTGAGACAGCAGCAGAGCGCCATTGGGTCTTGCTGTCCATCAAAGTTAGTGAGCC